>NW_027142378.1:3846070-4546151 GCF_026170545.1 Melanerpes formicivorus
GAAACAGCTTAATGGGTCCCATCACAGAGCTGTTTGAACCTTTATAGCTTCGGCCAGAGATACATCCAAACAAGGCTTGTTTCATCTGCCACTAAAAGCTGCTCTTCTACCTGAAGTTCTGGTTGGAAATTCGTTGCTAAATTGGCTTCTTTGAGCAGCAAACGAGGTTGTGAAAACGTTAAGTTTAGCCTCACAAGTGACAGCTTTCTGTCATTCTTTGCTGTTGGAGGGGAGGGTGATAGCAATTAGAGTTTCTCGCTTTCAGGTTTCCCAGGCAATTGCAATTCTTAGCTGTGGAAGCAGGGGGGAAAAAATAATAAATATGTATTGCAAAGGCAGTGGCAGTTTATGACTTAGCTAAACTGAAGATTAAACTGAGAGATGAAACCATAAGTACCAATGAATTTCAGCAGAAGGCTAGCCTCCCTGCAGAAGAGAAATGGGAGCTGGGCAGTGCTGTGTAGCCAGGCTTTGAAGAGGAATAAAAGCTCTCCTCAGCTCTGAGCTGAGCAGCAGAGCATCTACCCCTACTGCCTTCCTTGCTTTTAAGCCCTGGCTGTACCACAAATTGTTTGACAAAAAGTATGTTTAAGATGTTATAACAGTTTGATAGTTGATACACTGCTTTAGAACAGCAAGATATTTTAGTGACATTAAGTACCAAATAGTCCAGAAATCCTGTGCTCGGGGGTCTGTCTCAGACCTTCCTGCTGTGGGTGTGATCAATGGCAGGAGCTGAAGCCACCTGTGAAAAGGGAGAAGGATTTGGCATAAGGCTGTGGAACTTGCTTCATCCCGTGGTGCTTGGAAGTTTGAGTTTCTTAGGTTCTGGGCATGTCATGAACCTGCTGTTGATTAATTTTCAGTAAATGAGGTGGGAGATGAGGATTTTAGTGGTGCACAGTGACAGGACAAGGGGCAATGATGGAAGTTGAGGCATAGGAGGTTTCATGTGAATATGAGGAAAAACTTTATTTCCCTGTGAGGGTGACAGAGCCCTGGAACAGGCTGCCCAGGGGGTTATGGAGTCTCCCTCTCTGGAGATATTCAAAACTCTCCTGGATGCATTCCTGTGTAATCTGGTGTAGGTGATCCTGCTCATTAAGGGGCATTGGACTTGGATGAGCTTTCGAGGTCCCTTCCAGCCCCTGAAACTCTGTGGTTGTGAATGCAGTAGAAGATAATCCTCAGGCAGGGGAAAAGAGAATTCAAATGGCGAGACAACCTTTCACTTGCTGCTTCAGAACTTCTGCCTTCATCAGGCTTTTCAGGACAACGCAGTTGTCCTACAGAAGCAATTGGGTAGATAGTTTCACTCACCCCGAGGGGAGGTTTAAGTGCTCTGGCTTTACTTTAGCATTATAATGAAATAGGAGATGAACAGGTCAAGGTGACCTGTTCTCTGGACCAGAGCAGGTTTATCATGTTGTCTTGGAGCATGTCTAGAAATAATATTATGCAGCTTACTGAGAAAATGTGCCAGGCAGCACTTTGGATTCAAAATCTAACCTTCAAACTGAAGTAGTACTTCCAGAGCACTTTGTGATTTCAGTTGTATCAAAAAAAAAACCCAACTCAAAAACTGAAATGTAGACATAAAAATCCTTAGATTCCCAATTGGAGTTGGAAATAAGCTGGAACCCAGGAAGTTCCATCTCAACATGAAGAGATGCTTCTTTGATAGAGCCCTGGAGCAAGCTGCCCAGAGGGGTTGTGGAGTCTCCTCCTCTGGAGGCTTTCAAAACCCACCTGGATGTGTTCCTGTGTGACCTGCCCTGGCTGATCGTGCTCTGGCAGGGGGGTTGGATGTGATAATCTTTAGAGATCCCTTCCAACCCCTAACATTGTGTGATTGTCTGAATTTCAGCATTGGAGATTTCAGCTGAAAATCTTTTACCTCTTGAAGCACTTCTTGGTTGTCCACTAAAGAATGGTTAACAGCAAAAATGGGCTGAGAAATGGCAGTGCTTTCTCGTTTGAACTGCCGCATCTGAGTTCCTGGGGGTCACTTTTGAGTTGTTGTTGAGCAGAAGTTTTGTGGTTAGGGTAACAGATGAGTGAGAACCATTTTCACAGTGGTTACAGCACGAATGGTTTGGGGGTTTGCCCTGTGTTGACTGAATGCATAAAGCTGTGAAAATATGACAAGATTTCTGGTAAATTTACAACCTTATTTCATATCAACACCTTCATTGCTTAGCTTGGAGGGCTGTGCTCATCTTTAACACATTTGTGGTGTTTTTAAAGTACTTTAGGCATATTAAATAATGAAGGGGAAAGATTTTGGTAAAATGAAACATTTGGCTTGATGCAGGATTCATGGAAGTTTTCAGATGTATTTAACATGATTGCTGTTATTAGCACCCAGGTGATGCTTTTTTTCTTTAGCTGAAGTATTTGGGGTTGGAGGGTTTTTTGCTATCTGTCAATCATGGCTGGGCTGCATCAAGAGAAGTGTGGCCAGCAGGTCGGGAGAGGTGATTCTGCCACTCTGCTCTAATGAGTACTGTATCCAGCTCTGAGGCCCTCAACACGAGGGGGATGTGGATCTTATGGAGAGGATCCAGAGGAGGGCTACAAAGATAATTAGAGGGCTGGTGCACTTCTCTTACAGAGATAGGCTGAGAGAGTTGGGTTTGTTCAATCTGGAGAAGAGAAGGCCTCAGGGAGACCTTGGAGCTATGTTTCCATATCTGAAGTGGACCTACAGGAAGGCTGGGGAGGGACTGTTTAGAAGGGCTTGTGGGGATAGGATGAAGGGCAATGATTTGAAACTGGAGCAGGGGAGATTTAGGTTGGACATCAGGAGGAGGCTCTGCACAATGAGAGTGGTGAAATACTGGAGCAGGCTGCCTAGGGCTGTGGTTGAGGTTCCCTTCCTGGAGACATTCAAGATCAGCCTTAGTGTGGTCATTCTGACCTCATTGGAGGTGTCCCTGCTGACTGCAGGGGGGTTGGACAAAATGACCTTTGAGGGTCCCTTTCAACCCAGTGCAATCTGTGAATTTTGTCTCTTCCTGTCACTTGTAACTAAAAAGAAACTGACTCCCACCTTGCTTCAACTGCCATCGAGACCTTAGAGCAGCCTTCCAGTATGTGAAGGGGGTTACAGGAGAGCTGGGGAGGGACTTTTCACAAGGGCTTGTAGTAATAGGATGAGAGGGAATGGATTGAAGCTCGAGGAGAGCAGATAGAGACTGGTGATGAGGAAGAAATTCTTTCCAATGAGAGTGGTGAGACTCTGGACTAGGTTTCTGTGGGAGGTCTTGGATGCCCTCTTCCTGGAGGGGTTTGAGGCCAGGGTGTCCCTGTCATGGAAGTTGGAACTAGATGATGTTTAAGGTGCTTTCCAACCCAAACCATTCTGTAAATCTATAGATCTTGTAATAATTCAAGGCTGTAAAAGATAGATTCTGTAGATTCAGTTCTGAGCAAGTGGCTTGCACCAGATTTTGAAGCATGTGGTGTGCCTTTAAATTACTGAGCAGTGGCTGTGTTTATTGCAAACCACTTCTGAGATTCTTAGATTGGTCAGACAGGTGAACATTTTGTGCTGCTGGGGAAAACCTCCCTTTTGGATCTTGTGATGCCTGTTAACATTCACATTCTTCCTAATCATGGGACAAATGGAGTTATGAAACATGTCCTAATGGCTGAGTCCTGCCAAATTATTTTCATTGTGTTGTGCCTAGTTCTGGGCTTCCCAGTTTAAGAAAGACTGGGAAGTACTGGATAAAGTCCAACAGAGGCTAGAAAGATGCTGAGGGCATTGGAACATCTCTCTTACAAGGAGAGGCTGAGGCTCGGGGCTGTTTAGCTTGGAGTAAATCATCCTGAGAGGGAATCTTCAGTGCTTAGCAATATCAAAAGGGTGCAGGTCAAGAGGATGTGGCTGGGCACTCTTTGTGGGTGTCCAGTGATAGGCCAAGGGCCAGTGGGCACTAAATGGAACACAGGTTTCACTTGAACTTAAGAAGAAAATACTTTACTTGAAGGGTGACAGAGCAGTGGAGCAGGCTGCCCTGCCCTGTTGTAGAGTGTCTTTCTCTGGAGACCTTCAAAACCTGCCTGGATGTGTTCCTCTGCAACCTGCTCTAAGCAAACTTGCTCTAGCAGGGAGGTTGGAATAGATGATCTCTAGAGGTTTCCTTCCAATCCCTGCCATTCTGTTCTTCATTGCAGGCTGCATCTTCTGAGCCAACTTTCAACATGAAATCAGCTTCAGTGGTTGATCTTTGTTTTCAAGGTTTATTTCATCAAAGGATTATAATGAAAGGCTTAGGAACCTTGATATTAATGCCCTATTTCTTTACCTAACCCCCCCACAAATGGGGAAATACAACCAGCTAAGGTTGGAGCATTGATGCTAACGTGCTTACAGGAGGCTTTTTTGATGTTCCTGGTTTTGTCAGAAAATCAGATGTGGAATCTATTTGCCTGGTAGCTGAGATGGATGTGGGTGGGAACTTTCACAGCCATCCTTTCTGACATCACCTTTTGCTGCAAAGGTGCTGATTTTGCAGTTGGGAAAGCTTGTGGATTGCCTTTCCTTGACTTCACCTAAACTATTTGCTTTGAGTTCAAATTGCTTGTGCTAAATTATACAACAAATCTAAATGGAAGGATCTGAAGGCTTACAAAGCAGAATTTCAAAGGAGAGGTTTTCTTATTAGAGCATCCTTTCTACACAATTATTCAGCAATGAGAAACAACCAAGAATGCAGAATAAAACAAAAGCTAGCAGCTTCATAGCAATAATGAGTTCTTAGATTTCAAATTACCTGGTTTAGGTTTTGACAGTTTGTATCACTATAGAATTTAAACAAAAGCAAAACCATTTGTCCCTGTTCATCGAGTCATAGAATGGCCTAGGCTGGAAGAGACCTTAGAAATCATCTACTCCAACCTCTCTATGTTGGGCAGGGACACCTCTCAACTAGCCCAGGTTACTCAAGGCCCCAACCTGGCCTTGAACATCTCCAGGGAGGAGGCAACCACAACCTCTCTGGACAATCCATTCCAGAGTCTTGCCACCCTCCTAATGAAGAATGTCTTTGTAAGATCTAATCTGAACCTTTTTTTTCCCTTCAATTTAAATCCATTTCTCCTTGTCCTGTCTCTAGACACCCTCATGAAAAGTCCCTCTCTAGCCTTCCTGTAGCTTTTCTCTTCAGCTATTGGAAGGCAACTCTAAGGGCCCTCTGGAGTCTTCTTTTCTTCAGGCTGAGCAATCCCTCATGGTCATCTCGTTCTCTCCTCAGTTTCTCACAGATCTCAAACTTAGTTTATTCATTCTCCAGGCTTGCTTTCAAAAAGTGTTCTTTGGATTTCTTCTAGTAGGGAATTCTTTTATCCCATATACTTTTAGGCATTCTGGTTTTTGGTTTTTTCTTTTTGATTTTTTCAAGCAACTTTTATTTTTAACTGCTTTCAAGAACAAAGTATATTTAGCATTCAAATCCCAGCATGCTGTTCAGATTGTTGGTTACAGTTCCAAAACTCTGCCAGTTGCTGGAACAACCACATCGCTCCTCTAGGTATTTCCCTTTACCATGAGGGTGGTGGAACACTGCAACAGGTTTCCCAGGGAGGTAGTTGAGGTCCCTGGAGATACTCAGGATGAGGCTCAACAGGGCATTGGGCAATCTGATCTAGTTGAGGATGCCACTGCTGATTGCAGACAGGGTTGGATTAGATGACCATTTGAGGTCTCTTCCAACCCAGACCACTCTGTGATTTCACTGAGCTGCTTTCACCCTTTTTCCACACTCAAGTATCCTCAAATGCTTCTTAGTGTATTGAAAATACTAAAGGTATCCTGTAGATGACTTAACTGCTAATACAGAAACAATTCTAAGGAGCCATCCCTTCCAAAGTTATTGTTGTGCTGAAAGGTTGTCCAGAAAAGATTCTCTTAATAACGTGTGAGATGTCAACTGTGTTACTGTGTCCAGTTCTGGGCCCCTCAATTTAAGAAGGACATTGAGACACTTGAACATGTCCAGAGAAGGGCAACGAGGCTGGGGAGAGGCCTCAAGCACAGCCCTGTGAGGAGAGGCTGAGGGAGCTGGGGTTGTTTAGCCTGTAGAAGAGGAGGCTCAGGGGAGACCTTATTGCTCTCTACAACCACCTGAAGGGAGGTTGTAGCCAGGAGGGGGTTGGTCCCTTCTCCCAGGCAACCAGCAGCAGAACAAGAGGACACAGTCTCAAGCTGTACCAGGGGAAGTTTAAGCAGGAGGTGAGGAGAAAGTTCTTCCCAGAGAGAGTTGTTAGCCATTGGAATGTGCTGCCCAGGGAGGTGGTGGAGTCACCATCCCTGGAGGTGCTCAAGAGGGGACTGGAAGTGGCACTTGGTGCCATGGTCTAGTAGTCATGAGGTGTTGGGTGACAGGTTGGACTTGATGATCTTTGAGGTCTTCTCCAGCCTTATTGATTCTATTATTCTTATTTCAGTAGTCATAAATAGCCAGAAAGAAAATGCAAGAGCAAGACTTGTGCAGAGTGCTAAGAGAATGTACCCCAAACCAAATCTTTTTAGTGGTGGTTTTTATCTTTGGTTTTTTTTGGCCTTCCCCTTGCAAAATGGATGCTCAGAAAACGCTGCCCAACTGGATTCACTGGAAAATTCCAGCTCAGTGCTAAAATAAGCTAATTAAATTTCCACTCCTGCAAACTTGCACATATTTAACAGTACTTCCTGCAGAAAATATTTGCAGGCTAATGTCAGAAGAGCTGAAAGCCCAATTCTTAATTGCTGTCTTATTAAAAAGGAGGAAAAAAATAGAAGAATATTCTAGCACAATTAATGTTAGAGGCTCCCTGCCACCAAGAAACACCACCATTATCCCCCAGAACAGTACCCTCCCTCCTGGCTAATGAAAACACCAGCCTGTATAGACATAGTTACTCTGTGACTAAGAATCATAGACTTAGAGAATGGTTTCTGTTGGAAAAGCCCTTGAAGATCATGGGTTCCAACCATTCTCTAACTCAGCCAAGTCTGCTGCTAAGCCATGGCCCTCAGCACTGCATCTCTTCATCTTTCCAACACCTCCAGAGGTTGGGGCTTTGACCACCTCCCTGGGCAGCCTGTTGCAGCCTTTGAGAACCTTTCAATCAAGAAGTTTCTTCTGATGTCCAGCCTTAACCTCCCCTGGTCCAACTTGAGGCCATTTTCTCTCATCTTGCAATTTGTTACTAGGGAGAAGAGCCTGATCCCCATCTGGCTCCCACCTCCTTTCAGCAATGCCACTGGAAAGTGAAGCCTGAGCAAATGATATTTTAGAAAGCTATATTTCGGTAGAACTCAATCATCTTTCTTCTTGCCTGGAACAAGCATGCAAGGCTTTTACAGAATGCAGAATTAACCAGGTTGGAAAAGACCTTTGAGATCATCAAGTCCAACCTCCCACCCAACACCATCTAATCAACTAAACTATGGCACCAAGTGCCTCATCCAGGCTCTTCCTAAACACCTCCAGGGATGGTGACTCCACCACCTCCCTGGGCAGCACATTCCAATGGCCAATCTCTCTTTCTGGGAAGAATTTCTTCCTAACATCTAGCCTGAACCTCCCCTGGTGCAGCTTGAGACTGTGTGGCTGGTTGATTGGGAGAAGAAAGCAACCCCCACCTGGCTACAACCTCCCTTCAGGTAGTTGTAGACAGCAATGAGGTCTCCCCTGAGCTGCCACTTTTCCAGGCAAAGCACCCCCAGCTCCCTCAGCCTCTCCTCATAGGCCTGTTCTCCAAACCCCTCACCAGCTTTTTCTTTACATGTGGTCCTCAATGCCATTTTGAATAAAATCCTCCACATTTATTTAAACATGATAAAAAAAGGAGAGCAGCTTCCAACCAATATTGTAAGGATTTTTCTTTACTCTTGTGATGTCCAATTTTGTTGTCACTTTCCTATGCAAACTATCCTGTTATGTTTTTCATTCCCTAAACTTTTTGCCTTAACTTTCCTTCCGTCTGCCATCCCTTGGATAATTTATGAATGATTAAGACCTGTCTTGCTCTGGTTTCCTCTATAAATGAAAACACTGTTATTTGATAGCATGACTGTCCTATGAAGGGAGGAGTAACACCAGGCACCAGTACAGACTGGGTGCTGTCCTGCTGAAAGCAGCTCCACGGAGAAAGACCTTGGAGTGCTGGTGGACAGCAAGTTCTGCATGGGACAGCAATGTGCCCTAGTGGCCAAGAGGATCAATGGCATCCTGAGGTGCACCAAGAAAAGCGTGGCCAGCAGGGCTAGGGAGGTTCTCTTCTTCCTCTGTTCTTCCCTGTTGAGACCATACCTGCAATACTGTGTGCAGTTTTGCGCTTCCCAGTTCAAGAGAGACAGAGACCTGCTGGAGAAAGTCCAACAGAGAACCACGAGGATGAATTGGGGTTTTTGAATATTTCAGTTATAAAAAAGGCTGAGAGCCCTGGGGCTGTTGAGGGTGGAGAAGAGAAGGCTGAGAGGGGATCTGATCAACGTCTATTAATATCTGAGGGGTGGGTGTCAGGATGAAGGTGCCAGACTCTTTTTGGTGGTGCCCAGTGATAGGACAAGGAGCAGCAGGAACAAGCTGGAACACAGGAGGTTCCATCACAGCATGAGGAGACACTGCTGTATGGTGAGGGTGCTGGAGCCCTGGAGCAGGCTGCCCAGAATGGTTGTGGAGTCTCCTTCTCTGGAGTCTTTCAAAACATGCCTGGATGTGTTCCAGGGGGGTTGGACTGGATGATTTCTGCAGGTCCATTCCAACCCCTGCCATTCAATGTTGTGGTGTGACCATCAAGACAGTTTTCTGATAACATCTTCTCTGAAGTAAGATCATCTTGGCTGTCTTGGATCTGTTCAGGGAGGGTTATCAATTTGGGGTTTTATTAGATGTAATCATTTAATACTGTTCCAAAAGGTTTCAGGATTCAAATGATCCATTCCCTAGCACGAAGGAAGTAGCATTTTTAAGGACTGTTTCTGGGGGTTGGGGTTTTGTTTGTTTGTTTTTCATTGGCATTATCAAGAGCACACTACTTAACCATGTTGCAGCCCATCTGCTAAATATGGTTTTAATGAAGGCTGAATATATGTAATGTAAGCATTTATTTCCTCATGTTAGCTGCACAGGGGACAGCTGTGCAGAGATTTTTTCACTGCAAAGGGAAAGAAGTGTTTCTGGGAGGAAGGTAGCATTGGTGCTCAGGGAAGCTCTACATTTTCCTGTCATCCATGCTGGCAGGATGTTTTAAGTCAAGTGAAATGGAAGACCCAAGTGTTTGGCTTTGTTTCCTCATGGCACAAAGCATTGTTGTGATGTTGGCAGAATTGCAGAGTCTGCAGGAGGTCTTTTGTCTGAGGTTGGAACAAAGTCCAGAGGGGTGCTGATTCTATGTGTCACTGTTGGAGTGCTCTTGCCAGGGTCACTTCACTGGCCCAGTAAAGGCATATGGGACAGATTGTGAAGCCCTCACTGCAGAGATTGTCTGATTTTGTTACAGAACCCCACGATGACTTTGGCTTTCTGGCATTACCAGAAGGTAACTGTGATGGTAGCAAAATAAATGTGTTGGAGATGAGGCATTTTATTTTTGGATACCAAGAGTTAGACCTAGTCTAAAAATACCAAGATGTTCCACTGAAGCTTTCCAGAGGTACTTCATGCAGGATTTTCAACTTTGAAGGTACAAACTCCTTTTATGCCTTGGAGACATAATTTGCTCTGTTTTCCACACTGGTGAACAGAGGCACAGGAGATAATGTGTGCATTCTTGTGACAATTATGACATTAGAGCAGGGAATCTGCTACAGGCCACTTGACTAGGAAGACCAATCAGCTGAGGCCCTCTGTAGACAGATAGGGGCAGCTTCATGCTCACAAGCCATGGGGTATTTCAACCACCTGGGTATCTGTTGGAGAGACAAAACAGGATAGAATAATCTAGGAGATAACTTCTCTCTTCAAATGCTAACAAAATCAAGGAAGAGAGGTGCTATGATGGACCTGGTTCTCACCAGCAAACAGGGGCTGGTTATAACTAGGCTGAGGGCTGTTGTCAGGAGAACTGTGGGTACCCAGACAGCTGCATAAAAACATGCTTGTCCAGCATACTGAGAGAGGAGATTTTGCCTCTCTGCTCTGGTGAGACCTCACCTGCACCGCTGTGCTCATCTCTGGGGTCCCAACACAAGAGAGACATGGATCTGCTGGAGTGTGTCCAGAGGAGAGCTCCCAAGATGATCAGAGGGCTGGAGCATCTCTGCTATGATTACAGACTGAAAGAATTCGGGCTGTTCAGCCTGAAGAAGAGAAGGCTCCAGGGAGACCTTAGAGCTTCCTTTCCTTGCTGAGTGCAGGGAAGCTGGACAAGGTGACCTTTGAGAGTCCCTTCCAACCTGATGTAATCTGTGAATTTTTCATTTGACCTTCTCTGAGTATTAAGAGGACAAAGCCTGAGTCTAAACAGTACGTTGTGTTGGTAGGACTAAAATACACCTCAGCAGGCAATCAGTGGTAGAGAAAGAAGTGATGTGGCTCTCATAACATCTTTGACTTCCCAACTCATTTTACCAGCCATTTAGGAGAGGGTAAAGTGAGGACAGCCTCTAGAATGAGTGTCCTAACTGGGACTGTGCTTTGGGAACAGTCAGGACATGGTGAATGTTCGTCTTTCTACTTTGCTCTAAGTGACTGTAGAATGTGTCCAGTTCTGGGTCCCTCAGCTTAGGAAAGATGTTGAATTGCTGGAATGTAGCCAGAGAAGGGCACCAAAGCTGGGGAGGGTGTGGAACACAACCCTGTGGGGAGAGGCTGAGGGAGCTGGGGTTGCTTAGCCTGGAGAAGAGGAGGCTCAGGGGAGACCTTATTGCTCTCTACAACTATCTGAAGGGAGGTTGTAGCCAGGTGGGGGTTGGTCTCTTTTCCCAGGCAAGCAGCACCAGAACAAGAGGACACAGTCTCAGGCTGTGCCAGGGGAGGTTTAGGTTGGATGTTAGGAAGAAGATCTTCATAAAATGAGAGATCTGCCATTGGAATGTGCTGCCCAGAGAGGTGGTGGAGTCACCATCACTGGAAGTGTTTAAAAAGAGACTGAATGAGGCACTTGGTGCCATGGTTTAGTTGCTGAGATGGTGTTGGGTGGTAAGTTGGACTTGATGATCTCAAAGGTCTTTTCCAATCTGGTTAGCTCTGTATGTGTGGCACTGCCCTGTTTAGTTACAGATACATTAAATCAAATCTAGTCTGGAGCCCTTTAGAGGGGCTCTTAATGTGTATCTGTGTTGGATGGAGGAAAGAAGATTTGGGAAGTAGATTAGTACTGCCTAAAGCTGGGGAGCAAATGAGCTTTTTCAAAAGCACTGCAAAATTCTGGCTGGAACAGGACATCAGAAGAAGTTTTGCTTCTAATTCAAAAGGTTGAAATATTGATACAAAGTAAAACTATGGAAGATCTCAAAACAGGGTAAAATTGTCCATTCTCCTTGGCTACAATTATTACAGCTGTAGATTCACAGATTGCAGCAGCTTGGGAGGCAGCCTCAAAGGTCATCTTGTCCAACCTTGAGGAATATTTCCTTTCTTCCATGATAATATTTAACAATCAGTGGAAATTTGTGTTTTCAAATGGGATTCAAAGCATTATTTTCTTCAGCTTTCAAACTTTCTTGATTTTATTTTTTTCCTGATGAAGTTGGCTTTGTGTTTGCTACTTTTGGGGATTTCTATGGTTACTGTCTGCCTTCCACTCTGGAATCAGCCTTAAGAAAATTTATGCTTAAATTCTAATGCAAATTTCCCATCATCAGCTCTCCCCAGCTGTTCTAATTCTGACATCCTCCATCTGCCTCCAAAAACCACAATTGCTGCATCTCTCCTGCCTTGCCTGGTATCCTATTTATTTTTGTTTCCCATTAATTATTAATCTTGATGCCTTTTTGTTTTCTTCCCCAGGCAATCTTTAGATTGCTGGGGTTTGTTTCTCACTTTTTCTGTTGTTTGATCTATTGGAGGTAGTCCCTGCTGACTTCATGGGGGTTGGGCAAGATGACCTTTGAGGGTCCCTTTCAACCAGTGCAGTCTGTGAATCTTTCCACTGAGATGTTTGTTTTGCATATGAAGGAATCTGTAGTCCCTGGAAAGCTGGGATCCCTAAATCACCGTGTTTAGTACCTATTGCAAGCTGGCTCCTGGGAAATGTCTGGCAAAGTTTTTTTTGCTTAGGTATCTATTGGCTCAGGATCTTCTCCTGAGGGAGTTAGGAGAGCAGAATTATCACAGGATGTCAGGGGTTGAAAGAGACCAAGTCCAACTCCCCCCCGTCAGAGCAGGACCATACAATCTAGCTCAGGTCACACAGGAACGCATCAAGACAGGCCTTGAAAGTCTCCAGAGAAGGAGACTCCACAACCTCTCTGGGCAGCCTGCTCCAGTGCTCTCTGACCCTTACAGTAATGAAGTTCCCCCTTGTGTTGAGGTGGAACCTCCTGTGCTGCAGCTTATATCCATTGCTCCATGTCCTATCACAGGGAGCAAGTGAGCAGAGCTTGTCCCTCCCCTCCTGACACCCAGCCTGTAGATATTTATGAAATCCCCTCTCAGTCTTCTCTTTTCCAGACTAAATAGCCTCAGGTCCCTCAGCTTCTCTTCACCAGGCAGTGCTCAGTCCCCTAATCATCCTGATAGCTCTCCACTGAATCCTCTCCAGCAGATCCCTGTCCCTCTTGTACTGGGGAGCCCAAAACTGAACACAGTAGTCAAGATGAGGTCTCACCGGGGCAGAGTAGAGGGGGAGGAGAACCTCCCTGGATCTGCTGGACACACTCTTCTTAATACACCCCAGGCTCCCATTTGCCTTCTTGGCTACCAGGGCACATTACTGCCCCATGGATAGCTTGTTATCCACCAGGATTTCCAAGTCCCTCTCCATGGGGCTGCTCTCCAGCAGATCACCTCCCAGCCTGTACTGGTGCAGTTTATTATTCTTCCCCATAATTAATAAAGCTTGCATTGTTAAGGGAAGCAGGAAAGCTGATGTGTAAGGAACCCATTCCATTGATCAAGCTAAAAAAAACCAACCAGTGAGAAGTTTTGCTCACAGTGTGATGGAGATGTTGTTGCAGCAATGCTTTGTCAACTTGGGACTTCATTCCTTAAGGTGAGGGGGATTTTGTTCACACAGTTTTCAGAAAGTAATCAATGGCACCGAATTTATTTGTTGAAAAAGAGAAGGCAGTCACTAAGTTGTGCTTATTTTGGAGTTGGGAAACTGGCAGCTTCATCTGGAGGAGCTATATGAAGTAAAAGTGGAAGAGGGGAGGATCTATTTCTCAATTCATCTTTCTTTTGAAAAGGTCATGTTTTGGCATTCTGCCTCTCTGGCAATTGGTATGCATAGAATAGTCACAGACTTTGAAAAGCTACTTTGCTGAAGAGCCTTTTGTGTAGTTTTGAGTTCTTGCGTGGCAATTTATAACATCCTCAGCTCTGCTGAGACCTCACCTGTGCTGCTGCGTCCAGCTCCAGGGCCCCCAACGCAACAGAGGCACGGACCTGCTGGAGCGCGTCCAGAGGGCCACCAGATGATCAGAGGGTTGGAGAATCTCTGCTATGGAGACAGGCTGAAAGAACTGGGGCTGTTCAGCCTGCAGAAGAGAAGGCTCCAGGGAGACCTTAGAGCTGCATTTCAACATCTGCAGGGGACCTACAGGAAGGCTGGGGAGGGACTATTCAGAAGGGCCTGTGGGGATAGGATAAGGGACAATGGTTTGAAAGTGGAGCAGGGAAGATTTAGGTTGGACATCAGGAGGAAGTTCTGCACAGTGAGAGTGGTGAAATACTGGAACAGGTTGCCCAGGGATGTGTTTGGAACCTTCTCCCTGGAGACATTCAAGCTCAGGCTTGCTGTGTCCCTGGGCAGCCTGGTCCAGTTGGAGATGTCCCTGCTGAGTGTAGGGGAGTTGGACAAGATGCCTTTTGAGGGTCCCTTCCAACCCAATGCAAGCTGTGAATTTTGTTGGTGGTATTTTTCTTTTATTTGAAAGTGTGTTTTGAAACAAGTGGCACATGAGGATGATGGCCTTTAACATCAATTTTCTTCATTGTTTGTGTTATCTGAAAATAACAAGACAACAGGACAAACCTCAAGAAAGTACAGGGAAAAAATAAGGACTGGTGGTAGGGAAAAATCTTTCCTCTTAGAGTGCTCATGATTAGATCTGTGAAAGGGTTGTCTCAAACCCCCATTTATCAAAGGAGCTCTGTCTCTAATCCCTGCTTTCTAATAGTCTTTTAGGTCCAGGTGAGTGTAAGTTACCTCTGTATACGACAGTGCACCTATTGGACATTCTGTGGAGGCTCAGGAAGTTTGGAACTGGACCCAGCTTTGTATGCCCTCATGCAGTGTTACCCCGTGCTTACAAGGAGGAGTTGGATTCCCATGTTTAAAGTCTCTGTGTGCATATAGAACAATGCACAGGGCATGGATCCAGTTCAGGTTGTAACGAGGTTACAGAAAGCTCCCTTCCAGAGGTTTGGTGTAATTAAATTAACTTAAAGTTAATATTTAATGGCATCTATTTAAAAGACAACTTGGAGAAGAGCAATCCATGCTAATGAGAAAATGAAATAGCTGTGGTAAGCAGACCGTTGAAATATGCTTTGACAACTGAGAAACTTTATTAAACCACAAGCACGTAGAGGCTTGCTAAGGAGAGAGATTTATTGTTGAGCTCCAAGAACATGGAGCTACTTGAAATTTAATCTTAACCCCTGTGACCTGCCCAGCTGCATTGCCTTTAATCCTTCTCCTCTCCCTGCACTATGAAAATGCCTCCTGCCCCGTGAATTCGTCGATGGCATTTATGGCCGTGGCCTTAAATGTTAACATGGGCTGTAAAGTCTCTGCTTGTAGGCAGAGTTATGTACAAACATCTTTGTTTGTGCCATTGGGTTCATAGTTTTTAGGTTTTAGAAATGGGGTTTTCTACCTTGGTCTTCAAAGCTTTCTTTTACTCTGCTTGTAGGCAGAGCTATGCACAGACATATTTCTTTGTGCCATTAGGTTTATAGTTTTAGGTTTTCCAAGTTTTCTACCTTGGAAATGGGTAGATTCAGATTGGATGTTAGGAGGAAATTCTTCACCACAAGGGTTGTGAGACACTGGAACAGGTTGCCTAGGGAGGTGGTGGAAGCCTCATCCCTGGAGGTTTTTAAGGCCAGGCTGGACGTGGCTGTGAGCAACCTGCTGTAGTGTGAAGTGTCCCTGCCCATGGCAGGGGGGTGGAAGTAGATGATTCTTGAGGTCCCTTCCAACCCTGACAATTCTGTGACTCTTATGATCACAGCTAATTTTTTCTTGGTTTCCTCAAATTCTTCATTGCTTCAGCTTCTCCTACAAGACTATGGCTGTTTACCAATCATTTCTGTATCTTGTGGAGTCCCTCAGGTGTCAGTACTGGGACTAGTACTATTCAATATATTCATCAACAACCTGGATGAGGGCACAGTTTGCTGATGATGCCAAACTGGGCAGAGTGGCTGACATGCTGGAAGGCTGTGCTGCTATTCACTGAGGCTTAAACAGGCTGGAGAGCTGGGCAGGGAGAAATGGAATGAAATTCAACAAGGGCAAGTGTAGAGTCTTGCACCTGGGAAAGAACAACCCCATGGAGCAGTATAGGTTTGGGTCTGAGAGCAGTGAAGAGGAAAAGGACCTGGAGGTCCCAGTGGATGGAAGGTTGGCCGTGAGCCAGCAATGTGCTCTTGTGGCCAAGAAGGCCAGTGCCATTCTGGGGTGGATTAGAAGGGATGGGTTAGTAGGTTGAGAGAGGTTCTCCTTTGCTGCTATTCTGCCCCAGTGAGGCTGCATTTGGAAGATTGTGTCCAGTTCTGGGCCCCTCAGTTCAAGAAGGACCTCAGGGAACTGCTTGAGAGAGTCCAGCACTGAGCCACAAAAAATGGAGTGGAACATCCTCTTCATGAGGACAGACTGAGGGAGCTGGGGATCTTTAGCTTGGAGAGAAGGAACCTGAGGGGTGACCTCATTCATGTTTATAAAGATGTGCAGGGTGAGTGTTGCTTTCTCACACACATTTTCATTTGTATTTCATTCATCTCAATCTATTAGAACTGTGATAGTTCCCCAAAATCCTACTGAAGAAGTCCAAACTTGTAATGCTGAAATCTGCAGGTCAGCTGCCTTCTGTCTATGGAAGATGTTGGATGTTGACTTAAGTTCTGTCAATTAATTCTGTTTTCCTGGGTGCTCACACACATTTGGATGCTTAGATACTAATTCTGACATGTTTGGAAAGCTTAGTCGGTACTTACTGTCTACAACTGACTGAAATGAATCGTGGAATTGTTAGGGTTGGAAGGGACCTCAAGGATCATCCAGTTCCAACCCCTCTGCCATGGCCAGGGACACCTCACACTAGAGCACGTTGCTTACAGCCACATCCAGCCTGGCCTCAAAGAGCTCCAGGGGTGAGGCTTCCACCACCTCCCTCTGCAACCTGTGCCAGTGTCTCACCACTCTGCATGCCATCAGCCTCCTAACTCTGAAAGGTTGTGATTCAATAGGCTTTGCAGTAAAAGCTGGCTTCTCAAGACAGCAGTGATGGGTGGTGCTTATAAAGCATGGGCATAAACTGATGCTGTGCTCGGTGTGGGAAACAGTGTCAAGGAGAATAAAATTCTCTTCTGTCTTCTCAGGTGAGTACAGTCAGCATCAGCTTATTCTTTGTGGAGGGGACTCCTTGCCTGCCTGTCCTGCAGAAGCACCTTGCTTCCTTCAGGCTTGTTAGGCTTCAAAATTAGGGCTAGAAAAAGAATGACTTGTAGGCCAAGAGCATGAGGACAGAGAAACTTGTTCTCAGTGCTCTTCACTCTTTTGCCTGGTGACTTCTGTGTAGGTGTTAAGCTTCTTTCCTCACCCAGCTGTATTATTTCTCTCCTGGCTAGCTGCAAGCAGGTGCATAGAAAGCGTTCTGACTGCACTGATTGGCTAACTGGGAAAGCTTTTCTTTTAAGATGCCTACTACAACAGACTTTTTGGGGGGAGGAGAGGGAGCTGGTAAATTTTCTCCATCTATGAAATAAAGAAAAGAGTAATAATACTGTGGATATGAAGTGCTTTTTGAGAGCTAAAATGATTAGTGCTCTTGTGATTGTTACTTTTTTCCTGGGTTTTACCATCAGAAGTTACCATTGGGGAGTGAAAACATAATGGCTTTTACACACACACAAAAAAAGGGCTCCATTTACCCAAATAATTCCATGTTCTGTGATGCAATATCAGTGTTCAGCCTGCAAGGGAATAAAATTATCTCCACACGTTTAGCTGACATAAATATTTAACTCTGCTTTGCTCCTGCTGTGATTGGAAATCCTCCTGAAAATGTTTAGTATTAGGGAAGGGAATGTAGTGGCTGTCACTTGCCTGGTTTGCATCTTTTTGTTAGACATAATATGGAAATGTCAGGTATTTCCTTCTCTGCAGTGTTATTCATGTCAACGCTACAAAGCTGTTCTGCCTTGCATCCCTCCCGTCGCAAGAGTTGGGGAGCACATTTGAATGGCTAATGTGTGCTACCTGGTGCAGGCAGAGTTTGTCAAGTTCTGCCTCAGCCTTGGATGAAGGAATCAGATAAAAGAAAACCAAAAAACACCACCAAAAAAAAGCCCCCAAAACACTGAAAAAGGATCTTCTGAGGTTTGCACATCACCGCTCTAGTTGCCCTATTAGAAATCAGTTGTGCAAAGTGCTGAGCACCTCTGGTCTGACTGATTTGCTTTAGGCTGGATGGTAGGAAGAAGTTCTTCATAGAAAGAGAGATTTGCCATTGGAATGTGCTGCCCAGGGAGGTGGTGGAGTCACCATCCCTGGAAGTGTTTAAAAAGAGACTGGATGAGGCACTTGGTGCCATGGTTTAGTTGATTAGATGGTGTTGGGTGGTAAGTTGGACTTGCTGATCTCAAAGGTCTTTGCCAATCTGGTTAGCTCTGTGTTTAAGTAGGCAATGCAAATGGAGCTTTGGAAGTCTCCCAGCACTGGACTGAATCTTCCAGTAAGGTTAAATACAAAGGCTTTATTTCTTCTTATTTTCCCCCTTCCTTTTTTCAGTCACCAGGTAGCTAAATTTTAAACACATTTTCACTTCAAGCAAAGACCTTTGCCATATGTGTTTTCTTTCTTTCCTTTTTGTTTGGTTTCTTAATGCTAATTTCTTATTCTCCAGACAACAATATGCTGAATTGGCAAATGGTTTCAGCTGGGCTGAGATCATACAATCATAGAATTGTTAGGGTTGGAAGGGACCTCAAGGATCAGCCAGTTCCAACCCCCCTGCCATAGGCAGGGACACCTCACGCTAGATCAGGTTGCTCAGGGCCCCATCCAGCCTGGCCTCAAAGAGCTCCAGTGATGAGGCTTCCACCACCTCCCTGGGCAACCTGTGCCAGTCTCTCACCACCCTCATGGGGAAGAATTTCTTCATGACATCTAATCTAAATCTCCCCTGCTCTAGCTAGGATCCGTTCCCCCTAGTCCTATCACTCCCTGACACCCTAAAAAGTCCCTCCCCAACTTTCTTGTAGCCTTCTTCAGATACTGGAAGGCCGCAATAAGGTCTTCTTAGAGCCTTTTCTACTCCAGACTGAACAATCCCAACTCTCCGTGTGTCCTCATGGGACAGGAGCTCCAGCCCTCTGCTCATCCTTATGGCCCTTCTCTGGACACCTTCCACCACACCCAGATCCTTCCTGTACTAGGGGCTCCAGAACTGGATGCAGTGCTCCAGGTGGGGTCTCACCAGAGCAGAGTAGAGGGGGAGAATCACCTCCCTTGACCTGCTGGCCATGCTTCCCTAAAATGCTGAGCACCTCTGGTCTGACTGATTAAAGTAGGCAATGCAAATGGAGCTTTGGAAGTCTCCTGCCACTGGGCTGAATACTGAAATACGGTTAGGTTCTGTTATTTTTCTCCCCTTTTTTCAGTCACCAGGTAGCTAAATTTTCAACACATTTTCATTTCAATGACCTTTGCCATATGTATTTTATTTCATTTTTTTTCAACTGCTAATTTCTTATTCTCCAGACAACACTGTGCTGAATTGGCAAATAGTTTCACCTGAGCTAAGGTGGCTGTGAAGGGATGCATCAGTGCCTTCAGTCATGTTCAATAAATGCCTTAGCTTCCTTTTCTTCTTGAACTGTTGCTGTTTGTCCTGCTGGGAACTAGAACAATAGTATGAATATTACATGCCCACATTTGCCTCTGATTATTTGTGCATTTTCACCAGGGAAGAGGAAGTGTGCCAAAGTAAGGCTCCTGGGTTTGTGCCAACTAAATGGCCTAGCAAAGAATTACAAAGCTAAGAATAAAACAAGCCTCAGGTGAAATGCAGGCTTGGTAAACCCAAATAGTGAGATGGGGTAAGAACTGTCCATCACCTCAGAATTATAGAGAAAGGTCTATGGAGTGTGGTGGAGACACAACACAAGAAAGACATGGACCTGCTGGAGTGGGTCTGGAGTGATGATCAGAGGGCTGGAGGACCTCTTCTAAGAAGCTGGGATGAAACAATTGGGGCTGTTCAGCATGGACAGGAGAAGGCTCCAGGGACACCTTCGAGTTGCATTTCAATGTCTGCAGGAGACCTAAAGGAAGGCTGAGGAGGGACTGTTTAGAAGAATTTGGAGTGATAGGGCTAGGGGCAATGGTTTGAAACTGGAGCAGGGGAGATTTAGGTTGGACAACAGGAGGAAGTTCTGCGCAATGAGAGTGGTGCAACACTGGAACAGGTTGCTCAGGGATGAGGTTGAGGTCCTGTCCCTGGAGGCATCTTAAATCAAGGCATTTAAAATCCGCCTTAATGTGGCCCTGGTCTAGTTGGAAGTGTCCCTGCTGACTGCAGGGGAGTTGGACTTTTGAGGGTCCCTTCCAACCCGATGCTATCTGTGAAGCTGTGCACATTCACAAACTCACTGTGCACTTCAGTAGGAACATTCCCAAATAACAGGTGAGCAGAAAAGGTATTATCTTAGTCTGATCTGGCTGTATATGTTGGAAGCCAATGGTCTGTCTGCTTTGAGTTCCAATTTTGTAATGATCCTTTCTAATATGTTGGTTTTTTTCTCAAGTCTTCTTTGGAGATAATGTAGGCTTATCATTAGAATAATTAGAATAAACCAAACCAGATTGGAAGAGACCTTCAAGATCATCGTGTCCAACCCATCAACCAATCCAACCCACCCAAACAGCTAACCCATGGCACCAAGCACCCCATCAAGTCTCCTTCTGAACACCTTCAATGACGGCGACTCCACCACCTCCTTGGGCAGCCCATTCCAATGGGCAATCACTCTTTCTGTATAGAACTTCTTCCTAACATCCAACCTGAACCTCCCCTGGCGCAGCCTGAGACTGTGTCCTCTTGTTCTGGTACTGGGTGCCTGGGAGAAGAGACCATCATCCGCCTGTCTACAACCTCCCTTCAGGTAGTTGTAGAGAGTGATAAGGTCACCCCTGAGTCTCCTCTTCTCCAGGCTGAGCAACCCCAGCTCCCTCAGCCTCTCCTCATAGGGCTTGTGTTCCAAACCCCTCACCAACTTTGTTGCTCCTATAGGTTGGACTTGATGGTCTCAGAGGTCTATTCCAGCCTAATTGTTCTGTGAAGTTTGAAACAGCTGCAGTATTATCCCTGGAGCTGTTCAAGAGGGGATTGGACATGGCACTTGGTGCCGTGGTTTAGTCATGAGGTCAGTGGTGACAGGTGGGACTTGATGATCTTTGAGGTCTCTTCCAACCTTGGTGATTCTGTTAAGAATCTTATGCTAAGAAGTTAAGAATAAGCATTCAGAGTCTGTAAATTATAACCTTCCAAGAAAAAGAGATCTCAGAGGTAAAATACACTTCTGGAGCTTGCTTGTTCTTCTTCTTTTTGCCCACTAATTTTGGAACCTAAGAGGGAGCATCAACTCTCATATTCATAATGATAATGCACTTAGTGCCACGGTCTAGTTGATTAGTTAGAGTTGAGTGATTGGTTGGACTTGATGACCTTGGAGGTCTCTTCCAACCTGGTTGATTCTGTAATTGATCACACTTTTCCCCCCCCTCATTCTGGTGCTCTGAAGTGCAGAGCTCTTGGATGTCACACTGAGACTGCACCTAATGAAATGGATGGGGTTTGGATTTGGGGTTTGCTTTTGAGGATGTGATGTTTTATTTCATGTCAGCAAGGGTGTCAGCCTTCTGAGCTGGTATTGGCAGCTTTTCTAAATGAGCTGTGTGTTTCTGGCCTCTTTTCCTCGTCTGGTGAAAGGTGTAAAAAGGTGAGAGAGTGCTGTAAAACAGTAATAAAATGCATTTGTAGGTGATGGGTTTCATATATTGAAGCAATGATGTCAATTTCTGTTTGAATTTGGTACTCAAAAGGCTTTCAGCTGATTCCATCTCTCCCTCCCCC
The DNA here is from genome assembly GCF_026170545.1 of Melanerpes formicivorus. Lineage (NCBI taxonomy): Eukaryota > Metazoa > Chordata > Aves > Piciformes > Picidae > Melanerpes > Melanerpes formicivorus. Next base: position 3,867,534 of record NW_027142378.1, read on the forward strand.
CTTATAGTGGTTTTACCTTTCTGATCCTATTGACTAAATATTGAAGACAATTTTGAAGACTCTAGAGAAGGATTCTCTTTCTCTTTGAGTCTCTTTGCTTGGCTTTTGTGCATTTTTTTCTTCTCTTTTTAAATAAGAAAGCTGTGAAAGGTTTCTTTCAGGTTGCTACTGTTGAGTGTTGAACACTCAAATGCATACAAAGCAAACCAGAGAGCTCACCTGACTTTGCAGAATCAAAGCAACCCTTTATTCAAATACTACATTATTCTGCTACATCCCTGCAGATGTCCCAGGAATGGTTGATGGTTAGAATGATTGCAGGTTCCTGTGGAGTTCATGACAAAATTGTAGTTGAAAAATATTGCCTAGGCACACATTAACATCTTGGAATGATGTTAATATTTTGAATGAGCAAAACTACACAGGTGTGGACCCTGCCAAATGCATCATGCAGGTTTCTCTATATGCTGCAGTTATTTAGCATGTAGAAAATACTTAAAAACATTCCCTGGCAATTTCCTTGCAGTGGTTCCTCTACTCTAATGTTGTTGGTTTGATCATCATAGGAATACTGGCTGTGTTGTATTCTTTCCTTCAGAAAAAGACAAAAGTCTGTCAGGACTTTCTCTATTAAGATCAGCTTTTCTCTACCCACACAACCTGTGCATTTGTAAGGTTCATAGATTCATAGAAAGCTTTGAGGTAGAAGGGACCTTAAAGGTCATCCATTCCAACCCCCCTGCCATGGGCAGGGACATCTCCCACCAGCCCAGGTTGCTCAAGGCCTCATCCAACCACGCCTTGAACACCTCCAGGGAGGGGACATCCACCATCTACCTTTGCAACCTGTTCCAGTGTCTCACCACCCTCACTGCAAAGAATTTCTTCCTAATCTCCAGTCTAAATCTCCCCTTCTCAAGCTTATAGTCACTGCCCTTTGTCCTATCACTACAAGCTCTTGTGAAAAGTCCCTTCCTGGGTTTCTTGTAGTCCACTTTCCGGTACTGGGAGGCTGCTCTATGGTTTGCCCAGAGCCTTCTCTCCTTCAAGTTGAACAGTCCCAACTCTCTCAGCTTGTCCCCACAGGGACAAGTCCTCTGTCTTTGTGGCCTCCTCTGGACCCTCTCCCACAGTTCCATGTCCTGCTTGTGCTGGGGACAACCAGAGGCAGTGCTGCAGGCCGGGTCTCAGCAGAGCAGATGGGCAGAATCCTCTCCCTCTCCTGCTGCTCCCCCTGCTTTGGATGCAGCTCAGCACACAGCTGCCTTCTTGAAATATGGTAGTTTTGTTCTACCTAGCAAATAAAAGGCTGGTTTTGTTTGCATCAAACCAACCTTAAAGCACTCATTGTGAGATAATTATGCCTTTTTACAAAGCAAAAAAAATCACTCTTCAGGGGGAAAAAAACAGTTTGGTGTAGAGGTGGCATGCAAATTAGCTGATTGTATTTATTAAAATTATCTGTATGAACTGGAAAATGCAACTTCTGTGGGGATGCCCATTTACAAAGGAAAGCACTTGAGAGAAAATGATGACTTTCAGAGGGGTATGTGAAGTGTGGAGCCTTCAGAACATGATGGGACTGTGGCTCGTACCTTTTATTTTCTTGCCCCTCTTTGTTGTGTTAGGTTAAGCATCACACTGAGGAAGAGAGGGAAAGAAGGAAAGAAAAGCTGAGGTTGTGATTTTAAGTGTAATCACAAGGTTGTCCCAAAACCATGATAAGTGTAGCTGTGCTCTCTTTGTGATTTCTTTGTGTGTGTTTGGGTTTTGTTGGGGGAGGGGGTTGGTTGCTTGTGTTTGGTTTGATCTAGTTAGCGGTGTCCCTGCTGACTGCAGGGGAGTTTGGACAAGATATGCTTTGAGACTCCCTTCCAACCTGATGCAATGTGTGAACGTTATGCATCAGCAGACCTGGAGAAGAGAGAGAAAGCTCCAGGGACACTCTCGAGATACATTTCAATATCTGAAGGTTCTGTTGAGGCAGGTTGTGGAGGGACTGTTTGGATGGGCTTGGACAAGGGGCAATGGTTTGAAAGTGGAGCAGGGGAGATAGAGGTTGGACATCAGGAGGAAGTTCTGCACAATGAGAGTGGTGAAATACTGGAACAGGCTGCCCAGAGGTGTGGTTAAGGCCCCATCCCTAAAGACATTCTGGATCAGCCTTGATGTGGCCTTGACCAGCCTGATGTAGTTGGAGGTGTCCCTGCTGAGTGCAGGGGGGGTTCAGACAAGATGACCTTTGAGACTTCCTTCCAACCTGATGCAATGTGAGAATCTCATGCCTCAGCAAGATGTGAGGCTTTGATGAAATTTACTTGTTGGTAGTAGTTCTGCAAGCTGCTTGTATCCTGAAGCTGACACTATAAAAGGAGTTGTTCTGGTTATTAAACACCTGATTGCACATGTATTTGTTGGCAATATGCAGTGGCTAGAGCTATATCATTGCAAATGGCTGAGGAGGAGAGATCTCTCAAGACTAGGTAGATGCTCCCTAAAAATAAATTGTTGCTTTCCACTGTGTAGGTTTATTGAGAGTGGAACTGCTCTGACTGTTTGGTAACTGCTAAGTTTATTTTCTCTCTCCAGCCATTTGTTGTAATTGACCGTGGTTGCTTTTTGTCAACACAGATGAAAACCAGCGGCACTTGCTCTGTGTGATCATTATTGCTGTGATTCCACAGATGTATTTAATGCAGTGAAAAAGCAAATGCACAAATCCAGACTGCAGTACAGATCTGGAAGTAGCTTGTCTGGTTTTACTTCCTTGCTCAGCACTTTCTCTCAGAGGGCTGTGATACCACAGCACTGGGTATAGTTTGTCACCCGGCATAAAACCAACCCAGCTGTCCTGGGTTGAAATGTCCCCCCCTGCAACATGAAATTTGCCAGACAAGCTCAGTTGGAAGCAAATGAAAGTTGTATTTACAAGCAAAGCTGCAGTCTATAATGGCCTGCAATGAATGTGTACAAAATACACAGCATAGGATAGAATAGACCAGGTTGGAAGAGACCTTCGAGATCATTGTGTCCGACACTATCTAATCAACTAAACCATGGCACCAAGTACCCCATCTAGTCTTTTCCTAAACACCTCCAGTAATGGCAACTCCACCACCTCCTTGGGCAGCCCGTTCCAAGGTAATAACTCTCTCTGGGAAGAATTTATTCCTAACATCCAACCTAAACCTCCCCTGGCACAGCTTGAGACTGTGTCCTCTCGTTCTGGTGCTGGTTGCCTGGGAGAAGAGACCAGCCCCTACCTGCCTACAACCTCCCTTCAGGTAGTTGTAGAGAGCAATAAGGTCTCCCCTGAGCCTCCTCTTCTCCAGGCTAAGCAGCCCCAGCTTCCTCAACCTCTCCTCAGCACAAGGACCCCCCCCAGCCAAGGACCAGGGGAAGCTACTAGCTTCTCCCTCTCTGCCCCCATCCTTGCCCCCCTGTACAACAAGGACAAGGGACAGAAGCAGAGAAGTTAGACTTAGCCAAAACAATGCAGCCAAGATCAAGCAGAAGCCAGTTAGTATTGCTCCCAGAGCAAGGAAGTGAGAAGAAAGAGCAATTGTCTTGGGAACTAAACTCATGGTGGATATCTCTTCAAAGGGGATTGTTCAGAATATCCTTTTTACACCCAATAATGATTTATTTACCTTCTACTACATTCTGTCCAAGACCTGTGAAAAATTTTAAAGGCATAGACTAAAACTATCACACCAACAACCCTCCCTCCCCCCCAGTTTTCCTCAGGGAAGCATTCTACCCATATGTGCTTTAGGATGCAGGGCTTTACAGGACCTGGGGTACATCAGCATCGAGGTGCTGTCTACAGCTGCCTTAAAGGAGGTTGTAGAGAGGTTGGTGCTGGTCTTGTCTCACAGGTAATTACTGATAGAACAAGAGGGAACAGCCTCAAGCTGCCACTGGGGAGGTTTAGACTGAACAGCAGGAAAATTTTTTTCATGGCAAGAGTGGTCAGGGATTGGAATGTGCTGCCCAGGGAGGTGGTGGAGTCCCCAAGCCTGGATGTGTTTAAAGGTGGTTTGGATGTGGTGCTTGGGGCTATGGTTGAGGGGTGACCCTTGTAGAGTAGGATTCTGGGTTGGAATTGGTGATCCTGAGGTTTTTTTCCCAACCTGAACGCTGGTGTGATTTTGTGAATTGCTCACTGTTGCCCCAGTTGTCACTGCTGCTCCAGTTGTCACTGTTGTCAGTTGAGTTACCTACAGGAATCAGGAAGACTTCCAGAAGCCTAACTTGAAGGATGTTGAGTTTTCAAAGAGGGCTGCTTCTCTGGCATGTTTTAAAACAAGCTGGGAAGCTTGCACAGTTCCATTGGTTGATTTGTATATTGCAGCTGTGGGAATCTGGTGTTAACAGGAGTGGATCCTTTGCAAGAAAATTTGATTGCTGGCTGAGTTGGAGTGGGGAGGACAGACAGAGGAATGAGTAAGAGCCCAGAAATAATTCATTGTAATCAGTACAAGTTGTAACTTGCCTTACATCATCCATCCACCTTCCATTAGCATCAGTTACATTATTTACATTATTTCTGTAATGCATTACTTGATTATTACTTTTTTGTAATTGGGGTTGTCCCCAGCACCACTCAAAACATGGAGAGTGCAGGATCAAAGCTGCCTTCATCACAATGCACTCCAAGAGCATCTCAGTAATTAAGCAGAAGGAGCATTGTCTCTTTTTTTGTGGTAGAGAAAGAAGGTGCTCATGTTTAATGAGGCATTGTGGTCATGAGGAATCTGCAAGCTGCACATCTAGGTACTAGGTACTATTCTTGAACTTTCCCTGTGTCATTAAGTTGCTTTGCAAGGCTCTCATGAAGCCTTTGTGCATGCTTGCAGAGTGTTGGATGCAGTCTGTTTTCTGAGGTTTTGTAACCCCTGATTCTGTGTAGCTCCTTTTCCACTAATACATAACAGAGTGTTTTGTGACAGGAAAATTCCAGGCTGTAAAATGCTGTGAAATCCTTGCATGGCTGGAGCCACAGGTCGTAGGAATAACAGAATCACAGAGTGTTGGGGGTTGGAAGGGACCTCCAGAAGTCACTGAGTCCACCCCCCATCCCAGAGCAGGACCACTTAGGGCAGGTCCCATAGGAACACATCCAGGTGAGTTTTGAAGATCTTTAGAGAAGGAGACTCCACAACCTCTCTGGGCAGGCTGATTCAGGGCTCCAGCACCCTCACAGTAAAGAAGTCTGTTCTCCTGTTGAGGTGGCATTTCCTGTGATTGAGTATATGTCCATTGCCCCTTGTCCTGTCACTGGGTATCACTGAAAAAAGCCTTCAGGTATTTGCAGACATTGATAAGGTCCCCTCTCATCCTTCTCTTCTCCAGACTAAACAGCCCCAGGGCTTTCAGTCTTTCCTCCTCCACTCCCCTAACCACCCTTGTAGCTTTGAGTTGAACTTTCTTCATTATATCCTTGCCCTTGTTGACCTGGGTAACCTACAACTGGACACAATACTCCATGTGCAATCTAGCTAGGGCTGAGTAGAGGGGGAGGAGAACATCCCTCAACCTGCTGGCCACGCTCTTCTTAATGCACCCAAGAATACCATTGGCCTTCTTGGCCACCAATGAAGCAGCAGATTATCTTGTTACTGGGAGAAGAATCCAGGGGTTTCGAGTAAGCAACAGTGATTTAATCATCTTGCATTAAGCAAGGGCGGTGACATGTGTAGCCGTGCTGACTCCTTTATATCTGCATCGAGTTAGACCAGAGATTTGACACTTCTAGCCTTCAAAATTGTCCCTATTCTGTAATCTTCTGTTAGCTGCAAGTGTCACAGACTCCATGGAATGCTGCCAATCGAACGTGACTTCCTGCAGAAAATAGGTCACTGGGTTTAGCTGCAGTAATTTGTCTCGAATCCGCTAGCCACTCTGCTGGTTTTCCTGCTCCACTTATTCAATTAAAAACCAAATGAATTAAAAATCAAAATAGGGTCTCACACACTTCACAGGAAGTATTTCTAGGGGTTAGATGCCCTCCCTGGTATCAGTATCTGCTTTCCATTATTATTAGGACTTGTAGTGATAGGATGAGGGGGAATGGATTGAAGATTGAGGAGAGCAGATTTAGAGTGAGAACTTAGGAAGAACTTCTGGACAGTGAGGGTGGTGAGACACTGGAACAGGTTGCCCAGGGAGGTGGTGGGTGTCCCCTCCCTGGAGGTGGTCAAGTCCAGGCTGGATGAGGCCTTGAGCAGCCTGGGCTGGTGGAAAGTGTCCCTGCTCCTGGCAGCAGGGTTGGAACTCAATGATCTTTAAGGTCCATTCCAACCCAAACCATTCTATGTGTATGTTAATCTATTAATCAGAGTAAATTAATATAACTAATATTACAAATATTAAAAGATTTGAATGAGTGTTATTTGCTTCTGAATTAAAATCCTGTGTGGCTTCTGAAGTGATACTTAAAGTAGCCATGAAATACAGTAGAGGAAATATTACTTCATTCATCCAACTTGATGTACACATTAAGTGTGTACATCTTGGGGTGAATTAGAAGGGCTGTGGTGAGTAGGTCCAGAGAGATTCTTCTTCTCCTCTACTGTGCCCTGTTAAGGCCACATCTGGAATATTGTGTCCAGTTCTGGGCCCCTCAGTTCAAGAAGGATCTCAGGGAACTGCTTGAGAGAGTCCAGTGCAGAGCCATCAAGATGATGAAGGCAGTGGAACATCTCCCTGCTGAGGAAAGGCTGAGGGAGACTGAGGGGTGACCTCATTCATGTTGACCAAGATGTGCAGGGCAGTGTCAGGAGGACAGAGCCAGGCTCTGCTCAGTGATGCCCAATGATAGGACAAGGGGCAATGGGTGCAAGCTGGAGCAGAGGAGGTTTTTCAGGAACAGAAGGGAAAACTTTCACTGTGAGGGTTCTGGAGCCCTGGAGCATGCTCTCAGAGAGGTTGTGCAGTCTCCTTCTCTGGAGACATTCAAAACCCACCTGGCTGTGTTCCTGGGGGGGGGGGGGGGGTTAGAGTGGATGAACATTCAAGGATCCTTCCAACCCCTAACATTCTGTGACTCTGTGATATTCTGGAAAGGAAAAATAATGGTAAAAGCCATGAAGCAGCCTTGCTGTAGATACAGAAAATACCCAGAAAGGGAGAGCAATTTTCCTGTGAAGGTGAATATGGAGTCCATTAGTGGGCTCAGATGAACTTAATGGGGTAATTTTTTTTAATGGACTTCAGTATAGATTAGTGCAAAATAACTGATACAGGGCAAATGGAAATGGAAAGAGTAAATGGGTTAACAGGGTCTTGAGATCCACATCCAGTGCTAGGAAACTACTGAATCATTTGCCAGTGGAAAAATGCAAACAAAGCAGGCTAACTTTAGGCATATTCCAAGTGGCACCAAAGAGATGCTTTCTTTTCTGCAGATACTCTGTATCAAAGGATGCTCATGGGAGATTTTTAACTACCTACATCTCTGCTGAGCAGCACTTTCAGCAAATTAGCAAGGAAATTCATAAATTGCTGGGAAGTCAGAGTCAGTAAATGGAAACCAGAGGATCCCGAAAGAGACATCCCGAGTCCATTTCTTGCTGACATGATAGGGAATGAAAATGGGGAAAAGTGGAGAATTATATCATTAGTGACTAAAAGGCAGTTCATGTTGGTAAGGAATTCAATTCACTGATCAGCTTAATGCTATAAATTTCAGGATGAGCAGAAAATAACTACAGTGAGCAAAGAGCAGTGAAGAAAATAGTGTTGAAGTCCAGGAGGACCATCAGTGTGCTTTGCTAGAATGATGAAGAGCATTGCATGTTTGTCTGCAGGTTTGAAAAAGGAGAGTTTGGGTTAGAAGACTGAGAGGGGGCTTAATAAATGTTTGTAAGTATCTGAGGGCTTGGGGTCAGGAGGGAGGGGACAGGCTCTTCTCAATTGCACCCTGTGATAGGACAAGGAGCAATGGATGTAAGCTGCAGCACAGGAGGTTCCACCTCAACACAAGGGGGAACATCTTTACTGTAAGGGTCACGGAGCACTGGCACAGGCTCCCCAGAGAGGTTGTGGAGTCTCCTTCTCTGGAGACTTTCAAGGCCTGTCTGGATGTGTTCCTGTGTGACCTGAGCTAGATTGTATGGTCTTGCTCTGGCAGGGGAGTTGGACTCGATGATCTCTTTGGGTGCCTTCCAACCCCTGACATCCTGTGAACTCAGTTCCTTACAGGCATTATGAAAAGGTAATAGCAGGTTTTTGTGTGTGTGTGTGGTGTTTATTTTAATCAAGGGAGGGAGTGTTGTTTGAAGGAGTGTTGTTTCTAGTCATGGGTCTGTGGTGACAGGTTGGACTCGATGATCCTCGGGGTCTCTTCCAACCTTGGCTATACTGTGATACTGTAAAGTATAAGGAGGAAAGGAGTTTTTGTTGTTTTTTTTTTTTGTATGGACTGGTCTTTAGGATTTTTCTAGCATCCTTCAATATTTATTTCTTTCAAATGTGCCCAACACTTCAAGCAGACCAACAGCATTCAGACACAGAAACTGCTAGACTGAGGTGGGGGGAAGTCTGTTCTGTTTTCCTTACCAATAACTGTAAATATTTGAAGAGGATAAATGCTAACACACAGAAGCTGACAGGGAGTGAATGCAGTGGGATTACAGAAGTGAAAATTCAGATTGGCTGAGCATTAGGGGGAAAAAGAATGATTGGCAGGGAGAATAGATGATGTAGTGCAGCACTTTCCCCAAGGTATTGGTGAAAGCTCTGTCTCAGGCTTCACTGAGCTACTTCAGGGTAGAATGGCTAAAGAAGGTAAAGCTGTAGGGGAAACCTGCCTTTCATGGAGACCTGTGCTAAAGGGCTTGAGGGGTTTGCTACAAGTCAGTTCTGTGAGTTGTTTAGAGATGTTAGGGATTTCTGTTCATTGAATGAAGTTCTGTAATGTCTCCTACAATATGGCACTCAGTGGATGGCAGGGAGCCTGTGTTCAGCACTAATGTGGTAAATCAATATCCCTAACAGTGTTTTATATACATTATTCATTCTGCTCTTGTGAAATAGAGTGGCTTAAAGAAGAGGAGGAAATAAGGGAGCATGAAACATGTAGGGTGGATTCTGTCAAGGGGAGTGTTTGGGCAGAGAATTCTGGACCTTTACAAACCCAGTGATTTCACTGTGACCTGTATTTACTCCTTTGTTCCTCACCAGTTTCACCCTATATGCTAGGATTTTTAAGTGTTTCAGGCACTGACTTCAGATCTTAAACCTTACAGTGATCCTAAGGAATTGGACACAGAGGGTTTTAGGAGTATACTTCCTTGAAGGACCTGCCTTCAGAAAAAATACCTTGTCTCCTAGATCACAGAATCCTAGAATGGCTTAGGTTGGAGGGGACCTCAGAACATCTCCTCCAACCTCCCCACCATGGGTAGGGACGTCTCTCAAATGGACTTCGCTGCTCAAGGCCTCATCCAACCTGGCCTTGAACACCCCCATGGAGGAAGCATCCACAGCCTTTCTGGGGAACCTATTCCACAGTCCCACCACCCTCCTACTGAAGAACTTTTTTCCTAAGCTCCAGTCTAACCCTGCTCTCCCTCAGCCTCAAACCATTCTCCTTTGTCCTGTCTCTAGACACCTTCATGAAAAGTTCCTCTCCAGCTTTCCTGTAGAATTTCATCAGGGATCCTCTCCTGCAGGGAGAGATTCCTCTGTTGTGAGGACAGGCTGAGGGAGCTGAGGTTGTTCAGCCTAGAGAAGAGGCTCTGGGGAGACCTTATAGCAGCCTTCTGGTACCTGAAGGGGGGCATGGAGCTACAAGAAGGTTGCAGAGAGACTGTTTGCAAAGGCCTGCAGTGAAAGGATGAGGGATAGCGGCTTGAAATTAGAGAAGAGCAGATTTAGATAGGATGTCAGGAACAAGTTCTGCGCCATGAGGGTGGTGGAACACTGGAACAGGTTGCCCAGGAAGGTAGTTGAGGCCTCATTCCTGGAGATATTCCAGGTCAGGCTCAACAGGGCTCTGGGCAACCTGATCTAATGAAAGATGTCTCTGCTGACTGCAGGGAGGCTGGACTGCTTGACCTTTGGAGGTCCCTTCCAACCCAAACCATTCTATGTAGGTCTCCTGCTGTGTAAACAAAGTGATGTGTGTTATCAGTTCCCTATTGCTCCTTTTCACCTCCAAGAAATACCTACAACAAAGAAACTAAAAGCACTCAGAGAGATGTTTTGGTCTCTTGCTGTCGATTTGGGCAGCAGCATTGGTCAGTCACAGTGTGCCAATTTGTTTCCATGTGGGTTTTTTTTTCCCTCTTCTTTTTGCTGTGTTCATGCAGAGATGCCAGAGCTTAGAAATGGCTGAGAGTTTCCTGAGCCTCTAAATGGGATGTCCAATTACCATGAGGAGCAACATGTCTTCTTTTTTCTCCCAGGCAGCTCTTCTGGCTACTGCTTCTTCTGTGTACAAAAGAGAAAACACCAAATTCTAGTCATCCTCTCTTCTCATCTGATGTGCCCAGTGTGCACATGTTTTCTAGATGACACAAGGTGCAGGTCAGCCACTGCTGCATTCATAAATATTCATACCTGTAGAGAGGGAGGGGGAGAAAAAGTAAGTGACAGGTTAGCATAAATGAAATATTCAGCACAGCTCAGCAACATCAGGATTAAAATGGAAATAGGCAGGATGCAGGAAAAACTGTCCCAAGGAAACCTTCTGAGAGGAAAATATTTCTCTGTTTCCCATCAGTCACTGTGTTTTCGGGGGGGAGGAAGTAAAAAAGAAATATTTTTGCTCTGTATGAGATAAGAGAAATAAAAAACCTGGTAAAGTGGAGTCTGGGTTTTAAGAGGCAGCCAATATGCTGTCAAAAGTGGCCAGGACCTGGCAGGAAGTTGTTGATGAGTCTTGTTCCTCTGGAACTGTAGAATAGAAATTCTCCAAATGACCTTGTCCAGGATGTGATGAGGATTCAAACTCCAAGAGTAATCTTCACATGCTTTTAGGTGTGTGCTGCCTTCATTCTCCATATCTGGAGTCAAACTTCTCTTTCCCTTACTGGCAATATTAACCTTTTTAAGACCAAGACAAAACTCCCAGGTATCTGTCCCCCATTAACATGCAATACATCATATTAGTGGATCTGGAATGTCTCCAGGGATGGATTCTCAACCACAGCCCTGAGCAGCCTGTTCCAGTATTTCACCACTCTCACTGTGCAGAACTTCCTCCTGATGTCCAACCTGAATCTGCCCTGCTCCAGTTTCAAACCATTGTCCCTCATCCTATCCCCACAGGCCCTTCTGAACAGTCCCTCCCCAGCCTTGCTGTAGGTCCCCTTCAGGTATTGAAATGTAGCTCTAAGGTCTCACTGGAGCCTTCTTCTGTCCATGCTGAACAGCCCCCATTCTCTCAGCCTGTCTTCACAGGAGAGGTGCTCCAGCCCTCTGATCATCTTTGTGGCCCTCCTCTGATCCCACTCCTGCAGGTCCATGTCTCTCTGGGTATAAGACTGCTATTAGGTTGCTTTTTTCCCCTCAGTTCTTCATATTCTTTTAAAAGACAACCCCAACATTTAGTATGTATTTAACACATTAAAAAACTATCAAAAAGGGTGTTAGAAAAAGCCAAGAGAGTTGCTGAATCCATGATATAATTATCTTGGTGCTCCAGCATCCCCACGTGGGCAGATCCTTTCCTTCACAAGGCCATAGTCGGTTTTTCAGAAGTTTGCTGCTCTAGATCTGTATCCAATCTAAAAGAGCAACCCCCAAAATTCTGTTCTAGCCTCAAACCTCACTTTCTTGAGTGTAAGAATCACAGCCTGTACAAATCTGGTTTTAGTTGTGTATAGCTCAGATATCTTCATAGCTGCAATAAACCTTTATTATTAGAATAAACCAAACCAGGTTGGAAGAGACCTTCAAGATCATCGTGTCCAACCCATCAACCAATCCAACCCACCCAAACAGCTAACCCATGGCACCAAGCACCCCATCAAGTCTCCTTCTGAACACCTTCAATGATGGCGACTCCACCACCTCCCTCCCCGGGCAACCCATTCCAATGGGCAATCACTCTTTCTGTATAGAACTTCTTCCTAACATCCAACCTGAACCTCCCCTGGCGCAGCCTGAGACTATGTCCTCTTGTTCTGGTACTGGGTGAATAATAAGAATAGGATATGAATAATAAGAAATAATGTATCAATAATAAGAAAAGGATATGCTGATGAAGAGTGCAAATAGCTGCAAGGGAAACTGGAAATGAAGCAAGGTAACTTCTGCAGGTAACAGCTAAATTATTTCAGCTCACCCTTGGACGTTCAGACAGAGGTTTTAGTGAGGCTGGTTGTTGGTCTCTTCTCCCAAGTAACCAGTGATAGGATAGGAAGAAATGGGCTTAAGTTGTGCCAGGGGAGATTTAGGTTGGGTATCAGAAAAAAATTCTTTACTGGGAGAGTGGTCAGGCATTGGAACAGGCTGCCCAGGGAGGTGGTGGAGTCACCATCCCTGGAGGTGTTCAAAAAAGGATTGGATGTGGATGTTTCAGGATACAGTTTAGTGGCCATGCTAGTTGGGTTATGGTCTGACTCCAGCCTTAGTGATTCTATGATTCTGTGCAAACAGTGATTAGCACTTCTGGCCCCTTCATCTTGACACCCACCCCTCAGGTATTTATAGACATTTGTGGTGGGCTGAAAATTACCCCCCAACCTGAAAGTACCACAACATTGATCAGATCCCCTCTCAGCCTTCTCTTCTCCAGACTAAATGGCCCCAGCTCTCTCAGCCTTTCCTCAGGAGAGATGTTCCAGTCCTCCAGTCATCCTCATAACTCTTTGGTGGACTTTCTCCAGTAGGTTCCTGTCTCTCCTGGACTTGGGGAGCCCAAAACTGGACACAGTACTCCAGGGCTGATCTCAGCAGGGCAGAGTAGATGGACAGGAGAACCTCCCCAGACCTGCTGACACACTTTTCTTAATCCACCCCAGGATGCCAGATACTCCAAGCTCTAATACATCACAATCAGCATTCCATCCTTCCTTTTATTAGAGGAAATTACAAAGCATGAAAGTTGTCCACTTTGTCATTCCTACGACAGATTGAGAAGTAGCTTGACGTGTAGAGGTGGCACTTGGGGGCATGGTTTAGTGGCCATGGTGCTGTTGGGTTAGTGATTGAACCTGATGATCTTGGAGGGCTTTTCCAACCTTAATGATTCTATGACTTTCAGTAAAAATCATGCTGTGAGGCCACTGTATCTGCTGAGTCAGTGATTCATGGCCAGCATGGCTAAGAAGCTTGGGTTTCAAGCTTGTCTCCTGGAGGCCTGGTGCCATACTCAGCTAGGGCACTGTGCTGAGGTTGCAGATGGAGGAGTGTAATAACTATCTTCTGGTGGGTGACTGCCTGTAGCTTCCTTGATCTTATCAATCCTTATCAGTATTTAAAGGGTGGCTGTCAGGAGAATGGAGCCACACAGGCTTTTTTCAGTTGTGCCCAGTGACAGGGTGAGGTGATGGGCATGAACTTGTACATTAGGAAGTTCCACCTAAACTTGAGGAGGAGCTTCTCTATGTTGAGGGTGGCAGAGCACTGGAACAGGCTGTCTAGATAGGCTCTGGATTCTCTTCTCTGGAAGCATTCTGAACCACCTGGCCACCGGCCTGTGCAGTCTGCTTTAGCTGAACCTGCTCTGGCAGGGGATTTGGACTAGATGATCTTCAGAGGTCCCTTCCAACCCAAATTACTTGTCAACATCTGAGTTTCAGTATTTCAGTATTCCTAAGGTTAGAAGAGGCCTCAAAGATCATCGAGTCCAACCTGTCACCACAGACCTCATGACACTACTGCCCACTGCAGGCTTGAACTCATGACCTGTGAACTTTACAGGACATACTGAATGTCAGATATTGACTGAGCACAGAAATATTATCACATTCCTGCAAATTCTAGTTGAATTCAATGTCTGAGGGGTGGGTGTCAAGTTGAAGCCTGGGTGCCATGCTCTTTCTGGTGATGCCCAGTGATAGGACAAGGAACAACAGTATCACAGTATCACTGTATAACTTAGGTTGGAAAGGACCTCGAGGATCTTCGAGTCCAACCTATCAACACAGACCCCATGACTAGACCATGGCACCAAGCGCCACGTCCAATCCCCTCTTGAACACCTCCAGGGACAGTGACTCCAGCACCTCCCTGGGCAGCACATTCCAATGATGAACAACTCACTCGGTGAAGAACTTTCTCCTCACCTCGAGTCTAAACCTCCCCTGGCGCAGCAGGGACAAGCTTGAACACAGGAGGTTCCACCTCAGCATGAGGAAACACTTCTTTATGATGAGGGTGCTGGAGCCCTGGAGCAGGCTTTAAATTGTCCTTCTGTGGAGAATTTAAAAGCTCACTTGGATGTGTTCCTGAGTGACCTGCCCTAGGTGATCCTGCTCTGACAGGGGGTCGGATTCGATCTCTAGAGGTCTCTTCCAATCCCTAAGATTCTGTAATTCTGTGCCCAAGTTGATGTGTATATTTGAAGTGAAAACAAACCCAAACCAAACACACAGAGAAGACCCAATCACAAAACCCAAGCCTTTTAAAGATGGGGGGGGGGGGAACCCCAGACAACAAGAGTCAGAATACTGCTGAGACATTCCACTGATGTAAGCAGTGACATGTGGAAGTGAGAAATGCTTAATTGCACTCTGTACCCTTTAAGGAAAATGAGTATTCTTTGTAAACGTTTTCCAGATGAACACTGAGGAGTGTATTTGTTGTGACAGACACTCTGACGTGAGCAAAAATATTTTAGCAGAGCTATTTGCAGAGCAGTGCACTTAGGAGTTTGCATGTGCAGCTAGGAACCAGTGAGAGCCTGTGTCAGTGGACTTCTTTGGGGCTCACAAAGAAACAGCTTGCCATATAAAATGGAATGTTGTCCACAGCATGAGAAGGACACAGAGCTGCTGGAGCGAGTCCAGAGGAGGCCACAAAGGTGATCCAAGGGCTGGAGCATCTCTGCTGTGAGGATAGGCTGAGGGAGCTGGGGGTGTTCAGCCTGGAGAAGAGAATATTCCAGGGGAACCTCAGACCCGCCATTCAATACCTGAAGGGATCCTACAGGAAGGCTGCAGAGGGACTTTTCCTGAGGATACCCTAAAGACAGGACAAGGGGGAATATTTTGAAGCTGAGGGAGAGCAGGGTTGGACTGGATCTTAGGAAGAAGTTCTGCAGTGTGAGGTGGGGAGACTCTGAAATAAGTTTCCCAGGGAGCTTGTGGATGCTGGGGGGTGTTCAAGGCCAGCTTGGACGAGGCATTGAGCCCCCAGTTGCAAGTGAGAGGTGTCCCTGCCCTTGTTGGGAAGCTTGGGAGTCGATGATTCTCTAAGGTCCCTTCCAAACTAAGCCATTCTACAGTTGTGTGAAATTTTGTTGTGGCATTATATGGGTTTTTTACTGATTAGCTGTCAAAGGAATTGATTTTGCTTGAGTCTGAGGACTTCCTTTTTAGTACCAAACTAAAAGGGGAATTTAGTATCTGACATTTCTTCAGCAGTAAGCTGACACCAAAATCTCAGGCTTGGAGGTCATCCAACAGGATCAGATCCTTTAAACACCATATTTAAGCATGCATGCTCTGCTTTCTTCTCTAACTACAATGAGATAACACATCTTGAAAACCAAATAATACATCCCTGTTCTTTGTCCTTATAACAATGACAATTAATTAGGATTAGTTCAGCAAGTTTATTTTGCAGGACAGCTTTAACCTCAGTGAAATGCATTACCATAAAGATGGCCCATAGGCAGACCTCAGATCTAAACCAGATGCCTTAGAAACGTCCCAGGGATTAAATTAATTCTTTCCTTGAAAATATATAAAGAGTTTTTATCCATATGCAATGTGCTCTACACAGGTCAGGGTCTGAGGTGCAAGAGCCACCCTTGCACAGCTTCACAGGTTGCACTGGGTTGAAAGGGACCCTCAAAGGTCATCCTGTCCAACCCCCCCTGCACTCAGCAGGGACACCTCCAACTAGAGCAGGCTGCACATCAAGGCTGATTTTTTAAAGGTCTCTGGGTACGGAGCCTCAACCTCGTCCCTGGGCAACCTGTTCCAGTGTTTTACCAGTATGCAAAAGGAGTTGCAGGTGAGGAGAGGGAAGAATTTTTCTAGAGATCATCCAGGAGTGCCTCAGCCACTGAACCAGAGGAAGGAAAATGAGCAGCTTACTTAGGGAGGGGGAAGTTAATGATTTCCTTTAGTTTTCAACTATTTACTTGTCTTGTCAGGGCAAAATTTAGCCAACAACTGCATAAGCTGTTGCTGTAGTGGTATCACAAGCAGAAACCAGGGAGATACTAGGCTAGCTAGGTACTGTCCTGGCTCCCACACTGGGAGAAGGAAAGTTTCCATAGCTTGTTAGTGAGAAGCCAACTTCTTTACTATTTGACCTACCCTGGGTGATCCTGCCCTGATGATCTTCAGAGGTCCCTTCTGGCCCCTACCATTCTGTGGTTCTGTGATTCTCTGAGCAGAGTCAGCTAGCAGAGCTGAAAGGGAAGGATGCTATCTACGTGGAGGCTGGCCATGAGATCCTGCAACAGGCAGGGCAGTTCTGCCATTTTCCCCTCAGTGGAACAGAAAGGTCTTTCAGTCCAGGAAATGGAGCAGATGAGACCAAAACACCCACAGCCGAGAGCCAGCTATTCACTTAGATGTAAGAGAAACCTACACAAATGGGAGAAAGAGGGGGGGAACCCAACAAAACAGTTGGCTAGTTATTATTCTGGAGAAGTAATAAGGTTCAGAGCTGTAAGCTGGCAGCTACTGCGAGGAGAGGCTG
Source organism: Melanerpes formicivorus (assembly GCF_026170545.1). Taxonomy (NCBI): domain Eukaryota; kingdom Metazoa; phylum Chordata; class Aves; order Piciformes; family Picidae; genus Melanerpes; species Melanerpes formicivorus. Next base: position 3,884,364 of record NW_027142378.1, read on the forward strand.
AATGGAAGATGCTAGCAAGGGGTGGAGTAAGTTCCCCTCCTCATGTCACCAAAAGCTGTGCAGGATGGATGTTCTGCATTTAATTGGAGCTTCCAGTACAGGTTTATCATGTTCAAGCATTTGCAGGTGTCCAGGGTTATGTACATGGATAGTTTTTATTATTATTAACTTTCTCTTCAGGTCACTGACCTCACATACTTGGATTCTCTGTTGGGTCCATTTTAATGATGAGATTGACTCTTTTTTCTCATTTTGTGACCACTTCTATTCCCCCCCCCCCCCCCCCCCCCCCCCCCCCAATGACTCCTAACATAATTAAAGGTAGTTCAGTTTTTTAAGTACATCTGCTGCATAGCTTTTAGATGCACTTGAGATGTCCCTTAGAATCATAGAATGCCTTAGAGTGGAAGGGACCTCAGAGATCACCTACTGCAACCTCTCTTCCATGGGCAGAGACACCTCTCAACTAGACTCAGCTGCTCAAGGTTTCATCCAAGCTGGCCTTGAATACCCCCAGGGAAGAGGCATCCACAAGCTGAGCAGCCTATACCAGAGTGTCACCACTCTCATACTAAAGAACTTCTTCCTAAGATCCTCTCTAACTCTGCTCTCCCTCAGCTTCAAACCATTTCCCCTTGTTCTGTCTCTAGGGTATCCTCAGGAAAAGTCCTACAGCTTTCCTGTAGGATCCCTTCAGGCTGGAAGGCAGCTCTAAGGTACCCCTAGAGTCTTCTCTTCTTCAGACTGAACAATCCCAGCTCCCTCAGTCTATCCTCACAGCAAAGGTGCTCCAGCCCTTGCATCATCTTTGTGGCCTCCTTTGGACTCACTCCAACATCTCTGTGTTCTCCTTATGCTGGGGACACCAGCACTGGACTCAGTATTCAAGGTGGGGGCCTCACAAAAGCAGAACATCTGTTTTTAGTTTCATGTTATTTCTACCTTTCCCCATCATTTGATTCTGTATTTTCTGACCTGGAATTTGAAGTTATGAGTTGGCAAGGTTGGGGGGAAAAAAAAGAAAAATGGCATATAATGAATGTTATCCTAAATAAATAAGGCTGGAACCCTACAGTGGTATTTATGTGTTCTGCTGTGCAGTGCCTAAGGAGTTGTGCTCAGGCTTTGGCAGAAATGGTTAATGGGGAGAGTGGGAAAACAGCCTATTTGTCACTCTTCTGCAGAACTGGTGACTCTTGCTTCACTGTGGAAACAAAGAGGAGGGAAAAGCTGAAATCCAGCATGAGAGCTGAGTCTCCTGTAGCCCTTTCTTTCCCCTAACAGTCATTGGAGCTAGCATATGATTAGCTTTCTTGCTGAGACTTCTATATAATGTATTAATAAAAGGCTGCTTTTGCCTCAGATAATACATTTTGTTTTCCTTTTGGTGATTCTTGTTGCTCTTGGTCTTTGCTTTGTGACTTATGTCTTGGTAAAGGCTTTGTCTCTACTTGGGAGCCGATTGAGCTTGTGTGCAACCAACTTGTTCTTGAATTCGGCAATTCAGAGGCTGCCAAGAAATTTCTATGAGTCTTTGCCATGGGAAGTTTAAAAAAAAAGAGAGAGAAAGAGGAGGGAAGAAAACTTGAACTCATTTCTTCAAAACAGAAAGCACAGCGACCACAGTCAGAAGCATTTAGCAGTCTGGCAGCTGACAGCGGGGACATACAAAGAATAACAAAATAGTCCATTGAAGAGGGGGGAAAAAAGATCTTCAAAAGACTTGTGTCCACAGCAGGGTGAAAAACACAACAATCCCATTATCTAGGTTGTTAGAGGAAAGAAAGAAAGAAAGAAAAGTGGGGGGGAGGGAGCTAATGTCTTTCTAACTTGTGTTAATGTAACGTGTTAAATGATATGCCAGTGATGTAGAACGTAAAAAAAGCTTTCTCTGGCATCTTCTTCGGATGTCTCTATTCAGGCAGTCAAAGTGGGGGGGAGAAAAGAAGCAAGCAGGTCTGAGGTCAGCCTTTGAAACTCCACCAGTGTGCCTGGGAGGTCAGCTGTCACGGCTGTATCAATTCTACGTGTAGGTGACTGATGCAAGAAACTAAGGTGGCTTTCCCACTGCTGCACACTGAATCTGGAGTAAAAAAAAATCAAGCAGAAGCTTTCTCAAAACACTGCCTTGCAACATTCATAATCTACTTAATACCTTGATTCTGCCAGTACTGGAGCAGATTCTACAATTGATTGTAATCATTCCCAACTCATATTAGAATCATAGAATTGTTAGGGTTGGAAGGGACCCCAAGGATCATCTAGTATGGCAGGGACCTCTCACACTACAGCAGGTTGCTCAGAGCCGTATCCAGCCTGGTCTTAAAGACCTCCAGGGTTGAGGCTTCTACCGCCTCCCTGGGTGACCTGTGTCAGTGTCTCACCACCCTCATGGGAAAGAACTTCTTCCTGACATCCAATCTGAATCTACCCATTTCTAGTTTTGTTCCATCCCTCCTTGTCCTATCACTCCCTGACACCCTAAAAAGTCCCTTGCCAGCTTTCTTGTAGCCCCCTTCAGATACTGGAAGGCCACGATAAGGTCAGCTGGGATCCTTCTCTGTACTAAATGGCCCCAACTCCTTCAGTCTGTCTTCATAGGAGAGGAGCTCTAGCCCTTTAATCATCCTTGTGGCCCTTCTCTGGAAGTATTCCAGTATGTCCAGATCTTTCTTGTAATAGGGGCTCCAGAACTGGACACAGTACTCCAGGTGGGGTCTCACCAGAATGGACTAGAGAGGGAGAATCACATCCCTTGACCTGCTAGCCACACTTCTCTTGATGCAGCCCAGGGTATAGTTGGCTTTCTGAGTTGCAAGTGCTCACTGCTGGCTCAGGTTGAGCTTCTCATCCACCAGCACCCCCAGGTGTCTTTCTGCTCTCTAGCCAGTCCCTGCCCAGCCTATATCGGTGCTTGGGATTACTCCAAACCAGATGCCTTAGAGGACTTCAGGTTTCTTCTCTGTGCCAGCTTGTGAGCTATTTGTTCCATTATTTTGTTATTTAATTTTTAGCATCCCTGTTTGAGGGGTAGGACAGCAGTAGTCTAGAGTGAACCTTTACCTGTGCTACTGAATTTGTAGTAGAAATCCATATCGTTGTTCTGTGTTTTAACCTCTCTTTGGTTTTGTTTTTTTACTCATTTACCTTCCTAGAGATTGCAGGAATATGATAATGTTTCTGTGTTCAGACACTGTCTGATGTGCAGTATGTCCTGTAATGATCACAGAATGATTATGGTTGGAAAGGACCAACCACCACTGTTAAAGCAGGTTCATCTAGAGTAAGTCACACAGCAACACATCCAGGCAGGTTTGGAATGCCTCCAGAGGCAGAGCCTCCAAAAGCTCTCTGGGCAGCCTGCTCCAATGTTGCACCACCCTCAATCTGAAGAAGTTCCTCCTCATGTTTAGGTGGAACTTCTAATCTTCACATTTCTGCCCATTACCTCTTGTCGTGTTGCTGATCACCACTGAAAAAAGACTGGCCCCATCCTCCTGCTAGCCACCTTTGAAGTATTTCTAAGCATTGCAAAGATCTCTCTTCATTCTTCTCCACACTGAACCCCCCCAAGCCCTTCAGCCTTTCTTCATACAGAAAGATGACTGCAGAAAAACATGTTTGTTTTGTTTAGCTCCAGAAACAGTCCGCCACAAGTTTCTTGTCTAAAGAAGCACTAAAGCACTAGTTGAGTGTCTTACCATGCCTAATGATCTTCAAGCTTTATGCTTACCTTGAGACATGGAGTGTTGAAGCCCAGCTCTTACTGAGTGGAACTTTGGGCCGGATTTGGGTATGCTTTGTTTTTCTATTTGATTGCCCACAGCATTCTGCACTGTGTGAAAACTCCTGCTAGAAAGTCCAAACGGCAAATTCCTTTTTATCATGGTGGCTGCCAGCTTCCTTAACAAGCTAAGGGGTGTGGGGAAAGGGACATGTAGGAAATGCATGTGCAAAGGTGAGGCCTAGGATGAGGTTCCATTAGACCCAGTGCTGGTTATGCAACCTTCAGTCTTCATGCAACTTTCAACCACACAAGGAGGTGTGATGCTTTTGAGGCCAGGTGCCTTTAGGAACCACAAAGTTGACCTCCAGGAGGTCCAGGAGCTGGACCAGAAACTGTATTTCATTCCCATATGTCCTGCATCCCTATAAAACTGGCTGCAGAGTCAGTTCTCTTCCCTTTTCCCCCTCCCTCTCTCCTCCTGGGAGGACACATAGGCTGTTATCTCTTGCAGGGGAGGACTGGTGCTGGCCTTGGCAATGCTGCCAATTAGGGCTGCAGCTGCCTTGATTGGGGCCTGTAGCTGCCAGCTGAATTTTAGCTGCATTACAGTGGTTTGGTATGGGGAACAGAGAGGCTTGGTAGGGCAGAGGCATGAAGGCCTGGGTTGGTTGGCCTGGTTTAGAGGGAGGTTTGTGAAAGCTGTGGCTTAATGAGCTTCTGTGTTAAGCCTAGATATGGATTCTGTGTGTTTTATATGATTTATACTGTTTTATGTAGCTATGAATAGCATTTCCATTTCAATGTTCCCATTTTATCCAACCTTTTGTATGAGCAGTTTTCTTTTACCCCTTTTGGAAGAGGTAAAAGAGCATCTGTCTTGCTCTAAACTAAGAAGGTTGGAGCAAGGTGGGAGTCAGTTGCTTTTCCCATGTACCAAGTGACAGGATGAAAGGAAATGACCTCAAGTTGCACCAGGGGAGGTTTAAATTGGAGATTAGAAGAAACTTCTTAACTGAAAGGGCTCTCAAACACTGGAACAGGTGACCCAGAGAGGTGGTTGAATCCCCATTCCTGGAGGTGTTTCTAAGAGGCAGAGATGGGGGGCTGAGGGCCATGGTTTAGCAGCAGACTTTATGGAGTTAGTCTGGACTGGATAATCTACAAGGTCTCTTCCAACCAGAATGATTCCATGATGCTGTGAAGTGGGGTGTGTGTGTTGTACAGAGGAGCAAGAAGTTAAGTTCTCTGTGAGGTAGTCAGAGACAAGCAAAATGCAAGTTCCTGGGGGAATGGTCCTGGCTTCTAACAGAACAAGCACAGTATTACCAAGGCCAAGCTAATAGATACTAGGGAAGCATATAGTCACATGATGTTAGGGGTTGGAAGGGACCTCCAGAGATCATCAAGTCCAACCTCCCTGCCAGAGAAGCATCACCCAGGGCAGGTCACAAAGGAACACATCCAGGCAGGTTTTGGAAGTCTCCAGAGGAGGAGACTCCACAACCTCTCTGGGCAGCCTGCTCCAGGGCTCTACCACCCTCACAGTGAAAAGGTTTCTCCTGTTCCCATGGAAGCTCCTCTGCTGCTTCTAACAGCAAGAACTATTCTAATGTTTCTTTTCTTCCTGCCTTGTAGGACAAAGGAGTTTGTGGAGAGAGTGGCTGAATTTCAGAGGTCTTTGTTAGCTATAAAGTTATAAACTGTAGTACAAAGTTCCCGATCATGCTGTATCAACAATGTGGTAGCTTTGGCAAAGTCCATGTCATAGGTTTCAGGAGCCACTGCCCTGAGAGGAGAGAGGCCTAAAACAACCCTTTTACATTTCCAAACATAAAAAAACACTCAAAAAGAATATTTGGTTTGTTTTCTCCTATTGAATAACTTCAGCAGCATTCAGTGATCCTTGGGATTTGGACAATCCATAGCTTTTCACATGGGTATCTTTTCTGTCACCAAGGGAGAGCCAACTCTGTTTTTAGTAGAGTGCATGGAGAGTTGAGTTTTCTCTGTTTGTACTCCATGGGATTGGATGCTCTGGGTGGACAGAAAGAAAAAGCAGAAGAATGTGAAACTGCAAGATAGGCTTTCCATGGAATTTGTGCACTGCAGTTAATTACATTTCCCCCCCCCCCCCCCTTGCATCTTCTTAAGAGCTTAAAATACCACAACCAAATGCAGGAGCTATTGTCTTCTCCAGGTGTTTAGGTATGTATGGAACCCTGTCCTGCTCTCCTGAGGCTTACCTCCCACTCAGTAGGACCTTGTAGACACTTGGGTTTTGTTTTGGTGCTCAAAACAATCCTCGCCCTAAATGCTCCACACTGCCCCCACCACCAGGAAAATGAAAACCATTTCAGTGGAGGATGAGTAAATAGATTCTTTGGAGCTTTCATTACACCTGCTAATCTCTCTGTGTTCAGAAAACAAAGCTGAGTTTTAAAGTCAAGTAATTCTAGAGGCTCGGATAGCTCTTGTCATTCCTGTTGTGTGCTTTCACACTGTGCTCAGAAACAAAGCCCACTGCAAACAGTTTTGCTGGGGCTGTTTGACTTTGGCATGAATAGCCTGGAGCTTGTTGTGTTCCCTGATGTTTTCATTTTGGAGTTTGGAAATTAATTGAGGCAGGTCTCTGGTGAGACCTCACCTGGAGTACTGCGTCCAGTTCTGGGGCCCCCAACACAAGAGACATGGGCCTGCTGGAAGCAGGTCCAGAGAAGGGCCACAAAGATGATCAGAGGGATGGAGAACCTCTTCTATGAAGACAGGCTGGAAGAATTGGGGCTCTTTGTGAAGAGTCAGCACTGTGGTGTTGTCACTTACCCAGCATGTCTTGGCTTTGATGGCAGCAAAGGGAGCTGATGTCTTGATAATAAAATGATGTATAGGTCTGCCCTTTCTCTCCTGGAAAACAAATTTATTCCCTGCTTTGGATTGCAAGTTACATGGGGAATTGCTAACTGCTTCTCTTTTCTTGGGAGTTTAGCTGACCTTTTGTAGTTTCCATGAAGGAGGTAATTTATGTATTTTAAAGTCTGAGGTCTTGAACATTACTGAATATTTAGGGGAAAGAACATGGTGGAGAAGACAAATTCAAGGTGCTCTTAAGAGTACAATCCAATTTCCTGAGGGCTGTCACTTCCTTGTGCAGCAAAATGATGTTGATGATCAAGCATGAGAGCAAGAGCAAGCATGTTATTATCAGGGCCAGGCAAACAGATACTAGGGAAGCACATAGTTGGAAGGGTTGGAAGGGACCTCCAGAGATCATCAAGTCAAACCCCCCTGCCAGAGAAGCATCACCCAGGGCAGGTCACACAGGAACACAGCCAGGTGGATTTTGGAAGTCTCCAGAGAAGGAGACTCCACACCCTCTCTGGGCAGCCTGCTCCAGGGCTCTACCAACCTCACAGTGAAAAAGTTTCTGTTCCCATGGAAGCTTCTCTGCTCCAGCTTGCACCCATTGCCCCTTGTCCTGTCATTGGACATCACTGAGCAGAGCCTGGCTCCATCTTCCTGAAACTGCCCTTCATGTCTTTATCAACATGAATGAGGTCACCCCTCAGGCTCCTCTGCTCCAAGGATAGGTAGATTGTGCAGGAACAAATTACCTTCACTTGGCTAATTGTGGATCCATGACTCTCTTGGAGGGAGAAGGTATTGAGTCAACGTGAAAGGACAACACACTCAGTGTCTTAGATGGGAATCACAGTGCTCATATAAGCCCTGTTAAAAGTCTGTTTATCCTTATGTACCCAGTAGGAAAAATAACATTTCAACAGGTAGATTGTTTGGAAAATAATAAATGAGTAAATCCTTTGTAGCTTAGAGGCTATCAATTCTAATGCAGATCCCTCCTTGAGTTATAAAGCAGCTATTAACTGCAGAATTATTTCTCACTCTTCAGTTCTTTCCCTGAGAAGTGATGATGACTGCTTGGTGTGCACATACAGTTCTCCTCCTTTTTGCTGTGCTTCACTCATGGCTGAGTGCATCTTTCATGCACAGGGAGAGAAGGGGTAGGGAACTCAGCACAACACCAGGAAACAAGCTCCCAAGTGCCACTGGTGTGCAGTTAATAGCTTGCAGGTCTCCTTTGTTATAGTTTTCACTTGTGGTTTGTGTATTCCTGGTTTAAGGCTGATTATCCATGATCATTCAATTCCAAATGTTCAGTTTCTACTCCTTTAATCTTCTGAAACATCCTAAAACTCAGAACAAACACTCAAACATAGATGTAAGGCTTTATTCTGATTCCACACAGTGAATGTAATAAGATGCAGTCATTCTCCTCTCAGTAACTACAAAGTTTTACTGGTGGAAGATGGAAGTAAGAAATGGGCATGTGCAGTGTTTAGGGATTCCAGTAATGTTTTAATATTGGTGGCTTCAGATTACCAATATTTGCCACTCTTACTAAATGGCTCAAACAATTTCCCCCCTCATATGTTATGTATTTATAGAATCATAGAATGGATCAGAATGGATGGGACCTCAGAGATCATGTACTCCAACCTCCCTTGGCTGCTCAAGGCCTCATCCAGCCTCACCTTATAAACCCCCAGGGAGGAGACATCCACAACCACCCTGGGAAGTTTCTTCCAGACTCTGACCACCCTCATACTGAAGAACTTCTTCCTAAGCTCCAGTCTACTCCTGTTTTCCCTCAGCTTCAAACCATTCCCCCTTGTCCTGTCTCTAGACACCCTCAAGAAAAGTCCCTCTGCAGCCTTCCTGTAGGATCCCTTCATGTATTGGACAGCAGCTCTAAGCTCCCCACAGAGTCTTTTCTTCTCCAGGCTGAGCAACCCCAGCCCCCTCAGCCTACCCTCATAGCCCTTTTCTGGACTTCCTCCACCAGCTCTGTGTCCTCCTTATGCTGGGGACACCAGAACTGGAAGCAGGATTGGAGGTGGGGTCTCAGCAGAGCAGAGTCAAGGGGCAGAATCCCCTCTCTTGCCCTGCTGCCCACACTGCTCTGGCTGTAGCCCAGCACACAGCTGCCTGCTGGGCTGCATGAGGGCACTGCTGGCTCCTGAGGAGCTCCTCAGCGATCAACACCCCCAAGACTTTTTCCTCAGGGCTACTCTCAATTGCTGGTGATGAGTTATTGAGAAAACTGTTGCCAATATCCTTTTGATATCTAAATATTGAACATTGTCCATCAGGGCATTGAACAATATTCATTCAAAAGTATTGTTTCTGATTTGGCAAATGACTTCAAATCCTATAGAGCTGCCTTAGACATCAAGGAAAGCTTCAATGTCCTTTTGTGTGCTCAGGTTTTCTAGCATAGCAATCAACTTCTAGTTTTAATGCTCAGCTTTCATTGATATCAGACAAGTTGGATTTGTCCATAAACGAGAAATGCTCTTTGGAATTTGATTTGTATTGTCAAGGTACCTACCTGTGTTCAGTAGGTGATTAAAGAGTATTTTCTTCTCGTGTTCTTTGTTGCCTTAATTACTTTAATTGCCATCAGCATGATTTAATTCTAATGTGAGCCCATTTGTTCCTTTCTTAATCATATCCTCTAGCCTCTGTTTAACGCTTTTCAGTCTGTTCTAGGAAGGTTTCCCCCTGTAAGTCCTTCAGATGAGGTGGAAGCTATCCAAAATCCCTCTTGCCATAGAAGGTGGCCAATTTTTTTATGAGATGTAGAATCTTAGAATCATTTAGGTGGGAAAAATCCTTTAAGATCATTAGGTCAAAAAATTAACCCTACTCTACCAAGTCCACTAGGCTGTATCCCAAAGCTCCACATTTACATGGCTTTTAACCACATCCAAGAATACTGACTCAACCACCTCTTAGATATCTCTAAATGCTGTTGCTTTCCAGGCTGCTGCCTCGTTGCTATGTTCTTCTGCCTTTTGGCTTCCTTCACTCTCAAGACAGAAAGTCACAGATTCACAGATTGCATCAGGTTGGAAGGGACCCTTAAAGGTCCTCCTCCCACACAATCCCCCTGCACTAAGCAGGGACACCTCCAACTAGATCAGACTGCCCAGGGCTGACCTTGAATGTCTCCAGGTTTGGGGTTTCAACCACATCCCTGGGCAACCTGTCACAGTATTTAACCTCTCTCATTGTGCAGAACTTCCTCCTGATGTCCAACCTAAATCTTCCCTTCTCCACTTTCAAACCATTGCTCCTCTTCTTATCTCCACAGGCCCTTCTGAACAATCCCTCCCCAGCCTTCTTGTAGGTCCCCTGTGGATATTGAAATGCAGCCACAAGGTCTCCCCAGTGAAGTTCACTTGCCGTGTGCTTGCTCTCCAATACTCTGCTAAATCCCTTTGTGTCATCTCCCATCTCTGAGGTGTTCCAGAAGTGTGTTAAATGCAAATAGGGATCCTCATTCTCTAGGATTGCAACTTACTCCAATTCTAATCACTTCACTTGAAGACAGAAACACTTATTATCTGCCTGGCTGTGGCAGAGGATTATTTCTGCCGTCAGGAATCCACACTGAGGTTTATTTGTTGTCTTTGGAGACACAGCTCCAGTGGGAATAGCAGTAGTTGTTCTGAACTCTGAGAGAAAACAGAGGAACTGCCTTATTAGTTAGCTTTTAGGCCATGTTTTTAGTGTAGCAGAATGGCTTTGCCTTGGCTTGTGATGCAGTTTGCTGGGTGGATAATGATATCATTTGAAAGAACAAAATTCTTGCAGTAAATTGTCAATCTATCAATCATCTCTTTACTATTCCATTATCTTTAAACACCATTTTTCAGCAGCATTATTTGTGGGGTGTGCCACCTTGGATTGTGTTTTGATTTCTAAGAGGAGAGAGGTACCGTGGTGCCTCCCCCATCTTTCCCACTTACTGCGTGTCAGTTGACTTTGCAGTTTCATTTGTGTTCAAAAGTAGGCTGCAGAGGAAATTTGTTCAGGAGCTCTGCCCCCTGTATTCAGTAAGCACTTTCTAATCTCCCAGAGGCATGTAAATTCTAACCCAGTGACTGGTTCCCTGAATAGCTTTGGACTCTGTTGTACAGCTGAAACACTGGATCAGGGGCCAGACATGATCCAGTGGTATAGAATCCATAGATGAAGCCTCAGCACAAAGTGCTTTGATTTGCTGAGCTGTTGCTTTTGCTCCAAATTGCTTTCTAGTGTAGGCTTAACCTTAGAAACAAAGAAGGTTTTAACTTCTGTCCCCATGCATTCATACTCAGCCCTCCAGTGGGATTTTAGCTTTGGTATATATAGATTGCTTGTTCTGGAGAAGAGGAGGCTGAGAGGAGACCTTCTTGCTCTTTATAACTCCCTGATAGGAGGTTGGAGTGAGGTGGGGTTTGGTCTCTTCTCCTTGGTAATAAGTGATAGGATGAGAGGAAATTACCTCAAGTTACACCAGGGGAGGCTTAGGTTGGAGATAAGGAAAAAAAGTATTTTCTGCAGGAGTGGTCAGGCTTTAGAACAGGCTGCCCAGGGAGGCGGTGGAGTCACCAGCCCTGGAGGGGTTCAGGGAATGTGTGGACATGGCACCTGGGGATGTGATTTAATGGCCACAGTGCTGTTGGCCTGATGGTTGGACTTGATGATGTTGGAAGTCTTTTCCAGCCTTGATGATTCCATGATTCTGTCATGCAACTTACTGAATAACTAAACACATTGATGAAAGACCTGTGTGCACCTTTGCTGCCGGGGAGTTTCATTCAAACAGCCTTTGTGTCCTGGACAACACAGAGACAGCATCAATTTCAGAATATCCTCATAAAGGCTGGAGCCATGGGAAATGGTTACTTCATGACAGGCTGCTCTGGGCATAGGAAATGTGTGATTCAAAACAAGAATATTTGCTCTGGAGGTCAGCCGTAGTCAAAACTTCTCTTGTCTTTCATCTTTATCAGACACACCTTCAGTCAGCGTAAATATGGAAGTGGGTTTGGCTATTGTCCCACTGAACTGCCTCAAAGATTGTCCTGGTTTTATTAGGTTTTGAGCTGTGTGCTACTGGTTTCCCTATTTTAGAGCTTCATGAATGCCATGGATGCTGCTGTTGCTCAGCCCTCAAGGACAAACTGCAAAGAACCATTACATTATAAAGCATCTCACCTTGGTCCCTTTTCTGTAGGTAATCAGAAGAGTTAAGACAGTGACAAAGGGTTTAGAGGAAGAAAAAAATATCCAATACTTCTCTAAGGCAGCAAAAGAGTGTGCAAAAAAAAAAGGCAGCTTTGAAGCAATCAAGGCCGCACGAGCTAATTTGCAACTGGTAGTACAAATTATGTGCAGATTCCTTCCGATTGCCTGAATTAACTCCAGGAGTATTTTTAGAGCAACTTTGTTTGGTTTAATGAAAACTATTATTAAATCATTAGCCAGTGAAAATAGTTCTTTAATTGGGTGTGGATGTAAATCACAGAGTCACAGAATGTTAGGGTTTGGAAGGGACCTCCAAAGATCATCCAGTCCAACCCCCCTGCCAGAGCAGGATCACCTAGAGCAGGTCACATAGGAACACATCCAGGCAGGTCTTGAATATTTCCTGAGAGGGAAACCCCCACAGCACCCCTGGGCAGCCTGTTCCAGTGTTCTGTCACTCTCACAATGAAAAAACTATTCCTCCTGTTTCCACAGAACTTCCTGTGGCTCAGCTCCCACCTATTGCCCCATGCACTGTCATTGGGCATCACCCATCAGAGCCTGGCTCCAGCCTCTTGGCACTCACCCTGTAAAAATTGATTGGGTCACCCCTTAGTCTTCTCCAAGATGAAGAGCCCCAGCTCCCTCTGTCTGTCTTCATAAGATAAATGATGATCATTGTTATCCTTTCATTGATGTGCCTATCCAGGATTGTATCCACTTGGTTAAAATGTTCCAGTTCCTCTTAATAACTTCTCTTTGCTTTGCAGGTTGTGTATAAAAACAACGACGTCAGGTTGGAGTTATCTCGACTTGCCAAGCAAGGAGATCCGAAAATGAAGATTCATGGGGTTGTAGCATTTAAGTGTGAGAATGTTGCAACCTTAGATCCAATAACATTTGAAACACCAGAGTCCTTCATCTCATTGCCAAAGTGGAATGCCAAGAAGACCGGCTCGATATCGTTTGACTTCCGTACAACCGAGCCCAACGGCTTGATTCTCTTCAGCCATGGAAAACCAAGGCACCAGAAAGATGCCAAACACCCACAGATGGTGAAAGTTGACTTTTTTGCCATTGAGATGCTCGATGGCCACCTTTACCTGCTGTTAGACATGGGATCAGGTACTATAAAAATAAAAGCTTTGCAGAAGAAGGTGAATGATGGTGAATGGTACCACGTGGATTTCCAACGGGACGGACGGTCGGGTAAGCTGCTTTCCTGCTTTGCAATGGCCAGAGTGGTTTCTCAGGTTGTGGGTGAGAGAATCCTGGGTGTATATTATGTTGCCACCATTAGAGTAGTAAAAACTAAGGGAAATAAAAGAAGAAGATGCAAAAGAATAGACATAAGAATTATAAGAGCAAGAGATATAGTAATATATATGAGAATATAAGAACAAGATATGAAAGAATCTATTATAAGAAAGAAAAGAACAAGATATGAAAGAATCTATTATAAGAAAGAAAAGAACAAGACATGAAAGAATATATGTAAGAAATATAAGAACAAGAGATGTAATAATATATATATGGGAATATAAGAACAAGATATGAAAGAATATATATGAGAGAGATAAGAACAAGAGGTGTAATAATATATATAAGGTATTCTTTTATACCCTGATCTTATATATGTAAGAGATATAAGAACAAGAGGTATAATAATATATATATAAGATTACATCTCTTGTTCTTCTATAATATTTAACACAAATACAGGAATAAGATACATAAGAATATATCTAAGAAATGCAAGGAGTCATTACTGGCAGTTACCATAATACAGTGATTTGCAGAGTGAAATGTCTTCTCTTAACATTTGTTGGGTAATCAGGTACTTAATCTTGCAACTAAGTGCTCTGTGCACTTCAAAAACAAACAGTTAATCTCCCTCTGTGCTTGCTTACACCAAAGAGCTGAAGTGGCAAGTTTCAAGAGTAGAAGATAAAGCAAAAGAGAATTATTGAAAGTAGGGAGTAGTTGGCCCACAGAAACAGCAGAGGCCTTCCAATCACGTCAGCAGGTCTCAACACAATTAAATGAGATGCTGATGAGTGGCTAACAATACAAAACAGCAGAAGTGGAAAGAAGAGAATTGCATATTCTGTTATTCATAGAGTGGTTTGGATTGGAAGGGACGTTCAAGATTACCAAGTTCTAACCCTCTGCCATGGCAGGGACACCTCCCACTAGGCCAGATTGCTCAAGACATCATCCAACCTTGCCTTGAACATCTCCAGGGAGGGGCCATCCACAACCTCCTTCTGCAACCTGTTCCAGTGTCTCACCACCCTCACTCTAAAGAATTTCCTCCTAATCTCCAGTCTAAATCTGCCCTCTTCACTCTTAAAGCCATTGCCCCTTCTCCTATCACTACAAGCCCTTGATAAAAGTCCCTTCACAGCTTTCTTGTAGCCCCCTTCAGGTACTGGAAGACTGCTCTGAGGTCTCCCAGGAGCCTTCTCTTCTCCAGGCAGAACAGTCCCAACTCTCTCAGCCTGTCCCTATAGGAGAGGGTCTCCAGCCTTCTGATCATCTTTGTGGCTGTCTCTGGGACCTTTCCAACAGTTCCAGGTTCCTCTTATGCTGTGGGCACCAGAATGGAGGCAGCACTGCAGGTGAAGTCTCAGCAGATCAGAGGGGCAGAATCCCCTCCCTGTCCTGCTGTTCTCCCTGCTTTGGATGCAGCCCAAACACATGCCTGCCTTCTGAGGTGCAAGCAGCCGCTGCCAGCTCCTGTTGAGTTTTTTGTTGGTGGACATTCCCCAAGTCCTTAATTTGGATTCTGTAGTAGTTTATTCAACAAATGGTCTCACTGAGAAGAGTGAAAATAAAGAATCATAGAATCATTTTGGTTGGTAAAGACCTTTAAGATTATTGAGTCCAACCATGACCTAACTCTACCAAGCCTGGTGCTAAACCATGTCCCTGAGTGATTCCTAAACTCTTCCTGATGCTACTGCAATCTACTACAGCATAAAGTGCATTTTACTACTTGTGCTTCTGCTGCACCTGATCTTGACTATACATCTTGACTTCAGCAAATCATTTGTATCCATTAAAGGCAAAACAAATCTATTCTGTGATAGCTTTCCTTTAGCTGGTGCCAAGATTTGGTGGGAGGAGTGCAAAAGAACCGAGTCTGCAGTTCAGCCCAGCAAAGAATTTTTCAGTATCCTATCAGTATCCAGTCTGCACTTTTTGTACACTCTGAAACTGAACACTGGAAAACACAGTCTCCTGTTTGTTTAGGTTCTGTGGGATTTCCTCCACTTTCTTCCTTCTGGTGATTCCTTTTCCATTGTTTGCATTTATAATTTCTTATTACCCACAAATCAGATTTCAGCTGAAGCTAATAGAATAGAATTAACCAGGTTGGAAGAGACCTTTGAGATTGAGTTCAACCTATCTAACAGCCAACACTATCTAATCAACTAAACCATGGCGCCAAGTACCCCATCAAGTCTCTTCCTAAACACCTCCTGTGATGGTGACTGTACCACCTCCCTGGGCAGTCCATTCCAATGGCCAATCACTCTCTCTGTGAAGAATTTATTCCTAAAATCCAGCCTGAACCTCCCCTGGCACAGCTTGAGACTGTGTCCTCTTGTTCTGGTGCTGGCTGCTGGGAGAAGAGACCAACTCCCTCCACCTGTCTACAGCCTCCCTTCAGGTAGTTGTAGACAGCAATAAGGTCTCCCCTGAGCCTCCTCTTTTCCAAGCTAAGCAACCCCAGCTCCCTCAGCCTCTCCTCACAGGGCTGTGCTCCAAACCCCTCCCCAGCTTTGTTGCCCTTCTCTGGACACCTTCCAGCAACTCAACATCTTTCTTGAATTGAGTGGCTCAGAACTGGACACAGGACTCGAGGTGTGGCCTAACCAGTGCTGAGCACAGGGCAGAATGACCTCCCTGCTCCTGTTGGCCACACTGTTCCTGATGCTGGCCAGGATGCCATTGGCCTTCTTGGCCACCTGGGCACAGTGCTGGCTCATGTTCAGAAATCTTAGGTGCAGCTTTAAATTGAAGATTTCAGTCAAAACCCTGCTTGAAAGCCAGACCAAATTCAACTGATCAGTCTGCCCTAAGATGATGAAAAAGAATGATTTGGTTCCTACACTGTGTGGCTTCAGATTCTAACGGTAGTTTGCTGATTGTTATATGTCAGTTGTTTGTCTTCTTTTCTAAAGGTTAAAATCCAAACCAAAACACACAGACACACACAAAACCAAAGCATAGAGCTTCTCTAAAGCCTCCAATGTGATTGCATATCTGGTGCTTATATTATTTATACTCCAATCCTCATTTCAGGCTCCCTTCTTAAGTGCCGTTTCAGTGATTCATAGGAGGCAGTAAATCCTGTAATTATCATGCCTGTGGGACTCTGCTGAAAGCAAAGTTTACTCTTACATCCCAAGCCTACACAACTATAAATAAGAGAAAGAAATGCACAACAGTTGTTTCCAGCTAAAGATCCTTTCTGCCCTTTCATTGTTTCATACAAACTGTAGCTCTCAAGTGCTGGTGAGACAGTTTAGGGCACAATTTCGCTAAGCTGGAGAGATATGGATTTGATGGGTGGACTGTCCAGTGGATAAGGAATTAGTTGGATGATTGCATACAAAAGGTAGTGGTCAACAGCTGGATGTCCAGATGGAGATGGGTGACCAGTGGTGTCCCTCAGAGGTCTGTACTGGGATCAGTGCTGTTCAATATCTTCATCAGCGCTATAGACAGTGAGACTGAGGCACCCTCATTAAGCCTGCAGATGATTCCAAGCTGAGTGGTGTGATTGATAAGACTGAGGAATGGGATGGCTGCTATCCAGAGGGACAATGGACAGGCTGGAGAGGTGGGCTGAGGAGAGTCTTATGAGATTCAATAAGGCAAAATGCAAGGTCCTGCACCTGGTTTGGGGCAATCTTTGATATCAACATAGATGATGAAATTGAGAGTAGACCTGCAGAGAAGGATTTGAGGTGCTGGTGGGTGTGAAGCTGGACATGAGCCAGCAATGGGCACTTGCAGCACAGAAGGCCAATGGTAGCCTGGGCTGCATCACAAAAGCAGCTTGGCCAGCAGGTCAAGAGAGATGGTTCTTCCTCTCTGCTCTAGTGAGACCTCAGCTGAAATACTGTGTCCAGCTATGGGACTCCCAACACAAGAGAGACAGGGAGCTGCCCAGAAGAGGGCCTCCAAGGTGATCAGAGGGGTGGAACACCTTTCCTATGAAGACAGGCTGGGGTTGTTCAGCCTGCAGAAGAGAAGGCTTTGGGGAGACCTTAAAGCTACATTTCAATATCTGAAGGGGATCTACAGGAAGGCTGGGGAGGGATTGTTTAGAAGGGTCTGTGGGACAAGGGACAGTAGTTTGAAAGTGGAGCAGGGGAGTTTTAGGTTGGACATCAGGAGGAAGTTCTGCATATTAAGAGTGGTGAAATACTGAAACAGGTTGCTATAGGGCTGTGGTTGAGAATCCACCCCTAGAGACATTGAAGATCAGCCTTGCTGTGTCCCTGGGCAGCCTGCTCTAGTTAGAGGCGTCCCTGCTGAGTGGAAGAGGGTTAGACAAGATGACCTTTGAGGGTCTCTCCCAAACAATGCAACCTGTGAAGCTGTGAATTCTTTAAAACCATTGCTGATCATCAGCAATAATGGAGGCTAAGAAATGTGCACCAGGTGATCAGGACTGCCTGTTGTTATCATTAAATAGAATTATAGTGCAATATATATTTAAAAGAATGATGAATGGTCTCTGATCAAGATGGGCTTCATTTACCCTGTCACTCTTGACAGCTGACCATAGTGCCTTATTTGCCCTCAAACACTGAACTGTTACCTGGAATGCTTCATAAACATGTAGGCATTTGGAGTGGCAAACTGAATTTTCAGCTGAAATCTGACCCTCAAAGATTCTCCTTGATTTTAATACAGAGAATAATCCTCTACAGTAGGAGAAATAAGCCAGAAGAGTGGAAATGCTGTGATTTCTCTTAATGAGAGCATTGGCTGAATGGTATCACAGGCCATCAGATTTAACCAAGTGAAATGTCTGCCTAGCAATTAAAAGAAATGATGAGCTCTGTGTTCTTATTTTCTTCTGCTTGGAGCAGCAAGCATTACATTTAGACTATTTCTTCATGACTTATGCATATTGGCCTATTATGCCTCATTTTTTTTTCTCTCCCCCCCTCCATTAATAATAAAATCCATTTTACTATTCCAGGAAGCATTTTCATTTATTTTCTCTAGCCAAAACCAAACATACTCAAAAGAATATGAATGTGATCACTTTTCACTTCCTTACTTTCAACATCTTTTTTATATGCAATTGGATGAGTATCATGGAATTATAGAATTGTGAGGGCTGGAAGGGACCTCAAGGATCATCCTATTCATCCTATTCCAATCCCACTGCCATGGCCAGGGACCCTTCACACTAGATCAGGTTGCTCGGAGTCCCATACAACCTGGCTTAAAAAACCTTCAGGCATGAGGCTTCCACCACCTCCCTGGGCAACCTGTGCCAGTGTCTCACCATGCTCAGGGGGAAGAACTTCTTCCTAACATCCAATCTGAATCTACCCATTTCTAGTTTTGTTCCATCCCCCCAGTCCTATAACTCCCTGACACCCTAAAAAGTCCCTCCCCAGCTTTCTTAAGGAACTGGAAGGCTACAATTAGGTCTTCTCAGAGCCTTCTCTTCTCCAGACTGAACAATCCCAACTCTCAGTCTGTCTCCACGGGAGAGGGGCTCCAGCCCTCTGATCATCCTCGTGGCCCTTAGGTGGACACATTCCAGCACCTCCAGATCCTTCCTGTAATAGGGGCTCCAGAACTGAACTTGTTTAAAACCATAGATATTTATTTTTTGCCTTTTCTGGGATTGTTTTCTTGTTCCTGCTGACAAAATGCTCCACAGCCCACTGAGTATCAAGAGATTGCCCTGTTGGTGAATAAGTAGCTCAAATAAATAACCTGTGAATTAGTATTTAATTATTTTTATGTCAAATTTGGCCTCTTGCAACCTTTTTCTCCTAGCCTCTGAACCCAGTGTAGAGTGGTTTCCTCAGACACTGGAAAGCTGTGACATTTCTCAAGGAGCTTTGCTAATTTCCTTGACTTTGGTATTAGCTGGATCAGCAACTACTCCATTTATTTTTCATTCTTTGCTCCCTTCCAGGCTTCCAGTCACAGGGAACATCCTCTCTAAACTCCTGACTTTGGCATTGCCCATCTGGGACTGTGGTGGAGGAGATGTAATGAATAAGAGCATAGTTTTAAATTGCCCTTGTCAAGGCCCTGTTCAGTAGTGATTCTGCTGATCAGCTCAGATTTGGGGAGCTACAAGGAAGATGTGGAGCCTTTTCATTTCCTTTTGGCACTATTATTTTTACAGATGTCTTTCACCCTAGAATCCCACCCTGCTGCATCAAAGACCTACTGTGCGCCTTTCCTTACCTAAAAAAGGGAAATCATTGGTGAGAAGGGGCTCTTTAGATCCTTCCTCTGGTGTTGAGGAAAGAAAGATTTCATACAGAATCATAGAATGGTTTAGGTTGGAAGGGACTACTAGAGGTCATGTAGTCCAAACCCCTCAGAGGTAAGCGGAGTGAGAGGAGTTAGAAGGGACCTCTGGAGATCATAGAATTGTCAGGCTTGGAAGGGACCTCAAGGGTCATCCAGTTCCTATCCACCTGCCATGGGCAGGGACACCTCACACTAGAGCAGGTTGCTCACAGCCACATCCAGCCTGGCCTTAAAAGCCTCCAGGGATGAAGCTTCCACCACCTCCCTGGGCAACTTGTTCCAGTGTCTCGCCACCCTCATGGTAAAGAACTTCTTAACATCCATTCTGAATCTACCCATTTCTAGTGGTAGATTTTTGCTCCATTCCCCCATGTCCTATCACTCCCTGCCATCCTAAAAGGTCCCTCACCAGCCCCCTTAAGATCATTGAGTCCAACCCCCATGCTAGAGTAGATTCACCCAGAGCAGGTTGTGCAGGATGGCATCTAGGTGGGTTCTGTGTGACTCCAGAAAATGAGACTCTCTGGGCAGCCTGTATAGGTGCCACCCTCAAAATAAAGAAGTTCCTCCTCATATTCAGATGGAACTTTCTTATGTTCATGTTCATGCCTGTTATCTCTTGTCCTGTCAATATCTTCCCCAGTCATCCACCTTTCTTGCAGATGTTAGTCAGTTAGAGGGTAGAAAGGCTCTGCAGAGGGACCTCGACCAACTGGACAGATGGGCAGAGTCCAATGGGATGGCATTTAACAAGTCCAAGTGCCAGGGGCTGCACTTTGGCTACGGCAATCCCATGCAGAGCTACAGGCTGGGGTCAGAGTGGCTGGAGAGCTCCCAAACAGAGAGGGACCTGGAGGTGCTGATCGACAGCCACCTGAATATGAGCCAGCAGTGTGCCCAGGTGGCCAAGAGGGCCAATAGCATCCTGGCCTGCATTAGGAATAGTGTGGCCAGCAGGAGCAGGGAAGTCATTGTGCCCCTGTACTCTGCTCTGGTTAGGCCACACCTTGAGTACTGTGTCCAGTTCTGGGCCCCTAAGTTTAAGAAGGACATTGAGACACTTGAACGTGTCCAGAGAAGGGCAACAAGGCTGGGGAGAGGCCTTGAGCACAGCCCTGTGAGGAGAGGCTGAGGGAGCTGGGATTGTTTAGCCTGGAGAAGAGGAGGCTCAGGGGTGACCTCATTGCTCTCTACAACTACCTGAGGGGTGGTTGTGGCCGGGAAGGGGTTGGTCTCTTCTCCCAGGCACCCAGCAGCAGAACAAGAGGACACAGTCTCAAGCTGTGCCAGGGGAGGTTTAGACTCGAGGTGAGGAGAAAGTTCTTCACTGAGCGAGTCATTCATCATTGGAACGGATTGCCCAGGGAGGTGGTGGAGTCACCATCCCTGGAGGTGTTCAAGCGGGGATTGGACGTGGCACTTGGTGCCATGGTCTAGTCATGGGGTCTGTGTTGATAGGTTGGACTCGATGATCCTCGAGGTCCTTTCCAACCTAAGTTATACTGTGATACTGTCTGCAGCAGAGAAAGGAGAGTGCAGGTCCTCCAGCAGTATGCTTTCCCCCCCCCCACACTAAGTGTACAGCAGAGGACACAACCTGGTACCTATTGCTGTGTCCTGCCATGTGAGCTGAATGTCCTTCCAGTACTTGTGGTGATTCTGAACTCCTGAATCTGAAGGACAGCAGCTTCATAGCCACTTCACATGTGCCCTTGGGCTTGGCCATGTGCTGTGTGCTATGGTCACAGTCCTGATCATAGCCACTGTACCGTGCTTTTAGCACACAAGATGTGAAGTCATCTAGGAATACCTGGCTCTGATGTTTTTTTTTCACTATTTCTGAATAAGCAAATGTGTTTCCCATGCACAAAGAGCCACATAAGGTAAGCATGCAGATGAGAGTGGTTGTAGTTAGGATCTTCATATTTAACTGATCAGAATGAAGAAACACTTTAGAAATATGTCTTAGTTTCTTACACACAGACCTGTGAAGAAGTAAATTGCTGAGATAATGAATGCGATTGGAGAAGCTCATTAACTCCTACCTAAGGGAAATGTTTGTCTGTTCTGCTCCTAACAGTTCTGCCAACTCTGCAGTAAAAGGACTGGAAAAAACCCACAACATAAACTAAAAAAGGAACCCAGCTATGGAGCAGCTGTAAAGGCTTTTGCTCACAGTTTTTCCCCGAGCATTGGTTAAAATGTTGTTAGGCTGTTTGCCATATTCAGGGCTAACATTGCAAGTGGGTTCTTTGACTTAATTGCCTTTGGAAATCAAAGCCACCAGGGTGGTCAGAGGGCTGGAGCAGCTCTTCTGTGAAGACAGGCTGAAAGAATTGGGGCTGTTCAGCCTGGAGAAGAGAAGGCTCCAGGGAAACCGTAGAGGTACATTTCAGTATATGAAGGGAACCTACAGGAAGGTTGGGGAGGGACTTTTTAAAAGAGCCTGTGGGGATAGGATGAGGGGCAATGGTTTGAAACTGGAGCAGGGGAGATTTAGGTTGGACATCAGGAGGAAGTTCTGCACAATGAGAGTGGTGAAATCCTGGAACCTGCATTTACAAAGTACTTACTAAGGAAAGCTTTCATTACCTAAGGGAGTGATAATTTGGATACCCACAGCAGTGGGAGTTGTATGGCAGCCTAGACACGTTTTCTATCAGGTCACCTGCAAGCTAGGATAAACTGGTAAGCAAGGGCATGAAGTCCTTGATACACAGGCCTGGGTTTTGTGCTGTTACTTATACTAAAGTCTATTTGTATTACAGACAAAATTCTTGTTCTGGACAGTGTGCTAGATGATATTGTGGATCAAGCTTCTACATAACAGCTGAGCCAGACAGAGTTATTAAAGTTTTGAGTCTTCTTCAGGTGCTCTTTGACTTAGTGTAGCTCTCAGCAAGAAAGGATTAAATGAAGATAACTTGCAGTTGTTCGATTAAGGGTAAAACATACAGCATCTAGGTCAGTTGAAGTGTCATGGGCATGTCCAGCAGTAAATTTGGAATAGCCCAGAGGGGTAATAGGGATTCTGTAGCCTTCCAAAACATGATGCACAGAAGAGTTTTTGCCTGGTGCATTTTCCTACCCATAGTCATTAGGTGCTATGATTACACCAAGATTTCTGAGGGCTTCTCCCAAGGAGTATTTTATGTGGTGTCATTTCTTAGGAAAAACAAAAAAGGTTCATTTTAGAGATTCACAGATTGCATCAGGTTGGAAGGGACCCTCAAAGGTCATTTTGTCTCACCCTCCTCCACTCAGCAGGGACACTTCCAGCTAGATCAAGCTGCCCTGGGCAGCTTGATGTAAACATCCAAGACTGATCTTGAATGTCTCCAGGGATGGGGCCTTAATCACATCCCTGGGCAACCTGTTCCAGTGTTTCACCACTCTCACTGTGCAGAATCTCCTCCTGATGTCCAACCTAAACCCACTCTTCTCCAGTTTCAAACCACTGCCCCTCATCCTATCCCCACAGGCCCTTCTGAACAGTCCCTCCCCAGCCTTCCTGTAGATCCCCTTCAGATACTGAAATGTAGCTCTAAGGTCTCCCCAGAGTCTTCTCTTTTCCAGGCTGAACAGCCCCAACTTTCTCAGCCTGTCTTCATAGGAGAGGTCCTCCAGCCCTCTGATCATCTTGGTGGCCCTCTTCTGGACCCCCTCCAGCAGCTCCATGTCTTTCTAAAGGTGCAACAAGGCTATGGAAACCTTTATTTTATCTTAATAAGACTCTTCTGATTGTAGGGAGAGGCTCTTTCTAGTAGGATTAGTGCTCAGCCTTTCTAAACTGTGTATGTCTCAAGTCTCACCTGGGAGTTGGTTCTTCTGAGACACCTTTGCCCCAAAGCGCTTTTATTAAGGTCCAAGCTATTTAAATGCTCATTCTGCCCATACTGTTGAAGTTTACCCCATCAAACCAACAAAATCTCCCAACAAAATATACAGCTGTCACAAGGCTCCACTGCTAAAAGAGAAGCTTGAATTTTAGGCTGTATCCAAGTGAGATCTTTTCTGGATCCATGTGGTTCAGCTTGATACTCATGGTTTAGTGTTTGTGCTATCAAAATTCTGAATTTATTGTCCCCTGCCCCACAGTGGAAGTATTTTTGCTGCTCATTTTTATCTTCCTGAATCTGTGTCAAGCTGATAGTGGAATAGTGAATCATGTTAGTTTTATAGTGACCTACATCATGTTTGGATTTATATTTTGCTGCCTTTTGCACCCATAATAAATGGGAAGGAGACTCTTTTGTGAAGAATCTTTTTTCTCCCAGTCATTTTATATAGCAAATAAAATCAGGTTTCTTGACCTAAGTGTGTTCCATGTACTAAATTTGGGGTTCTGCCTATCCATAATCATAGTATTATAGTATCATTCAGGGTTGGAAGGGACCACAAGGATCATCTAGTTCCAACCCCCCTGCCATGGGCAGGGACACCCCACACTACATCAGGCTGGACAGAGCCTCATCCAGCCTGCTCTTAAACACCCCCAGGGACGGGGCCTCGACCACCTCCCTGGACAACCCATTCCAGGGCTTCACCACTCTCATGGGGAAGAACTTCCTCCTCACATCCAGCCTGAATCTCCCCACCTCCAGCTTCATTCCATTCCCCCTAGTCCTATCACTACCTGAGATCTTGAGAAGTCCTTCCCCAGCCTTCCTGTAGCCCCCTTCAGACACTGGAAGGCCACAATTAGGTCACCTCAGAGCCTTCTCTTCTGCAGACTGAACAGCCCCAACTCCCTCAGTCTGTCCTCATAGGAGAGGTGCTCCAGCCCTCTGATCATCCTTGTGGCCCTTCTCTGGACACGCTCCAGCACCTCCACATCCCTCTTGTAATAGGGGCTCCAGAACTGGACACAGTACTCCGGGTGGGGTCTCACCTAAAATAATATCAGATGCCTCATTAATTTTCAGGAGCATAGCAAAGAGAATCTTTACAGTTGCTTACACTTCCTTTGTTGAAACACTTTGTAGCAGCAGAACTTCATTTTAAGCTTAGTTTTATTTGCTTTTTGAAACTAGAATGGAAAAAAAATAAGGTATCATTTCCCTTTCCTGAGTTTCTCTCTCCATCCTCTCTCTCTTTCTTTGTATCATGCACACATTTCGAGGTAAGTGTCACAGGTGTTGATTTTTCCCCCTCTAGGAGCACCTCACTATCATCTTAATGATTGCCTGTCTGGCAGATGATGAGAGTATTTTCCTTTTGCACTTAAAGGGGAAAAAAAAAAGAGTCTTATCCAAAGCCCACTGCAGGTGGGGACAGTCTTTTAAAACGCTGTGCCTTTGGATCCAAACCAAAGCCACAGGTTTGCCTCACGTGATGCAAGTGCAACTTCAGCCTTAGCGCTTTGAAGCGCACATGAGGCAGTAAAGAGATTTTTGTGTCATCGTTGCTCAAGCAGGATTTCTTCTGTAAATACCTCTGGAATGCTTTCCCCCCTACCCTTACAAGATTATTAAGCTAATTCTGCCCTTTTGTTGGGCCCATGCAGTATTGTGCATAAACATTTTTATGTTGTTGAACTTGCTGACAATGTTCATACTCCGTTGTAATTAAGGTAATGAAGTGGGTTATGGCATAGATGTATAAATACAGTGTCTGTGTTTCATTTAGAGATATTTGCCAGGAGCTGACATGGCATGTAGATTAAGGAGTGGGAAAAAAAAACACAACAGTATCATAGAATCAAGCAGGTTGGGAAGTACCTCAGAGTTCATCAAGTCCAACCTATTACCTAATACCTCCTGATGATTAAACCATGGCACCAAGTGCCACATCCAGTCCATTTTGAACACCTCCAGGGATGGTGACTCCACCACCTCCCTGGGCAGCACATTCCAATGGCAAATTACTCTTTCTGGGAAGAACTTTCTCCTCACCTCAAGCCTAAACTTCCCCTGGCACAGCTTGAGACTGTGTCCTCTTGTTCTGGTGCTGGTTGCCTGGGAGAGGAGACCAACCCCCGCCCGGCTACAACCTCCTTTCAGGTAGTTGCAGACAGCAATAAGGTCTCCCCTGAGCCTTCTCTTCTCCAGGATAAACACCACCAGCCCACTCAGCCTCTCCTTGTAGGGCTTGTGCTCGAGACCTCTCCCCAGCCTCATTGCCCTTATCAAAACTCTTTGAAATGTCTTGCAAAAGTCACTCACGTTGTTTTCTTGTCTTCCCAGGGACCATATCTGTGAACACCTTACGTACACCGTACACTGCACCAGGGGAAAGTGAAATCCTTGACTTGGATGATGACTTGTATCTTGGAGGCTTACCAGAGAACAAAGCAGGCCTTGTCTTCCCAACAGAGGTGTGGACAGCACTTCTCAATTATGGCTACGTCGGCTGCATTAGAGATTTATTTATCGACGGTCAAAGCAAAGACATTCGGCAGATGGCTGAAATTCAGAGCACAGCTGGAGTCAAACCCTCGTGCTCAAGAGAAACTGCAAAGCCTTGCCTCAGCAACCCCTGTAAGAACAATGGTGTGTGCAGGGATGGGTGGAACAGATACGTTTGTGATTGCTCTGGCACAGGGTACCTTGGCAGATCGTGTGAAAGAGGTAAGTTGCAAGAGGTGGCTGCGCTTCTGTTTCATAGCGTTCCGCACGATGATTAAACGTAGCAAAATGTCCCTCCCAAGGCACAAAAAGCATCTTGGGTTTCACTTGATGTGAGATGGAGCCCTGCTCTAGGCCAAAGAAAAGGAATGCAGGAGGGAAGATCTTAGGAGAGTTTCTAAGTTGCATGGGCTAAGCATTAGTTGGCCATGACAGAGAGTCAGTACTGCTAAATGTCTCTGAGAAACGTCTCCTGCTGTGTCTCACCACACGGGGCTGAGTTCTGGAAAGCTTTATGGAAGTCATTTCCAATATTTTTGGGTTGCTAAATGGCTCCAAACGGAGGTCTTGTTCTCTACCTGCTTCTGTCAACACCACTGTATCATTAAATCATGTAATCATAGAATGGGTAAGGGTTGGAAGGGACCTCCAGAGATCTTCTAGTCCAACGCCCCTGCCAGAGCAGGATCACCCAGGGCACACAGCCAAGAACACAGCCAGGTGGGTTTTGAATGTCTCCAGAGAAGGAAACTCCACAATCTCTCTGGGTAGTCTGCTCTAGGGCTCTACCAATCTCACAATGAAAAAGTTTTCTGTTCTGTTCCTGTGGAACCTCCTCTGTTCCAGTTTACACTCAGTGCCCCCTGTCCTATTGTTGGACATCACTGAGCAGAGCCTGGCTCTCCCCTCCTGACACTGCCCTGCACATCTTTATCAACATGAATGGGGTAACACCTCAGGCTCCTCTTCTGCAAGCTGCAGAGCCCCAGCTCCCTCAGCCTTTCCTCAGCAGGAGCATGTTCCACT
This sequence comes from Melanerpes formicivorus, assembly GCF_026170545.1. NCBI lineage: Eukaryota > Metazoa > Chordata > Aves > Piciformes > Picidae > Melanerpes > Melanerpes formicivorus. The sequence goes on from NW_027142378.1 coordinate 3,911,085, forward strand.
GCCTTCAGCATCTTTGTGGCTCTATGCTGGACTCTAGTGCTAAATTCTAGTGCTAAACTAGTGCTAAACTCCACAGTAGCACTTAAATCCATGGCCAGAACTTCAGCCACCAGTCAGAGGGAAAGAATCAGTGTAGAAATCTCTATTTCTTACATATTTTTCTCTTTTCTAAAAACCATCCTAGTACCCAAGCAAACAGTTTCTACTTATCTTAAGTCACTGAGTATCCCTCTTGACTAGAAAAGGTAGGCATAGAGTTCACAAACCCCATCTATTGAAGTGGAAGGGTGCACAGTGGCAAGGAAGAGAGCTGTTGAGGTTAGTATATTGGAAGAAAACTCTCAGATAGGTTAAAATTACAGAGTGCACTAAGAAAATATTTTTAATCATGGAATGGCTTGAGTTGAAATGGACCTAAGAAATCTACTTCAACCTCCCAGCCAGGGGCAGGGACACCACTCACCTAGACTCAGCTGCTCAAGTCCTTGTCCAATCTGGCCTTGGACACCTCCAGGGAGGGGGCAGCTGAAAGGATTAATGTAAGTAGGAAACCAATAAAAAAAGTTTAGTTAATATTTTAGGTGTTTCTTTTTATTCTCATCGGAATAGAAAATCCCTGGAGGTGTTCAAGGCCAGGCTGTCTAAGGCCTTGAGCAAGCTGTTCTAGTGGAAAGTGTCTTTGCCCATGGCATAGGTGTTGCAACTGGATGATCTTTAAGGTCCCTTCCGACCCAAATTATGATTCAGTGCCCGAAATTGAGGTGTTTTTTTGGTTTGTTTTTTCTTCTGACACAATTGTCCTGCTGAAGTTTCTCCTTAAGCCACAGTCCAAGCCTTAAACTACTAGCTGGGGGAGTGTAAGATCTTTTATAGATCGGTAGAATTCCATCTGGCCTGATTCATTTTTCTAGTTAGTGAAGATTGAAACCAAAGTGGCTTCATGAAAACTAAACCCCCAGTGAATGTTTTGAGTTGCATGTAAACAGAAATGTTCATTTCTGTGGGATTAGTACCAACATATTACTAGGATTTGCAAAGTAGATTCTCAATTCCTTCTGATTTCTTTTGGTTGGTGGTGTTGGCTTTGTGTTGTGCTTTTAGTTTGGGGCTTTTTTGGTTTGGGGGTTTGGTGTCTTTTCCTTTCTCCTGTATTTTGTTTAGCTTTGTTTTGGGTTTTTTTGGGGGTGGTGTTTTTTGGGGTTGTTTTTTGTTTGAGGTTTTGGGGGTGGTGGTTTTGTTGTTTGGGGTATTTTTAGGTTGGTTTGTTTGAGGCTTTGTTGGTTTTGCCTTTTCCTGGGTTTTGCTTTGTTTGGAGTTTTCAGGTTGCTTTCGTTTGTGTTTGGTTTTGGTGGTGTTTTCCTCCCCTTTTATTCTGTGTTTGGTTTGGTTTGCTTTGTTTCTCTCTTTTGGTTTGCTTTTTTTTCTGGGGGGTTTCCCTCCCCTCCCCAACATTAACTTTGCCAGCCCAGCCCAGCCCAGTTGGAAGCAAAATGAAAGCTGTGTTTAAAAGCAGAACTACAATCTACAATGGAATGCCATGAATAGGTACAAAATCTTTTGGGAATTATTGGGAATTATCTTTGTCTTCATTTTTACACCCAAGAGTGATTTATTTACATTTTTACTACTTTTCTGCTCCAGATCTGTGAAAAATTTTGAAGGCACAGCCTAAAAGTACCACACATTTGTTTGGGTGGGTTTTCTTTTTGTTGTTGTTTGTAGGGATTTTGTTTCTTTGGTTGGACTTTATTACTTTTTTTCCCCATCTAATATTTTTAGATGCCTTTGGCTCCCAGCCAGTGGTTCAGAGATCTCCCAGATTGTTCTGTTACTGGTGGAGTGAAGCTGGCAGAGGGCATAACTGAGCAGTCTGAAGCATTACTAAAGCCTTTAGTTAACCATGTCTGGTGTACCACCCTGTGGCTAAATTCTGCTATTACAGATGGCAGAAGGAGAGAGGATTTTGTTTCCAACTTGAGAGCAAGGAAATGTGTACATTAGAAACCAAAACACACACAGAGCTGCAAAGAACATAAGAGCAGGCTGCAGCAATGCAATTGCTTGTTAAAATATCCACACTTGATAAGTAGTAATGTTGTCCCCAGCTGTGGGACTCTCAACACAAGAGAGATATGGACCTGATATGGTCCATAGTGGGGCCACCAAGATGATCAGAAGGCTGAAGGACCTCTCCTATGAAGACAGGCTGAAAGAATTGGGGATTATCAGCCTGGAAAAGAGACTTCGGCAAGACCTTAATGCTGCATTTCAGTGTCTGAAGGGGACCTACAGGAAGGCTGAAGAGGGACTGTCTAGAAGGGCTTGTAGTGATAGAACGAGGGGCAGTGGTTTGACAATGGAGCAGGACATCAGGAGGAAGATCTGCACAATGAGAGTAGTGAAATACTGGAACAGGCTGCCCAGGGATGTGGTTGAGACTCCATCACTGGGGAACATTTGAGATCAGCCTTCATGCAGCCCTGGGCAGCCTGCCGTAGTTGGAGGTGTCCCTGTTGAGTGCAGGGGTTTGGCCAAGATGACCTTTGAGGCTCCCTTCCAACCCAGTGCAATCTGAGTCTTTTTCATCTCCTCTGATTTACTTCCAATCATCTTCTGATGCAGAGCTTTATTTTTCCCAGTGCATTCTCCTAGCGGGAATGGTGATCCTGTGGGAATGGTCTTGGCTTCTCTACAATGATATTTGGTTGTTGTCCAACAGAAATATGTGCAGCAGTTCAGACAGTATGGATTCATTTCCTGCTCTTGAGTTTCCCTCTCCAGAGGAAAGTACACTGAGAGGAGATCTCTTTCCAGTAATATTCACGTCCCAAATGACCATGCATTAATAAGATTATAGCTTTTGGGATGCTGGAAGTGATGTGTTGGCATCTTACCACACAGAGTTATTGTAACTGCCACCCATGTGCAGTAACTGATAAACTTCTCTGTGTAGTGATAGAGGCAACACAATTATAATTGGTCCAACTAATTAAAATAAAATAGGACCCTGTTCATTTCAACAAACAATGCAGTTCCACAAAGAAAAAAGGAAACAGAGTGAAATACTGGAGCTTAAGTAACTGGAATATTTCACTTAATTGGAAGTGGTTTAAGGTATCTTCAGTAAACAGAAGGATGTAGCTGCTTTTTAGGAGCATCATTTATTGTCCATGCTATTTCCATCCATGTGTTCAGTATCTGAAATAACTTTGGTCAGTTCATCAGTGCACAAAAAAGATGACCACAACTCAGTTCTGATTTCATTTCAGTAGCATGTATATATATACACACACACACAAATGTGGGGGGTTTATCCTGTTTCAAGTTATTCTTGGGTTTATTCTTCATTCTCAGTAAGGTTAAACATCAGCACAGTCTGTAGACTGGCTTCAGTGGATTAGGGGAAATACAGCAGATGGGTGGGCAGATGTCATAGCAATATAATTTGGCTTCCCATCTTAATTTGATTGTGGATCACAATATGTGAGTGCCTCCTGGCAAAGCCTTTTGCAGGTATATACTTTTGACCACCAAATCAACCAGACCATGGCACTGAGTGCCACATTCAGTCTTGTCTTAAACACCTCCAGGGATGGTGACTCCACCACCTCCCTGGGCAGCACATTCCCGTGGCTAATTCCCCTTTCCCTGAGGAAGTGCTTCCTGACATCCAACCTCAACCTCCCCTGGTGCAGATTCAGGCCATGCCTTCTTGTTCATAGCTCTGCTGCAGGCACTTATTTCCTGCCCCCCCAAATAAATAAATGGTAAATTCACAGAATCCATCAGGCTGGAAGGGACCCTCCAAGGTCATTTTGTCCAACCCCTCTGCAGTCAGCAGGGAGACCTCTGACTAGAGCAGGTTGCTCAGAGCCTCATCAATAATATTCTGTAAGGGGTTTGTGCTATTTCTCTGTTCAATGCTCTGCTTCCACCACCAAAGCAATAGCTAAATTATTGTTCCCTGCTGTGGAATCTCTGATTCTTTTAATGCACAGCACATTCTGAGCTAAACTTATGGTCTATTAGCATTCAGTCTAATAATTAAGAGGAAGCTGAACAAGAGAAAAAGAAAACAAGACATTCTGCCAACACTTATGTGAGAACAGTTAACAATGTAGAACTCAAAGAAAGATGAGGCACATCACTCTCTGGAATTAGTTGGTCCAAAGAAAAAAAGGCAAAGTTAGGGCTAAAAATTAATACATACTTTTAGCCAAAATGTTCCTTTGAGGTTTTCAGAACTGGTGTAAGCCCCTCTGATTCTCCTCAGTCAGCTCACCATCTTACTGACCAGGCCTTAACAAAGGTGGTCTTCAGTCTGAGGGTGGTGAGACTCTGGAATAGGCTGCCCAAGGAGGTTGTGGATGCCTCCTCCCTTGGGGTGTTCAAGGCCAGGTTGGATGAGGCCTTGAGCAGCCTGGGCTGCTGGAGAGGTGTCCTCATGGCAGGAGGTTTGGAACTAGATGATCTTTAAGGTCCCTTTCAATCTAAACCAATCTATGAATCTCCAGAGGCCCCTTCCTATCCTTACCATTCTGAAAATGATTTGCAGAGGTGAGAACAATGCTGAGTCAAGTGGAAGTGATGCTGGGATGAGTTGATGATTCACATGGCAAAATCCAGGTGTCCAGCCTTAGAGAAGCACACAATATGGACAAAATAGCATTCAGCCTTCTGAAGGGAGCAATCATTTAACAATGCTTAAACAACAGAAGCTTTTCCTAACAATTTTTTTTTGAGCAGCAGATTCATTTCCAGTGAGTGAACTGCACAGAGCTGTACTTCTTATTTTAGGAACATGTTCTGCCTCCAATCTTCAGTTATGGCTCTCAGGGCAGTGCTAAATCTTCTTTGATCAAATCATCTCTGCTTCCTGACAGTTTTGTAGCTTGTTTGGGTTGGTTTGGTTTTGGTGTTTGTATTTTTTGTCTTTCCCTGTGACTCTTAGAGGAGCTGGTTGACATAAGGGGGTTTCCTCAGTGCCCCAGAGCTTTCAAGTCATTTGATCTTCTGTCTCCTTGGTCTGTTCTTGGAACATCTGTTGTCAAAATGACTGGCACAGTATGCTTTAGGAGGATTGAGGGTCTAATCACATCAGGTCTGTTTACCATGATGATAAATACTCCCAGGTCATCTCTGATTAAATTAAGGCAGTTCTTTCTCTCCTCTTTCTGTCATTTTCTAAAGGACTGGATAATTCTAGGAAAGCTGGCAAACAGCACCAGTGCTGATGCTGACAACTTGCTTTTCCATTGTCAGAAGATAAAAATTTAGCAGCAGACCCCTGGTCTTTTTAAATGCTGTTCATCCTGGCACATCTGCTTTTGCTCAGCACCCTAAATACTGTTCAGGTGCCTTTTTTAACAGACAAGATCAAGTGCTGGAGGTGTTTAAGACCAGGCTGGATGAGGCTCTGGCCAGCCTGATCTAGTGTGGGGTGTCCCTGCCCATGGCAGGGGGGTTGGAACTAGATGATCCTTGTGGTCCCTTCCAACCCTGAATGATACTATGATACTATGCTTTCTTTTGCATTAGCATGTACCTTCCAATTTTATGCCAAATTTCTTTAGTTATCTAAATCTTCTTTACTTTGATCAGTATCTCAGGAACATTTCATGCACAGCTAGATAGAGATTTCTAGAATCCTAGAATGGCTCAGGCTGGACGGGACCTCAAAGATCATCTACTCCAACCTCCCTGCCTTGGGCAGGGACACCTCTCAACTTGGTTTAGTTGCCTTAAATATCTCCAGGAAGAAGGCATCCACAACCTCCCTGGGAAACCTATTCCAGAGCCTCACCACCCTTGTACTGAAGAACTTCTTCCTAAGCTCCAGCCTACTCCTGTTCTCCCTCAGCTTCAAACCATTACCCCTTGCCCTGTCTCTAGACACCCTCATAAAAAGTCCCTCTACAGCCTTCCTGTAGGATCCCTTTAGGTATTGGAAGGTAGCTCTAAGGTCCTCCTGGAGTCTTCTCTTCTGCAGTTTGAACAACCCCTTCTCCCTCAGCCTATGGTGAATCCTAGTTTCTTTCCCTCAAACCCAATCAAAAAATCAAATCACCTGCCACTGAAAAACCTTTTACTTGAACTCTCTTATCAGGCTGGTGATAGTTAAGTGTTGGAACACTTTACTGTTGGAAGGGACCTCTGGAAACTGGGTCCAACTCACCTGCCAAAGCAGGTTCACCTAGAGAAGGTCACATGGGAACATGTCCAACCAGGCTTTAAATGTCTCCAGAGATGGAGAAAGCTTGTTGAAATGTACTCCATTCAAGCAGCACATCTGTGCCATGCCCCATTGCCCTCTTGAGACATAGAATCATAGAATTGCTAGGGTTGGAAGGGACCTCAAGGATCATCCAGTTCCAACCCTCTGCCATGGGCAGGGACACCTCACACTACAGCAGGTTGCCCAGAGCCCCATCTAGCCTGGCCTTAAAAACCTCCAGGGATGAGGTTTTTACCACCTTCCTGGACAACCTGTTCCAGTGTCTCACCACCCTCATGGGGAAGAACTTCTTCCTAGCATCCAATCTGAATCTACCTATTTCTAGTTTTGCTCCATCCCTCCTAGTCCTGTCACTGCCTGGCACCCTAAAAAGTCCCTCCCCAGCTTTCTTGTAGGCCCCCTTCAGACACTGTAAGGCTACAATAAGGTCTTCTCAGAGCCTTCTCTTCTCCAGACTGAAGAGCCCCAACTCTCTCAGTCTGACCCCACTTTCCTCTCCTTTGGTGCAGGAACATGGACAAAGAACTTCTGGTTTACCCTGTACTGCTAACCTAGGAATCCTTTCCTTCTGGAGGTTCTGTGGGGGTGTATTCTTCTCTGCAAGGAACCAGCTTAGGTTTGCCCCTTCTCCTAGTGAGCATTTGGCAATTGCAGCAGGGAGTCTGCATTCTTCTGTCTAAGAACTGCCATGTCAACATTAGTAATCCTATTTATTTATTACTTTCCCCAACATCCAACTCTTTTCTTGAAATATTTATTGGGAGAGTCTGGAATTATTAATGAGCATACCATCTTCTCAGTTTTGACTCCAAGATGCTCAGAGAATGCAGGGAACGTTCTGTCCTCGCTTGGACTGTGTAGGCTGGAAGTCCTGAAGAGCTTATCTGTCATTAACAGTACAGAAGATAGGCAATGGAAATGGCTTTGGACAAACTGTCCTAAGTATTTATGATTCAAAAAATATGCTAACACCATTGGTGGGAGCAGCTTTATGTCAGTGTCTGTTTATAGAGTGATAGAATCATAGAGTTGTTGGAGTTAGAAAAGACCTTCAAGATCATCGAGTTCCAACCCCCTTGCCATTTCCACTAGACCAGGTTGCTCAAGGCCTCATGAGTGCTTCCATTATACTACAGCTAGCTGAAGCATAGAGAAGCCTCCTGTGGGCATTCTCTGCTGTGTTCTCTTTCTTCCTGGTCCTCACGTGGTCTGTTTTGGGACAAGTAACTGATATTTAGTTCAGTGAGTCCAGATGCCTTTGGGATGGCATTTTTTGCTAAGAAAGATTCTGTGGTGTCCTGTTTAGACTTCATCATTTACAGATCAACAACATGAGGTTGGAAAGGACCCTCGAAAGTCATCTTGTCACTTTGCTTTGCTCTAGTGAGACCTCACCTGCAGGGCTGTGTCCAGCTCTGGGGGGCTCCAAAAAAATAAGAGACATGGACCTGCTGGAGTGGGTCCAGAGGAGGCCACCACAATGATCAGAGTGCTGGAGAACCTCTTCTGTGAAAATAGGCTGACAGAGTTGGGACTGCTCAGCCTGGAGAAGAGAAGGCTCCAGGGAGACCTTAGAGCTGCATTTCCATATCTGAAGGGGACCTACAGGAAGGCTGGGGAGGGACTACTTAGAAGGGTCTGTGGTCATAGAATGAGGGGCAATGGTTCAAAACTAGAGCAGGGAAGATTTAGGTTGGACATCAGGAGGAAGTTCTGCACAATGAGAGCAATGAAATATTGGAACAGGTTGCCCAGGGATGTGGTTGAGGCCCCATCTCTGCAGACATTCAAGATCAGGCTTGATGTGTGCCTGGGCAGCCTGATCTAGTTGGAGGTGTCCCTGTTGAGTGCAGAGAGGGTTGGACAAGATGACATTTGAGGGTCCCTTCCAATCCAATGCAATCTATACAAACAAACAAAACCATCACCAAAACCCCCAATACAACAAAATAAAACCTCACCCAAATCTCTGTTACATGTGCCAGTGATAGCAGTGATATGCAACGCACAATTTTCCAGTGTCACACCGGGTGAACAGACATAGAATCATAGAATAGAATCATAGAATCAATAAGGTTGGAAAAGACTTCAAAGATCATCAAGTCCAACCTTTCACCCAAGACCTCATGACTACTAGACCATGGCACCAAGTGCCTTGTACAATCCCCTCTTGAACACCTCCAGGGACGGTGACTCCACCACCTCCCTGGGCAGCACATTCCAATGGCTAACAGATCTCTCTGGGAAGAACTTTCTCCTCACCTCCAGCCTAAACTTTCCCTGGTGCAGCCTGAGACTGTGTCCTCTTGTTCTGGTGCTGGTTGCCTGGGAGAAGAGACCAACCCCCTCCTGGCTACAACCACCCTTCAGGTAGTTGTAGACATTGCAATAAGGTCTCCCCTGAGCCTACTCTTGTCCAGGCGAAACAATCCCAGCTCCCTCAGCCTCTCCTCACAGGGCTATGCTCGAGACCTCTCCCCAGCCTCGTTGTCCTTCTCTGGACACATTCAAGAGTCTCATTTACCACCTTCCCCTGGAGCAGCTCCCACTGATGCCGTGTCACTAACCGCTTTCCTTCTCTCTCTCTCTCTCTGTTTTCAGAGGCAACAATTTTAAGCTATGACGGGAGCATGTTCATGAAAATCCAGCTGCCCGTGGTGATGCACACTGAGGCTGAAGATGTCTCTTTAAGGTTCAGGTCTCAACGAGCTTATGGCATTTTAATGGCCACCACCTCTAGGGAATCTGCAGACACCCTTCGCTTGGAGCTGGACGCAGGCCGAGTCAAACTGACGGTCAACCTAGGTAACAAACTCTTCCTCCAAGAAAATTAACATTTCAATTCTTTTTTTGTTTTTACCCCTTTGCATTTTCCTTTTGTTGGTTTTTTTTTCCTTCTTTTTTTTTTCTTCTTCTTTATTTTTATTGCTTGCAAACATTTCCAAAGCAGCCTGTTTTAACACCCACAGTAAACTGAACCGTGCTATCAACACCTGCCAATGCAACATTTTGCCTATGTCCCTCCACCAACCCATCCCCACCTTTAGACTTTGCTTTTATTTTGCCTTTTTTTGTTTTGTTTTGTTTTGTATAGCCTTCCCATCGACCCATCACGATACTTTTTGTACTCTTGTGTGCTCTAAAAAGAGAAGACTAATTCATCAGTGGGATTGTTTGTGTTGTTTGGTTTTAAGTTGTTTTTTTTTTCTGGAGGGGGTGTGCTAAATTCTTCTTCTTCGTAATGAAGGTTGGGTTTACCCTCCAGAAATGCTTCCCAGCAGCAATTCCCCCACCTCAGATACCTTGAGCAGAAAGGACGTGGGATGTAGGTCAGCTGGGTTTTACCTCCGCCAATTAGCGTACTGCATGCGAACGTTATCAAAGGATTCCTGGTTTTACCGCTGCAGGACAATTCCCACTGATGGATTCCTTGGTCTCCTCTTTTTAGGTGTCATAAACCTTGTTGTTAAATCCATCTTCCTCTGTTTTGTTTTTTTTTTTTTTGAAGCAATTCTGTAGTGGTATTCTTTTGGTAGTGTCGAACGATAACACAACCCTTCAATGCCCAAAGACTGCGGCCCTCAGCAAACAGCCGTGTGAACACAGGAGGCACAAACCCTTTTACAGAAAAAAACACCCCTCAGCCTTAACCCCTTCCCCCCACCCCCCTCCAAAAAATGGTTTGAAATATGATGAACAAAATGTTAGGTTCTGGTTTTTAGGTGAAAGAAACAAAGTGAATAAATGAAAGCGAAGGGGGGGGAAAAAGGAAATCGAGGAAAGCGCTTCTGCTGTGCTCGTGAATAAATCCCTGTCAGGAGCTGCAAGAAGAGCACAGCAGCGCACTTAGGGAAATGCACACTCCTGTTTTTAAGGGGCATTCAGTATTTTCTCGTCTTCATGACAGGTAAAATGAATTCCAGAAAGCATGGGGCCGGGGAAGAGTGGGAGGAGTGGGCAAAGAAAATAAGCACATAGCCCTGCGCTTCCTAAAAGCGTTGCTCACTCAAACCGCCTTCCTGCTGGTTAGCTTACGGCAGGGAGAGGGAGAAGCCAGCGGCTTTCCTTCTCTCCTTTTCTCCTACAGTCCCCTCTAGTGCTGAGCTGGGGTTGCTGCAGGCTGCAGCCCCCGCCCCAACCCTAGCCTGGCTGCTTTCTGTGAAAGGGAATGTGCGGCTGCTGCTGCTCCCTGGCTGTTTGCAACCACTTTTCTGATGCGGTTGACGACACATGGCAAACTCAGCTATATGGAAACAAAATCTAGGTTCGATGGTATATATGTTCCTCAAAGGTGGCACCCAGGAGTGGCTGGCCAAGTAGTTCCTACACAGCAGCAAATGCAGGTAGCCCTGCAGAGCAGCCTGCTGCGCATCAGGGCGTTCTCTCCATGCGCGAAACGCCGCCCTCCGACAGTTTTTGCCCACTTCTGTAGTTCAGGAAAGAAAAGAAATCCGTGCCCTAGCAGTAGTCATTTTTTCCTCCAACAGCCTTCCTGTTTTGTTTTGTTTGTTTTATTGTTTGTTTTGGGTGGTGTGTCGTTCCGGCCCCCCCCCCCCCCCCCCCCCCCCCCCGCCTTCCCCCCGGCCCCCCTTTACCTTTCTTTTGTTTTTCTCTTATTTTTTCTCCTCTTTTTTTTTTTTTTTCTTTGTGTTTACCATTATTTCTTCTTTCATTCCCCCCTTTTATTCCTTTTTCTTTTTTTTTTTCTTTTCTTTTTCCTTTTTTCTTTTTTTTTTGTCTCCTTTTTTTCATTATTTTTGTTGTTTCCTTTTTCCTTGTTCTCCTTGTTCCCCTTTTCCCTTTTTTCTTTCCCCTATTCCTCCTTCCTTTTCTCTGTGCCCTCCTTCCTTTTCTCTCTGCCCCCTTTCCTTTTCTCTCTGCCCCCTTTCCTTTTCTCTCTGCCTCCTTTCCTTTTCTCTCCTGCCCCCCTTTCCTTTTCTCTCTGCCCCCTTTCCTTTTCTCTCTGCCTCCTTTCCTTTTCTCTCTGCCCCCTTTTCTTTTCTCTCTGCCCTCCTTCCTTTTCTCTCTGCCCCCTTTCCTTTTCTCTCCTGCCCCCCTTTCCTTTTCTCTCTGCCCCCTTTTCTTTTCTCTCTGCCCTCCTTCCTTTTCTCTCTGCCTCCTTTCCTTTTCTCTCTGCCCCCTTTTCTTTTCTCTCTGCCCTCCTTCCTTTTCTCTCTGCCCCCTTTCCTTTTCTCTCTGTTTCTCATTTTTCTTTCTTCCTTCTCTCTTTCCTTCTTTTTTCTTTCCTCCTCTTACTACTTCCTCCTTTTTTATTTTCTCCTTCCTCTTTTTGCTGCTGCTGTTTTGTTTTTCCAGTCAGGGAAGCCTCTGAACACAATTCTCTAACGATCAGTGTCTCCCAACCTGCCATTATTTTATTCCTATTAGTGTAGCATTATCCGTAGTCACTGCTCATTCCTGAAGTGTGCACCTGAAGAAAAAAAACATCACCCCAGCACCCCCCTGTTTATAAGCCTGGGTAATGAGCTTTCTGTTTCACTACTCACAATTCGGAGATGAGCCTTTGAGGTATACTATCCACAAGTGGTCCAAGGTGTCTGCCTGAGGCTTGGCTTGCTCTATGACCCATTGTGACGGAGCACTTTCTAATTGCATTGAGAGAAATTACCTGTTCTTTCACAGATGGGGAGAAAGCTGCAGCCTGCCTCAGTTAAGCATCTTTGACATTTAAATCCTGATTGGTTTATTTGAGACCTATCTTTATTTTTTTTCCCCACCCCCACCCCACTTAGATTTGTCACCATGTAGCTTTGTTTGAAATTGGCCATTTTTTTTACCCTACTTGTCGTTTCTATTTATAATTCAAGATTTCTGGCAGTAGATCTGGGTTCTAACAGTATGTAAAGACTGATGACATGGAGTGGCCATATTTGCATGTGTCTGTCCCCAGAAGGGTGGACTGTGATTTTATTGGATGTCTGCAGCTATTACCTTGAAGGATAAATTTTCATTTTTCATCTATTCTTCCCCATCTAGACTGTATCAGGATTAACTGTAATTCCAGTAAGTGCCTATTCCAACTTTTTAAAATGTTATTCCATCATTATAAAATATGCAAAATTTAGATTAAAAAAAAAGAAAGAAAGAAAGTAAGAAAGAAAGAATATTATTGTGGTCAGCTTGCAAGCACTTGATAATTTAGTAATGAAATGTGATGATTAATTATCATTGTGTAAAAAGTCATCATATGCCCTAGTGTGGAGTGAGGAGGGGGGGTTGGGTGTTTATTTTTCTCCTTTGGTCCTTTCCATAGGAAATTATTCTCCAGGTTGTAAACATACATAAAGGAAATGATGCCTGTAGTACTGTGTTGTTCCAGACAGGCTAAAATCTTTACAGGAGCCGTAAAATTTGTGAACCAGCATTTCCCATCCTTCCCTCTGTCGCTTCCTTCTAGCTTTCTTGATGGGTTTTGCAATAGAATTGCCCACAGTACAAGAATTTCTGTTTTATAACCCTCCTAGACAATTAAAGTGTGTTCACTGGCTGCTCCTAACACAATTGGTGATGCTAAATCTTCGTTTTCTGGAAATTACCATAGGGGCATTATTAAGCCTGAGAATCACCCTATTTCTATGATGATTTTTTACACTCTAATCATGTGAAATAAAAAGAATAATAAAAAAAACACCACCAGAAAAACCTTAAATTGAACAATTTTTCTCTGTGATATGCATGTTTATGAAACAGAGGGAAACATTTGCCTGATGAATGGACTAGATTTTAACTTCTCTGATATTATTTGGATTAAGAGGCTATGTTCTGAAAGGAGGAAAAAAAGGACTGTGATTTTATTTTGAGTCTATGGAATTCCTGAATGGTGTCAACAAAGTTACTGATAGTAAGTATGGTAGATTTGAGATTTGGGTTGGTTGGTTTGGGTTTCTTGTAATCTTTTCCTTCCTAACAGGTTTCACAAGCCAGCTTTATGAATACAGAAACAAAGCTCAACAACAAACTGCCTAGGTTGAATTTGTAGCTGATATGAGTTTCCCAAAAGACCTTAACATAACACCCCATAATAATTTTATACTCTTTAAAGAAAAATAGGGACTGCAGTTATTTCCAACACATCATCTGCTAATATGTATTTTTTTCCCACAATTAATAACTTTACAAGACATAAATAGAGCACCTGTGGTTAAAAAAGCAAGGTATTCTTCGGGCAAGATTTTAACCCAAACCATCCTTCAACCCAAACCATCCTTTAGCCCAAACCATCCTTTAGCCCAAACCATCCTTTAACCCAAACCATCCTTAAACCCAAACCATCATTTAGCCCAAACCATCCTTAAACCCAAACCATCCTTAAAACCCAAACCATCCTTAAACCCCAAACCATCCTTAAACCCAAACCATCCTTAAACCCCAAACCATCCTTAAACCCAAACCATCCTTCAACCCAAACCATCCTTCAACCCAAACCATCCTTCAACCCAAACCATCCTTAAACCCAAGCCATCCTTTAACCCAAACCATCCTTTAACCCAAACCATCCTTAAACCCCAAACCATCCTTAAACCCCAAACCATCCTTAAACCCAAGCCACCCTTTAACCCAAACCATCCTTTAACCCAAACCATCCTTAAACCCAGACAGACCTTTCAGTGCAGTAAAGGAAATGCTTGGATGTACCAAGGCATCGAGATAGCTTCCTCACATTTAAAAAGAGGAATAAAAGAGATATAAAACTGTCCAATTATAAACCCAAATCTTTCCATCATCCATTGACAAAATGTTGAAGCTCATGAAAAGTCCCAGAAAGATTTTGTTGGTCTGTTACAGGACACTGGGTTTACTTTGTCCTCTTTTGTTTTGCTCCTGGCAAAATCCCAATTATAAAAGACAAACAACTTCCTCTGAGGAGTAATGTCCCCAGTTTACCTAGTGCTGCTAAATTCCTTCTTCCTTTAGAAAAGCCAGATTAGGATTTCTTTTTTCTTAACTTCCTTGCACAATTGGAAAATTGCCCCTGAAAATCACTAACACAGAAACAAAAGAAACACACAAAAAATCACTAATAAAGCCACAAAGCAGCAGGTGTGGTGACTTTGGTTTAGTTTTCATCTTGGGTGTTATAAAACCCAATTAAAATGATTTCCAGCTTCCATTTTATAAGCAAGTTTTGGATCAAAAGAGAACCTGCAAATCATAGAATTGTTAGGGTTGGAAGGGACCTCAAGGATCATCCAATTCCAACCCCCCTGCCATGGCCAGGGACACCTCACACTAGAGCAGGTTGCTCACAGCCACATCCAGCCTGGCCTTAAATACCTCCAGGGATGAGGCTTCCACCACCTCCCTGGGCAACCTGTGCCAGTGTCTCACCACCCTCATGGGGAAGAACTTCCTAACATCCCATCTGAATCAACTCATTTCTATTTTTTTCCCATTCCCCCCAGTCCTATCACTCCCTGACATGCTAAAAAGTCCCTCCCCAGCTTTCTTGTAGCCCCCTTAAGAAACTGGAAGGCCACAATAAGGTCTCCTTGGAGCCTTCTCTATACAGAGTAAGTAATAAGCCTCCAAGTAGAGGACTGCAAACAGGAGAAATGCATGTGCTGAACTGAATTAGTTCTTCTTGGTCTCATGCAGGAGCAGCCTAATAATTGTATAAAATCTCTTTGCTATCAAATACTCATCTCTTTTCTTTGCAGTTCTGTAGTCCTTTCTGTTGTTGTTGCTAGAAATGAACTTTTATGATTAGCTCCATCTCCCCTTGGTGCTTGGGTTCAGAACAGGGGTTTGTGGGCTTTTGGTATGGTAAGTACTGCATTGCCTTCCTAGCAGCACAACCAGGTAACATTTCACGAGCCATTTCTGTGTTGTAACCCTCAGATTGCAGTAAATTGTTGCTCTGAAGCAGTCCTTTAGAAAATGTTTCCTTCTGGGTTTTGGTGGAAGACAAACAATCCTTTTTTGTCCTCGTTTTGAGCCATGAGCTGCCCAGGGCAAAAGGACAGAAAGATATTTTAACCCCAAGGGAGTAAACCAACCAAACAAAAAACCCACTCATAAAGAATTGGAGGTTAAATATGGATGCTATTGACAAATATATATACAGAAATACAACAGGTATTGAGGGAAACAGAATATACACACAAATTAAGCCCAGTTCTCCACCTGGGCCCAAAAGCTCCCTCCACCACTCATCCTCAGCAGGACCACAAGCAAGCCCCCCTGGGGGACCATTTGGCCCCTTGTACTCTCTGGTACTTCTGGAGGACTTTTCTTTGTGATGGAACATTTAGTCCTTAACCTGTAACACTTTTCAAAGCAACAGCATCCTGAAGTTGAATCTTAATTTGTTCAATATTACAGTTCAGTGCCTGCGTTTTTGGGTCTACTGGGAGCTTGGATGTATATCAATCCTGATTTTATGTGGGTAGAAGTAAATCTGGGTTCTATCTTTGAGAGACTTCTTTCAGATTTTCCTCTTTCTGTTGCTTAGAAATGAATAATCTTAATATCATTTCACTGTTGGGACTGAAATAATATTTATTATAGCTGGGCTAGTAAGAGAAATTAGGTCAGGATGCAACTATCCAGCTTGAGTTTGGAGAGGCAGCATTAAAACAACATTAAATTATCAGAGTTTGGAGAGACAGCATTAAAACAACATTAAATTATCAGAGTTTGGGAAGACAGCATTAAAACAACATTAAATGATCAGAGTTTGGAGAGACAGCATTAAAACAGAGCAAACATGAACAAAAATCAGTGTTTTCCTTGGAAGAGGAAAAGGAAAATATGAATTGAAGCACTTTATTTCCTACAATCTAGTCAACAAATATTGCTTCTCCTCCTCCTCCCATTTTCCCTTGAGGGCAACCTGAAACCTACCTTCTGCTCACTGCAGCTCAAATGACCAACTGTTGGCTGGTCAGAGCTGAGGTTTTGGTATCAACCCTTGGTTGTGCACTCACCTTCAGGCAATGTCCTGTTTGCAGAAGAGGTGGCATTTTGTGGTCTTCCTTCTTTGCTACAGACTTTGTTAAACCTTCAAAGCATTAACCAGATGCTAGGATGGGTGGCATTTCCCCCTGTTATTTCTCAGAGGCAGAATTATTATGGCAGATCAACAACAAGAGGTTTTGACTGACTTGTGAACAAATAAATGTGCTCTATTTCCATACTTTTTGTGGCTGCAATGTTAAGAGTTGCTATCTCAACTTCATTAAAATCCTCTTTTTGTTCTCTCTCTCTCTCTCTTTCCCTCCCCCCCCCCCCCCCCCCCCCCCCGCCCAGTTATAATGCCAGCATGTGAACATTTTAAAGTGCCTGTAGCTCTAAAGGCTTCTGGCTTTTATATGCAATATGCTTCACAGGGTGTTAGGGGTTGGAAGAGACCTCTGGAGGTCTTCAAGTCCAAACCCCCTGCCAGAGCAGGACCATAGTATTTGGCACAGATTACACAGGAGCGCATCCAGATGGGTCTCTGGAGAAGGAGACTCCACAACCTCTCTGGGCAGCCTGCTCCAGTGCTCTGTGACCCTCACAGAGTTCCTCCACATGTTGAGGTGGAACCTCCTGTGCTGTAGTTCCCATCCATCACCCCTTGTCCTATCACAGGGCACAAGTGGGCACAGGCTGTCTGTCCCTTTCTTCCTGACCCCCAGCCCTCAGGTATTTATAGACATTTATTAGATCCCCTCTCAGTCTTCTCCCCACTAGATTAAACAGCCCCAGGTCTTCCAGCCTCTGCTCATAAGGCTCCAGTCCCTTCATTATCCTTGTAGCTCTCTGTTGCACTCTCTCCAGCATATCCCTGTCCCTCTTGAACTGGGGAGCCCAGAACTGGATGCAATATTCCAGGTAGGGCCTCACTAGGGCACTCAGTTCTTTTTTGTTGTTGTTGTTCAAAAGCATGTGCAGGTTTAGGTGTTGTTTTCATCTCCTGTGTGATTGATTTGTTTGTTTGTTTGGCATTTCTTGCATTGCTATCTGCATTTTGTATGAGTCAGCAGAGTAGAACTAGAGGATTTATTAGATAAAAATGATAGTGTTAACTGGTTGCATTTAACTGCTTCCAAAATAGGAACAGTTCAGTGAGCTTTGAGGCTTTTCTGTTTGTCCTTCCACTGGAGTGCCCCTTCACTTGTATTTGCCTGTACCCCTCTTCTTGTGCTTACCAAGTTCTATCATCTGTTCTCTGTATTCTTTCTTTTCCCCTCTCATTATATTTTCTCACTCCATTTAAATTCTCTGCTTTGTTTTCTCTCCACCCCCCCCAATAATCCTTAATCTCTTCTTGTTCTGTGCATCCTTTTAAACCTTTGCTCTTCTGCAGCTGTGCACATTGCAGCTGCTGAAATTGAATTATTCTGTTTGAAATATGTAACGTCTGCCTCTGAAGCTTTTTTGGTCTCCTGTCAAGGCAAAAATCCTACAACTTGATCCTACAACCCCAGACCATGGCAATGAGCTATGCCAGGTCATTGGTAAATAAGAGGAGAATTATATCTGTTGAAGAACCAATGTCAGTGTTTAGTTACAGTCTATTTGCAGTTTGCACATAGATTTTAAGCAGCAGCAAAGCTTAAAGAAAGACCTTTTGGAAAGCTACTGCTTGTTTAAAATGCATTTTGTTGCAAGTCCAGAGTTTTCAGCTATGCTTGTAAGGATATTGTGAAATCTACTGTGCTGACCAAATCACTTAACATCTTTCCATGGATTAGGTTCTCACTGCCTGGTGAAAAGAATTGTTAGGCTATATTATTTGCTTCTTTGCTTGCTGTTGTTTGTCATAGAAAATCATAGAATTGTTAGGGTTAGAAGGGATCTCAAGGATCATCCAGTTCCAGCCCCTCTGCCATGGGCAGGGACACCTCACACTACAGCAGGTTGCTCACAGCCACACCCAGCCTGGCCTTGGAAACCTCTAGGGATGAGGCTTCCACCACCTCCCTGGGCAACCTGTGCCAGTGTCTCACCCTCGTGGGGAAGAACTTCTTCCTAACATCCAATCTGAATCTACCCATTTCTAGTTTTTTCCAGTTCCCCCAGTCCTATCACTCCCGGACACTCTAAAAGGACCCTCCCCAGCTTTCTTGTAGCCCCTTTCAGATACTAAAAGGCCACGACACAGTCTCCTCAGAGCCTTCTCTTCTTCAGACTGAACAGCCCCAACTCTCTCAGTCTGTCCTCATAGGAGAGGAGCTCCAGCCCTCTGATCATCCTTGTGGCCCTTCTCTGGGCACACTCCATCATGTCCAGATCCCTCCTGTAATAGGCCCTCCAGAATTGGATGAAGTACTCCAGGTTGGGTCTCACCAGAGTGGAGTAGAGGGGGAGAATCACCTCCCTTGACCTGCAAGGAGGAGGAAGTTCTTCACCATGAGAGTGGTGAAGCCCTGGAATGGGTTGTCCAGGGAGGTGGTTGAGGCACCGTCCCTGGAGGTGTTTAAGCCCAGGCTGGATGGGGCTCTGGGCAGCCTGATGTAGTGTGGGGTGTCCCTGCCCAAGGCAGGGGGGTTGGAACTAGATGATCCTTGTGGTCCCTTCCAACCCTGACTGATACTATGATACTACTATGAAAATCATCAAAATTATGCATTATTGTACCTTCCCCCCCCTTCCCCCCCCCCCCAAATGTAAGATTTTTGTTTGGCCTTTTTTCTTACACAGTGCTTGTGAACTGTGTTGAGGTAGTTTTGATCTTTTTTTCCTCATTCAGTCTGTCTGACAGCCTGCTAAAAATATGTAAAAAGAGCTTTAGCACCAGAGAGGACATAACAGCAAATCAGCAGGGTGCTTTCACTGCAGGTTCAGTCAGGGACTCCCCTCTGGGGTGCAAAGTTTGAAATAATTATAAGTAATTCTTTTGGCGCTTTGGTTACACTTTGCAGATCTAGAGAGTGAGGTCATTGAAGTCCTTCTCACTCAGGAATATCACTTTCAAGATCCCTTTTCATGTGATTTCCTGAAAAAAAACAATCTGCTGCTGTGCAAGAAAGCAGAAAACAACTCTGGCCCTTTTCAATCAAGTTCTGATTATAATCTGCTAGTTGCTAATAGAAACCATCATTTGAATCTAATCAAAGGAAACAGGTTGAAAGACACAGGGTGAAAAAAAAACCCAAACTGCTTCTTTATCAGAGCCTTTCACTGGAGTACTTAGTCCTGAAGCTGCTCACATGCTTTCCTGTATCTTGTTTCAGGCACTCTGTTTTGAGGTGAGATTGAAAAGAGGAAACAAACAAACAAAAAGGTTCAGGTTTGAAAGCAAAACAACCTGCATTAAGCATAATCAAAAGGACTAAAGGTTAGCCCATAATTTAGTCTGTACAGCCACAGAAGCCAATCAGGAGACATCCTTCTGATTCCTCATTCTCTGTTAAACACAGGGTGAGAAGAAGTGATGCTGCACAGGCGATGCCATGGAGGCTCATCAGATTAATCCTTACTGGAGGTGTGATGGCAGAGTCACTCACCTCTTCCTGCAGCCTTCTTGCCTTCCTGCTCTGGAGAACAGTCATAGCTATTTCCCTTCATTTGCTCACCTGCTTCTGCTCCTTGGTAGTACCTAGGGCAAGAGCCAGGATTTGGCTGTTTGAATGCAAAGTCATAAACATGCAGCAGGAATCTCGCAGGTGATGATAGATGTTCACACTCCAAAGTATTTCTGAGAAAGTCATCTCTGCGCCTGCTTGGTGGGAGTGGCTGAACTGAGAATGCAAAGGGAGCCAACAAGGGCCACTGCTGATCCCATTTTGAATGCTCATGATCCCATTCTTTGGGGCTTGTGCTGCAGGATTTGATCTGACTCTTAAAATCAATGGGTTTGACTAAGAAAAGTGTCCCATGAAGGAAATGGTTGATGTTAACATGCTGCAGTTTTCTGAGCACCTGCTGGAGGATAAAGCAGGAGATAGGGGAGGCAAGAATGGTGAGGAGACAACAGAGTGGACTTGTGCTGTTCCAAAGTGAATTCATCTGGCCTGCATCTAAGCAAGAAGAGATAGGTGTTATTTACAGGAAGGCAGAAACATCACTTCTGGAGGTGTGAAATGCTTAATGTGTCAGTTAAGGAAGTGATATTTCAGACAACTGAAGGGAAACATTTGGAAAGGTTTTTTGGGTGCATGCTCTCATCTTCATTCTGTAGCTCCCCACTGTTTTCCTTCTCTCCTGTAGCTGCCTTATCAAACAAGCTGTGAGCTGAACCTCAGAAATATTTGATCACAAAATTATTTGGGCTGGAAGGGACCTCCTAAGGTCATCTAGTGCAACCCCCTCGATATCTGAGGCCCTGTTTGAGGGAGTTTCGAGCTTGAGGAAAAGCCAATGAGTGTCCAGAAGAGGGGATGCTGTGCCTTTTTGACTGCATCTATGAGCTCACAACTGTTTGCAGTTCTTTTTTGTGTTGTGGCTTTTGGGGAAATTTCCTGTTGATGTAGTTTGGCTTGAGAGAGGATTTTGAAAAGGCAACAATGGAAGTGTATTGGACTTTGACTATTGAGTGTATTTGACTATGAAGTCTGAGCTCTCTTAATGGGGGATTGAAAAAACAATCAAGGCTTGTGATAAACTGATTTCTCAGCTAAAATTTATGCCACAGAAATCTTGCATGGAAATATTCAAGTTATCGAAAAGGCAGCTATTTTTACCCCTTATCCAGTTATATTTGTTAAGAGAAAAGAAATAAACCAAGAAACTTCAGCTACTGTAGGACATGAGAGAATTGGATCCAACTAGCCAGTGATAAAGAATTGCACACAGGTCATTTTTCAATGCCCTGTGTATTTCAGGTCTAAGCCTAACTGGAGCATGGGAGAGAATTATCATATTAACATAGCAAACAAAAGCTTGAACCTTAATTAAAATGAAAACAAGTGCTTTAGACTTGCTGGATGACCATTTAAGGCTCTATCATCATTTGTTTTCTCCCTGCTGGCAAAGCTTTTTCAAGGTCAGCTGCTAGGGTTTGAAGGCTTCACTCTATCAGTACTTAACTTCCAGCCTACATGAAGGACAGCAATAAAATTTATTTCTCTGCCTGCATTCTGTTTGCTGCTTTAAAAAGTCCTCATCTGTGTTTACTTTTTTTCTTAGCTAGCAGAGGGGAAAATTGCCATTAGTCTTCTGGCAGGCTTTCAATGAAATATCATTTCAAGTTCTCTTACTAGAAAACAGATGTTTTTCTTTGTGTGTGTGTGTGAAATGCTTCTTTCCTTTCTTTGCATGCTTTTCATCCATCTTATTTTTATCTGTTTCAGTCACACACCCTCCTTATGGTACTTCAAATATAGAACTGGCTGAATGGGGGCCTCAGGAATCAGATCTCTAATAGTAGTATGTCTGAGGCTTTCTCAAGGTGCAGTGGTGTGCTCTGCAATAGCCAAACTCAGGGAGGGGGAAAAAAGCAGCAGTAAAAGCTTAAACACAGGCTCATTGAAATGAATGTCAGAATTTATGCAATTAGGATAATTGCCCTAATTGGTGTGGGGGAAACAAAATAGCATCAGGTTAAAGTTCAGATAAAGGCTTGTTGGGTTTTTTTTTAGCAATATCACATAAATGATTTCAGACACCACTTTAAGCTTGCTGAAGAATAGACTTTGAAAACTCTCTATACCTGGGCCTTTCAAAATTGAACTATGCACTGAAGTAGCTCAGCTTCAGTGTATATGGGAGGCTGTGTGAGTCAGGGCCATGGTGTGGCTGTAGATCAGCTGGTTCCGAGCGTTGGTGTGCTGCCCAAGTAATGCCAGCAGAGCACAAGGGCAGGGCCTAGACTTGGCTGAAGTTACTCCCTTGCAACCTTCATTCAGCCTGAGCGCTTAAAAGGGAGTGGGGAGCAGGAAAGCCTCCAAAACACTAAATATGACAAGATGACTCTCAGAGGATAAGAAAGCAAAGATGTCTGCCAGCATGTCACCTCTCATTTTAGCAATAGGGTCAAAGCAGCCTCCAGGATGTGCTAGATCTATAAGAACAGATTGTCTTGAATTAATACATCCTGGTTTATATGCAAGGGAGTTGTGTGTGTCTAGTTCATACTGGTTCTATGAAATCTCTCATTAAAGGACTTTTCAGAAGATATAGACTAAGCCTTTCTACTGCTTTAATAGGAAGAAGCAGTAGAAAGGGAGGTTTGTCATATACAGCAGGTCCTAAATTTCTCTCATATTACTTTTATGTTTTTCTCATTAAGTTTTGTGAAGCACAATGACTTAATCACAATTCAGGACTGGTGATTTAAATTATCCTCACCATTTCTTTTTCACACGACAGAGAGTGGGCGTTGGAGTCTAATCTTGAGAGGATATTGAGGAGTGCTGTCCTAATCAGCAGCAGCAAAGCAACTGAACACTCTCTTCTTCTGGAGAAGAATGTATAAAAGCTAATGTAGTGTCATTGATATAAGTCAACTGAGCTGCAGTGGCAGCAAAGCTCTGGTCCCACAGAAATCTACTCTGATACATCCATAAGTGATTGAGAGAAGGAACACTAGGTGATAGCATTTGCAGGTGCAAGGAGATTATTCAGGGAAATAAAATGCATTGCTGCATGTGAGGCATTTCTGAAGGGTTTCAAGATGCTGAATCACTTGATAGTAGAATGAGAGTTGGAATTGACAAGTAGAATGGTAGTTGGAATTGAACAGCAGAGTGGTAGTAGGAACTGAATAGCAGAATGCGAGTTGGAATTGAATCATAGAATGGTAGTTGGAAATAAATAGTGGAATGGGGGAGACCTTATTGCTGTCTACAACTACCTGAAAGGAGGTTGTAGCCAGGTGGAGGTTGGTCTCCTCTCCCAGGCAACCAGCACCAGAACAAGAGGACACAGTCTCAAGCTGTGCCAGGGGAAGTTTAGGCTTGAAGTGAGGAGAAAGTTCTTCACAGAAAAAGCAACTTGCCATTGGGATGTGCTGCCCAGAGAGGTGGTGGAGTCACCATCCCTGGAGGTGTTCAAAAAAGGATTGGTTGTGGCACTTGCAGCCATGGTTTAGTTGTCCGGAGGTGTTAGGTAATAGGTTGGATTTGATGATCTCTGAGGGTTTTTCCAACCTTATTGATTCTATGATAGTTGGAATTGACTGATGGAATGGTAGTTGGAATTAAATATCAACATGTACAAAAGTGTAGTACTATAGAAAAAATAATCCTAATTCTACAAGCAGAACAATGAAGTCTGTTGGCACCCAGTGGTAAACACTCTCGTGGTCAGAAGTGACCAGGGATACCAAAGGATGTTAGCAGCTATGGGTGAAGGTAGTAAGGCCAGAGGAGGAAGCAACATCAAGCATATTTTATCTCCATCTTGAATGCTGCATGTGCTTTTAGTCCTTGTTCCTTATGGTGAACTCAAATAGAAAAATACCTCCCCTGAAACAGGAAGGATTCAAAATGTAGCTTGTCTTTCTGACCTGGAGGTGCTATGCAAGCTAGGAAAAGCTATTTCCCCTCACTTGTTCAGCTGCTTCTGCACCTTGGCAGCACCTAGGGCAAGAGCCAGGACTTGGCTGTTTGAATGCAAAGTCATAAACATGCAGCAGGCATCTCGCAGGTGCTGATAGATGTTCACACTCCAAAGTATTTCTGAGAAAGTCACCTCTGCCCAGGCTTGGTGGGAGTGACTGAGCTGAGGATGCAAAGGGAGCCAATAAGGGCCACTGCTGGTCCCATTTCAAATGCTCCAGACACCATTCTTTGGGGCTTGTGCTGCAGGATTTGATCTGACTCTTAAAATCAATGGGTTTGACTAAGAAAAGTGTCCCATGAAGCAAATGGTGGATGTTAACATGCTGCAGTTTTCTGGGCAGATTTATTATGGACACCTGCTGGAGGATAAAGCAGGAGATAGGGGAGGCGAGAATGATGAGGAGACAGCAGAGCAGCAGCCTCTGGTAGAGAGGAGGATTGATTTTTTTTCAGCAGAGTGTACTTGTGCTGTTCCAAAGTGAATTCGTCTGGCCTGCATCTAAGCAAGAAGAGGCTGAAGGGATAGGTGTTATTTACAGGAAGGCAGAAACATCACTTCTGGAGGTGTGAAATGCTTAATGTGTCAGTTAAGGAAGAGATATTTCAGACAGCTGAAGGGAAACATTTGGAAAGGTTTTTTGGGTGCATGCTTTCATCCTCAGTTCTATAGCTCCCCATTATATTCCTTCTCTCCTGTAGCTGGCTTATCAAACAAGCTGTGAGCTGAACCTCACAAAGATCTGAACCTATATATGTGAATCATTTTTGGTTGTTTGTTTAGTACCAAGTGATTTCTGGCCAGAACTTGAGCTCTTTAAAAAGAACATCCCTGTTAGCCTTTAATACAAATGAACAAAACCTCAAACAAACAACAAAACAACAGTAACTCAGCACTGCTCAATTGATAGTGCTTCTAAATTTGTACTCAGGAAGGAAATATCAGACTTCAGAGGTAAATACCTTTATTCACTTTTCACCTTGTTCTTCATTTGTTTGGGGGGACTTCCTTTTCCTATCAAACACTTCTCTTGTGGTGCTCACATTAATTTCTGTTTTGTTTGGTTTGGTAGGTTGGGGGTTTTTTGAGCATCTTAAAGTGCCTATAAATCATAGAATCATAGAATTGTCAGGGTTGGAAGGGACCTCAAGGATCATCCAGTTCCAACCCCTCTGCCATGGGCAGGGACACTTCACACTAGATCAGGTTGCCCAGAGCCACATCCAGCCTGGCCTTCAAAACCTCCAGGGATGAGGCTTCCCCCATCTCCCTGGGCAACCTGTGCCAGTGTCTCACCACTCTCATGGGGAAGAACTTCTTCCTAACATCCAATCTGAATCTACCCATTTCTAATTATTTTTTTTTTTAGTTAATTCTATTTAATTCTATTCATTAAAATTCTGTGAAGAATCACTTTAGTCATTCTCTTGTAGGACTGAAGTTTGAAGTGATTTTTCTTGGGTTTTTGCAGGTGACAGAAACTTATGGTTTGTTTTGGTGGTTTTGGTTGTTTTGTTGGTTTGTTTGGTTGGTTCTGGGTTTTCCCCAAATAAAATCTGTCTAAAATAATGCTCAAGCCATTAATAGTTTAGATCACAAAGCATGCATCATAGAATCAATGAATGGCTTAAGTTGGAAAGGTCCTCAGAGATTATCTACTCCATCCTCCCTGCCATGGGACAGCTCTCAACTGGAGTTGGCTGCCCAAAGCCTTATCCAACCTGGCTTTGAACACCCCCAGGGAAGAGGCATCCACAACCCCCCTGGGAAACCTATTCTGGAGTCTCCCCATCATCATCTCCATCCTGAAGATGGAGTCATCATCGTACTCAGCTCCAGTCTAACTCTGCTCTCCCTCAGCTTCAAACCATTCCCCCTTGTCCTATCTCTTGACACCCTCAGGGAATGTCCCTCTGCAGCCTTCCAGGAGGATCTCTTCAGGTATTGGAAGGCAGCTCTAAGGTTCCCCCGGAGTCTTCTCTTCTTCAGGCTGAACACCACCAGTATGTTAACAACATGCAAAGGGTTATCATTTTTCCTGAGTGCCATGCTTTCCTGCATTAATGCTGCTGTGCTTATCTCCACACCTTTGCAAGGAAAACCAACCAAATTGCCACCTCTCTGCAGCTAGAGGCTTTTTGCTGCTCAACCATCCACATGCTCACAGCCACAAATATGTCTTAATACAGAGTTGTAAGGAGTTCCCATGAAGAGTGTTTGGGTGGGTTGGTTTGGATTGGTGGGGGGTTTTGTTTGTGATTTTTTGTTGTTGTTATTGGCTGGAGTTTTTTTGTTTGGTTGGTTAGGTTTGGTTTTGGTTTGATTTTTTTTTATGTTAATAGAATGTATATTTGCAGGTACTAGCTAATGGAGAGGAGGAGTGTAGAATCAAAGAGAGTGAGACTGCCTCTCAGTAACGCAGGCACTGAGCATTGCCATAGGGTCCAACATAGACTGAGGTGAATTGCCAAGTTTCTGTCCATCCTTCTTATAGTAATAGATATAATATCACAGTATAACTAAGATTGGAAAGGACCTCGAGGATCATCAAGTCCAACCTATCAACACAGACCCCATGACTAGACCATGGCACCAAGTGCCACGTCCAATCCCCTCTTGAACACCTCCAGGGACGGTGACTCCACCACCTCCCTGGGCAATAATAAATACAACACTTCTACATTGTAAGAAATTGCAACACTTAGTGAGAGGCAGACCAGAGACTATTGCTCAGTTTGGTGGGACTAGGAGAGAGCCAAGTGTTGACTGCCTCCTCATCAATCAAAGGGGAGATAAGGACAGAGTTAAAAAAAAAAAGAAAGAAACAACAGCAACAAAATTTAAAAAGGAAAAAGAAAGAAGAGGAAGAATGGGAAAAAGAAAGATTAAAAAAAAAGGGAAGGAAAGGAAAAGTAAAAAAAAAAAAGGAAAGGAAAAATAAAAAAGAAGGAAAGGAAAAATAAAAAAAAAAAGGAAAGGAAACAAAAAAAAAGGAAAGGAAAAATAAAAAAGGGGAAAAGGAAACAGAAAAAAAAGGGGGAAAGGAAACAGAAAAAAAAAGGGAAAAGGAAACAGAAAAAAAAAGGAAAAAGAAAAAAGAGGGAAAAAAGGAAAAAAAAGGAAAATAAAAGGAAAAAGGAAAGAAAAATAAAAGGGGAAAAAAAAAGAGAAAGAAAAGGAAAAACAGGGAAAAAAAGAAAAAAGGGAAAGTAAAAGAAAAAATAAGGGGAAAAAAGAGAAAGAAAGAATAAAGAGGAAAAGCAGGAAAAAGAAAAGTAAAAGAAGGAAAAAAGATAAAAGGGGAGAAAAAGGAATACTAACTAAGATTTTGTTTAAATGACATTAATTTTGATGTATGTATACATTTGTGTTGCTGGGAGTCTTGTAAGCCATTGTCTTGCTCCTTAAGCATTAAGTCAGTGAGATTTGATTATCACAGAGCACGGGCACGGAGCCTCTGTCTCTTCCACATGTAGGGCTCTAATTCAGAAGTAGAGTTCTTTGCCTAGTTTCCTCCATTAAAAAAATCACTGAACTTGCTTTCTGGGCCCTCTGTGGCATTTTGTTGGCCCCAGAGTCTGCAGAACAATAGTGTGGAATGGTTTTAGCTGTGTGGGCTGTTTTATCGTCGCTACACTCCTCTGCAGCAAGTCATCATTTCGTGAGTTCAGCCTTGATGAAGTCTAGCAAGCACTTAGCCACAATATTATGCTGCACTAATGTTATAGGAACAATAATTCATTTCTCAATGTGCCTTTTTCCCCCTTTCCTTTCTTTTTTTTGGTGTGTGTGTAGAGCTAATAGTGTTAAAAACATCTACCCAGTGCATGTCACTGATGAGCAGTTTCTTATCCTAAAAACCACTTACTCTGGCACATTTTGCCTTTGTGTCCATTAAAATGCATGAAACATTTATCATCACATTTTAAGCACTCAGTAGCCTATTACTGGAGCCACGTAACTGCTTCCTTATTATCTTCTTCACAATGACTTTAATGAATTACATTCAGGTACTTGTTAAAATTTCCATCCAAGCACAATTGCCTTTTTTTTGGGGGGGGATGTGATGTGTCAAGAAGTTCACTTGCTTCCAGCTGATTTCTAGGCTTCAATCCATCAGACAAGTCACTTCAAAGGAGATATTGCTTTGTTGAGTTGAGACATCAAGATAAAGTTGGCTTTCTGAGATGCAGTCCCCTTTGGGAAGCGTGCAAAGAATTCTTCAGCAGTTATTTGTCTAGCTAGTCCTGGAGCCACAAGACACAAAGTGAAGACCAAGACATGGGATGTGAAAAAGCTGTCAAATTAAAAAGGGAGCTGTGGTTCATGTAGCTTATGCTGATTATTTGCTGTTATGTCTCAGTAATTTTCTGTTCCTTGGTATTTTCTACTCCTTGGTATTTTTCTGTACACAGAAACAGCATTTAATTAGTTAAAAGGTCTTCTCTGGCTCTGCACACTAAGCCTTTTCTCTCTGGTAGTAAAATCTGTCTGGAAAAAAAGAAAGACCAAACAGGTAAGAATGCAATTCCATCTTTCACTCAGCACTCCGTGGATATGTTTATGTGTGACTTGTGGAACCTGGATCAGAAATTAAGAGTAACAAGCATAGGGAGCATTCTCACTGCCCTCTAAGGAACTCTAGTTACACCGAAATGTAAGCACTGTAGTTGCTGAATGTAGGTGAAAATAGCCTGCTCAATTTGTGTTGTGGTTACTTCCATACTTTGAACTGTCAATGCAGGTTTTGCTGGGTAATGTTTCAGCAGCTTGAAAGTAAGAGTGGTGCTTCCTAGGAGAGAATAATGGACACTGTAGGCTCTTGGGGGAAGAGGTATTCTTCCATCTCCAGCTAACATTGTGCAGGTGATAGAGGACACTTAGGAAGTCAGTTTGTGATGAGTTAATCATACATGAATAAAAGCAGCACTAGCTAGAAAAGGCTGCAGCACTTTGATTTCCTAATCTTGACTTCCTGTTATTACATAAACCAAAATACAGAGTGCACCTTAAGAGAGTAAAAGTGAGAACTTGTGGCAAGAGGCCTATCTGTGTTCAATAGCAAAATCAGTGTTCACTGACACCGAGCACAATCCTTAAGAGGTTACAATTGGCAAAGGACCATTTGAGAGATGCTCTCAATATTGAAATCAATTCCATCTACTTGGGTTTAAAAATCCTGCTGGTTTGGCTTTATAAAGGCATGCAAGAGGCAGAGCAAAGCCACAGCCTGGAAATAACAGAAAGCAAAAGGTGCTTGACTACACACTGACAACAGGAAGGAAATGCTTGAGCAAAGTGTAGAACTAAATTCTCAAAAAGTTGATCTTTTGGGTAAGAAATCACCTGAAGAAGCTGGAAGAGCTGCTGGAAACTTGCCTGTAGTGAGCTGTCATCTTAAACTTAAGCCACAGGGCTCTGGGCAACCTGATCTAATTGAGGATGCTCCTGTGTACTGCAGAGGGGGTTGGACTGGATGACCTTTGGAGGTCACTCCCAACCCAAACCGTTCTGTGATTCTATGAAACAAAAGTGATATCGAAGACAGCTGAATGCTTTTGTTCCAAACAATATCTGTGTTGGGTGAAGTCTGTAGTAGTATTTGAAATCTTGATTGAGGCCTCAACAGAGACCTTTTAAACACATGTATGAAAAAAAAAATACATCCTATTATCATAGGGAAACTTGGATAGGTTCCCTGATAATTAGTATTCACGCTGTTTTCTTGTAGCTGGAGAATATCAGACTGAATTCAATCTTGAAAGGAACATTTGAAGAATATTTACAAATTTGTCTGCAATTTCAGGCTGGAAAAAAATTCTTTTCCCTCTACAAGAACTTTTGTTTAGAATATTCAAACAGCTATTGATGTGTTTCCAAGCAGCTATTGATGTGTTTTGTTTCCCTTTTTAAAATATGATCACAGTATGGTTTGGGTTGGACTTGGCCTTAAAGATCATCCAGTTCCAGCTCCCCTGCCATGGGCAGGGACACCTCCCACTAGCCCAGGTTGCTCAAAGCCTCATCCAGTCTGGCCTTGAACATCTCCAGGGAGGGATGATCCACAACCTCCTTGGGCAACCTGTTCCAGTGTCTCACCACCCACACTGGAAAGAATTTATTTCTAATCTTCAGTCTAAATCTGCTGTCCTCAGGCTTCAATCTGTTGTCCCTCATCCTGTCATTCCAAGCCCCTGTAAAAAAAAAGTCCTTCTCCAGGTCTTCTGTAGCTCCTACATGTACCAGTACTAAAGCACTGAAATGTTAAGATACATCGGTATTTTCTCTGCCCCCTGCTACTGTTAGTATGCTGAGTGCTCTACCCTGTGGCCCACATCATTGGGAATATCAGCAATCTTAAACTCAGGATGAAACCTGGTGCAGCCAAACTTGTGGCTCCTCAGAAGATGGAAAGGTCTAAAAATCACCCTGAATCATTACCTTGTAGTTGCAAAGCATTACAGGGATAAACTTGGAGCAAGGATTTCATAGAATGTCACAGAAGGCTTAGGTTGGAAGGGGCCTCAGAGATCATCTCCAACTCAACCCACCATGGGCAGGGATACCTCTCAATTAGGCTCATCTGCTAAAGGCCTAATCTAACCTGTCCTTGGACACCTCCAGGGATGAGACATCCACAACCTCCCTGGGCAGCATATTCCAGAGTCTCACCACCATCATACTGAAGAACTTCTTCCTCAGATCCAGAATAAGATGACCTAGTGGTGAAAAAATACAAAGTTGGGGGTGAGGGGGGTGTAGAGTCTGGGTTTGCAATTATTTTGAGCAATAGTTCAGGAATATATCTATAAGAGTAATATATTTGTTATATATCATGTGAAATATTTGATTACATGTATATATAAAGGTAGGAAAATAAGCAGGAAAATAAGACTTTTTTTCCCCCTGTCATCTGTTGTGTAAGTCAGAGCAAGTCAAAGACCAAGCACACACCCAACAAACTCAGTGGAGCCTATTTACAGATCAGGAATCTCCCTTTCTGTTAAATCTATTTGTAATGGCTGAATACAATCTGAACTGTATGGTTTAGTGCTCCGTGTTTAATTCCTGCCTATACAGAAGCATCCAGGAATAAGCAGTGCCAAGAACTTGTGCTTTGTGATCTCCATGAGGGTATAAAAGTTGGTTAAAATGTTTTAATGACAATCATCAATTACAAAGCTTTAAACATTGCTCTCTTTAACCCTTAACTAGGCAAAAAAAAATGTTTTAATTTCACTTTCTAACTAAAAATACACTAACAAACAAACCAAAAAAGGTCAAAGAAAGGATGTGTGTGTGAGGTTTAGTTGGCAGTATCTCCTATCAGCTGTGCCTTGGGATAAAGACACCTTCATTAAGAGGAACATAGTCTTAAAATAAAGTCACAGTCCAAATTCTTGTCCTTTCTGTGCCAACTAGATCCATAAGCAGAATGTGCAAGAAATGAGGGGAAAATGAACTATTTAAGAGCTTTTCTTTTTTTTCCTTCGGTTGTGTTCAATTTTTTTCTGCCTAAGCCTAAAGGTAATGTTCTGTGTGCAAAGGTAAATTACAGTGAAGCATCCTCAAGCTGTGCTTGTACTGTAAGGTGTACTTCAGAGTTCTG
This sequence comes from Melanerpes formicivorus, assembly GCF_026170545.1. NCBI lineage: Eukaryota > Metazoa > Chordata > Aves > Piciformes > Picidae > Melanerpes > Melanerpes formicivorus. The sequence goes on from NW_027142378.1 coordinate 3,942,377, forward strand.
ACAGCCATGGTTTGATATAAATGGGCACAGTCAATATCCAAGTCAGAAAACCTAATGTGTGATCAAAGCTGTTTCTGCTTCTTTCCAGTTGTCAGGTGAAATTTAACCAAAAAAACAACCCAAAAACAAATATTCCAAATCTCTCAGGAAAACAAAACTCCAAATTCAGGTATGTGCCAACCCTTCCTGCAAAAATCACTCTAAGTCAGGTTGTTTTCCTTTCCCTAGGTTTTAGTGGAAAGAAAGAGGGCAAGCTTAGGAGTTGAAAAGGGTAGCACAGCTTCCTGAGACTCATAAAGGGTGTCTGCAGCATCAGGGTACACTTAGAGGTCTGCCATATCTGTTCCCTGTAGCAGCTGGAGTGTCTCACTAGTTGTTTTGTATTGATTCACTGAATGACAGCAATTTGCAAATGGGTGATGAATATCAAAGACATTGAGAAAGCCATCTCAGTGAAATTCTGTTTCCAAGTCAGAATTCAGATTCACAGATTGCATTGGGTTGGAAGGGACTCTCAAAGGTTATCTTCTACAACTCCCCTGCACTCAGCAGGGACACTTCTAACTAGAGCAGGCTGACTAGGGACAGATCAAGTCTGATCTCAAACATCTCCAGGGATGGGACTCCAACCCCATCCCTGGGCAACCTCTATTTCACCATTCTTATTCCTGATGTCCAACCTAAATCTTCCCTACTCCAGTTTCAACCCACTGCCCCTCATCCTATCACTGCAGGCTTTTATAAACAGTCCCTTTCCAGCCTTCTTGTGTCCCCCTTCAGGTACTGGAAGGCAGTTATTAGGTCTCTCCGGAGCCTTCTCTTCTCCAGGCTGAACAACTCAGAATCTTTCAGCCTATCTTCATGGCAGAGGTTCTCCAACCCTCTGATCATCTTTGTATCCCTCCTCTGGACCCACTCCACCAGGTCCATGTCTGTCTTGTTTTTGGGGCCCCAGAGTTGGGCACGGTGCTCCTGGTGAGGTCTCACCAGGGCAGAGTAGACAGAAATCTTGTGTTCAAAGGAGGCAGCAAAGCTCCTGTGGAAGCTGAGGCACTGCATTGAGCAGGAGCATGTGAGAGATGCCTATTGAGAAAGAGATTCCCATGTGTTTCTCTCTCCTTTTCTTTGAAAGGTGAAAGGACCTTTTCTGCTGTTTCTAGAAATCATGGATGAGGGAATGTATATGTCTCTGCCTTTGTATTTTGTAGGGTTTGGGGCTTTTGGTTTCGGTAGGCAAGACAAGAATAATGATTCTGCTGAGATGAAAATCTGTCTCTTCTTGGGAAAGCAGAAATTTAATTTGAACTCATCTCAGAACCACTCTTTTTCCCCCTGTGTTTAAGCCCACAGCTCACAAATCAGTACTACTGATGAAACTCTGAGTTCACAGAGAATCAATGAATATTAGAGATCCTGGCTGCTGTTAAAGCCATATCACAACAAGAGAAAAATACTTCTAAAAACCCTGGATTCCAGGACTGCTTCAAATGGAGGATTCCTGTTTTTATGGGTGCTGTGTTGCATAGGAGCTGGGAAGTCACTTGTTCTAATTTTCAATCCTGTCCTTGGTATAGAGTGGATTCATAGAATTGTCAGGGTTGGAAGGGACCTCAAGGATCATCCGGTTCCAATGCCCCTGCCATGGGCAGGGACACCTCACACTAGAGCAGGTTTCTCACAGTCACATGCAGCCTGGCTTTAAAAACAACCAGGGATGAGGCTTCCTGGAGCAACCTGTTCCAGTGTCTCACCACCCTCATGGGGAAGAACTTCTTCCTAACATCCAATCTGAATCTACCCATTTCTACTTTTTTCCATGCCCCCCAGTGCTGTCACTCCCTGACATCCTAAAATGTTCCTCCCTAGTTCCCTCAGCTGCTCCTCACCAGCCCTATTCTCCAGACCCTTCACCAGCTTTGTTCTCTGGACCCACTCAAGCACATCCCTGTCCTTCTTGGAGTGAGGGGAAGTATCACTGTGTCTAAGTGAGCTGCTGCATTGAGTCAGTGCAGCTTCTTTCGCCTCCTCCCCATTTAGGTAGCCAGATTTTCCCTTCCTGTCATTCTCCTGTTATCTTTTCTGAGGCTCATCCCAATGTCAGCAAATGGCTTTAGGTGTCTGGAGCCGAGCAATCGGTTATTTTTCATGTCTGTCATGCTGCCCAGTTATTCTGTGGCAATAGACCAAACCAGCAGTTTTGCTTCCAGCTGACAGTGCTGCTGGAAAACCACATACCACCACACTATATTAAAAGTTGAACTTCTATATTTAGCTTGCTTGGTATCCTTCTCAGGATGTCCTCAGTGAAGATCTCCTGAAAGGAGGTTGTAGTGAGGTGGCAAGGGGGAGGGGAGGGGGGGTCAGCCTCTTCTGGGAGAATGTTCTATGAACTGTGGAGCTGGCTGAGAAAATGGCATAGCACACTTGCTGAGCTATCTGCTGTCCTGATGCCCTGCAGTAGCACAAATAAATGAAGGTGTTGACTTGAAAGTGTTCGTGTTGAGCACACCTCACTTAAAACAGATTCTTGAACATATTCAGCTTAAAACTCTTGGAATTCTTTGTTAGAGCAGCTGTGTCAAATGAAGGTAAAATCAAATTAGGATTTGCTAGGGATTGGGATTTGCCAGGAGTTATACAACCAGTCTGAATACCAATTCAGAATCCCAGCATTTGGATGCAGCAGAATTCAAGGTGGGCTCTGACCTTCCAGTGCGTTGATAATGCTGCTTGATCTTTTTGAGTGCATGCAGTGTTTTACCTGCAGTATATATGAAGTAAATAACCTTGCACTGAAGCTTGCTTTAAAGTAGCACAGGATTGTCAGGTATGGAAAGTTCAGGCTCACCTTACCTACAGCAAAGTCACTTGTCAGCTTCCACATCATGTTTGCAAATTTGCCTTGAATATGTTCAGCAGCGAGCTGACAAAGCAGCCAACATTCGTTGCAAGCTCATTGGCTTTGCTGTGCTTCAATTTAGGGCCTTGGGCTAAATTCATAAAACCTTTGGTACCTTTAGTACATTTTCTGATAATCATAATCCTTGGGGGAACAGTACTAAAGAGAAACTCAGCTCTTATTAAAAAATACAGGAATCCAGCTGACTTCTGGCTTTAGCTTTTAAAGAATGCTTTCATTACATTCTTTCCAAGAAGAAGGAGCAATTATATGCCCTTAGGGCTGTTTGTGTTTCACTTGCTTAGATATATGGCTTAAAAACCCCAAACACAACTGAATTAAAATGCAACTGATTCCTGCCAATGAGTGCCTTAAGTAATGTGCTGAGAAATGTCTCTGAGCTGGGTTAGACATTTCATCATGTGGTAACAAAATCAGCTTTATCCTCTCATGTACTCTCTGATCACATCTAGTTGTAATTGCAATTGCAAAAGCAATTTTGTTTTCAAGAGATATGGTTCAGCTTCATCTAAACACAGCTATTAACTAGCAAAGCACATGTCCTAGTTTTGAGAGCACGAGTTTGTGTCCTGTAGATACTTCAAGGTGGCAAGAAAGTCTGGAGGAAAAAACCTGCAGCTCAAGAGTGTACCTAGTCTGTGATGCTTCTTTCTCCATCTTGGTGAAATTCAGTCGTAGTCCTCATTCTATTCCTAGAGAATAGACATTCACAAGTAAGGACTTAATCACCAGCACCTATAGATTCCCAACCTATCCTGGTCCATGGGGTTGTTCTTTTCCACATGCAAGACTCTATACTTGCCCTTGTTAGATTTCATTCACTTTCTCCCCACCCAGCTCTCCAGCCTGTCCAGGTCTCACTGAATGGCAGCACAGCCTTCAGGTCTGGCAGCCACTGCTCCCAGTTTGGTGTCATCAGCAAAGTTGCTGACAGTGCCCTCTGTGCCCTCAGCCAGATTGTTAATGAATGCATTGAACAGTCCTGGTCCCAGTACCGACCCCTGAGGGACACCACTAGATGCAGGCCTCCAAATAGACTCCATCCCACTGACCACAGCTCTCTGACTTCTTCCCTTTAACCAGCGCAAAACAACATGAGCAGGTCTATTTCAGAGCTGAAATGAAGGCTAATGAATTATAGCAGCTCTAATGGCCTTTGGTTTAATTTCTGAAATGTCAGCTTTTGTGTTTTTGTTTTAAAAAAAAAGTAATAAAAATATCCTAAACTGCCAATACTTCACCCAAATTGCCAAAAAGCAATTTTGCCTGCAATGAAGCTATTGTAGGCTGGAACATTTGGCTCAAGCAGTGCAGACTGATATGTTTTGCTTGATGTAGCTCAGTAAGCATGCTGTTCTTGTGGGATTTTCTGTCTGAGTCCCTTAGGAGGAACAAACAGCTGACAGAATTGACCCACAATAAGGCTTTCTCAAGTCAATGTTTCCATTAACTTTAAAGTTAATTCACTATGAGAACTGACTTTCTGAGTTCAAGCTTGCAAATGAGCGATTTGGAAGAGCTGAATTGTTCCTGCAGCCAAGCACTATAGAAAGGATAATGAAGATTGTGGTGCCTTCCCCTCTTTGTCCTTTATACTTCTGCATCTAGTTCTGGAGGAGGAAGATCTCCGCAGGCTTTGTGCTGCAGACACAGCAGGACCAGGGAAGTGACTGCCCACATGTACTCAGCACTGGTGAGGCCACACCTTGAGTCATAGGTTCAGTTTTGGGGCCCTCACAACAAGAAAGGCAGTGAGGTGCTGGAATGTGTCCAGAGAAGGGCAACAAAGATGGTGTAGGGGCTGGAGAACAAGGCTGGTGAGGAGCAGCTGAGGGAATTGGGGGTGTTCAGTATGGAGAAGAGGAGGCTGAGGGCAGACCTCATTGCTCCCTACAACTCCTTGAAAGGAGATGGGGTTTGCTGGGGTTTGTTCTGTTCCCCCAAGTAACAAGCAGTAGCATGAGATGAAATAGCCTCAAGTTGCACCACAGGGAGGTTTAGGATATTAGAAGAAACTTCACTGAAAGGGTTCTCAAAGCCTGGAACAGGCTCCTCAGGGAGGTGGTTGACTCCCCATCCCTGGAGGTGTTTCACAGAGACAGAGATGTGGTGCTGAGGGCCATGGTTTAGCACCAGCCTTGGTGAAGTTAGAGAATGCTTGGATTCAACGATCTTAAAGGTCTTTTCCAACCAAAAAGCACCAGTCTTGGTAGAGTTAGAGAATGGTTGGACTCAGTAATATTACAGGTCTTTTCCAACCAAAACAATTCCATGATTCTGTGTCTGGTGTGTAACCAGGGGATTGCACAATGTCAGTGAGACTGGCTGCTTGCTGGAACAGAAGCCCAATCTGCCAACAGACCAGGTTGTTCAAGGCCCTGTGCACCCTGGCCTTAAAGAGAGGGGGCATCCACAACTTCCCTGAGCAACCTGTTCCAGTGTCTCACCATCCTTACTGTAAAGAATGTATTCCTAATCTCCAGTCTAAGTCTCCCCTCCTCAAGCTTCAATCCATTCTCTCCCTAGGAGGGAAAGCTTTGTAAAAAGTTCTTCCCAGCTTTCTTGTAGCCCCCTTTCAGGTGCTGGAAATCAGGTACTAGGAAAATAGTGAGTTCAACTTCCCTGCCAAAGCAGGTTCACCTAGGGCAGGTCACACAGAAATGCATCCAGATGGGTCTTGAAAGTCTCCAGAGATGGAGATTCACTGAACAGCTTTCTCCAGTGCTCTGGCAGCTTCATGGCAAAGAAGTTCTTCCTTCTGTGGAGGTGGAGCTTCCTGCGTTCCAGTTTGTATCTGCTGCCTTTCCTCCTCCAGTCCTCGATGGATGGCATTGTAAGTACCAGTAATAATGTCTGTGCTTGGTTCAGCCAGCTACTTCTGAACGTGCTGTGGTACAATGCAAAACTTAGGCTTGGGTTTCAAAGTGATCAGTTTGGGTTTTTTGGAATACTGTTCAAATAGTTGGGTAAAAGACCTCCCTATTTAAGTAGAACACGGTAGATAGCTGTAAGAGAAAAAGCAGTCACACATCTTACCATCGATAACAGATCCCACTGAGCCCAGTAAATCTTCACTGCTTGAATTAGGCTGAAAGGGCTCCTCACAAGATAGGGAGGAGAATAGGAGTCTCCAGAGAACATTCAGAATATTCAGCACCCTGAAAATGAGATATTTCATACCTTTTCCCCTCAACTTTATAAAGGACCAAAGGCAGGTTCTAGCCGAGGTGCTGAAAGCAAAGTAAGCTCAACTTTGAGTGCCTAAGTGAAGCTGTGATTTAGGATTTTGGAGGCATTACATTTATATGTCCTGGCTGATAATGAATTACCTCATCCAGATTTGTACCTCTGGCTGCACAGTCTGTCTTTGCCCACATTAAAAGATGGTGGTGCAAGCAGTTATCTGCTTTTAAATGGATGTGCAGATTTCCCTGACATGATGGACTGTGAGCAAACTGAGAGAGCCATAAAAGTGCCTGTACTTCTTTTATTTGGTATTAGCCATTCACTCTAGGGATGCATAAAATCTTGTAGTTATTTAAGGCTTTAAAATGGGAAAAGAGCTGAACACAGACATCGATAATAAATTTTTGTACTTAAGCAAGGGGAGATACTTAGTGGATTTTTGCAGGTTGCAACTTGTCGCTGAGAGGAAAGGTTTATGATTCAGGTATTGATATCTGAGAGAATCAGTAGCTCTGAAAGTGAGCAAGTGCTGAGCAGATGAAGCAAATTAACTGTGCCTTGTCTAGAAAGAAACAAATGGAGTTGTAGCTGAGATACAGCGTGAGATACATAAGGTTGGAAGAGTAGCATCAGTCTGCAGAAAGCAGGGGAAAAAATCCTTTGTTTTCTGTTTAAATTTTGGGTTTATATTAAGGCTCTGTCTTTTCTTCTCATGGGAGATATTTAGTGTGCTTAAACAAAACAAACAAAAAAAATGGCTAAAATAAAGCCCACTCTCTCCAGAATTGCTAATATACCAATTCCTGTGCAAAATACAATAGCATTTTTTCCTGGTGTGGCATCCATGGAGGCAGGTGAGTGTCAAGTCAGAATAAGAGTGAAGAGCAAATGATTTAGTGATTTAGGTCTACAGTAGATTCACTGTGAATCAGAGCACGATAAGCCAGGGCAGAAGAGTCTGAACTGTTAGGCTCTCAATAATATGATGTTTAAATTGATTTGAGGTCAGTCTATTTGAAAGTCAATGAGGGAAGTTTCTTCCACCAAAAAGGAAGGAGTTGGATTAACAGATTTTAAGCATGAACATGATTTGATTTGATATAATAGTAAATGATGTATTGCTGAGGTGAAAACTGACCAATATGCTGAACAGCTACATCCATCAATCTATTAGTCTTTTTCCCCCTCTGGTACAGTCCTGAAGCCAGAGAGGCTTTGCTTTGAGACCATCTCCTATGGTACCCAGTTATTAATAGACCTCATCCATCATACTTAACCTGCACTGGTGGAGAAGAATCCCAAAAGAAATGTGGAAGCATTTCAGAGCCTGACATATCCCTTTTAATACAAGGCTGACACAGGGGAGGTAGTCATCTGGAAGGATGTAGAGGAGGTAATGATCTGAGTCATTGTAGACCTGAAGTTTTTGTGTCACAGACTCACAGAATGGTAGGAGTTGGAAGGGATGCCCAGAGATCATCCAATCCAACCCTCCTGCCAGAGCAGGATCACCTAATGCAGGTCACACATGAACATATCCAGGTGGGTTTTGAAAGTCTCCAGAGAAGACGACTGCACAACTTCTCTGGGCAGCCTGCTCTACTGCTTCATCAACCTCACCATAAAGAAGTGTCTCCTTGTGTTGAGGTAGAACCTTCTGTGTTCCAGCTTGTACCCACTGTTCCTTGTACTGTCACTGGGCACTACCAAAAAGAGACAGGTACCTTCATCCTGACACCCAGCCCTCAGACATATACAGATATTTGTAAGGTTCCCTCTCAGCCTTCTCCTCTCCAGACTGAACAGCCCCAGGTCTTTCAATCTTTCTTCATAGCAGCGATGGTCAAGTTCTCCAATCAGCCTCCTAGCTCTCTGTTGGACTCTGTCCAGTGGATCAAATGTTACATTATTATGCATCTCCTTCAGTTATCAGCACCCTGTATTCTTGCACAGGAACTAAAAGAACAAGCCAGACAGGTCTCTATTTTGCAAGAAGGTAATTTAAATTGCAGAGTAGCTTCAGCTTCTGGGCAGTCACCACACAGGTCCGATAACTCCAGTGTGAGCACAGAAGTTGTCTGGTTCAGTGCTTGGTCCATCTCTCATATCAATGACACTGCCTAGTCAGGAGTTTTCTCTCTTTCTTTCTCTTCTTGGTCAGCAGTGCAAGCTATAATTTCCATAAACATTTTCTTCTGAGAAATGTTTTCCTAGGTGTAACAGATAACCTGCTTCTTGGATTTGTGACTACTTCAGTTATTGCAAGGGCTCTGTGCTATACATGGAATTGTGTTTCCTTCCAAAGTCTCATTTGGATGCAAATGGTCTTCTAGGGAGTTCTCATATGAACATGGTCTAAGAAGCTGACACAGCTGAAGGGAAGGATAACACACACAGAGACACAGTGACCACTTCCACTTGTACCTTTTTCCCAAACTAGTTTTAATGAAGGAACAAAAATCCAGTCTTGTAAACACGTGCTGAAGTTCTGGCTGCAAGCAATCCCAGTTCTTAAAGGGTCATATCACAGAATCACAGAATGTTTGGAGTCGGGAGGGACCTCTACAGGTCATTGAGTCCAACCCTTGGCCAAAGTAAGATCACCTGGAGCACGCCACACAGGAACACATCCAGGTAGGTTTTGAACGTCTCCAGAGAAGGAGACTCCACAACCTCTCTGGGCAGCCTGCTCCAGAGCTCCAGCACCCTCACAACGAGGAAGTGCCTCCTCATGTCAAGGTGGTACCTCCTGTGTTCCAGCTTGTACCTGTTGTTCCTTGTCCTGTCACAGGGCATCATCAAAAAGAACCTGGCTCCTTCATCTTGACACCCACCCCTCAGATATTTAGCCATTGATAAGGCCTCCTCTCAGCCTTCTTTTCTCAATATGACTGGAAAGTTCATAACTGAATCACAGAACGCTAGGGGTTGGAAGGGACCTGGAAAACCTTCATGTTGACTGTGCCTGTTTATGACAACCTGGTTCATTACATGTGTATATATGCAATACAATTCTCTAGTTAAACCTGCAGTAGAAGTGTTTTAAGGTAGCAGCTCTGTATTTTGAGGTTTGCTTATACTTGGTAATTTTCTGACTTGATGTGACTTTGGGTGAGTTTTAACATTTGCCCAGCCAGTCTCTCTCTCTGTCTCTCTCTCTCTCTCTTTCTCTGTGAGGTTCACATGTAAACTGATTGAAATATTGCATAATGACTGTTTGGCATATCCTACAGGCAAAGGTCCAGAGACCCTTTTTGCTGGCTATAACCTCAATGATAATGAGTGGCACACAGTGCGTGTGGTTCGGCGAGGAAAGAGCTTAAAGTTAATGGTGGATGACCAGCAGGCCATGACAGGTAGTGTGACAGCACTGGGACTAATTCTTACTGGGGAAGGGAAACACAAACCAAACCAATGACAAAAGTGAAATGTCTTTGTCTGAAAGCACCAGATGCCTTATTTTTTGCCTTTTTGGGGGGTTAGGGGGGAGGATCCAAAATCCCTGCTATGCATTTTGAAGTAGTGGCGCTACAGGTGTGGTGTTACACTTGGTGTTAACCTTGCTCCAACATTCCTATTTGGAACAAATGAAAACCTTCATGCTGACTGAAATACTGTTGGAGAGGAGTCATTTGATACATCACTAACGAGGAGGCAAGTAAAAGGCTTTTGGCCCACACACTGAATTTATGGCAAGGTTAAACTCTAAGCTGTTGCTGTGAGAAAGGATTTCATAAGTGTTTGAGGGGTGTTCTGCTGTGTTTTAGATCTTGTATCAGCTGGCCTCAATAATGAGATGTCAGGCAGCGGGTTTTCCTCAAACAGTAGAATAGCAGTTGGGATGGCAGATAAACCACGACCTGAATGCTAGCAGATGTTAGAAAGCCATTCCTGTGATTATCTTAATCAAAAATAATAATAGAGAAGGCTTGGATTTGGTTCTGTTAAGGATAAAGGTCACATACATGTTGTTAATAGCAACAGCCCTGGCTTCTGGCCCCAATTCCTTGCACAATGCAGTGTGTTTCATTTTGTGTGAACTACTTAGCATGTTTCCTTTGTTTTTGTGTAGTATTAATTAGCTTTTTATCTTTTGTTCTAAGCTTTGTCAAAACTGCACAAATTGGAATGAGTCTTTAACAAGGAAAGCACCTGATTTAGTAGTCCCTTTTCACCTCAGCAGAACACTGCAGACCGAGTCACCGGGAGCAAAACAGTTGCAATGTGCTCATACAAGAGTTGCAAGAACACAATTTCTAGGATCAGAACTCAGCAATAGATCTCCCAGAGGTGGAGCAAAAATTTAGTCTGTCTGAGGGAGGATGCTTTGGGTCATCATCCCAAGAAAGTAGAAGGCCCTGACCAGTTGTTTTCATTGTGAAAATCAACATGGCATTGGAGAAGCTCCACTGAACAAATATGATCATCTTGCTGTTTCAACTGCAACTCAAATAAGGCTACTTTGGAGGCATTTTCTAGTTAGAGGAAGCTGGTTAGAGCTGATTAAATATAGCATCTAGAACCAAACACACATTTCCTGGGCTCCCCATGGCAGATATATCCTCTACAAATACTACAGGTTACAAGCCTGCTCCAGTGTTCTGCTGCCCTCAAAGAGAAGATATTTTGCCTTGTATTTATGTGGAACCTCCTGTGTTCCAATTTGTGTCCGTTGCCCCTTGTCTTGACTTTCCAACTTTTAGAAGCTATTAGATATCCCCCATTCATGATGGATTGAGCTTCATTATCTTTGAGAAGTGCATAATTTGTGCATGGATGCATAATAGCTGTCAGAATTTGAGCTGTGACTTTCCCTGGAGGTCATATAGGTGGCTTCCAAAATTTCACTCCTCACAGAAGAACTTCAGTCCTTGGGCTGAGTGCTTTGTTTTCTGGAAGTGCATGGAAAAGGGAACCGCAAGAGTTCACCATGATAGGGTAATGGAAAGGATACTTAGCTTGTGGTAGCAAAGAGAAATTCACTTGGCTCTTTGTATGTCTTCCCATAGCTTGTACAGCAACCTGACAAATTCATAAAACCCAAACCCCAACCTTGTAAGCACAAACTGCAGCCTGTCCTTTGCTGCAAATACTCCGATCATAGAATCATAGAATTGTCAGGGTTGGAAGGGACCTCAAGGATCATCCAGGTCCAACCCCCTGCCATGGGCAGGGACACCTCACACTATAGCAGGTTGCTTAGAGCCACCTCCAGCCTGGCCTTAAAAAGCTCTAGGGATGAGGCTTCTACCACCCCCCTGGGCAACCTGTGCCAGTGTCTCACCACCCTCATGGGGAAGAACTTCTTCCTAGCATCCAATCTGACTGTACCCACTTCTAGTTTTGTTGCATTCCCCCTAGTCCTATCATTACTTGTCACCCTAGAAAGTCCCTCCCCAGCTTTCTTGTAGGCTCCCCTCAGGTACAGGCATGCCCCAATAAGGTCTCCTCAGAGCCTTCTGTTCTCCAGACTGAACAGCCCCAACTCTCTCAGTCTGTCCTCATAGGAGAGGAGCTCCAGCCCTCTGCTCATCCTTGTGGCCCATCTCTGGGCACACTCCATCATGTCCAGATCCCTCCTGTAATAGGCACTCCAGAACTGGATGCAGTACTCCAGGTGGGGTCTCACCAGAGTAGAGTAGAGTAGAGGGGGAGAATCACCTCCCTCAACCTCCTGGCTACGCTTCATGGTGTGAGGACCCAGATGCTCTTAGCTTGTTTGTCCAACTGAAATGTTAGGGGCAGATTTGGGATGTGAGCCCAGCTTCTGGAACTTAAGAAAGAAATCAGGGGGTGAATGTAGTGAAGATGCTGCACTACAGGCCAGAGCTCAGTGGATTTTTGCTATGACATTTATGCATTGTCATCTAAGCCTGGAATACATAAGGTTCCTCTCTAAAATATGACCTTCAGCTCTCCGGCTGTTGTCCAAGCTCTTGGCCTCACAGAAAGCTACAGATTTGACATTTTTCAAGACACCTCCCTGAGTCATTGCTGCAAGGAAGAGCCCAGCTTTGTGCAATACATCATCAGAAGCAGTATCTTCAGCACTGATGTTTAGCAATGAGAACATCAAGGCAGCTGTCCTTGAGATAGAATTAAGGTCTCTCTTGAGGTGCTCAGCCACATGACTCTGCATCCCAGATGCTGATGGTGTTCAGTAACATAAGCAGAGAAGATAAGTTAGCTGCTTGTACATATTTGGCACACATTATTAGAACAATCTGTGTCTATTAAAGCATTCAGGCCTAGGTTATTGTAACTTCACCTATAGCTGTATTTGAGTCTCAGTGCTGTGACTTAATGCTCACAAATTGCATTGGGTTGGAAGGGACCCTCTAAGGTCATCTTGTCCAACCCCCTTGCAGTCAGCAGGGATACCTTCAACCAATCTAAATTTCCACTGCTCCACTTTCAAACCATTGCCCCTTGTCCTATTGCCACAGGCTCTTCTGAACAGTCTCTCCCAGCCTTCCTCTAGGTCCCTTTCAGGTATTGAAATGTAGCTCTAAGGTCTCCCTTGAACCTTCTCTTCTCCAGACTGAGCAACTCCCAATTCTTTCAGCCTGTCTTCACAGGAGAGGTTCTCCATCCCTCTGATCATCTTTGTGGTCCTCCTCTGGACTCATCTTCCTGGGCAAAGCCCAAATACCTACATCCATCTTGCCCTTATCTTTTCTCTGTTCACACACATGTACACAGCTGCTTGCTTAAATAAACCTGGGAAAGTACAGCTCTTTGAGCCTAGTCAAGGCTTTCTTCACCACCACTGGACAAGTCCATCCTGGCTCAAAGCTCACATGGTCCTCCTGGAACGGTATGTTCAGAGGACAGAGGGCACTTCAGCCTGCCGACACATTCAGGGAAGCACAGAGGGCACTTCAGCCTGCCAACAGCTTTGCACTGCAACGCAGGGAACTTGTGTCACAGAGCAGTTTTATGCCACTGTTTATTCATAGATTCATGGAATGGTTTGGGTTGGAAGGGACCTTCAAGATCATCTAGTTCCAAACCCCCTGCCATGAATATGGACACCTTCCACCTGGGCTAAGTGTGGTTTTCACCTTCTTTGTACTTCATGAGAGAGAAGAAACAGCTGAGGGACAGGGAGATCCAGGCCATCATTTGCAATATGTCTGTTAAGTGGTAAAAAATAATTAGCAGTAAAAAGCTGTTTTGTCATCATACCTCCAAGAGTGTGACCATGAGTCAGCCTTGTGACAGTACTGACCTATTTCTTTAAAAATAACCATGGGGGAAAAATAATCTGAGCTCTGCTAGAGAATAGAACACAATTTGAATGTGCTGAGCCAGGGGTTTAATAACTATCTGAAAAACTCATCTGGCCTGCAGGCAGTCTTGGTCCTTTCCTTCACAGCAGCTATGTAGTCAGCAAATTTCAGCCTTTCTGCTGTCCAGGAGTCTTTGCATGGCAAAGAAATCCTCAAAGGTAGCTGTAAGGCTTGGTTTTGGCCACGCTTATGATGCAAGCAAGTCCCTTGCTGTTTTCAGGATTACAAGACCCTGGCATTCAGTCTTGCTGCAGGCTGGTTTTGCCCAGCTATTTAGTCCCTGCCCTCTTCTCCTAGTTTAGCCCCATGAACAAAGCTAATTGCTTTCAAGGAAGGCTCTGTCCACCCTTGTAGCACAAGGGTTTGCAGCAGGGCCAGCACTAATGTACCTAAGAGAGCTTAATCGGGAATCCTTCTTTCCCCTTACCAGACCATGTGTGTTTAAGCAAAGTACATGGAATGCTACCCCCTAAACTGGTCTCTCTTCCATGAAACTCTTAACATTGTAGGTTTAGCTCTGAGATTTGCCTATATGATCTTCATGTCATGTTAATTAATTGCACTTGCTTGCAGTAAAACCATCCCTGGAGTGGTGGGCTGAGATTACCTCCCAGAATAAAATTGCCCAGACCAGCTCAGTTGGAAGTGAATGAAGCTGTATTTACAAGCACACTACAATCTAGACATGTGAAATGCAATGAATAAGTACAAAATATACAATATTTACATACATCTGCAATTTATAAACAACACAAGAACCCCTCTACACAGGACAAGAGAAACAAGAGCAGAGAGTAGGCTGTTAGTACTTAGCCACAACCAAGAAATGCAGCCAAGGTCAGAAGCAGCCAGCTAGTATCTGCTAGAGCAAAAGAAGCCAAAAAGAGCAAGAGTTACTTTATACAACTATCTTTATGTTAGTTATCAGACCAATGGGATCTTTTAGATCTTATTATTTTCCCTTTTAGATCCAATGGCAATTTATTTACATTCTACCACTCGTCTACTCAATTTGTGGAAAATCTTCTAGGCATCATCAGCCTAAACCCACCACACTGCTTAAGTGTCACCCAAAGTGAGGAGAGATTCCTTGGCAGCTTGATATATCATCTGTGGTACTGTGTTTCAGTGTAAAAATCTCGCTGATGGCCATATCCAAACACATTGAAGCTGGTGTAAAGGCTCCCAGATGCTTACTGCTAGAATGGATTAATTTAGGAGAAATCCTTATTGGAGCCAAGAATTGGCCTTGTCCATTCTGGAACCATGAAACTGATACAGATGCTTAATCACATGAGGTGCTGTGGTGGGTTGAAATTTTTCTCCCCCAGCATTAACTTTGCCAGACCAACTCAGTTAGAAGCAAATGGAGGCTGTATTTACAAGCAAGGCTACACTCTACAATGGCATGCAATGAATGTGTACAAAATATACAGTAGTTACAATATTATACAGATATTTGCAATTAGCAAACAGCATGCAAATTGTCCTGGTGAGAGACCAGGGAAGCTGTTCCACTGCACACACACACATCCCCTTCCCCCCTGTCCCAAGAGAGAAGAGGAGCAGAGAGAAAGCAATGGGTTGGACTTAACAAAACAACACAGCCAAGATCAGCCAGAAGCAGATTAACCTCTCCTGGGTGAAGCAAGCAGAGAGAGATCAGAAACGAGAGAGAATTGTTTTGGTACAAGCAGTCTTATAGCTGATATTCATAGAATTATAGAATCATAGAATCAATAAGGTTGGAAAAGACCTCAAAGATCATCAAGTCCAACCTGTCACCCAAGACCTCCTCCAATGAATTTGTTTAGAGTAATCTTCAGTCTTCCTTTTTACACCCAATAGTGATTAATTTATATTTTTCTACTTCTCTGCTCACACTCTGTAACTAAATTTTAAAGGCATAGCCTAAAATCCCCACAGGTGCTTTCTGACCTCCCATTCTCAGGTGCTAACATGTGTTTTCTTGTTGCTGTTTCAAGGTCAAATGGCTGGTGACCACACACGGCTGGAATTCCACAACATAGAAACAGGAATCATAACCGAGCGGCGCTACCTGTCTTCTGTGCCTTCTAATTTCATTGGGCATCTGCAGAGTCTCACATTTAATGGCATGGCATACATTGACTTGTGTAAAAATGGAGACATCGATTATTGTGAGCTAAATGCAAGATTTGGGTTCAGGAACATCATAGCAGACCCTGTAACCTTTAAAACAAAAGCCAGTTATGTGGCGCTGGCCACGCTCCAAGCGTACACATCTATGCACCTTTTTTTCCAGTTCAAAACCACCTCCCTGGATGGATTGATCCTTTATAACAGTGGCGATGGAAATGATTTCATTGTGGTTGAGTTAGTGAAAGGGTATGTATGGATCAGCATCACAGCCCCAAAACAAAAACCCACCCCAAAAGCAGCCCGTTGAAAATGTGCACAGCAGGAGGAACGCCAGGGAGAGCTTAGCAGGCAATGCCTTACCTCGCCGTGCATATTCTGACTGGTGAATGTTTCTTCCTGTTGAACTTCATGTGCTTTATGGCAACTCTTTCTTTCAGGTGAAGCTAGATGCCTGAAAAAAAAATACAAATAAATAACAATGCAAGTAACTCCTAGGTACAACTTCTAAAGTGTTCCCCACAGAGAAACGCTAGCTTGTAGGCTTCCACTTCCTCTCTCTCCACGTATGTATGCATGTGCTGGTACCTGGAGTGCTCGTTGCTTTGCAGAAACTTGGGACTGCATCTCAAGCTCATCTCCACCACTGGTGATTCCTCTGAATTAAGGTTGCTTCCCCACCTGGCATTCATTGTCGTCTTCTGGTTTTTACCAGCACTGCTGAGGAGTGCAAGGAACTAGGGAAGACTAGAGGTGTTCATTAGTGGCCCCCTTGCTATCTAAAGGAAAAAGGAAACTTTTCCATTTTTTTCTCTTTTCCCAGGTATTTGCACTATGTGTTTGACTTGGGGAACGGTGCAAATCTCATCAAAGGAAGCTCTAATAAACCCCTGAACGACAACCAGTGGCACAATGTGATGATATCGAGGGATACCAACAACCTCCACACTGTAAAGATCGACACTAAAATCACCACGCAGAGCACAGCTGGAGCCAGAAATTTAGACCTCAAAAGTGAGTACAATCATTCCTGTAACATTCACAGTGAGGGACATTGCCTGAATAAATCATGTGTGTACAGTGCAGACTTGTAGCACCACGGGAAAGGTTTTATATGATAATAATGGACTTGGGTTGAAATGGCAATAATTAATATGGTCTGCTAAACTGACGTTGCCGAGCTAACATAGTTCTGCACAGTTAGGTGCAACTTCAAATGTGTGAAGAAACCAAACCAAACCCATGTGTGAAGAAAAGGAAACAAACAAAAACCCAACCAAAACCAACCAACAAAAGAAAACCCAGCAGAAACTCATAACAAACAAACAAGCAGACACAATCAAAAAACCCACAACCAACCAAACACAACAACAGAAAAGCAACTTACAAGAACACCAAGTGGCCCATAGATACCAAAAGGTAATTGGAAGGCTAAAGGAAAAAAGGTCTGAAAAAAGCTTGACTCTGGAATAAAAATCTTGATACTTGCATGTGAGGTCCTACACCTGGGTTGGGGCAATTCTAAGCACAAATATAATCTGAGCAAGGAGTGGCTTAAGAGCAGTCTGGAGGAGAAGGACTTGGGGATGTCAGTTGGTGACAAACTCCCCATGAGCCAGCAATGGTCACTGGCAGCTGTGTGCTGGGCTGCATCCAAAGCAGGGAGAGCAGCGGGACAGGGAGGGGATTCTGCCCTTCTGCTCTCCTGAGATTCCAACTTCAGCACTGTGTCCAGTTCTGTTCCCCCAGCATAAAAGGGGAGTGGGTCAAGAGGAGACCACAAATATGTTCATAGGGATAGACAACCTACTGTCCTCTATGGGGACAGGCTAAGAGAGGTGGAGCTGTTCAGCCTGAAGAAGAGAACCCTCTGGGGAGACCTTAGAGCAGCCTTCCAGCACCTGAAAGAGGCCAGCAAGAAAGCCAGGAATGGACTATTTACAAGGGCTTGTAGTGATAGGATGAGAGGGAATGGATACAAACATGAGGAGAGCAGATGGAGACTGGAGATTAGGAAGAAATTCTTTCCAGTGAGGGTGGTGAGACACTGGAACAGATTGCCCAGGGAGGTCATGGATGCCCCATCCCTGAGGGTGTTCAAGGCCAGGTTGGATGAGGCTTTGAGCAACCTGGGCTAGTGGGAAGTGTCCCTACCTGTGACAGGGGGTTGAAACTGGGTGATCTTTGAGGTCTCTTGCAACCTAAACTATTCTGTCACTCTACGAATAACATATAAGCAACATTTAGCAACCACAGCCCAAGCTTCACAGCATGCCTACAAAGAGTTTGCAGAACTGATTCCCTGGGTTGGAAGGGACCCTTGAAAGTCACCTTGTCCCAACCCCCTGCATTCAGCAGGGACACCTCCAACTAGATCAGCTGCCCAGGGCCATATCCAGGGTGACCTTGAATGCCTCTAGCACAAGGGCCTCAACCACATCTCTGAGCAACCTGTATGGTCTCTATGTTACAGAAGTGGGGAAAATTTAGACCTGTGTCCTCTTGTTCTGTATTCCATATAAAACCTGCCTCTTAGGGGGGTGAAAAAGAAATGCAGTGCAGTGTTTGGATATCATAAAACACCTCATAAGTAAAGTGACCTTCCCCAGCAGTCCTCCAACGAATGAGTGAATGCCAGATGTATTGCAACCATAAGCATGCTCACCTAAATGCGTGGTGTAATTTCCATTGCAGGGTGGGATAAACTTCATTTTATAGCTCTATACTTTCATATCTGTAGCTCCAGCTAGATTCTTTACATCCATTTTTACAAACCAAAGTGATATGTCTGTGTATCTTAAGTAATAACAGCCAGTGGTAAGGGTTGGTTTCTGGAAAAGCTAATTTGCATCAGAGGGAAAGATCTTTTTTGAAGGGATGTTTCAGTGTACTTTAAAAATTACTACCTACCTAAGCAGACAAGAGGAAATATATCCTGTGCCCATGTGGAAAAGTATTGTGTATTTTAGCATTCTTTGTAAAAGTTTCTGGTTAGGAAAAAACCAGGATTTCATAACAGTCCAAAAAAAAATCAGTATTTGAAGAGCCAGGAGGTTCAAAGTGGGTATTAATATTCCATCAAGAGCTTACTGCTTACTGAATTTTCTTTTAACTACCTCTGAATCACAGGTAATGATCTGACCTTAGTAATTATCTTGGATTTTATGATATTTTACATGTTTGCCTCACTTGAAAGGGCTATTAAGATTCTAAGGTAGATTGTGAAAACTCTATCTTGTTATGTCATGATCTTCAATAAGAGATTCGTTATCAGAAATGCTCAGCTTATACATTAAAGCTTTTCACAGAATCCTAGAATGGCTCAGGCATGGAAGGGACCTCAGAGATCATCTACTACAAGCTCCTTGTCATAGGTAGGGACTCTTCTCTACTGGACTCTGCTGCTCAAGGCCTCATCCAGCTTGGCCTTGAACACCCCCAGGGAGGAGGCATCCACAGCCTCCCTGTGCAGCCTGTTCCAGAGTCTCACTACCCTTGTACTGAAGAACTTCTTCCTAAGCTCCAGTCTAACCCTCCTCTTCCTCAGCTTCAAATCATTCCCCCTTGCCCTGTCCATAGACACCCTTAGGAAGTCCCTCTGCAGCCTACCTGTAGGATCCCTTCAGGTATTGGAAGGCAGCCCTAGGGTCCTCCTGGAGTCTTCTCTAGGCTGACCACCCCCAGCTCCCTCAGCCTGTCCTCACAGCAGAGGTGCTTCAGCCCTTGGACCATATTTGTGGCCTCCTCTGGACTCACACCAGCAGCTCTGTGTCCTTCTTGTGCTGGGGACACCTGAACTGGAGGCAGGATTGAAGTTGGGATCTCAGCAGAGTATTCTTGCAGATGAAGTTGTAGATGAGGTTGATGTTTGCTAAGACAATGCATTAGTTCAACGTTATTTTTGATGCTGTAGACTAATCATTCACATTATTCTTTCACACTTTCCTTTTGCAATCACAAGAACTCACTTGTGCATCCCCTTATGTATGTAGCGGTGTTTAATCTCTTGGTTGAGTTGTTTTGCTTGGTTGATTTGTTCCTGCCCCAGTATATCAATTAGACATGAGTAGGATAAATGCTCCAGTTAAGAAATGATAGCTGAGTTGAGACAGTTATTTTATTCTCCATCTTCATGTGGTGTCTTGGGGTGGTGGTGTATTTAAGACAAAGGAGCTTGGAGGCTGTGGTGAATGAAGGCACTAGAGGGCAGTGTGATTTCACTCAATGCTCGGTGCCTTCACAGGGAAAGCTCATCGGGGAGGGTAACCTGCACAATCCAGCATTCCTTTGTTTTCTTCGCTTTGAAAATCCTAGTTTTGCTTTACCCTTTTTTGAAGTACAAGTATGGCCATCGGTGCTGCATTTCCTAACCTTGAGTTCTGTTGGACAACAACAACAACAAAAACCCCACACAAAACCAACCAACCAACCAAGAAACCACAACAAACGCAACAACCTGAAGAGCATAAAAGAAATGAGAAACAGGCTGAGACTTGAAGCAGGGAAAGTGAGTTGTCTTAGATGCTGATTTTCTGTAATTCCCCACCCAGGCAAGGTAACAGTAGAAGAATAGCAAGCCTGACATTGTCAGTACAGTCAGGTACAGTAAGCATCTCTCTCAAACTGGTCTAGCATATAAATCACAGAGTGGTTTGGGTTGGAAGCGACCTACAAAGGTAATTTAATCCAACTCCCTTCAGTGAGCAGGGACATCCTCCATTATACCAGACTGTCCAAAGTCATGTCAAGCCTGGCTTTGAATATCTCCAAGGGTGGGGCCTCAACTACCTCCCTATGCAGCCTGCTGCAGTGTTCCACCACCCTCATGCTGCAGAACTTGTTTCTAACATCCAATCTAAATCTACTCTAATTTCAAACCATTGCCTCACATCCTATCACCACAAGCCTTTAGAAACAGCCCCTCTGCAGCCTTCCAGTAGCCCCCTTCACATACTGGAAGGCTGCTATTAGAGTTACCCAAAGCCTTCTCTTTCAGCTTGCTCAGCCTGGCCTCGTAGCAGAGGTGCTCCAACCCCATGACCATTCTCGTGGCCCTGCTCTGGACCCACTCCATCAGGTCCATGTCCTAGAAGGATGTTTCATTTTACTTTCTTCATGCTTTCTGTTACATTTTGCTCACTCAGCTTCCCTTTAAACCTGGCACAGCATACACCATCAGAATTTCTGTTGGACTTCTGGGGGAGTCCAGGCTAAAAAGGAGAAAAAAGCAATTGCCTTTCATTATTGTTTTTTATTCCTTTGCATTCAGGTTGCAATGCTTTCCTGTAGGGTGTTCTTTTGTGGTGTGTGTCAGTATTTCTTCAGATGACACATCTCTGTTATGCTAGGAACACTCCATACGCTTCCCTGATACAAGCATCTACACTTAATTCATTTTCCTGTCTTATTCCAGCTCTAGCAACAAAGCAAATTCAAAATCGTGCCTGCTAGTGATATCAACAATTCTGTATCAGAGCTCACCTGTTCACAGATTGCACTGGGTTGGAAAGGACCCTCAGAGGTTGTCTCATCCAACCCCCCTGCATTCAGCAGGGACACCTCCAACTAGATCACAGTATCACAGTATCACAGTATAACTTAGGTTGGAAAGGACCTCGAGGATCATCGAGTCCAACCTATCATAGATTAGGCAGCCCAGGGCCACATTGAGTCTGATCTTGAATGTCTCCAGGGATGGGGCCTCAACCACTTGTTCCAGTATTTCCTGCTCCAGTTCCAAACAATTATCCCTCATCCTATCACTACAAACAGTCCTTTTCCAGCCTTCTTGTAGGACCCATTCAGATACTGGAAGACCGCAATTAGGTCTCTTCAAGAGCCTTCTCTTCTCCAGGCAGAGCTGCTCCAGCCCCCTGACATCTTTGTGGCCTCCTCTGGACCCGCTCCAGCAGGTCCATGTGTCTCTTGTGTTGGTGGCCTCAGAGGTGGACACTGCAGTGCAGGTGAGGTCTCACCAGAGCAGAGTGGCAGAATCCCCTCTCTTGATCTGCTGGCCACACTTCTTTTGATGCTGCCCAGGATGTGATTGACGTTCCAGGCTGCAGGTGCACATTGCTGGCTTATGTCCAGCTTCTCATTCACCAGGTTCAAGGTGCTGAAATTCATACTGGACAGATAAATCAGTCTGTGCTGTTTTTTCTGCAAATACACAGTGAGTCAAGTGTGAAGATATGACAGAGCTTGTCTTGTCAAGCCTGTTCAGCATGCCATTTGTCTGGGAAAGCAGACAGTTACCATCAAAGAGAGTTTCCACTCTTTCCCTTTGGGTGTAGGATTTGGCTTTTTATCATAGAAAATTCATTATTCCAGACATTCAGGGTCAGACTCATTGTGGCCCTGTGCAGCCTGCTCTAGTCAGAGGTGTCCTTGATGACTGCAAGGGGTTGGACAGAATCACAGAATCAACCAGGTTAGAAAAGACCTCAAAGATCATAAAGTCCAACCTATTACCTAATACCTAACACCTCGTGACAACTAAACCATGGCTCCAAGTGCCACATCCAATCGATTTGAACACTCCACCACCTCCTTGGGCAGCACATTCCAATGGCAAGTTACTCTTTCTGTCTGTGAAGGATTTTCTCCTCACCTCGAGCCTAAACTTCCCCTGGTGCAGCTTGAGACTGTGTCCTCTTGTTCTGGTGCTAGTTGCCTGGGAGAAGAGACCAACCCCCACCTGACTACAGCCTGGCTTCCCTGCATAAGCTCTAGTACAGATGCAGTGGGTTGGAGTGGGTGCCTGTGGAAACACTCCTATTCAATCCTTCAGCTTAATCCTTGCTGTAATTAGATGGGTAAATTATAAATTGGGGACAGATAAATGAGTGAAAGTAGTCCTGTGTTTGGATTCTGAGAACTGTGTTATTTTTCCTAGCAGAGAAAATTAGCAAAGTGTACTTGGGTGCAGTTCTAGCCGATCTAACTTGTGGAGGTAAATGAGTCTTAACAGCAGAGGCAATGCAGCTGGAGCCTGCCCACGGTCAGTTACACAGCTAATTTCCTTTTGTGGATTTCATGAGCAGATTCCCTGTTCTGCTTCCAGTGTAGCTTAAATGGTTGGTACAGCTAGCATTCAGAGCTTCCCCAAACCAAAAGCAGTTGGGTGGAGGGCAATTCATACCATGCCCTTGTGGGGTCTGAGGGGTCTGAGCAGCCTCATTAAGGGGCAGAAAAATGGAAGTGGCAGCAGAATTTGGCTTTTGCTCCTAGTTCTCATTCTTGCCAAAGGAAAGATGCATCCTTTGGTTAGGCTGGGCATATTATAACATAGAATCATAGAATGCATTGGGTTGGAAGGGACCCTCAAAGGTCATCTTGTCCAGCTCCCCATGCAGTGAGCAGGGACATCCTTCTAGATTAGGTTGCTGGTACCACCTCGGTGGTTTTACAAAGGCACTACAAAACACTTCTTCCACGTCCATGAAGACTCAGATGGCAATTAATTAATCCTTGTAAACTTTTAATGCAATTAACTACATCATCAGTAGATCTACTAGCTTGGCATATTCGTTGGTGATTCATAGTAGTCACATAATCTGTTGGTACTCCATTTGCCTTTTGAAGTAGGTTATTCATGCTGCACAAAACTCAGCTGAATCAGACTTGATGGTGAAGAAGATTCCTTGTTCCAGCAATGGGAACTGAATTTGTTTCAATTTCATGTAATATTTGTCCCTGTTATTTGATATTGAGCCCTTTATTGCCTGCTGCATTGGATGTCCTCTACTCTGTAAAGTCTCTATCAACAGCAGTGATCCTTCATATTTCTACTGCTCAGAAACAAAGCTTTAAGAAGCACAGGACATTATTTTGTAGAAGAAATCCAAAATTTATACAAGTGGAAGAGTAATAATGCTTAAAGTTCTCAAATAAGCAGGCGTGAGCTAATTGTAATGACCTTGCCAGTGGGCTGTGAACTCTTCATGCAGAAATAATGTTCTGTTCCAAATGCAGAGTTCCAAGTACTGTCAACAGCCAATGGATGTTCCTGATGTGACCTGTTGGAGTAGACAATGGCAAATGCAGCAGTTGTCTTCCTGATAGTGTTGGGAAAACAGCCTCTGTAAAAGGGGAGAATAAGGGACTTGAAACCCAGAGCATTTCTTTGAGACCTCCTGTGTAGCAAAGATCCATGAGCAGGTTGACAGGAGGTGACTGGGCAAACTCATCTAATGCAAATTCTTTTATCCTTTATTCTTTACAACTTAAGATCATACAATCATTGAATTATCAGGGTTGGAAGGGACCTCAAAGATCATCCAGTTCCAACCCCCCTGCTATGGGCAGGGACAGATCACACTACAGCAGGTTGCTCACAGCCACATCCAGCCTGGCTTTAAAAACCTCCAGGGATGAGGCTTCTACCACCCTCCTGGGCAACCTGTGCCAGTGTCTCACCACCCTTAGGTTCTTCCTAACATCCAGTCTGAATCTCCCCATTTCTAATTTTGCTCCATTTCCCTCAGTCCTATCACTCCCTGACATCCTAAAAAGTCCCTCCCCAGCTTTCCTGTAGGCCCCCTTCAGGTACTGGAATGCCCTAATAAAGTCTCCTTAGAGTCATCTTTTCTCCAGACTGAATAACTCCCAATTCCCTGAGTCTGACTCCATAGGAGATGAGCTCCAGTCCTCTGATCATCCTCATGGCCCTTCTCTGGACAAGATCCACAACTTGTCACATACTGCTTCTAAACATCTATGCTGTCTACCAGGCTGTGAAAATAATTATGGCAATCTTAAGGCATCAGAAGTTGTATCCAAATTTCCAGAAATTATTAGATTGGGGTGGGGGGTGGAAAGTTAAAAATCTATGGTAGTACTTCTGCATTCAATAAAAAGTAAAGAAAATCCATTAGTGCTGAGCTCTGTGAAGCCAACAGCACTGCAGCAGTCTTGCAGAGCAAGGTGAGAGAAAGGTTTTGCTTTCTGCTGCTTCTTCTCTGCTCTTTCCTCTTTTAGTCTCTTTCACACATACAGGTGTGTAGATTTGCCTGTATCCCTGCAGCTCCTTGGCATGCAGCTTATTACCCTTGCTGATTGCTGTGGAATTTATTTCAAGCCCTTGTGGGATACTAAGTAAAAGTTATGCTAAGGATAATACAGGAAATGTGCATGCTCTTAAAATGTACCCAGAAGTCTGGATATTTAGTGCAAATACCTGCCACTGAATCCTGGTGACCCCCAGCCAAGAATCACAGAATGTTAAGGATTGGAAGGAACCTTGAAAATTCATCCAGTCCAACGCCCCTGCCAGAGCAGGATCACCTGGGGCAGGTCACACAAAAATGCATCCAGGTGGGTTTTGAATGTCTCCCGAGAAGGAGACTCCACAACCTCTCTGGGCAGCCTGCTCCAGGGCTCTGTCACCCTCCCAGAGAAAAAAATTTCTTTTCTGTTCCCATGGTACCTCCTCTGCTCCAGCTTGCACCCATTGCCCCTTGTCCTATCACTGGACATCACTGAGCAGAGCCTGGCTCCATTCTCCCAACACTGCCCTGCATATCTTTATCAACATGAATGAGGTCACCCCTCAGACTCCTCTTCTCCAATCTGCAGAGCCCCAGCTCCCTCAGCCTGTCCTCAGCAGTGAGATGTTCCTCTGCCTTCAGCATCTTTGTGACTCTGTACTGGACTCTTTCAAGCAGTTCCCTGAGGTTCTTCTTGAACTGAGGGGCCTAGAACTGGACACAATATTCCAGATGTGGCCTCTCCAGGGCAGAGCAGAGGGTCAGGAGAACCTCTCTCCACCTACTCACCACAGTCTTTCTAATCCACCCCAGGATGCCATTTGCCTCCTTGGCCACAAGAGCACATTGCTGGCTCATGGCCATCCTTCTGTCCACCCGGACCCCCAGGTCCCTTTCCCCTACACTGCTCTCCAACAGGTCAGTCCCCAAGCTATCCTGGTTCCATAGGATTGTTCATTCCCAGACACAAGAATCTACTCCTGTCTTTGTTGGATTTCATTCAATTTCTCTCTGCCCAACTCTCATCCTAAACTTGGTGCTGTGGCTATGAGCACACCACCCTCATGGATCTTGGTATTCTGACTGAGCAGCCCTTGCAAAAGAGCTGCTTTGTGTAGTATCCTCAGAGTCTGGCACTGATTGTTTTGATCAAGAGGTTGATAATGTTAGATGAAGTTTCACTCTGCAAGCCCACATTCAAAATGAGAAAGCTTAACCTCTCAGCTTTTTGGGAGCTCTGTGAGGAGAATCTTGCCTGAATTGCTAGCTGAAGGAGAAGTTTTGTAGATGGTGATTTCTGAGGTCTAGGATGCCCCTTGGAAAGAGAAATTCCTTACTGTTTTGGAAACAAGCTGTGCTGAGAGCTTGTGTCAGCTGTTAAAGCAGGGGGAGTAAATGGTTTGAGGAGGGTAGCAGGAAGAAGGGAAGAGTGAGTACACTGTGCCACACAAATGCCTGCTTCATTAGATTTGGTCAATTTTCCAGGTGTATACAGTGTACAAAATTGCTCAGAATAGGGAAGAAATGAAGGACATTTGATGTGCTCAAATGCCTCACCTCTCACCACAAGCATCCCCCTCACACAGAGTAATTGGCAGAGCATCCATTCTGTGGGAGATGGATTACCACGCACATTTATATGGCAATTAGATTTTATTATTTACCATTTAGCATGCATCACCAACTTTCCTCACAGTCCATTGGGCAACCTGACTGCTTCAGCTTTAAATCTCTTTCATCTTCTTTTTTCTACTCTTCCCTTTTTCCCCCCTCTTTCTTGGTCCTTTCTTCTTCCCCCCCACCCCGGGCTACTGATTTCCATCTAGTCTTACAGGGTGGAAGAAGAAGTAAAGAGAAATAGAGTGGCTGGGAATCTGAGAATTGTTCTTGTCAGGAAAATGTTGCAGGTTTTTGGTGTGACTGTTTCTTGCTTCAGAATGGGCTTGTTGGGGAAATGGTGGATTTTAACCTGGGGAAATCCAGGGGACTTGAGCACTTAGCTTTTATGTGTCCACTTTAGTCTCTTGAAAACTGCGAAGGACTTCGTTGTGTCACTGCTATTTCCACACACATGCTTTCTGTCACACAGCTTTACTTGTCATACCTCTCTACCATTGAGAGGTTCTGAACAGAGCCAAAAAAGAGTAATAGGAAAGTTAGGAGGTGATTCTGCCCCTCTGCTCTGCTCTGGGGAGACTTCACCTGGAGTACTGTGTTCAGCTGTGGTGCCCCCAGCACAAGAGAGACCTGCTCCAGCAGGTCCAGAAGAGGCCATCAAGATGATCAGAGGGCTGGAGCTTCTCTGCTGTGAAGACAGGCTGAAAGAAGTGGTGCTGTTCTGCCTGGAGAAGAGAAGGCTCCAGAGAGACCTTAGAGCTGCATTTCAATATCTGAGGGAGACTTACAGGAGCACTGGGGAGGGACTGTTTAGAAGGGCCTGTAAGGATAGGACAAGGAACAATGGTTTGAAAGTGGAGCAGGGCAGATTTATGTTGGACATCAGGAGGAAGTTCTGCACAGTGAGAGTGGTGAAATCCTGGAACATGCTTCCCAGGGATGTGGTTGAGGTCCCATCCCTGGAGACATTCAAGATCAGACTCGATGTGCCCCTTAGCATCCTGCTCTAGCTGGAGGTGTCCCTGCTGACTGTAGGGAGGATTGGACAAGATGACCTTTGAGGGGCCCTTCCAACCTGATGCAATCTGTGAAAGAAAACTGAGCACACCAAGAGATGAATGGGGAAGTGGAGAGCACATCCAGCAGAGAGCATAGCACTAATATGGGAAACACATTTCACCAAGGGTGGAAAGGTTTCAATGCAGTTAGGAGAGCAGAATGGTTATGAGTAGTGTGATAGAATCAGGAGGCTTGGAAAGAGGCAGAGCAGCAGGTGCAGTGTGGACTGCCACAGAACTTGGTGGCAAGTGAAATCTGTAAGGTGCTCTTCCTGGTGCACCCATCAACTGTAAATTCTCCCTGGTACCTTTTTTTTTTCCCCCTTCCCACTACCTGTTTTCCATCAGTGTGGATTAGGGTACAGCGTGACCATGAAACTCTAAAAAGAACAGTCTCAGCCAAGAGAGGGAATATCTTCTTAATGGGGTATTCAGGGAAGGTACTGAAAGCAATGTAGAGTAAGGCTGAAAAGATCCATTTCTATATTCCTGCCTGAAAGAGCAACATGCTAACTCAAATCCCCCCCTTTTTTTTTGTCCACAATCATTTTGCCTTGCCTGGTTATCAGTACAGGAAACATGGAAGAGGGAATGTGCTACCTGTCACATCATACCATTGCCCCTTGGACAGGCTATTGGATAGGACTGTAGATATTTGATAGGTATATGGGTATATAGGTATTTCATAGGACTATGGGTATTTGATAGGTATATGGTAGGACTAGGGGGAATAGAACAAAACTAGAAATGGGTAGATTCAGATTGGATGTTAAGAAGTTCTTCCCCATGAGGGTGGTGAGACACTGGCACAGGTTGCCCAGGAAGGTGGTGGAAGCCTCTTCCTGGAGGTTTTGAAGGCCAGGCTGGATGTGGCTGTGAGCAACCTGCTCTGGTGTGAGGTGTCCCTGGCCATGGCAGGGGAGTTGGAGCTGGCTGATCCTTGAGGTCCCTTCCAACCCTGGCAATTCTGTGATTCGAAAGGGCAGCTAACTTAGCAGAAGTGGTCAAGTAAACTAGCCACTCTTTCTCTTCTTAGGTGAGAGGGTGTCCAAAAGTGGTAGAATTTATCACTCTAAAAGGAACAATATTTGTTAAAGCCTACTTTTCTTCAAAGGAAAAAAAAAGCCACATCAACCCCCCCCAAAAAAACCCTCTTCAACCACAAATCAATACTGAAGCAACAGAATGGTCTCTTTGAAGTCAGTAAATGGATATAAAACACTAAGTTTACATTTTCATCTCTTCCCTCAAGTGCCTTTGGAAGTGGTAGACAAAATTCAGTTGTGCTTTGCTCTTGCACCGAGCAGGCCTGTGAACATGCAGTGAGTGCAGGTTCTCTGCTGCAAAGGGAGATCTGAGCAGCCATATGCTGCCACGTATGTGCTGCAGAAGCTGTGTGGATACATCACTCAAGGCTGCTGCTTCAGTTTATTATGGGATTGTGAGCACAGCAGGCTTCTTGGTTCATTCCAAACAGAATGATTCTTTCACCAGCATGTTTAAAGGATCACTGAATCACAGAAATGTTAGGGGTTGGAAGGGACTTCTAGAGATCATCCAGCGCAGTCTCCCTGCCAGAGCATGGTCACCTAGGGCAGTTCAGACAGGAAAGTATCCAGGTGGGTTTTGAAAGTCTCCAGAGAAGGAGACTCCACATCCTCTCTGTGCAGCCTATTCCAGGGCACCAGCATGCTCACAGTAAGGAAGTGTCTCCTCATGTGGAGGTGGATTCTCCTGTGTTCCAGCTCATACCCATTGTCCCTTGTCCTGTCACTGGACACCAACAAAAAGAGCCTGGGGAGATTTAGACTGGAGATTAGGAAGAAATTCTTGGCAGTGAGGATGATGAGGCGCTGGAACAGGTTGCCCAGGGAGGTTGTGGCTGCCCCCTCCCTCCCTCCCTCCAACCCAAACCATTCTGTGATATTTCCAATTACCTATGCAGGCTGGAGAAGGCTTGAGGTTTCTCGGTATATGATGCTGTAAAGGTTGCTAAGGCTCCTGCTTGGATGGTTTATACTATTAACAAATTTCACATTCCTAAGCTTTTTATCTCTGTTTCACAAATTCAAATGCAGCTGAGTTTTAGGGCTGGTATGTAGTGACTAACCATTTTTTCACAGTCTGATAGGCATTTGTTTGTTTCAGGCCATTTCTTTGCAGGCAAACTGTAAACCAGTACAAACAGCACGAAATTACACTCCTTTGCAAACAAGCAAAACAAAACAAAACAAAATCCCTGGGGCTGTTTAGTCTTGAGAAGAGAAGACTGAGAAGGGATCTCATCAATGTGTATAAACATCTGAGGGGTGGGTGTCAAGTGGAGTGGGCCAAGCTCTTTTCAGTGGTGCACAGTAATAAGACAAGAAACAACAGCTTCAAGCTTGAACATAAAAAAATTGCACCTCAAGATGAGGAGAAACTTTACAGTGAGGGTGATGGAGCACCAGAACAGGCTGCCTAGAGAGGTTGTGGAGCCTCCTTCTCAAGAGACTTTCAAAACTCACATGGATGCATTCCTGTTCAGACTCCCCTACTTTGGCAGGAGGGTTGGACTTGATCTCTTGAGATCCCTTTCAACCTCTAATGTACTGTGATACTGTGAAAACAAAATGAAATAAATCCAAGCAAACAAACAAAACCCAAAATGAATCAAAAAAACCCAAAAAGCAAACAGACCAAAAGGAAATATGGCAGCAGAAGCAGGAAAAGGTGTGACTGCAGTTTATAGTGATAAGAGGGACGTTAAAGGGAGATTAAAATTACCCATATGGGTTAGTGGTGATAGCTTGTACATTCTGAGCTCCTCCCCTAGAAAATCTGCCTGCAAAGATTCACAGCATCACAGAGTGGTAGGGGTTGGAAGAGACCTCTGGAGATCATCCAGTCCACCCCCCTGCTCGAGTAAAAGGTCCAGCACAGAGCCATGAGGGTGATTAAGGGATTGGAACATCTTCCGTATGAGGAGAGACTGAGGGAGCTGAGGGCTCTGTAGCTTGTAGAAGAGGAGACGGAGAGGTGACCTTGTCAATGTTTATAAATATGTAAAGGGTGAGTGCCAAGAGGATGGAGCCAGGCTCTGCTCGCTGGTGCCCAAGGACAGCACAAGGGGCAATGGTGGAATTTAAAGCATAGGAAGTTCCATGGAAACAGGAGGAAACATTTTTTCCCTGTGAAGGTGACAGAACACTGGGAGAGGCTGCCCAGGGGGGTTGTGGAGTCTCCCTCTCTGGAGATATTCAAAACCTGCCTGGATGCATTCCCATGTAATCTGGTGTGGGCGTTCCTGCTCTGGCAGGGACGTTGGGCTGGATGAGCTTTTGAGGTCCCTTCCAACCCCTGAAACTCTGTGATTCTGTGATTTCTGTGAAAGTAGGTTTGCTGAGAGCAGGTTGCACAGGAATGTGTCCAAGTGGGTTTGGAATCTCTCCAGAGAAGGAGACTCCACAACCTCTCTGGGCGGTCTGCTCCAGCATCCTCAAAGGAAGGAAGCTTTTCCCAGAGGGCGTTGGGTCGGCAGGGACTGTGGTGGGTTTAGGTCTAGCCTGGCTGTCCTGTCACAGGGAGGGACACAAGAAATTGCAATCTTTTGGTGTCTCATCCCATCAGGTCTGAATCTACTCCTCTCTATAAAGAGACATAGCTCTCTTTTCTGCCCTTTTACTTTCTGTCTCTTCTCCCAGCCAGACTTTATCTTGTTTGGTGTTTTGGGGGAGGGTTCTGGCCTAGAGCAGCCTGGTTTATTCCGCGTCGTTCAGGCCCAGAGGCATCAGGGGGTAGGGAGGTGTGGGGGGGCGAGGAGAGACTGAGGGAGCTGAGGGCTCTTTAGCTTAGAGGAGACTGAGAGGTGACCTCATCAATGTTTATGAAGATGTGCAGGGTGAGTGCCCAGAGGCTGGAGCCAGGCTCTGCTGGGTGATGCCCAATGCCAGCACAAGGGGCAGCAGTGGAAGTTGAGGCAGAGGAAGTTTCACCTAAACACGAGGAAAAGTTTTTTCCCTGTGAGGGTGACGGAGGCCTGGAACAGGCTGCCCTGAGGGGTTGTGGAGTCTCCCTCCCTGGAGACATTCAAAACCTGCCTGGATGTGTTCCTGTGTGGTCTGGTGTGGATGATCCCGCTCTGGCTGGGGGGGTTGGACTGGATGAGCTTTGGAGGTCCCTTCCAGCCCCTGACATTCTGTGATTCTGTGAAAGTGAGGCCTGGGCTCTCCGCCTAACTGGGGGAGGTTCTGAAAAGGTTTTTCTTTTTGGCTTAAAGAGGTTATTGTAAGCCCAGGTGGAAGGACTGGGCTGAGGCTGCATGTGAATGGAGGTGTTGTGTAATTTCTCTCTATAGGTGTGAATGCATTTAAACTTCCAACACTCTCCCATCCCGTGTGAGAGAGTTTTTATTTTACTTCCTTTTGGGCGGTAAAATACAGCTTCTGTCAGCTCTTAAAACAGAGACAGGGACCCTCAAATTTCATCTTGTCCAAGGTCCCTGCAGTCAGCAGGGACACCTCCAACTAGAGCAGGCTGACCAGGGCCACCTCAGGGCTGATCTTGAATATCTCCAGAACCTCAACCATGTCCCTGGACAACCTGTTTCAGTATTTCACCACTCTCATTGTGAAGAAATTCTACCTGATGTCCAACCTAAATCTGCCCTGCTCCACTTTCAAACCATTGCCTCTTGTCCTGTCATTACAAGCACTTTGAAACAGTCCCTCCCCAGCCTTTCTGTAGGTCCCCTTCAGATATTGAATAATATCTCTAAGGTCTCCCCAGAGCCTTATTCAGGCTGAACAACCCCCGCTCCCTCAGCCTACCCTCACAGCAGAGGTGCTTCAGACCTTGGATCATCCTTGTGGCACTTCCCTGGACTCACTGCAGCAGTTCTATGTCATAGTATCATAGTATCATTCAGGGTTGGAAGAGGCTACAAGGATCATCTAGTTCCAACCCCCCTGCCATGGGCAGGGACACCCCACACTAGATCAGGCTGGCCAGAGCCTCGTCCAGCCCGGGCTTGAACACCTCCAGGGACGGGGCCTCGACCACCTCCCTGGACAACCCATTTCAGGGTTTCACCACTGTCATGGTGAAAAACCTCCTCCTCACATCTAGCCTGAATCTCCTCACCTCCAGCTTCATTCCATTCCCCCTAGTCCCATCACTACCTGAGATCCTGAGCAGTCCTTCCCCAGCCTTCCTGTAGGCCCCCTTCAGATACTGGAAGGCCAGTCCTTCCTATGATGTGTTTCTGGATGGAAGCTCTGTGTCTGAATCCCTTGTTTGTCAAGTAGATGTATGGTTCCTGGCACATAATGAACACATCCAGGTATTTTTAAGTAATTAGTCATAGAAGTGTGAAATCTACACATGCATTTGAGAACATGTAGTCCTGCAATGCCCCTTCACATCAAATATGCTATCAGTGTTTTCTGCTACACTCTTTTAAGGAATGTTTTAATGTTTTTTCTGAGATACCTTTCATTCAGCACAAAATGGCCAGAACATCCAGCAGGTCAAGGTTTGTTTGGGTTTTTGGTTTGGTTTGGGTTTTTTTCCCCCTGTATCTAATATTTCATTCTCTTTAACAGGTGATTTGTATATTGGAGGGGTGGCCAAAGAAATGTTTAAGTCCTTGCCAAAACTGGTGCATGCAAAAGAGGGATTCCAAGGCTGCCTTGCATCAGTTGACTTGAATGGACGGCTCCCCGATCTCATCTCGGATGCACTCTTCTGCAATGGACAAATAGAAAGAGGATGTGAAGGTATTAAAGACACAGATTATTTATTATTATTATTATTATTATTATTATTATTATTATTATTATTATTATTATTATTATTATTATTATTATTATTATTATTATTATATCATTGTGAAAGTATTGTGCAAATCCTGCAGAGCTGTGTTGATATGTACACTCCATATATGGAGAGACTATGTTTTACCTTGGCTTAAAGAGATTGTTGTAAGCCCAGGTGGAAGGACTGGGATCAGATTTGACCCTTTCTTATAGAAAGACCACTTCTGCTATTATGGAGACAAGTGCATGCCTGCCCTACAGCACAGAGATTGATCTGACAACATGAGTTAGCTTCTTAAAGGTCTCATATAGGTTCCAGTCTTCTCCAGTAGCAAGATATTTTGCATGTCTTTTGTTTTCCTCAGATGTGTTTTAATTAATGGTACAAACAATAGCAATTAGCTTCAATTAAGTCCTTTGCATCTTCTTAACACTTAGGCATTTGCTAATGCTGAGACATTAGTTAATTAATGCAATTTTTAAAACAGATATTTTGAGTTGATTAATTCAAGGTTAATTTATGAATCTGGTTAAGATTAATATTCCATCTTGTCTATTTTTGCTCACCCTTGAGATCTGTATTGTCATGAGCCCTTCTGTCTGAAATCAGTAACAGCAAAATCTGTTTTATCTCACCCTTTTAAAAACTGCTTTTGTTGACTCATCTGAGATGTTATTGTGGATGCCCCCTCCCTGGAGGTGTTTAAGGCCAGATTGGATGAGGCCTTGGGCAACCAAGTCTAGATGAGAGGCATTCTTGCCCATGGCAGAGAGGTTGGACTGGATGACTTTTGAGGTCCCTTCCAACCTAAGCCATTCCATGATTCTATCATGGAATTGAAGTGAGGGCAGAATTGAAGGAGAGATATTTGTAATTCAGGAGTGTCAATCTCTAGCTATTTTTCCAGCTATCATTTAATCCTCATTTTTCCTGTGATTCCTGGAGTAATTTAAATCCTCTGTCCTTGCATAACTCTGAGTTTTGTGTCTATGTTCAGTTTTATGTGTTCTCTCTGTTCTCAAGTGCTATTCTTTTCTGGACAGGAAAAAAAAAGATGTATAAATGGTGCTGCAGAATCTCAAGTTGGAATCTTAATATCAACTTTATTAAGTTTGCAAATAGACATTGTAAAAAACTCAGGCTGAGCTGGGGGGATTTCCTTAAGCTTCTGTAGATAAAGTAAATTCTTTTGTTGTACCTACAGCACAGTGTTTGTACAGGTGGAATTTTATGCTCTTTACCTACCACCTTCAGTTAACCACAGAAACTCCATTGACAGCACCTAAAAAGAGGGAAAGTGCACAACTTATTTTTTCTGTAGCTTTAGTGTCCATTTATTGCTACCAGGAATGGAAAAAGAGAAAAGTATAAATTAGTTTGTCACTGAGCTTGGAAAATTAGATTCTGCTTTTTGAACGATGTTAGCAAGTTCTGTGCCTGCACCGTCCTGTCAGAGAGTCCATGTCCACCTTAATTCCATTACACATTTCATAGCTCCTTTGGAAATGATGTCATTTTCTAAATGAATTTTCTGTACTTCAGAGAAATGTTGCCACAGGCCTATAGTGTGAAGTCACCTTTGAGACCAGAGGCACAACTGGTTTGAACAGAGCTACTGACAATGTTATAAAGGCCTTACAAACATTGTCCTTTTGGTGGAAAGTCAGCTCTTTCTGACACCAAAATCATCTGACACAAGCAAAATGGTCAAACCAGATGTCCTGTGTGGCTCTCAGAGGACTGCCTCATCTGAAATCTTTTAGAGAGGCTTGTAGTGATAGGACAAGAAGCAATAGTTTGAAGCTGGAGCAAGGAGGATTTAGGTTGGACATCAGGAGGAAGTTTTGCACAATGAGAGTGGTGAAATCCTGGAACAGGCTGCCCAGGGATGTGGTTGAGTCCCCATCCCTGGATACATTCAAGGTCAGCCTTGATGCAGCTTGATCTAGATGGAGGTGTTTATGCTGATTGCAAAGGTCTTGTACAAGATGACCTTTGAGGGTCCCTTTCAACCCAGTGCAGTCTGTGAATCTGTGAAATCCTTAACAGCATGGAATTAAATTAACATTAAACTAGAGAAGGGCAGATTTAGGTTGGACATCAGGAAGTCCTTCGCTATGAGGGTGGTGGAACACTGGAACAGGTTGTCCAGGGATGTGATTGAGGCCCCTTCCCTGGACATATTCAAGGTGAGGCTCAATGAGGCCCTGGGCAGCCTGATCTAGTTGGGAATGTCCCTGCTGACTACTGGATGACCTTTGGAGATCCCTTCTGGCCTGGATCATTCTATGGTTCTACAAGAACACAGTTGCACCAAGTATTTTGTGGGCATAATGAAACTAGAAGCAAACAAAGGCAAAAGGCCAAATCTTCTTGGACCTGCAACAGTTGTTATTGTGTCATCTGAGCAACTTTCAAACTTCAAAATTAACAGGGAGACAAACCCCATTACTTTGACAGATTCTTCTGCAGCAGAACTGCCTTTGAGCAACTGCAAACTCAGCCACTACATCAGGTCCTAATCATCTCATTTATGAAGATAATCAAAAGCTCCACAGTGTCAATGAGAAAAGGCAAATGGCTCTAAAGAACAAGTCAGAGTGTAAGCCCTTAAATGAGGTGATGCAATCCAATGTTATCAAAAGCACAATACTTTCCTTTTTAACAAGATCACATCTGTGGCTTTTTTTCCCCCCTAGGATGTACTTTTTAACCCTGCACTTTTTAATGTGCCTGCAGGGTCCTGCGGTTTGGGTACTTTGAAGTCCTCATGACTTTTGCTCTACTTCTGCAAAGATGAGGAAATTTAACATTGCATAACTAAAGTGTAAATAAATGCATGAATATATAACATGTAAACACCTACAGATATTTTCACTTCATCTTTGTAAAGTTTCTGAGTAGCAGAATCTGGTGAGAAAAAAAATGTGTCTTGTCTTGTCAGCTACAGGATTCTGTCATTATAATCCCCAGCTGAAGAAAGGGTGATGTAATGCCCAAATGCTTAGACTGCTGGGCTCAAAACTCCAGAGAAAAGGAAATCACTACCCTATGTCTGCCTACCACAACAAATCAGTTATAAACAGTATTATTATTAGTAGTAGCAGTCTTATTTATTCTTATTTATAATTATCTGAAGAGGAGAAAATAGAACAGATGGATAGTTTTGCCAGTAAGGTGACTGGCCAGGCTCTGGTTCAGAGGTATGCTAGAGCTGTGCCTTGTTTAAAACAAGAGACCATTGGGCTGATTTAAATCGGATTCACAGCTTCACAGATTGCATTGAGTTGGAAGGGCCCTTCAAAAGTCATCCTGTCCAAACCCCCTGCAGTCAGCAGAGACACCTTCAACTAGATCAGATATTGATCTGAAACTTGTAAAATAGTGGCAAACCAAGAGACAATCCCACGCTGAGATCTCTGAAGGAGCTCTGATGTGAAAGAAGGGTTAAGTGGATTTCTCTCTACAGCATGATTTAACTTATTTGTATAACCTTTGGACCAGTTTTAACCTGCCATTAATGACTGCCAGTGGGACTTTCAAATGGATATTGATGTGGACAGCACAGAGCCACAAAAATGATTAAGGGAGTGGAACAGCTTCTTCACGAGGAGAGACTGAGGGAGCTGGGGCTCTTTAGCTTGGAGAAGAGAACACTAAAGGGTGACCTCATTAATGTTTATAAATATGTAAAGGGTGAGTGCCAAGAGGATGGAGTCAGGCTCTTCCTGGTGGTGCCCAATGACAGGACAAGGGGCAACGGGTGGAAGTTGGGGCATAGGAAGTTCCATGGAGATATGAGGAAGAATTTTTTCACTATGAGGGTGACAGAGCCCTGGAACAGGCTGCCCAGGCGGGTTGTGAAGTCTCCCTCTCTGGAGATATTCAAAACCCACCTGGATATGTCCCTGTGTGACCTGTTCTAGGGGATCCTGCTCTGCCCCTAACATTCTGTGATTCTCCAAAACATTGCAGGGCAATTTGATAACCCCAGAAACAATTTTTTCTTTTTCCTTGTGGTGTCAAGAGTCGGTGTGAAACGTGTGTGTGTGTGTGCTCATAGTAATATGTAGTTGGTGGTCTCTACTTCAGTCTCCATTCACCAATCATGAAGAAAAGCTTAAGGAGGGGGAAAAAAAAAAGACAACCACTGAGGGTGATGGTGCTAATTATTCCTGAATTCAGTCTATCTGAACATGACAAATGGCTACTCAGGATTCAGCCATGCATTTATTCTGCTAATGCATTCATATCTATCCAAGGAAGAGGGGAAAAAAAAGCCCACCAAGTTTTAATTTTCCTTCATTACATGTCATCAGCTCAATTAACCATTATATTTGTAGTAAAATAGTGGCAAATTACTGCTTTCTTATTTTGGCTTGCCTGAAGATTTATGGCTATTAGCATTAATTTGTTTGCATTATATAGCATTTCTTTCTCTCTTTAACAGCAGCATGCACTTTACTCTGAGTGGGTTTTCTTTTTCTGTGTTTGTTGCCATTTCAATATTGCTTACTAACATTTAATATATTTTGCTTTCTTTTTTGTTTGTTTCGTTTTATTTTGCTGACAAAGTTGCATTGATGAAAGCTGATTTGCAAGGTAGATAGCCCTGTGTGTATTAAACAAGACTGAAACCCCCAATGCACAGTTGGATTAATGCAATAAAACGCTCTGTACATTTCAGAACTCAAGTGTGATATTCTCTTCCAGATTTTGCCTTTCACACCTCTCAAACAATGAGCTGCGCTAACCTTCATTTTCCAGTGTTGCCTGCATAAAGGCTTTCAGTCTTGAATATGTTTGTACAGTGATTGCTTTAGTGCTTTGATCATTCCTTTTCAGATTTCTTTGTATTGCAGTAGTCTAGCTATGATTCTCTAGAAATAGAGTAGCTTTGTTTTTCATACCTGTGTCACATTTTGGCATGCCAGTCCATTAGTAGTTTGATTTCCTGCATCTCCCCTTTAAAAGGAACCTGCATGGGATCCCTGAAGCATGTGAATCGGTACTTGCCAACATCCCTGCCAAAGAATCCTTACCCCTGTCAATTTCAGACCTCAATCATCTAGAATAATTCAAAGGATTAAAAGCATTGTATAGTGTAGCTCCATTTTAATTCACTTTGGTTTGAGTTTCATTTTGGTTTCCATTTTTCACTTTCATCTCCTAGAGCTTTGCTTTCTGTGGCATCTGGCTTTGCTGTTTGAAATGTTTTTACAGGGAAGAATAATCAAGTTCTTCTTTAGACAATTTTTAGCCACATTGTAGTCTGACACAAGACTAACAAATAACTTGCACCCCAAGTTAACATTCCCCCTGTACCTAGAATAACTCTGCTGCAGTTTGTGCATTCTCATGTATTTGAGATATCTTTAAAAGACTCAAGCAAACCCAGCTTTTCAATATTACCTGCTGCTACAAAAATCAGCAGATTTGTGCGTTGGTAACTCTTTGCTCATTTGATTGGAGATGTTGGCAGCTAGTTCATGTGATCCAGTGAGAAATGCCTTTCTTTGGAAAACAAAATGCAAGTCCTTTTTTTTTTCTTCTCTCCTGTGTGTTCTCATCAGGACCCAGCACGACGTGCCAAGAGGATTCCTGTGCAAACCAGGGAGTGTGCTTGCAGCAGTGGGATGGATTCAGCTGCGACTGCAGTATGACCTCCTTCAGTGGACCCTTGTGCAATGACCGTAAGTACACTAAAGAAATGCTGATCCAGAGCTCTAAGGCAATGTTTGAAGCAAGTTTCTGAATTTCTGTGGTATTTGAATATCAGGTATTGCAGTCAAATGGCAAACCTGTAAGGATTATAAGAGGAGCATAGCTAAAATGCAGAATGTGAATTTTGGACATTGTGCAGTATCAAATTGACAGACTTTGGGGTTTATTACACTTGATTGCATGTCTAAATATACTGCTGGTTTCCTATTTGAAATAATCCCTTTCTTGCATCAATGTTGCAAATAATTGTGTCTTTTTATTTCTTTCTCCCTGATTGGAAAAAAAATATATATAAAATACAACCAACCCCTTTTACATTTGATTATCTTAAGCTATATTGTAATTTGCTAGCATTATAACACCAGGGCTATAATTACTGTGCAATACTCGACAAGGCTGATTATCTCCCTTTCTTTAGGTGACACACTGAGTGTGTCACACCACTAAAAGCATGCTGGGTATTTTAGTTCTTTTACATTTCAGCTGAATCAAACCACAGAATGTGCATCAACCATCTGGGCTTTCAGGAAAAGCTTCAACCTGTCAGAAACAAGGGGCCTGATTCACCAATGTCATCACTGAGTTTCATGCCAAGCTAGCCTTATTGTTCTGAACAGAACTATGCAGAAGTGAAAATGGAAGAGTGAAGCAGGAGCAGTAATGATCCATGATAACTGCTGTCCTCCTGCACAGTAGGAGTTATAATGGCACTCAAGCTCCCAAGTTTACTTTTTAATTCATCACACTGGAAATAGCCAAATTCTGCCCATTTTTACAGACCTGTTGTCTTGGTTTGATCTGAAATAGCTCTGGACTGAGGACAGAATGAATTTAGCCCAGAGGAGTAAATAAACTCTCACACAGAATTGGAAGTGAAATAGAAATAGTATTTACACAAGTAAACCAAATACAAAAGGTACCAAGGCAAAAGGATTGATTGATTGTCCCTCCCTTCCTCCCTCCCTCCCTCCCTCCCTCCCTCCCTCCCTCCCTCCCTCCCTTCCTTCCTCCCTCCCTCCCTTCCTTCCTTCCTCTCTTCCTTCCTTCCTCCCTCCCTCCCTTCCTTCCTTCCTCTCTTCCTTCCTTCCTTCCTTCCCTCCCTCCCTCCCTCCTTCCTTCCTTCCCTCCCTCCCTCCCTCCCTCCTTCCTTCCCTACCTTCCTCCCTCCCTCCCTCCCTTCCTTCCTTCCTTCCTGTCTACCTATCTGTCTATCCATCTATTTGTCTACCTGTCTGTCTATCTATCTATTTATCTACCTATCTGTCTATCCATCTATCTACCTATCTCTCTATCCATCTATCTACCTACCTACCTACCTACAGGCCTATCTATCTGTTTGTCTAGCTCTCTATCTATTTCTGTTTGTATACATTTACCTGAATGAAGAGCTGATGATGGAAAAGGGTTGGTGCCACTGTTTAGCTGAGCATTTTGCATTTTTAATGTCTTGTTCTGGTTGGAGAACCAGAGAACTCTACAGCAAGGTGTATCTTCATGGACAAACCCGAAGGTCACAGAATAATTATAACCTGAAAAGCCTTTGGCTGAAATTGTATCGAGCACAGGGGTAGAAAATGAAGTCAATATAAAAGCTACATTAATTATTCTAGTGAAAGTTCCACCTTTCTGTGTTGGAAAGGACTCAGTCTGTTTCTCTGTGGTTGCTGCCATGGTTGAAATGAAATGTGGTATCAAAAAAGCCCTCTTGATAATTTGAGCAAAAGTTTGGATTTACTTTATGCATATGAGTTTGCCTCTCCCAGCAACGTGAGTGATTAGTCATACTGCTAAACATATACTTCCAAAGATCTCAGTCCCCTGTCTGCTACAGGAGAAAATTATTTGTTTCTACCTTCCTTTAAAGTTGTTATTTCTGTTCTTCTGTGATCTGTGAGCTCTTCCAAAGGCAACTAAAAACTATAAAGAAGAAGTTTTGTGTTCCATGCCTAGCAAAGGGAAAATGGTCTTTATAGATAGTTGTAGCTTTAACTGATGTCTGGATATGGAATATTCTATGAAGTGGTAGCTGTTGCATAAGTTTGGTGACCTGATGAACTTAGGTAAGGAAGAGATTTACCTATCTGTAAAGGCTCATTTGAGTGATAACTTTATGGACTATATTGCACACAGTCAGATAATTCTCAATATGTTTCTGATGAGGGTTACCCTCAGTGCATGGCTGCAAAAGATACTTTTGTCCTAGATTATTTTTTTAATGTAGTTCTGTCAGGAAATATACACATGAGATATAAATTTATGCTAGGTATGGATGTTTTGTGACAGAACATGGAGTCTGGTAAATATAGCATGTTTGGTTTCTACTTTATCTTGGTTGTTCAGATCAGTTCATAGATTCATCAAATGGTTTGGGTTGCAAGGCACCTTAAAGATCAGCCAGTTCCAATTCCCCTGCCATGGTCAGGGATACCTTCCACTAGCCCAGGTTGCTCAATTCCTCATCCAACCTGGTCCTGAACATCTCCAGGGAAGGGCCATCTATGACCTCCCCGGGCAACCTTTTCTGGTGTCTTCCCACCCTCACAGGAAAGAATTTCTTCCTAATCTCCAGTCTAAATCTCCCTGCTTCCCACTTAAAGCCATTGCCCCTCATCCTGTCACTACAAGACCTTGTCCCTGCCCAGCCCTCCTGTAGCTCCCTTCAGGTACTGGAAGGCTGCTCTAAGGTCTTCTCTGAACCTTATCCAGGCTGAACAGCCCCAACTCTCTCACCCTGTCCCCACAGAGGAGCTTCTCCAGCCCTCTGATCATCTTCGTAGCCTTTTCTGATCCCTCTCCCACAGCACCATGTCCTTATTGTGCTGGGGACACCAGAACTGGATGCAGTAGAGCAGGGGGAGGTCTCACCAGAGCAGAGGGGCCCAGTCACCTCTTTTGTCCTGCTGGTCACACTGCTTTCGACACAGCCCAGTTAATGGTTTGCTTACAAATGGATGGCTGCGTGCAGCTTCCTGAGAAAATGCATCACAAGCATCCAGCCTGTTCCTAACAGCAGGTTAGAGAGTGAAAGCTCTCCAGCCCTCACCCTAGGGAGCTCAGCTTTTTTACAAGAGTAAGGCTGAAAATTACTCCAGCAAAACAAAACAAATCTGTGAGAGATTATCTGCTTTCTCAAAGTTCCTGTCTGTTTTGACTCAAGCAGTCTTTAAGTGCAGCCATAGTAGTGAATGCAATGGCATGTTTGTGGAAACAACTTCTGCTATTAGGGCATGGAAAAGAGCAGGCATAATAGCATTGTC
The DNA here is from genome assembly GCF_026170545.1 of Melanerpes formicivorus. Taxonomy (NCBI): domain Eukaryota; kingdom Metazoa; phylum Chordata; class Aves; order Piciformes; family Picidae; genus Melanerpes; species Melanerpes formicivorus. Next base: position 3,984,332 of record NW_027142378.1, read on the forward strand.
TCATTACAGTAGTGTAGAAATGTTCTATGCCAAGTCAGAGAGCAGCTTCCACACTGGCAGCGTACAGCAATAAAGTATTGGCACTGTACTTGTGATGGTAGAACTAACACTGTGTCAAGACATCCATTGCAGTCCATTGCTGATGGGTTAGTGTGGTCTCTCCTGACTAGGAATCAGGTATCTTCAACCACTGTGAGGAACAAAACTTCTCTTTAAAGTTGTCTTTTATTTGCAAAAGCAGCATGGCCAGCAGGTTGAGAGAGGTGATTCTGCCACCCTGCTCTGGTGAGACCTCACCTGCAGTGCTGTGTCCAACTCTGCAGCCCCCAGAACAAGACAGACATGCACCTGCTGAAGCAGGTCCAGAAGAGACCACCATGATGATCAGAGGGCTGGAGAACCTCTCCTGTGTAGATAGGCTGAGAGAATTTGGGCTATTCACCCTGGAGAGAAGGCTCCAATGAGACCTTAGAGCTATATTTCCGAAGGGGACGTACAGAAAAGCTATTTAGAAGGGTCTGTGGTAATAGGATGAGGGGCAGTGGTTTGACACTGGAGCAGGGGAGTTTTAGGTTGGTCATCAGAAGGAAGTTCTGCACAATGGGAGTGGTGAAATACTGGAACAGGTTGCCCAGGGATGTGGCTGAGTCCTCATCCCTGGAGATATTTAAGATCAGACAGCCTGAATTCTTTCAGCCTGTCTTCATAGCAGAGGTGCTCCAGCCCTCTCATCATCTTGGTAGCACTCTTCTGGATCTTTTGGGTCTTTTGACACCTAGACTCTAAGATCCATCTCTATTCTATTTTTGTGAGAAGGATGTACACCAAACAAAGAAGCTTAGCTTAAAGCAGTGACCAAAACCTGAGCTAACCATCAGAGCCACTCAGCAGTACTTTCCAAAGTAATACTGGATATTCCTGGCTAAGCCTTTTCAGGTGTTAGCTACAATAAATGCATAACCTGCTATTAAGGGTAGGGATAGAAAATTCCTCAGAGTACTTTAAAACACATTTGATTTCCATCTCCAGTAGCCAAGAATTAAAAAATCTGTCCCTGATATGATGCCAGTCTAAATACTTTGGATGATTATTTTACCATAGAGACTTCCAGTCCACAGGAGAAATAAAGAGAGCTGCACACAAAATTACAATGCAGGGCAAGCTGCTGGAATGAACTAATTGAAGAAATCTCAATTTGTTCAGCTTATCTTATCCAATATCTCTCTGTAATGAATATCTGGGATTTCTGGTGACAACTAGCAGTGGCCTAATTTGTAGAAACCTCAAAGGAAGTAGGACTTCACACACACAGAGGCTTGAAAATGCAGAAATGGTGAGGTGTTAACAGAGAAATGAAAAAACAACTGTAAAAAGAGCAAAGGAAGCAAGAAGTGTTGCCTGTGAGCCATAGCTGTGGACCAAGTTTACTTTTTTAAGCATAGGTTTTGGTTGGAATCCTGACCAGTATAGACTTCACCTTGGGCTGTAGGGCTCCTGGGTTGTTTTATGAGGGTACCTGTTGCTCCAGCCAGAATTATGGAAGGTGATACACAGATGACAACAGTTTTTCCCTCCCAAGATTTTAGTGGCTAAGCTCTATTAGGTTGTCTTTGATTCATTTGGATTTCGTAGTATGTACATTTTGGCCTTTCATTAAGATAAACATATTAATGTAGGTTAATAGGAATGCTGCTGTTGACAGTCTGAAAACAAGAGGTAGAATTATTTTTCTTTTCTTGTTTACATATTAATTGTGGAGCAGTCACTCAGATGAGCTGTGTATGCCTAAGATGTGTGCTTGCAGCCCAGAAGGCAGCCTTGTCCTGGGCTGCAATTAAAGCAGTGTGAGCAGCAGGATGAGGGAGGAGATTCTGCCCCTCTGTTCTGGTGAGACTCCACCTGGAGTATTGCATGCAGTTCTGGTATTCCAACACAAGAAGAACGTGGAGCTACTAGAGAGGGTCCAGAGGAGGCCACAAAGATGATCACAAGGCTGGAGAACTTCTCTCATGGGGACAGTCTGAGAGAGTTGGAGCTGTCCATCCTGGAGAAGAGGTTTCCAGGGAGACCTTATAGTTGTGTTCCAATACCTGATGGGAGTTTACAGGAAAGGAACTTTATACAAGGGCTTGTAGTGATAGGATGAGAGGAAATGGATTGAAGCATGAGGAGGGCAGATTTAGACTGGAGAAAATATTGACAGTGAGGGTGGAGAGAGACTGGAACAGGTTGCCCAGCTTGGTTGTGGGTGTCCCTCTCTGGAAGTGTTCAGGGCCAGATTGGATGAAGCATTCAGCAACCTGGTCTAGGGGAAGGTGTCCCTGCTCATGGCAGTGGGGCTGGAACTAGATGATCTTTAAGGTGCCTTCCAACCCAAACCATTCCATGGATCTATCAAAAGAGTTCAGTAATTTACATTTTCTCACATTCCAAACTATTCCTTTAAAAGCTTCACAAGAACAGAAAGTTGTTTGATGGTGACCTGACATGTGAGAGTATTTCTAACATGCAGCAAAAAAGTAAAGTTTTAAGTAGGATACCTGCTATAGGAAAAGGCCAAAAAGGAACTTTCAAAGTAGCCAGAAAACGCTCTTCACAGTATCACTAAGGTTGGAAGAGACCTCAAAGATCATCTTACAGTTACTTGTAAAATCACAGAATGGCTTAGATTGGAAGGGACCTTAGAGATCATCTGTTCTAACCTCCCTGCCATGGGCAGGGAAATTGTAGCTCAGATAGGAACAGTTACACAACATTTCTAGCCAGCCTGCAATATTAAAAATGGAAATAGTGTCCAAAAATTGGAAGCTTCTCTCTGCCTCTGGAGGAATCAAGGGAGTAATTAAATTGGATTTTGATATGTCAATAAGATCTTTCTCTTATTAATGGCAAAATAATTTTCAAAATGAAATCCTAGAAGTGTTTCCAGTGCCATAAAGGTGGAAATGATTAAGGGTTAATTGAATATATTCTCCTGGAACTAAAATTGTTCTGTTGGGTATCGTTAGACTCCTTCCTCTAGAACTTCCAATTATTCCAATTTAATAGCGTGCTATGTACAATGCAGGCCTGAAATTTGTGTAGCCAAAAGCTTTTCACAGTAACCAGCAGATTGCCTGAGCTGTCACTGTTCTTCTTCCCAAATTTCTCTGCATGTTCCAACAATATCATATATTAAAACCAGTTTTAGGTAGCTAGTACTTTTCTGAACGAGAATAATCACTCAACGTGGCACAGCTGGACCAGAAATTTTAGCTCTGTGATGGTGTCAGTCATTCCTTTCCAACAACCCCCCAAAAAAGAGCAATGAGTAAGTGCTAGAGTTTGGGTTTAATTTATTGATTTTTTTTTAATACATGACAGCTGCAGGAGTCACAAGTGGTAAGAATAAAAAGCTTTCCCAAGCAGTGCCTCTGTAACCCAGAGTATGAGAATAGCTCGCAGTGCATGTGGGCAGTTTGCTGTTTTACCTGGAAGATATTTCAGTCCAGTGGCAGAGTCATGCACAGTGGTGCTTCAGAAAGGTAAAGCTGTTCAGTCTTTCTGAAGGCTGCACAACTGGACTCAGGTTACTAAGGCAACCTGATCTTCCTCAGCATGTATTCTGGCTCCACAGGTAGGTTGGGTTCAAAGTAACTACAGACCTGTGAGAAACTTGTGTGCTCAATGCCAAACAGGGTTTTGTTGGTAGCTCAATGCCATCTTTGGAGGCTCCTGTGTGCTCATTTTGGCCAGGGGCTGAAGAAAATTGCAGAGTAAGCAAAATATATGAATATTCTGTCACAGAATCACAGGCTTGTTTCAGGTGGAAAAGATCAGGGAGTCCAACTGGCAACACCACCACAGCCCAAAGTGCCATGGCCACATGTTTCTTGAACACCTCCAGGGGTGGTGACTGCACCACCTCTTGGAGCAGCCTGTTCCAATGCCTGACCACTCTCTCAGTAAAGAAATACTTCCTAGTATCCAACCTAATCCTCCCCTGGTGCAACTAGAGGCCCTTTCCTCTCTTCCTATGCCTCATTACCTCAGACAACAGGTCAACATGCACCTGGCTTCAACCTCCTTTCAGGGAGTTGTACAGAGTGAGAAAGCTCTCTTCAGCCTTCTTTACTCCAGACTACACAACCCCAGTTCCCTCAGCTGCTCCTGAAGGTTCTTTTCTCCAGAATCTTCCCTGGTTTCATTGCCCTTCTCTGGACATGCTCTAGCAGCTCAAGGTCTTTCTTGGAGTGAGGATATGGCTGTGGATGTGGACATGAATGTGGATAAATCAAGGTGTTCTGGAATCCACATTAAATATCTGTCTAATTTCTCAGAAGCATGCACTGCAGTAATGGCAAAGCACAGAGAAAGGTATATCCAAGAGACCTTTACAGCATTCTCTGTTCAAAAAGTGCTGGAGGGATTTGTACCTGCTTTTGACTACTTTTGGCCTGCCAGCCCCACCTTTCCAGAAGCTCATCCAAAGGAAATTTCCATCAGCACTCTTGTTCTCTCAATGTCATTTGTTTCATATCCCTCCATAAGTCATTCTGACTTAGACTTATGAATCTTACATACTATTATTGTGTTTGGAAGACGTCATAGCGAAACTCTGAAGCTATGTAGCTATGAAGCTGTAAAGCTGTTGTGTTTGGAAAACTTCTGCTCAAGTGAGAGCTCACCTGGAGTACTGCATCCAGCTCTAGGTCCCCCAACACAAGAGAGACATGGACCTGCTGGAGCTGGTCCAGAAGAGGCCACAAAGATGATCAGAGGGCTGGAGAACCTCTCCTATGGGGGCAGGCTGAAGGATTTGGGGCTGTTCAGCCTGGAGAACAGAAGGCTCCAGGGAAACCTTAGAGCTGTGTTTCCATACCTGAAAGAGACCCACAGGAAGGCTGGGGAGGGACTGTTTAGAAGGGTTTGAAGTGATAGGACAAGAGGCAATGGCTTGAAAGTGGAGCAGGGGAGATTTAGGTTGGACATCAGGAAGAAGTTCTGCAAAATGCGAGTGGTGAAATACTGGAACAGGTTGTGCAGAGATGTGGTTGAGGCCCCATCCCTGGAGACATTCAAGATGAGTCTTGATTTGTCCCTGAGCAGCCTGCTCTAGTTGGATGTGTCCCTGTTGAGTGCAGGGGGCATTGGACAAGATGACCTTTGAGGGTTCCTTCCAAGACAATGCAATGTGTGAATTTTCTGCTGAAGTATTTTAGGGAATTGTGAAAGCAGGTGACTGAGTCACCTGATACCAGAGTGAAACAATGCTGCTGGAGTTTCACAAAATTTTGGTGTCTGGTGGCTTAATGAAGGCAACTGCAAAGTGCAGTCCCAGCCTAGGGAAAACTACTGTGGATTAAATGTGGCCAATACCCCATTTAGGGACTGGAAGTTAGAGCTGTAGAAAAGAGAGTGGCAACAGCTAATGCTCAGGAAGCTGCTTGGTGCCCACAACCCCAATTTAAAGGCTGTGTTAAGGATGCTTGTCAATTTGCTGTTAATTCTAGAGGAATGTGCATGCTGCTAAGCTCTGTGCTGCTACTCTTTCTAATGATTCCATATTTGGAACTGAACCCAGACGTATGAGGAAGAAGATCATTCCACTTTAAACATTTGCACACTAAAAAACCCACTTAACATGTATGATATGCAGCATTCAATGTCAAAGTGCATTAATATTTACAGATAGCATTTGCAAATCATCTTAAGCTCTGAGTCTGCTCTACCACATAAGGAAATCCTCCCTATAGCATGGTGGTTGCTTTAAAATTCTCTCCTTATTAGAATCCTAGAATACTTTGAGTTGGAAAACGACCTTTAAGGTCATTAAAGCCCACCATTATCTAACGATACCAAGTCTGGTGCTGAACCATTTCCATTTCAGCACCACAAACAGCTCCAGCGATGGTGACTCCACCACCTCCCTGGGAGCCTGTTCCAGTCTTTGAGAACCCTTGCAGTCACTAAGTTTTTTTCTGAGATCCAACCCAAACCTCCCCTTGCACAACTTGAGGCCTTTTCCTTGCATCCTATCACTTGCTACTTGGGAAAAGAGACCAGCCTAGTTTTGTAGGCAACTTGTGTCTCTGCTGCTGGCTTTGGGCCACATCTCTCCTGAAAACAATCACAAGGAAAAACAAAGAAACAACCAATCAGTAGCAAAACTCTTCTGAAGAAAATGAGAAGCACCACAACTCTTCAGCACACCAGAAGGAGCCAATGAGTCTCCTTAGTCGTTCACATTACCCATATTATAGAATTCTACTTGGCATTAAAACCCAGTGAATCACAGAATTATAGAGTGATTTGGGTTGGAAGGGACCTACAAAAGTCATCTAGTCCACTGCCCTGAAGTCAGCAGGGACATCCTCCATTATATCAGGTTGTCCAGAGCTCTGTTGAGCCTGACCTTGAATATGTCCAAGGATGGGGCCTCAACTACTTCCCTGGGCAACCTGTTTCATCAGATTTGCTGTGAATACAAAAAGCCATCTGCAGAACTCTTTCACAAAGCATTCCAAACTGATCAGAAGTATCAGGTTTGGTAAAGATAAACACGTGATATGCCCGTGAGCAGAGGGCAAGATTGAGATTCCTTAGGATACAGCACTTCAGCCAAGGTGATGGATATCTGAAAACCTTGCCCAAATAGCAAAATTCCTCCAATTTTGGCCAGAACCCCAGAGTCAAATACAAGGATATTCGAGGGGCTACTTGTGTATCTATTTGAAAACAGATAGGGAGGTTGTGGGTGCCTTCTCCCGGAAGGTATTTAAGGTCAGGTTGGATGAGGCCTTGAGCAACTTGGTGTAGTGGAAGGTGTCCCTGCCCATGGCAGTGGGGTTGCAACTAGACCATCCTGAAGGTCCCTTATAACCCAAACCATTTTATGTCTCTATGAACAATCTTCTCCTATCTCCTTGCGCTCTTTGGGTGCTTTAGCAGTGAGCTCCAATCTTGCCTGGTTTATTCCTTTTTTTTTTTTTTCTTTTTCCTTTTATTTTTTTTTGTCTGCTAAAAGGATTTGGACACATTTTAATAGGCTTCCTTCTGTAATCCCTGAGGGGAAGTCTTTATAGCAGGAAAATATTCAAGGAGATAGTATCTCTGTAATTGAAAGCACTACCAGGAAGAAAATGAAAGCCATTTCCAAACGTGCTGGAGCCGTAGTGGAGTGTCAGATCGAGTTCAGATACTTCCAGAACAGAGATATAATTTCTGTGCAACTGAGGCCTGAACATTTTTGGGAAAAAAAAAATAAAAAAATCCTAATTTGGGAAAGATTTTACTGAGCAAACATCATCCTATTCTCCTCTTGAAACTCTACCCCAAAAGCTTTTCTCTCTCTTGCCTCTGCTCGCTCCCAACTTGTACTACTGGTGATATTTAATTTGAGCTACTTAGTGCAGCTTTCCTGGGACAAAGACCAAGTGCAAAATGAAAAGGTTCTGTAACCCCAACCAATGCTCAAGGGTGAGCCATGGCATTTTCCCTGAGGATTAGCTTTTCCCTGTGGATGATACTGTACCCCAGACAACAGGGGAAAGCTTAGGGAAAGCAACAGGAATGGAATGGAATGGAATGGAATGGAATGGAGTGGAATGGAATGGAATGGAATGGAATGGAATGGAATGGAATGGAATGGAATGGAATGGACCAGACCAGGTTGGAAGAGACCTTCAAGATCATCACGTCCAACCTATCAACCAATCCAACCCACCTAATCAATTAACCCATGGCACCAAGCACCCCATCAAGTCTCCTCCTGAACACCTCCAATGATGGTGACTCCACCACCTCCCTGGGCAGCCCATTCCAATGGGCAAGCACTCTCTCTGTATAGAACTTCTTCCTAACATCCAACCTAAACCTCCCCTGGCACAGCTTGAGACTGTGTCCTCTTGTTCTGGTGCTGGCTGCCTGGGAGAAGAGACCAACCCCCACCTGGTTACAACCACCCTTCAGGTAGATGCAGCCTATTGTCCTTTCAGGTGCCTGGGAAAAGTGTTTCCCATAATTTGACTATTCCTGCATTGTGATTTTACTTTATTTATTGTTTTGAGGTTTTTTGCATTATTCTATTTTTGTTTTATTTTAATTTTTTGCATTATTTTTTAAATTTCAATATTTAATTTTATTATTTGATTCCACTTTCTTTTAAATTTTATTTCAGTTGACATTTCTAAAAGTTTATTTCATTATTCTCCTTGATTATTTTATTCCATTTTATTCCATTTTACCTTCAAAAAAAGTATTTCCATGTCTATTATTTCTATTCCATTTATTTAATGTTTATTTTATTCTTGTATTCCATTTTATTCCACTTCATATTTTATTTCATTTTATTTCAATTTCTATTTTTCTTTTATTGTATTTCATTAATTTATCATTTTATTCTATTTTATATCTTATTTCACATCAATTTCTGTTATTTTGATTCCATTTTATGTCATTGTTTTATTCCAATTTATTTTCTTTCATGATTTTTATTTATTATCTTATTCCATTTTATTTAGCTGTATTTTATTTTGTATTTCATTTCAATTTTTTTACCATTTTATTTTACTTTATATTTTACCTTCTTTCAATTTATTTTATTTCATATTCTGTTATGTTTTGTTTTGCTTGGTTGGTTGGTTTAATTTTGAACTAATGTAATTTTACCCCTGTATTTTATTATTTGCTTCACTCAAGAAACTCCATGTAGGATATTTATGGATGGAATGGGTTGTCCAGGGAGGTGGTTGAGGCCCCATCCCTGGAGGTGTTTAAGACCAGGCTGCATGAGGCTCTGGCCAGCCTGATCTAGTGTGGGGTGTCCCTGCCCATGGCAGGGGGGTTGGAACTAGATGATCCTTGTGGTCCCTTCCCACCCTGACTGATACTATGATATCTCCACACCTCGAGTACTGTGTCCAGTTCTGGGCCCCTCAGTTTAGGAAGGAGGTTGACTTGCTGGAACGAGTCCAGAGAAGGGCAACGAAGTTAGTGAGGGGCTTGGAACACAAGCCCTATGAGGAGAGACTGAGGGAGCTGGGGCTGCTTAGCCTGGAGAGGAGGAGACTCAGGGGTGACCTTATTGCTCTCTACAACTACCTGAAGGGGGGTTGTAAACAGGCAGAGGTTGGTCTCTTCTCCCAGGCAGCCAGCACCAGAACAAGAGGACACAGTCTCAGGCTGCGCCAGGGGAAGTTCAGGCTGGAGGTCGGGAGGAAGTTTTACACAGAGAGAGTGACTGCCCATTGGAATGGGCTGCCTGGGGAGGTGGTGGAGTCGCCGTCACTGGAGGTGTTCAGGAGGAGACTTGACAGGGTGCTTGGTTACATGGGTTAGTTGATTGGGTGGTGTTGGATGATAGGTTGGACGTGATGATCTTGAAGGTCTCTTCCAACCTGGTTTATTCTATTCTATTCTATTCTATTCTATGCACCCTGGTTCAGTTTTGAGTTTATTGAAACTGAAGGATGGATTATTGAGCAGCACAAATATTAGCTCCTATTAGTTCCCTCATGTAAATATTCAGAAATTCAATTTTATCTGTGTGTTTATGAGAGTAAAAGATGTGGACGGGCACAGAATTACCAAAGTGCTCTCACATGAAGCTAAAAAATTCCAGATGAATATGCCGTCAAGGATAATTTACATTATTCCTTCCTAACACAGCTAAGTGATTCTGAGGAAATCCTTTTCTGCCGTCACTCTATTAAAACATAACTGCATTTTGAGGGGAAAAAAAAAAAAAAAAAGAATAAAAAGAAAACTCAGGGATGGGAAATTTAATCTTGGACAAATAACAGCATTTTGCAAACTTTTTCTGTCCTCTCTATACAGCAGTCCTCTCCTTTTCACATTCAGATGTCTTCTCAAATTCTCATCTGAGTTTCTGGGCTTGGTTTTTTGTTTGTGGGTTGTTTTTTTTTTTTTTTTGGGGGTTTTTTTGTTGGTTGGGTTTTTCTTGACAGTGTGAACAATTTGTCTTTTCTTACTTTGCTTCGCAATGATAAAAGCTATACGTCCAAAGATGAGGTTTGAATAGGAGACTGCACATTGCAGATGCACTGTTTTTGAAGCAGCTTTGGGGAAATCATAGAATCCTAGGATGGCTTGGGTTGGAAGGGACCTTAAAGAGCTGATGAGTTGGACAGGACCTTAAAATGCAGGCATTTAATTACATCCTAGAGTCACAGAATCACAGAATAATAGAATGAATTAAGTTGAAAGGGATGTCAAAGATCACTGACTCCAACCCCCCCGTCATGGGCAGGAATGCCTCTCATCTGGACTTGGTTGCCCAAGGCCTCATTCGACCTGGCCTTGAACACCTCCAGGGAGGGGGCATCCACAGCCTCTCCGAGAAGCCTGTTCCAGTGTCTCACCACCCTCACACAAGATGGACTTGATTACTGGGTCCAGTTTTGGACCCCTCACTACAGGAAGGACTTTTAGGTTCTGGAGTGTGTGACAGGACTAGGGGGAATGGATCCAGGAGGAGGGAAGATTCAGATTGGATGTTAAGAAAAAGTTCTTCCCCATGAGGGTGGTGAGACACTGAAACGGGTTGCCCAGGGAGGTGGTGGAAGCCTCATCCCTGGAGGTTTTTAAGGCCAGGCTGGATTTGGCTGTGAGCAACCTGTGAGGTGTCCCTGCCCATGGCGAGGAGTTGGAACTGGATGAGCCTTGAGATCCCTTCTAACCCTAACAATTCTGTGATTCTATGTTATTAAGCATGAAGAATATACATTCCTGTCCAAGCTGCCTCTTTTTACTTTTATTTTTTGCTTAGCTATTTAAATATCAATTATTTAACCTACACTTGTCCTTAAATATGATTGTGTCATCATTTGTGTTTGCTTTGAATTGGCTTTTAAAGGGAAGGCATTTGCAGTTATGCTTCTTTCTGCTGCCATCTGTGCTGTAAAACTTCTATTTATTAGTATTTTGATTCCATTTAGTAATAATGTGATTTATCTCTTCCCTCAACTTAGTAAACATTTAGGTAGTAATTCTCTGTGGACTCAAGGCTGTTTTCAAGCACCTCTTGGAGTGGCATGAAAGGTCCTTAAGTCAAAATCCAGGATCTCTACAGAGAGACAGGGTAATTATCTTAAGATAGAACACAATACTGCTGTCAGAACAGGAATTCTTCCTTCTGCCCCCAAATCCCAGAACAGCAAAACAGGAATGTGGATCCAAAAAGATCAAAGGTTTTCTTCTGGTTCTGAATATATTGATCTGGGTAACCATTGGGATCCACTCCAACTGGGGGGAGACCTCAGGGCTCTCTCTACAGCTCCCTGAAAAGAGGTTGGAGTAAGGATGGAGGACAGCCTCTTCTCCCTGGTGGCCAGCAACAGGACTGGAAGAAATGGTTACAAGCTGCAACAGAGAAGGTTTAGGCTGGATGTTAGGAAATATTTCTTCACTGAAAAGATTCTTAAACATTGGAATGGTCTGTCCAGGGCAGCGCTGGAGTCACCATCCCTGGGGGTGTTCAAGCAGTGAGTGGACCTGGCACTTAGGAACATGGGTTGCTGTTGACTCTTCAGTGCTGGGTTAAAGGTTGTTCTAGATGATCTTGAAGGTCTCTTCCAACCAAAGGTATTCTGTGATTAATGTTGGTGACAGATATTACTGAATTTATTCATGATAACCCATGTGTCCATTCTGCAGGCAATGATGCTGTGGCTATCATCACTAAGTACTACCTCTGAAAGCTGCGTCCTATCAGTGCTGGTATTTGCCTTGTGTTTATGCTGGGGATAGTCCAGTTGTAAAGATCAGAGTAGAAGGAGTTTCTTTGATGTTTTTAGAAGTAGGATTTTTTTTTTTCCCCCCTAGCTGAATGTCAGTTTTCTGTGAGTAAATTAAAATGTTCCAGAGCAGAGCCTGGCAATTATTGCCAATTGTAGCTTGAATGACATGCTTTGGTATTAGTATTCCTGGCAGGGCTTTGTCTGCAACATGAAGCTGTTGCTTCCTTCTGTCTGTTTAAATTGGGAGAGGTGAATATTGTGACCAATCAGTTGTAGTAAAAAAAAAAACCCCAAACATCCTGGTACTACACTTTATTTATTTTTTTAATGATTTTTTTTTTTTTAATTTAAGATATATTTTCCAATTTCCTTTTCCTTTTGGCATATTTCAGTCATTTTCTTTATGGGCTATGCACACTGGTTGTTAACACTCTCCTTAAATGCTCTGATCAACCCTGCCTAAATATGGTTAATTTCCAGTGACTGGCCCAGTCACAGAAGGGTAGGGGTTGGAAAGGACCTCTGAATGTCACCTAGACCACAAATCTCCTGCTAGAGCAGGATCACCCAGAGTAAGTCACCCAGGAACATATCCAGGCAGATTTGGAATCTCAACAGAGATGGCAGCTCTACAACATCTCTGGGCAGCCTGGTCCAGTGCTTTGCCACCCTCACAGGAAAGAAGCTTTTCCTCTTGTTTATGTAGAACCTCTTAGGTTCCACTTTGTGCTGTTGCCCCCTGTTCTGTCACTGGACACCACTGAAAAGAGACCAGCCCCATCTTCGTGGCCTCCACCCTTTAGAAGCTGAGAAGCGTTGAGAAAAATCCCCTCTCAGTCTTCTTTTGTCTAGGCTAGAGAGCTCCAGGGCTCTCAGCCTCTCCTTGCCAGAGAGAATTTCCATCCCCCTCACCATCTTCATTGGACTCTCTCCAGTAATTCCCTGACTCTTGAACTGGAGAGCCCAGGACTGTGTGACCTACTCTAGAAGATCCTGCTCTGGCAGTGGGAGTTGGACTTGGTCTTTCAAGGTCCTTTCCAACCCCTACCATTCTGTGACTCTGTAACTGATCACAGTGCTCCAAATGTGGCCTCACCAGGGCAGAGTAGACGAGGAGAAGCTTCCTCAACCTTCTGGCCATGCTCTTTGTAATGTACTCCAGAATATCTTTGGCCTTCTTGCCTGTAAGGGCACACTGCTGGCTCATGGTTTAGGTTTAGACTGAACACAATTTTTTCATGGAAAGAGTGGTCAGGCATTGGAATGTGCTGCCCAGGGAGGTGGTGGAGTCACTAACCCTGGATGTGTTTAAAGATCATTTGGATGTGGTGCTTGGGGATATGGTTTAGGGGTGAACCTTGCAGAGTAGGGTTATCAGTTGGACGTGGTGATCCTGAGGGTCTTTTCCAACATGAATATTTCTGTGATTCTCTGATGCTTGTGCACCAGGACTTTTCCCCAGAACTTCTTTCCAGCAGGTGAACCTTTCAGCTGTAGTGGTGCAGGAAGTTATTCCTCCCCAGGTGCAAGACCCCTGCGCTTGCCCTTGTTGAACTCAATGAGGTTGAAAAAGCGCCGTTAAGAGGCAGTTATCTTTGTGGACAGCCTAATGAAACCAAAGCCTTCCTGGCTCTGATACTCTGCATCTCCAGAGCTGACTGTGCAGAGCTGAACGTGGATCTGCTGCAGAGCTGTACAACCATGGCATGGCACAGGGCCATTATTCAATTTACTGTACGCTTCTGTGCTTCCTGGCAGCGAGCTCTCGTCTACTAAGGAGCCATCGAAACAAGCTCCTCAGGCAAAACATCCATTAAACTTTATCTTCTTCTTCTTCTTCTTCTTCTTCTTCTTTTTTGCCTTGTTCTTTTTTTAAAGAATTTTTTTTTCTTCTGCTAATTTGCTGCAATTTATGTTTGCTGTGTGATTTTGCAGCCCAGCCTGTCAATGAAACCGTGCTAATCATTAGGAAGTGAGTGCCTGTGTGCATTCAGACATCCTACAACTACCACTGCATGACTAAAACAGTATTCTGAAGGGGTTTGGCTTTGGATTCCCTGCATGGCTACACTCTTACAGCATGTGATTTTTATTTTATTTACTTCTTTTTCTGGCAGTTTTTTACTCTCTTTAAAAATCCTTGAGTATTTTGTTTGACAAAAATAACTGTTCTTACAGTGTACTCTTTCTCTTTTTTTCCTTTCCTGTGATGTAGTTTAATGATAGAAAATGGATGTCTCACGGATAAAATTACATGCTACGCACTATTTTGTCCTGTCTCGGAAGATTTAAGCCCTGTAATCTGTTTAAAATTGATCATTAGTCACTTATCTGCCATAATGTTACTATTGGCTAAAAATTTAGAAAACAGTTCAATTAAAAGAAAAAGAAGAAGAAGAAGAAGAAGAGGTAGAGACAGAACTTGGTAGGAAGACCATTCAAAATGGATAGGTAGTAGGAAGGAGAAAGATATCTTATAAAAGGTTTCAAGACTCCAGAGATCCAAGATAGGAAAAGGACTATTCAGCTGTTTAAAAATGTTAGGTCAGTCTTTGTATTTTTAACCTATTTTGGTGATATCCAGAAGCCTGTGGACCTTCTGTGGACCTTCTCATCTCAGGCAAAAAAATGAAGTACCCTCATGCAGCCCAGCAGGTAGCTGTGTGCTGGGCCGCAGCCGGAGGAGTGTGGGCAGCAGGGCAGGAGAGGGGATTCTGCCCTTTGATTCTGCTCTGCTGAGACCTCCCCTCGAATATTGTATCCAGTTCTGGTGTCCCTAACATAATAAGGACACAGAGTTGTTGAAGTGAGTCCAGAGGAGGCCACAAAGATGATCCAAGGGTTGGGACAACTCTGCTGTGAGGATAGGCTGAGGGAGCTAGGGGTGTTCAGCCTGGAGAAGAGAATACTCAGGGGGAAACCTTCCAGTCGCTGAAGGTATCCTACAGGAAGGCTACAGAGGGACTTTTCATAAGTGTGTGTAGAGACAGGACAAGGGGAAATTGTTTGAAACTGAGGGAGAGCAGGATTAGACTGTGTCTTAGGAAGAGCTTCTTCAGTATGAGGGTGCTGAGACTGGAATAGGCTGCCTAGGGAGGTTGTGGATGCTTCCTCCCTGGAGGTGTTCAAAGCCAGCTTGGATGAAGCCTTGAGCAGCTGAGTCTAGCTGAGAGGTGTCCCTCCCCTTGGCAAGGAGGTTGAAGTAGGTGATCTCTGAGGTCCCTTCCAACCTGAGCCATTCTAAGATTCTACAATTAATGCCATAAAGTTAGTAGGAAGCAATTTTGGAGAGGGTGAGCATCTCAAGGGGGTGGTGCTTTCTATTGATATTTTAGTGTGAAAATAGATAAATTCCCACCTCTGATGACCGCCTAAATGCAGGGATGAGATCACATTTGTCAGGTGCAGCAAAGTTTGTTTAGGCAGCCCGAATTTTCAAGTGGCTTGATTGGTCAGACACAGATCGATAGCTGGACTTTGATCTGGTGTTTGCAGCTGCAAAAGGAAGTGCAGTGAGCAGTGAATACCTTTCTCCTTTCCTAATTGTTTCTAAATCCTAAAAGAGATGCTGAGAGGAACCTGTGCTGTCTGTGGCTAAGGAAGCTTAATGTTTAAGCAATGCTTTTAGCTGGCTAACCCATTTCAGACTCTCTTGTCACATGCTCTGTTTTATGATATTCTGCCCTGATTTTATTTTTTATTTTATTTTTTTCCTCCTTTTGATCTCAGTGTTGTAATTACACCAAGGGCCAAATACCAGATGCTTCTGATGAGGGTTTAAAACCTGAGTGGCTGAACCAACCTATTGTAAATATTGACATTTAAAAGCTTTTTTCTTTTTCATTTACTCCTGAGCAAGCTTTTGGTTCTTAAGCAGAGAGAGATATGTCAGGAAGGGTAGGTAGAATCCTAGAATTGGTAGGGTTGGAAGGATCATCTAGTTCCAACCCCCCTGCCATGGGCAGGGACACCTCACACAAGGTCAGGTTGCCCAGAGGCACATCCAGCCTGGCCTTCAAAACCTCCAGGGATGAGGCTTCCACCACCTCCCTGGGCAACCTATGCCAGTGTCTCACCACCCTCATGGGGAAGAACTTCTTCCTAACATCCAATCTGAATCTACCCATTTCTATTATTTTTTTCATTCCCATCACTCTCTGACACTCTAAAAAGTCCCTCTTCAGCTTTCTTGTAGATCCCCTTCAGATACTGGAAGGCCACAATTAGGTCTCCTCAGAGCCTTTTCTTCTCCAAACTTAACAGCCCCAACTCCCTCAGTCTGTCCTCACAGCAGAGGAGCTCCAGCCCTCTGATCATCCACATGGCCCTTCTCTGGACACCTTCCAGCAGCTCCAGATCCTTCCTGTACTAGGGGCTCAAGAACTGGACACAGTAGTCCAGGTGGGATCTCACCAGAGTGGAGCAGAGGGGGAGAATCACCTCCCTGACCTGCTGGCTATGCTTCTCTTGATGCAGCCTAGGTAGTGTCAATTCTTCTAATGTCACCTTTTGGTGAGGGGAGCTGGGGACAGGGACACTGCTGTGTTTTGCAGACTTCCCAGAATAATGCTAGGTCTGCACATTGTTTTGATCCTTGTCTACAACTTCCAATAACCCTGGGCTTTGGGTTCTCCCATACCAATGGCTGATGCTTCAGCTCCAAAAGTCCAGCATATTTTAATTGAATGCTGCTCCTGTTAAGCATTTAGCAGTATTGATTCCGTGCTGGAATTTCATTTTGCTTAGAATTCAGTAGCTATGATTATCAGGGCAAAATTGCAGCCTTAGTGCTCTCTGGTAAGGATGGGAAAATTGCTTACACTGAAATGATTTTCAGATTTCTGCACATCAAGGGGTTGGCATCAAGGGGTTGCCTGCCAAGATTTGGCTTTTCACAAGCGAGGCGGTCTCGCAGTGGGAACACACATGGGCAACTGCTGTCCAAGAGAGGCTTTACTCTCAAATTTGCTTTCCCTGGCTGGAGGCAGTTGCATGGCAGTACCCAGGTGTCTGTTGTGGACAGCTTCATTTGACCATCTCCCCATCATTATAGGCAATTTTGGGTCCTTGTTAAACTCGTTAAAAAGCCCTTTTTGAGAAGAGACGTTCTGTGCTTCCCAGATAGCACAGCTTGCCGAGATGGTTAGGAAGAAAGAACGTGTTTGCATGTACCTCTAGGAAATAGATTGGAAACAACTGAAAGACCAAACCAGCAGGATGCTGGGGGGAGAACAAAGAGATGACTATATATATGGTGTCCTACCTAGAGACAAGTGACTCTTGGGGAGATCAAAGGATGCCGTTGCTCTCAGACAGCTTTCCTTAATCTGAGGGAAGAGTATAAATGAAAAGTGCAGACGTGTGCTCTGATGTGAGGTTACTGGAAACAGCCTTTAACCTTTGCAATTTAAATCTCATGGCCTGTGGAGCACAGTTTCCAATGGCTGCATTCATGGAAGAGAGAGCAAACCTGGATTTTTCTTTCTTTTATCTTCCCCCTCTTCCACTTAGTTTAAGAAAAGGAACAACTAGATAGTTGTCTGAGCAATATCCCCATGCTCTCTCTTAATTACCAAGACCTTTTGGGCCTAATTGTTTAACTTTGAGGTAATAAGTTTAAGAACAACCTAGGTCAAGGAGAGAAAAAGAAATTCAAACTGGAAAAAAAAGAGGAGAGACCTACTTTTTGTAGATTTTTTTTTTTTTATTGTTTGCTTGTTTTTAATAAGAGACACCAACCAAAATACCCTAGAAAGTCATGGCTACAGGGGCTGCAAGCATGGTCCAAGGGCTGCAACACCTCTGCTATGAGGATAGGCTGAAGGGTATGGAGTTGTTCAGCCTGGAGAAGAGAAGACTCCAGGGGGACCTTAGAGCTGCCTTTCAATACCTGAAGGGATCCTGCAGGTAGGCTGTAGAGGGACCTTTCATGAGGGTGTGTAGAGACAGGACAAGGGGGAATGGTTTGAAGCTGAGGGAGAGCAGGGTTACACTGGATCTGAGGAAGAAGTTCTTCAGTACAAGAGTGGTGAGACTCTGTAAGAGGCTGCCCAGAGAGGTTATGGATGCTATGACAGAAAAAATGTTCAAGTGCAGAGCACTTGTGCAGCATACAAGAGCTAGGAGATGTTGTTGTGGGACTGTGAGCTCTAGGTGAGTGGTTGGATTTGATGATCCCAATGGTCTCTTGCAGCCTCTATAGTTCTATGATTCTATGTGCAGATTGGAGACCAGGTGAAGCTGCATCCATATTGTATCTTTAGGGTGCATAGGTGGAAGGCTGAAATCAGAAGGCAGAATGAAATTGTGAATGGGAAGCCTTTAGGGGTACCTGAGCACAGCATATTCAAAATTGTCTTTCTGGATGTGTCCAATCCACTTCAGTTTGGCAGCACTGAGGAGGTATGTGCCTATTTTCGGCAGCAGTGTGACACAAGTACTTCTAAGCACTCACCGCAGTGGCATTTATATAGCTGTGTGGTCTCTTTCCTCCTTCTTGCCACTACACATCTGAGAAGTGAGAGATAAAAGTTCCTCTATAAGAAGTCATCTTTAGATACATCCCAAAGTATCTGACTTATGATGTCAAAGAAATCAGCCAGTGTTCAGGCACCGGGGAGAACATGGACACATTCTTCCTTGGTTTGTGCCTTCCTTAAAAGCATTTGTGGGATGTTCTGAAGTATAACTCCCAAGGTCCATGAAATTCATAAGGAATATTTTTACTAACTCATGGAAATGTAAAAAAAAAAAAAAAAAACAGTGCAAATCTAAAATCCTTAATCTACTTTCTGTTTTCTTAAGTAGATAAGAGATAAGGCAAATGGGAAAAGAACTCTTTATAAGGAATCTGAGAACAGAATAATTTGCCATTTACAGGAAGCATCAATCTGAATAAGAAATGATGATATCCAAAGGTGAACCTGGCTGTGAGGTTTCTCTTAGTGCAAAAACAATGAAGTTTGTTCTGAAACAACTCTGCTGTGCTAAAACAACACCAAAAAACCCCAAACAAACCCACACCCCCATAAAACCCCCAAACAAGCCAGCCCTGCACTCAGGGTTGTGTTTGGAAACTCTTGGGGCATAGAACTGTTGGAGCAGGTGCAGAGGAGGGCCACAAAGATGATCCAAAGGCTGGAGCGCCTCTGCTATGAGGACAGGCTGAGGAAGCTGGGGGTGTTCAGCCTGGAGAAGAGAAGACCCTGGGGGAACCCTAGAGCTGCTTTCCAATACCTGAAGGGATCCTTCAGGAGGGCTGCAGAAGGACTTTTCCTGAGGTTGTCTAGAGACAGGACAAAGAGGGTTGGTTTGAAGCTGAGGGAGAGCAGGGCAGGGTTAGACTGGATCTTAGAAAGAAGTTCTTCAGTACAAGGGTGGTGAGACTCTGTAATAGGTTGCCTAGAGTGGTTGTGGATGTCCCCTCCCTGGAAGTGTTTAAGATCAGGTTGATTGAGGCCTTTGGCAACCTCTTCTAGTTCAGGGACATCCCTCTAGGCTGGAGTAGACGATTTCTGAAGTCTCCTCCAACCTAAACCAGTCTATGATTCTGTTTCACTGCACAGCAATTTTTCTGTGTTTCTGTTCAGATTGTTAACAGGTTGTTGATTGGGCTGAGAAGCTGTTACTGGAGTAATTTGGGTTCTTTTTCCAAGTTGAGGTGGTGGAGGGTAGCCAGAGAAGAGCAATAAAGCTGATGGTTTGAGGGCATCATATGAGGAGCTGCTGAGGGAGCTGGGGTTGTTTAATCTGGATAAGAGAAGGCTAAGGTGAGATCTTATTGCCATCTACAACTTCCTGAGGATTTTGGAGTGAGGCTGGTGTTGGTCTCTTTTCTCAAGTAAGCAGTGATAGGATGAGACTAAAAGGATTTAAGTTGTGCCAGGGAAGATTTAGGTTGGATATTTTCTTTCCTGAGAGAGTGGTGAGACATCAGAACACGCTGCTCAGGGTGGTGGTAGATTCACCATCCCAGGAGGTGTTCAAGAAGCTGTAGATGTGGTGCTTCAGGATATAGTTTAGTGGTCATGGTAGTTGGGTAACAGTTGGACTCAATGGTCCTAAAGGTCTTTTCCAACCCTAATGATTCTATGATTCTGTGGCAAGTAGCATTGAACCAAAAAATGGTAGGGTTTGGAAGGGACCTCTCAAGGTCATCTAGTCCAATCCCACTGCTAACACAGGTTCCCCTAGAGCAGGTTGCACAAGAACATGTCTGGACAGGTTTTGAAAGTCTCCAGAGGAGGAGACTCCACAACCTCCCTCCTTGGACTGCCTGCTCCAGTCATGTGGTACAATTAATTTGTGGGTGAACAAACCCTGCATAAAAGTCAGCAGTGGATTCCTCAGGTTTGATGAGTTTCTGAACTCAGCTCCTTAACTCTTTCATTCAGTTCTGAAGTTGTGCTTTATTTGCTTGAACGTGCTTGTGATTGTAACTGTAACCAGAGCAGCAATGTGCAGGTCCCAGCCACACTGGTGGAAAGGTTTCCTTCTGACCACTGAACTTTTCAGGTAACCTCAGCTGCTCTTTGGGTTAACGTCCTCTGCTAAATGAGGACTGCTTCTGGGGAGGGCTGTCTGTTGGGTTTTTTTGGCCTTTGTCAAGTTTAGTTAATTCATTCATTAATTGCAGAGACATTCAGCCAACCTGGATCTTGAGAAATCTGACATCATTATCTTCCTTTCTTTGTTTATTATTTTAATGAAGCAGCTTGCATCCTGGATGACCCTGCTCAACTGCCAGCTGTAAATACCTATGAAAAGAGCATTTTTTTAAATTAAAACATGGGCTCACAGTTCGCTTTTGTTCTGAAATGTCTTTCTAAGCCTTATTATATTTTTTTCTAATTCAAATTCTGTTATATTTGAGGCTTCCTCTAGGTTTAAAATAAAATTCTTTCTCTTAAGTCTAAATACTACTTTTAAATTCTATTTTATTTTATTATTTTTCTTTCTTTTTACCTTTTTCCCTTTTCCTTCTCTTCTCTTCTCTTCTCTTCTCTTCTCTTCTCTTCTCTTCTCTTCTCTTCTCTTCTCTTCTCTTCTCTTCTCTTCTCTTCTCTTCTCTTCTCTTCTCTTCTCTTCTCTTCTCTTCTCTTCTCTTCTCTTCTCTTCTCTTCTCCTCTCCTCTTCTCTTCTCTTCTCTTCTCTTCTCTTCTCTTCTCTTCTCTTCTCTTCTCTTCTCTTCTCTTCTCTTCTCTTCTCTTCTCTTCTCTTCTCTTCTCTTCTCTTCTCTTCTCTTCTCTTCTCTTCTCTTCTCTTCTCTTCTCTTCTCTTCTCTTCTCCCTTCTCCCTTCTCCCTTCTCCCTTCTCCCTTCTCCCTTCTCCCTTCTCCCTTCTCCCTTCTCCCTTCTCCCTTCTCCCTTCTCCCTTCTCCCTTCTCCCTTCTCCCTTCTCCCTTCTCCCTTCTCCCTTCTCCCTTCTCCCTTCTCCCTTCTCCCTTCTCCCTTCTCCCTTCTCCCTTCTCCCTTCTCCCTTCTCCCTTCTCCCTTCTCCCTTCTCCCTTCTCCCTTCTCCCTTCTCCCTTCTCCCTTCTCCCTTCTCCCTTCTCCCTTCTCCCTTCTCCCTTCTCCCTTCTCCCTTCTCCCTTCTCCCTTCTCCCTTCTCCCTTCTCCCTTCTCCCTTCTCCCTTCCCTTCCCTTCCCTTCCCTTCCCTTCCCTTCCCTTCCCTTCCCTTCCCTTCCCCTCCTTTCTCTTCTTTTCTCTTCTCCTCCCTTCTCTTCTTTTCTCTTGTCTTCTTTTATTTTCTCTTGTTTACCATTTTATTTAGGTATCATTTTCTTTATTTTATTCTGGATAGTGTTGGATGATAGGTTGGATTCGATCTCAAAGGTCTTTTCCAACCTGGTTAATTCTATTCTATTCTATTCTATTCTATTCTATTCTATTCTATTCTATTCTATTCTATTCTATTCTATTCTATTCTATTCTATTCTATTCTATTCTATTCTTTATTTTATTTATAATTTTATTTATTTCATGTATCCATTTTTATTTTACTTTATCATCTTATTTTATTTGTCATTTATTCCTTCTGTTTTTTAAATTTGAGTAATCATCTTATTTTATCTATTTTATTTGTAATTTTATTTTGTCCACTATTTTTAAATTGTATTAATAATTTCATTTTATAGATTTTATTTAACTTTTTCATTTTACTTTATTTTTTAAAATGTTTTTATGTTACTCTCATTTGTGAATGCATTGCATGTCTGACTGTAGGCAGTTACTGTTGAAATTTTTTATTAAGTTTCTCCTAGCTGGTGAAAATTTACTTCTAAAAGAAAATAGTTTTAGCACCTGCAGTGCTGTGTCCAGACCTGGTGTCCCCAGAACGAAAGAGACATGGACCTCCTCAAATGGGTGTAGAGGAGGCCACCTAGATGATCACAGGGCTGGGGCACCTCTCCTATGAAGACAAGCTAAACAAATTGGGGCTGCTCAGCCTGGAGAAGAGAAGGTTCTAGGGAGACCTTAGAGCTACATTTCAGTATCTGAAGGGGACCTACAGAGTGGCTGGGGAGGGACTGTTTAGAAGGGTCAGTGGTGATAGGATGAGGGGCAATGATTTGAAACTGGAGCAGGGAAGATTTAGGTTGGATATCAGGAGGAAGTTCTGCACAATGAGAGTGGTGAAATACTAGAACAGGCTGTCCAGGGATGTGCTTGGGGCCTCATCCCTGGAGATGTTCAAGATCAGTCTTTTTGTGGCTCTGTGCAGCCTGCTGTAGTTGGAGGTGTTGCTGCTGGGTGCAGGGGATGGACAAGCTGACCTTTGAGGATCCCTTCCAATCCCATCCGTTCTGTGATTGTATGTAGAGCTGTTTACATTTTCTTCTTTGTGCTCAGCCTAAAGAAATCCCTGCTGCCTTATTACTGCTTAGATTTTTCTGAGTCTGCAGACTCTTTCCACAGCCATCACTGCTTAATCCCCCTTCTGCTTTCCCATATATAACCTGCCCCTGTCTGCAGTGAGAGTTAACTTAGACAAATATGACTGTCGTATTTGCTGCTAACTGGATCCTGATCACATTCACATATAGTGCTACCTTTTGACATTTCACATCCCTTGCATTTCTGCCCTGGTATTCAGGTGTGCTTTCTCTCTGCATTTCTTAGGCTTTTGGCACTGTTTATCTTTGATTAGTCATTTTGCATCAGGAAGCTCTTCCTTTCTTTTCTGTCTTTATTACCTATTTAAATGTGAAGGAATAATACCAAAGGCTTCATTAAACTCCAGCACTACCTCTGTATGGAACCTTTGGTTTATTTTGGAGGTCAGAGTCTCTCATCTTCTGTTTCTCTGTCATAATCTGATCTGAAGTAGTGTTAGGAGAATTTTAATTCCTTAACACCTGTAAAGCCCTGAATCACAATGCACCTCAGCATATGCTTGAAACATCTGGCTGAAAATGAGGACTTATAAATCCCACACAGAAAGCTCCTACAGAAGAGATTAGACCACAAGCTCTGTGGGAAAGGGAAAGCAGGGATGGGCAAGGTGGAAGTAAAGGGAGAGGAAAGAAACAGCAAGTCTAGAAGATTAAAGAAAAGGAAGATAATGGAAGGATAGTTGCTGATAAGGAAGAGGTAGCTAGAACCTATTATTCAGTAAATGAAAACTCTAAAAGAAAGGACATAAGGCTAAGACAAAAAAGAGGGAACAGATTAGCCATTTGTTATAATTAAATATTTGCTTTATGTTAGTCAAGGGAATTAAAACAGTTAAAATCTTATCTTGCAGTAGATTATCCTTCACTGTGATTGACAAATATTTATTGCCTGGAGAAGTGCTTTAATATTCTTTGAAAAAAGGTTTGGGAAACAAGTGTAGCTATGGATTTACCTGGTTGCAGGTAGAAAATAACTCTTATTTTGGTTTGCTGATCCAAGCTCTTGAAGTAAAAATAATAACAATAAAGAAATGAAAGCAGTAAACCCATTATCATCAGGGTTTAAAACAAGCAAACAACAAGGATATGAATTGTGTGTGTAAAGTGTCACATTACAAAGAAGAATTTTCTAGTTCTCTGGATGTATTTCTCCAGGATAACATGTGAAATATTTTAATTCCCACCCTTCACCCCCTAAATGAATTAGTAACTGTCAGGACAGAAAATGTGAAAGGCCTCAACTGCATCTATAAAAGCTCATTATAGAAGCTGCAGGCTGAGTAGCCTTTCTGGTTTTCATCCAGCAGCTTCCTCGTGATAGCTTTGCCTTGGTGCATTTCTTCTCCTTAGAATTAAAGCCAAGGGGAAGGAGAGCTACTCTGTATTTCTTTGTCAAGGCAAGACAGCTCCACAATTTAGTAATTTCTACCTCCTGTGTTACATTTTAAGATACAGCAGATTAAACCTGTATCAAATCATGGAATCATAGAATTGTTTGGCTTGGCAAAAACCTCTGTGATCACGAAGTCCAACCACCATGGCCCTTAAACCATGTCCCAAAGTGCCATGTCCACGCATTTTTTGAACACCTGGTGGTGTGTGACTCCACCACCTCCCTGGGCAGCCTGTTCCAATGTCTGACCACCTCCACCCTAAACCTCCCCTGGTACAATTTCAGGCTGTTTCCTCTCATTCTATCACCTGATACTAGAGAGAAGAAACCAACCCCCGCCCCTTTACAGCCTTTTTTTCAGGGAGCTGTAGAGAGCAACAAGGTCTCTCCTCAGTCTCTTCTCTAAACTAAACAACCCCAGCCCCCTCAGCTGCTCCTCACCATCCCTGTTCTCCAGACCTCTCCCCAGCTTTGTTGCCCTTCTCTGGACATGCTCCAGCACCTCAATGTCCTTCCTGTAGTGAGAGGCCCAAAACTGAACCCAGTACTCATTGATCAAGTCCATAATGTGTTAGGGTGGTGAGACTCTAGAACAGCTTGCCCAGAGTGATTGTGGATGCCCCTTCCCTGGAGGTGTTCAAGGCCAGGTTGGATGAGGCCTTGGGCAACGAAGTCTAGGTGAGAGACATTCCTGCCCATTCCAGGGTGGTTGGAGTAGATGATCTCTGAGGTCACTTCCAACCTAAGTCAAAACTGACCCCAGTATTCTATGTGTGGGCTTACAAGTGCTGAGTGCTGCTAATGATAAAGCTCAGCATTTGATGTGCTCTGGTAATTTGGAAGTTATCTATCATACTCATTCCCTTCAATAGCTAAATCAATATAAATGAAGTGTGCTAGTCATTAAATATCTATTGGAGCATCTGGCATTGTCCCTCAGTAGCATGTCGAGCCTGCTGCACATCAAAGGTTTCATGCTGCTAATGTGTTTCTGGATGACTATCAATGTGCAGGTCAGGAGCTGCATTTGGAACCAATGCCCAGTGCAGAATGAGTAGAGTTAGACAACAAGGAAGTCCCTTGGGATGAGGAGAACAGCAGTTTTGTGTGACTGACTTTTGAACATCCAGAAGGTGACACTCAACATGCCTGTTGAATGGGGAGGAGAAAGTGACTGTTACCTGTGTTAGAACTTTTGGTAGGAAAAGACTGGAGGGTGTTGGTTGATGAGAAGCTCACCATGGGCCAACAGTGTGCTCATGCAAGCTGAGGGGAGACTCCATTGCTCTCTAGAACTCCCTCAAGGGAGGTTGGAGGTAGGTGGTGATTTTTCTATTCTCTCAAGCATCAGGTTGAGAGGAAACTCCTCAGGTTGCATCAGGAGAGGTTTAAGTTGGACATGGGAAAAATATTTTTTACTGAATGGCCTGTCCAGCCCTGCAAGAGGCTTCCCAGAGAAGCTGTTGAATCATCATCCCTGCAGGTATTTAACATACTTGTAAACATGGTGCTGAGGAAAGTGGGTTAGCAGCAGACTTGGTAGAGTTAGTGAATGATTAGACTTGATGATCTCAAAGGTCTTTTCCAAATGAAATGATGGTATGAAAACACATGTCTGTTGGCATCTAGCATCCCTGTTATGGCTATATATTGGCTTAAGAATCTGCCTTTGCAAAGCCACAATTGCTGATTGCATCTGTGCAAGGGCATCTTGGCTCCATGTCTGCTTTGTGTCAGAACCAGCTCTTTACTTGTTCTAAGTTCTTGGATGTTTATGACACATTGAGGAGCTCCCTGGCAGGTTTTCCATGTACACTTTGCTGAACACAGTGCTCTTGGACAACCATTCTTCCAAAGGCCAAGAGTCAAATGGTGGTGCATATATTGTGGGGTTCTCCATCAATCCAAAAGGTGTCAGTGGCAGATGAGTTACCTATGCATCAACTGTTATTTTGCTATATCCATGGGAAATTCCCTCATATGCTACAGCTCCCGTGTTTAGGGATGCTCTGGGATAAGAAGCATTGCATAAATGTAGGTCATTATTGTTAAGTTACATTATCTGAATCCCTTGTTTCATGATTGTTTGCTTTAGACCCTGTGGCACCATGGGGGGAGGGGAGAAGGGGGAAAGAACATCTCTATTTAAAGCACAAGGGCGTCCAATCTACCCTAACAAGACAAAGAATTGCTAAGGAAATCATAGTGCTGAGGTCTAAATATTTCACAATTAGGCATTCATTTGGAAAGAGCAGCTGCTCTATATCCTCCACATACTATTTTGCTTATGTTGTTTACTGATTACAAAACACAGAATATACTTTTATTGACTGTGTTTTCCCCTACAGTCTTCCAGGAGTGCCATAATGAATATTCAACATTAAGAAACAGCTTCAAGGTTCTAGCACCAGCAGCAGCTGTGCTTCTTACAATGTCTGCAGTCACTTGGGTTGACTGGATGTAAATAATTTACGTGTGCTGTATATAGCAGCCCTTTCAGATCTCCATATATTTATGCTAATACATAAGTTAGATTTTGCTGACAACCACTCTGTTGATCAAATTGAAACAAAAAGTAGGTTGTAGCTGTTCAGGGACTAGTCTCCCAGTTGCCCTGAACAACAGCCATGTGAGGTACAGAAGCCATCATAGTTAAGTGTTGAATCTCAAGATCTCTGAGGAATATTTTAAAGCTAATTATCACTATCAAGAAAGTCCTTGAGGTCAGAAGGCACTGAAGTTCTCTGCAGAGCTTTAGTTACCTCTTACTTCAGAATTCATTAATACCCAAAGACATGAAGGAGCAGACAGTAAGCTCTTTTGATATACAATAGCAAGCCTGTTCCCTCACATTCCTTCATTAATGATATAAAGCTGTAGCAGGCACAGGGAGAATTGCTTTTGCCTTCAGTATCTACCATGGAAGTTTTGCATCTCATGGCATCCTGAAGCTTATAGTTGGATTATGCAGACCTGCATGCAATGCTGTAGGTGATCCAGATGGATTACACAAAAATAGGAGGAGGCTCTACTTGTTTGGGCTCTGAACTCACACACCCCTGCCTGTGAACATTTTCTCTTGTGTGGATGAAAAGCAATATGTACAAGTGAAAATAAGCAACCAAACCAACAAACAAAACCACCTGGAGTACCGCATCCAGTTCTGGAACCTCTATAACAAGAAAGATCTGGACCTGCTGGAAGGTGTCCAGAGCAGGGCCGTGAGGATGATCAGAGGGCTAGAGATGCTCTGCTATGAGGACAGACCAAGGGAGTTGGGGTTGTTCAGTCTGGAGAAGAGAAGGCTCCAAGGTGACCTAATTGTGGCCTTCCAGTATCTGAAGAGGGCTACAAGAAGGCTGGGGAGGGACTTTTTAGGGTCTCAGTGGTAGGATTAGGGGGAATGTATCCAAGCTAGTGGAGGGGAGATTTAGAGTACACATCAGGAAGAAGTCCTTCCCCATGAGGGTGGTGAGACACTGGAACAGGTTACCCAGGGAGGTGGTAGAAGCTTGGAGGTATTTAGGGCCAGGCTGGATGTGGCTGTGAGCAACCTGCTGTAGTGTGAGTTGTCCCTGCCCATGGCAGGGGGGTTGGAACTAGATGATACTCAGGGTCCCTTCCAACCCTGACAGTTCTGTGATTCCGAGAAAACATATTCCCCTAGCTCTCTGTGAAGGGATGTGTGTGAGCAGTTTGTATGTACAGACAGGGACTGTTCTGCAGGGGAAAAAAGAAGAATAAAATTGTTTGCACAGAATGAATTGCTAGATGCATGTGGTTTACCTGGCTGCCCCTTTGCTTCTCTCCTTTCTCCTAAAGGATGTCCTCTATTTAGCTCTGCTGGCAGCTCTCTGGGATTATGGTTTCACCTGAAAGTGCCAGCCAGGATTGAACTAAATAGTGCTCTATGAGGACACATACAATCAAGAATCTCCCAGTGCAGAAAACTGTGTTGCAAAATAATATCCAGTGGAAAATGCATTATTTATTGATTGGTAGCAGAGTACAGAACAGATGCACAGAATTGCTAGTGTGATGAATGCTCTGCAGCTCTCCAGCAGGAAATCATCCACGGATTTTTGCTTAACTTTAAGTTTCCATCAGCCAACACATACACATTTCAATAGTCTCTTTGATTAGTCACTGTAATTAGCTTTTCCTGTGCATAAAGGTTTTTTATGTCAGCTGAAAGGAAGAACAGTTCTCCCTGCTGGTGCCTAGACTAGAGGTGAGGACATTCAGATCAGTGCTTTGTGCTAGAACACCCAGGCAAGGTGTAAACAATTGCCTTTGCTGGAGTGATTCCACTGTCTGGTTAATGGTTGCTCAAAGTGAGATGTATTCATGAGACAAATACACCTACTTCACAGAAAAGGAAAAACGTTGGAGTAGACTCTCCAGATGACAAATCTGTGCCTCATTTCCATCTGTCTGAAGAACAGGTCTTGTGAGAAGCAGCTGAGGGAACTGGGCTTGCTTAATCTGGACAAAAGAAGGTGGAGGGGAGACATTCTTGCTCTCTACAACTCACAGAATCACAGAATGTTAGGGGTTGGAAGGGACCTCTGGAGATCACCAAGTCCAACCCCTCTGCCAGAGCACAGTCACCTAGGGTAGGTCACAGAGGAACATGTCCAAGTGGATATGTTTCTCTAACTCCCCGAAAGGAGGCTGGAGCAAGGTGGATGTTGGTTTCTTCTCCCTAGTAACAAGTGATATGACAAGAGGAAATAGCCTCAAGTTGCACCAGAGTAGGTTTAGATTGGATATTAGAAGAAACTTCTTGACTGAAAGGGTTCTCAAACATTGAGACAAGCTGCCCAGGCAGATGGTTGAACCCCCACCCCTGGGAGGGGTTTAGAAGACTTGTAAACTTGGTACTGAGGTAAATGGTGTAGCAGCAGCCTTGGCTGAGTTAGACAATGGCTGGACACCATGATTCTTAAAGGTTTTTTTCCAACTCAAACAATTCCATAATCTTTTTTCTGAATCAACACATACCTTTCCCACAGGCTCACTGCACCCCTTAGATAAGTATCAGAAGCATCAGGAGGTGCAGAGCGTGGATATTTTGTGCACAGAAGCTGGTGGGCTAGTTATAGGCCTTTCAGTTGCTTATGTTGAATAACAGAGCACTAGTGTTTTTTTAACAGGTGAGCTCCTGATACAGCCTGGGAACATGTTCAAAAAGAGGATTCAGTGACTAAACATTTTTTTCAGGGTGTCTTTTTTTTTTCCTGTGCTAATTGAAAACACTTGGATGCTAAATAACAGGAAGAGACAACTCCAAAGAGTGTTTGACAAAATGTACCAGAAAAAAATCCCCAAAAAAACCAACCAACCAAACAAAAAAGTAGTGTTTAACAGCACTTTAGAAATGTCATAGATTCACAGGTTCATAGAATGGTTTGGGTTCCAACCCCAACCCACTAGACCAGATTGCTCAAGGCCTCATCCAACCTGGCCTTGAACACTGCCAGGGGAGAAGCATCCACATCTTCCCCGGGCAACTTGTTCCAGAGTCTCACCACCCTCACTGGAAAGAATTTCTTCCTACTCTCCAGTCCAAATCTGCCCTCCTCAAGCTTCAATCCATTCCTTCTCCTCCTATCACTACAAGAATACCTTCATGGCTTTCTTGTAGCCCTCTTCAGGTACTGCAAGGCTGCACCAAAGTCTCCCTGGAGCCTTCTCTTCTCCAGGTTGAACAGCCCCAGTGCTTGTACGTAGTTTTGAAAGTGCATTACTCAGGCAACTCACTTTACAGAACAAAAGTTCAAATACTGAGCTGGGAATGAAATTGGAGATATTTACTATCTGGTGCAGCTTGGTCTTTCCCAAGGAAAACCTTTGTTCTTTAGGAATATTCTTGTAAGCCCTTGAACCAGTCCTCTCAGGGTTTAGAAAGAAACAAGCATTACGTACACAGGTGAATCATTCCAAATGGGCACAGAAATCACTTCAGGCTTTCCTTTATTTTTGAACAGAGGGGGGCAGAAAGAGAGGAATAGATACATTTATGGACTTAAACAGGCTTAGAGATGCCTGGTGAGGTTTTCAAAAGAGCCTAACTCCCACTGCTTTCAATAACAAGTATTTAAATATTTGCTAAAATCCTACTTGGGCTTCTTAATTTATTTTTAGTCTTGTGCTTGTGACTATCAGAATTGTCTTGTAGAATACAAATTCTTCAGGCTTTAGGTGGTTCAGCTGCTTGCATCCCATTGCATTTTGCTTTAGCCTTTAAACTGCCTGAGGCTGAGGTGGTGATAAATGGATTTATGAGGCTGAATCAAAGTTCCATAGGTTCACAGAATAGCTTGGATTGGAAGAGACCTTGAAGATAGTCTAGTTTCAATCCCCCTGCCATGGACAGGGACACCTCTCACTCAACTTGGCCTGTGGCTGTAGTTTGTATAAATATATCCAGCTAGCATTAAACAAATTGTTGAGGCTACTGTTTAAACCCTGTTAATGTCTTGAGTCAAAACTGTAGTTACATGTGGAGCCATGTTGGAATGTTGTGGACCATGCTGGACTTGATGCTCTTGGAGGTCTCTTCCAACCTTAATGATTGTATGACTCTGTGAAAGCTGTATAGTCCTGTCTGATGCATACTTTGCCACATGTATATTGGTATCACAAGACAAATCCACTCAGGAGTGTGGCAAACAGGTCGAGAAAGGTTTTCCCCCTCTGCTCTACACTGACAAGGCTTTATCTGGACTACTATGTCCAGATCTGGGCTCCCTAGTTCAAGAGGGACAGGGAGCTCTCTTAGAGAAGGACAGCAAAGGGCTACAAGGATGGTTAGGGGACTTGAACATCTGTCTTGAGGGCTCTTGGGGCTCTTCAGCCTGCAGAATAGTGAGCTAGTGTCTGATCAATGCTTAGAAATACTTACAGGATGGGTGTCAGGAGGATGGGGACAGTCCTTTTTCAGTGGTGCCCAGTGACTAGAAAAGACCTAATGGACACAAATGTGAACATTGGAAGTTTCATCTAAACATGGGGAGGAACTTTACTTTGAAGGTGGCATAGCTCTGCACCAGGCTTCCTAGACATGTGGTAGAGTCTCCTTCTCTGGGTTCATTCAAAACTCACCTGGGTGCCATCCTGTGCCACCTGATCTGGGTCACCCTGCTCTGGCAGGGGTGTTGAACTAGGTGATCTCCAAGAGGTTCTTTTCAACCCTTAGCATTCTATGATACTGTCAATTGCCTCTGCTCTTCCTGTAACACAATTTTAAGCAGCACTCTAAGCGTATGGTTAGTTTTGAGTGCTGCACAACATTTTAAGTCTTTAATCCTTAAAGAAAGTTAATAATTGAATGGCAATTCCTGGACAGTTGCCATAATTATTATTAGTAAAGATCAAATACATACTATCAACACTTATTCCACAGTATTTTCCCAATTAAAGCTTTCTAGCTGTTAAGTACAACTGTTTTCATCTTTCCCCTTCAGTAAAGGCTTGTCTCAAGTCTCATCTGTCTCTGGTTTTGCAATGGTTTGCTTCTTCCTGTGCAGAACAGCTCCTAATTCTTCTTATCTTGTGTGTTTTTTTTCCTACTTTTTCTTTGTAGCTTTTTGTTTTGCAACCTAATGACTCAGTTTAGAAGCAGTGGTTTAAGAAATCAAAATAATGCTTTGGAGCAACCTGGTCTAGTGGAAGGTGTCCCTGCCCATGGCACTGGGGTTGGAACTAGATGATCTTTAAAGTCCCTTAACCCCCAAACCATTCTATGATTCTGTGAAGCCTTTTAAAAGGAAGGCTTCAAATCACTTATACATGTTGCATTTCACTGAGCAATATATTCTTATAAATAATGAATTCAACTTTCCATCTCCCATATAAAATGTAATGTTTTTTTACCATAAATCACTTTGAAACAAATGTTTCTGCTGGGCAGGGACACCACTCACCTAGTCTTGGTTGCTAAAGACCTCATCCAACCTGGCCTTAAACGCTTCCAGGGAGAAGGCATCTACAACCCCTCTGGACAACCTATTCCTGAGTCTCGCCACCCTCATAGTGAAGAACTTATTCCTAACCTCCAGTCTAACCCTGCTCTGCCTCAGCTTCAAACCATTACCCCTTGTCCTGTCTCTAGACACCCTGATGAAAAGTCCTTTTACAGCCTTCCTGTAGGATCCCTTCAGGTATTGGAAGGCAGCTCTAAGGTCACCCTGGAGTCTTCTCCAGGCTGAACAACCCCAGCTCCCTCAGCCTGGCCTCACAGCAGAGGTGCTCCAGCCCCTGGATCATCTTTGTGGCCCCTCAGGACCCACTCCACTAGCTCTGTGTCCTTCTCATGCTGGGGACACCAGAACTAGATGCAGTATTGGAGGTGGGGGTCTCAGTAGAGCAGTCAAGGGGCAGAATTCCCTCTGTTGCCCTGCTGGTCACACTCCCCTGGCTGCAGCTCAGCACACAGCTGCCTGCTGGGCTGCAGGAGGGCCTTGCTGTCTCCTGGGGAGCTTCTCAGCAACCAACACCCCCAAGGCTCTACCCACTCTGCACACAGCTTGGATTTGTGCCTGGGATTAGCCCAACCCAGATGCAGGACCTTGCACTGTGACTTGTTGAACCTCATGCCATTGGCACCGGTCAACTTCTCCTGCCTGCAATGGACAAGGTAACTGTACAGGATGATTCCCCTGAAAGCTCTGACAAGGCTGATTTATGGCATAGCCCAAAACACGAAAGAGCTTCGTTTTCCCCAGTTCTAATATTGTGGAATTATATCTAAATTGTGTTTTAACTGGGAAAGTCACAAGAGGG
The DNA here is from genome assembly GCF_026170545.1 of Melanerpes formicivorus. Lineage (NCBI taxonomy): Eukaryota > Metazoa > Chordata > Aves > Piciformes > Picidae > Melanerpes > Melanerpes formicivorus. Next base: position 4,017,145 of record NW_027142378.1, read on the forward strand.
AGAATATAAATTACACTCTTACAAAAAATATACAAGAGACTTAAATTGGAAAATTGCTATTTTGGAATGCAAGACAGCAAAGTACAATTAATCACTGTTCCTCCTTTCATCAGACTTCATAGTGAAGCTTCAGGAAACATAATGCAGCATTTTAAAAGGCTCATTTAAAAACCTTTCTCAAACACTATAAAAATCTGGGGAGGAAAAAAAAAAAGGATATCCTTGTTTAGACTAAATCAGTCAATGAGTTCATATTTGAGAACCCAGAACTAATTCAGTTTGTGCAAAGCCTCCAGATTTTAAGAAAAGCTCTGCTCAGGGAACTTTCTTTGGAGACTGAGGCATTTGTGATAGTTACCTGTTCTCCATAGGGAAAGAGAAAGTAGTAAACTGGAATATTAACCCCATGAAAACAGGTGCTTCAGGTTTTCTGGAGGTTTTAAAGGATGGCTTCTCTTGTTCCTAAAACATCTAATCTCATCCCAATCATTACAGGTGTAGGCTTTTTTAAATGCTTGGCATTCTGCTTCCTGTCACTGAGGTTCCTTGTGAAGACTTCTAGCTGAACTGAGTAAGACATAGGTCCTCCAACTAAACCTTCATCTCACAGAGTCACAGATGACATTGGGTTGGAAGGGACACTCAAAGGTCATCTTGTCCAACCCCCCTGCACTCAGCAGGAACACCTCCAACTAGATCAGGCTGCCCAGGCACACATCCAGCCTGATCTTGAATGTCTGCAGAGATGGGGCCTCAACCACATCCCTGGGCAACCTGTTCCAATATTTCACTGCTCTCATTGTGCAGAACTTCCTCCTGATGTCCAACCTAAATCTGCCCTGCTCCACTTTCAAACCATTGCCCCCTCATCCTATCACTCCAATGCCTTCTAATCAGTCCCTCCCCAGCCTTCCTGTAGGTCTCCTTCAGATACTGAAATGTAGCTCTATGGTCTCTCTGGACTCTTCTCTTCTCTAGGCTAAACAGCTCAAATTCTTTCAGCCTGTTTTCATAGCAGAGGATCTCCAGCCCTCTGATCATCTTGCTGGTCCTCCTCTGGACTACCTCCAGCAGCTCCATGTCTCTCTTGTGTTGGGGGCCCCATAGCTAGACATGGCACTGCAGGTGAGGTCTCACCACAGCAGAGCAGAGTGGCAGAATCCCCTCTCTCCATCTGCTGGCCAAGCTTCTTTTGATGCAGCCCAGGCTGACATTGGCCTTCTGGGCTGCAAGTGACCACTGCTGGTTCATGTCCAGCTTCTCATCCACCAGCACCCCAAGTACTGTTCTGCAGGGCTGCTCTCAATCTTCAGTATTCATTATTCCTAAGGTTGGAAGAGACCTCAAAGATCATTGAGTCCAACCTGTCAACACAGACCCCATGACTAGAGTAGGGAGGACACTACTGCCCACTGCAGGCTTGAACTCACGACCTTCCCATTAAGGGTCTTACATGCTACCAACTGAGCCACCAGGACCTAATATCACCTCTCAGCCTGGACTGATATTGAGGATTGCCCTGACCCAGGTGCAGGACCTTGCAGTTTGCCTTACTGAACCTCATAAGACTCTTCTCAGCCCACTTTTCCATCTGGTGCAGACTCCTATGACTCAGCTTGTAAACCTCATGAAACACAACTGCCCCTTTATTTGTTTGCATAAGCAAATGGTCTTTCTGAGCAACCTGTAGCTCAAAATTATTCTTCTAGCTCTCTGTTCTGCAAGGAAGAACCCTCTAGAACTTCCTGTGAAGCTGTGCTTGCATTGCTAGCTAGGGCTAGATGCTCACCACTGCATTGTATACTTCCTTGATCTTGTCTGGCTTTCCAACAACATAAAGAAATTCAGTGCTTAACAGAAGGGAGATTCTACTTGATTGAAAATAAAAGTACCCACACAAGAGTCTTTTCTGTTCATGTGGATTTTTGTTGGTTTGGTTTACAATTGCTTGGTTTGATGGATTTTTAAGGAAGCAGATTAAATACTGCAGTGCTGAGTCCTGCACAGCTGTAGATCACAGGTACCAGAAGGGACCAGAACGTGTTCAGCATATTCCATTACAACATTCTGGGCATTCAGGACTTAACTTCTGAAGGCTGAACTGCCATCACGTCATCTGTGAGCCTTCAAAGATAAGCAACTACACCTGGGGTCATGTGCAGAAGCATTCTTTGAAAGGGATTTGTTCTAATTGCTTATTTCAACTCCTATATTTAGAGGAGGGCTTTTATTGCTTAATAGGTAGAACGAGGGACTCCCATCCAGGTGTTTATCCTGCAAAATGACATTTTGCAACTACACCAATCCAGTGACTCAAGAACAAACAGAGAAGGGGCAACAGGGACCTGTTTTCACTTGTATGGCCCATCAAGCTGTCTTGCATAAAGTATAACTTTCCTGTGGTTGCTAAAGCACAAAAGAGCTTCTTGAGAAGGGATTCAGTTGCTTGGATTTAACCATATCAAGTGATTTTAAATGCTTGCAGAACCTCCTCCAGGAGTGACAGCTGGGATCTGGGTAGCTAAAATGCCATGACACAGTCACAGAATGTGAGGGGTTGGAAGGAAACTCAAATGAGCATCCAGTACAACCCCCTGCCACAGCAGAATCACCCAGGGCAAGGCCCACACAGGAACCCATCCAGGTGGGTTTTGAATGTCTCCCGAGAAAGAGACTCCACAACCTCTCTGGGCAGCCTGCTCCAGGGCTCTGACACCCTCCCAGTGAAAAAAAATTTCCTTTCTGTTCCCCTGGCACCTCCTCTGCTCCAGCTTGCACCCATTGCCCCTTGTCCTATCACTGGACATCACTGAGCAAAGCCTGGCTCCATCCTCCTGACACTGCCCTTCACATCTTTATCAACATGAATGGGGTGTCCCTTAGGCTCTTCTTCTCCAAGCTTCAGAGCCCCAGCTCCCTCAGCCTTTCCCCATCAGGGAGATGTTCCACTGCCTTTAGCATCTTTGGGGCTCTGTGCTGGACTCTTTCAAGCAGTTCCCTGAGGTTCTTCTTGAACTGAGGGGCCCAGAACCAGACACAATCTTCCAGATGTGGCCTCACCAGAGAACAGGGGGAGGAAAACTCCCATACCCCTTCTAATCCACCCCAGGATGCTGCTGACCTTCTTGGCCACAAGGACGTGTTGCTGGCTCATGGTCATCCTTCTCTCCACCAGGACTGCAGATCCCTTTTCCCTACACTGCTCTTCAACAGGTCAGTCCCCAGCCCCCTAGTCCATGGAGCTGTTCTTTCCCAGATGCAAGACTCTACCCATATTCTTGTTGTACACATCCATGATTAGGTGCTTGAAATGTTTCCTTGATGTCTTAACTGCTCAAATGTTGTTGGTTTGTGGAAGGGACTATGGACAGGTCAGGAATAAGACATCTTGTGGATATCTGTGAGAAAAGATCTCACTTGTCACAATGCAGGGAATGTCTTACATAATATCTGAAGAGATTTTCATAACAAGATGAATTTGTGGTTATTGTAGATGTATTTATATTTTGGGGTGGGGTTTTGGACAGCAGTAACAGGACCCAGATGCAAGGCTTTGGAAGATTTTCCAGTAGCATCAGCTGGCTCCTTGGCAGTCTCCTCGGGCAGTTCTGTTGATGCTTTAGAGTTGCCTCTGGCTCTGTCATGCAACTAGGCAGCTGATGAGCCTTCTTATGTGTTTGGGTGCCATTTCTGTTAATGCCATTGAACCACCTTTAATTGTAAGCAAGATGTGCCCTTTTTTGGTACCTGCAAAAGATACCTATGCAGGGATGATAGATGTCATGTATGGAGTCATAGAATGGCTTAGGTTGGAAGAGATCTCAGAGGTCATCTACTCCAGACTCCCTGCCATGGACACAGCTGCCTCTCAGCTAGACTTGATTGCTCAAGGCCTCATTCAATCTGACAATAAACACCTCTAGGGAGGCAGTATCCACAACCTCTGTGAGCAGGCTATTCCAGAGTCTCACTGCCCCTGTACTGAGGAACTGCTTGCTAAGATCCTGTCTAACCCTGCTCTCCTTCAGCTTCAAACCATTCCCTCTTGTCCTGTCATCAGACATGCTTATGAAAACTCCCTCTACAGCTTTCCTGTAGCTCACTTCATCTATTGGAAGGCAGCTCTAAGGTAGTCCCAGAAACATTCAAGATTAGACTCAATGTGTCCATGGGCAGCCTGACCTAGCTGGAGGTGTCCCTGCTGATTACAGCGAGGGTTGGACAAGATGACTGTTGAGGGGCCCTTCCAACCCAATACAATCTGTGAAGCTGTGTAAAGGAGGTGGAACTAAAAGATTGAAGACTGGTGCTGGCTAAAGCCTGTGCCCATGGATGGAACTTACCAAAAGACACCATTTCCTTTAGTACTAGCATCTGATGTGAATAGTGTAGCCAGCTGTCCCTTATCACTATAGAAGTTTACTCTGTGTGACCATTTTAATCATAGAATCCTAGAATGGGTTGGGTTGGAAGTGACCTCCAAAGCACATCTAGCCAATCCTCTTGCAGTGAGCAGGGACACCCTCCACTAGCTCAGGTTGCCCAGAGCCTTGGCAAGCCAGACCTTTAATATCTCCAGGGAGCTGGAACCTCAACCACCTCCCTGGGCAGACTGTTCCAGGGTTCCACCACCCTCAAAGTGCAGAATTTGTTCCTTACATCCGATTTAAATCTCCTCCTCTCTAATTTCAAACCATTACCCCTCATCCTATCACTACAGGCTTTTATACACCACCCCTCTCCAGCCTAAATGAGTTCTTGGCTGCTGTGATTTCCATACTACATATAAAAGTTCATATGTGTTCAGAAATTACTTAAATGGCTCCCAAATTAAAGCAGGAAAAGAAAGGGGGGAGGAGGGGGGAAGGGAAGTGAACACATGTTCACGTTATACTGTGCCATATGTTGTAGTAAACTGTGTGTATGAGTTCCCATATGTGAGTTTTCTTCTCTCTGCCTCTTACATAACTTTGACATGAATGTCCAAATTGCCAGAGGAGAAGGCAATGGAGTACATTTTTAGCTCATCTTTGGTGAGGCTTTCATTGGATGCCCACAGTTTTTCCACTGCAACTAGCTAAAAAAGGTTAGGATGGTCTTAGCAGTTTTTTGCTTGTTTGTTTTTCTTTAGTGTATTTATGATTCCTTGGGGAGTTGAATCTCTCAATGAGTGAAACAAGGCATTCTGAGACCCATATCACGTTATCCTAGGATGGGTTAGGTTGGAAGGGACCTCAGAGACCTTTTACTCCAACCCCCATGCCTCTCAACTAGACTCAGCTGCTCATGGCCTCATCCAGTCTGTCCTTAAACACCTCCCAGGGAGGAGGCATCCACAGCCTCCCTGGGCAACCTGTTCCAGGTTCTCGCCACCCTTGTACTGAAGAACTTCCTAAGATCCAGCCTTAACCTACTCTCCCTCAGCTTCAAACCACTCCCTCTGGTCCTGTTCCTAAACACACACATGATTAAAGTCTCCCTGCAGCACCCTTCAGGTACTGGAAGGCAGCTCTAAGGTCCCCCCAGAGCCTTCTCCATACTGAACAGACCAAACTCCCTCAGCCTGTCTTTGTGGAAGTGCCCCAACCCTTGCATCATCTTTGTGGCCCTCCTCCGGACCCTCTCCAACAGATCCATCTCCTTCTTGTGTTCAGGGCTCCAGAGCTGGATGGAATAATCCAGGTGGGGTCTCAGCAGAGCAGAGAGGCAGAATCTCCTCTCTTGATCTTCTGGCCATGCTTCTTTTGATGCAGCCCAGGACAGAGTTGGCTTTTGGGGCTGATTTTTGCTCAGGTATTAGTCGCTCTTCCTAAGTGCTTCACACTGCATGGAGCTGTGCTCACTGCAGCTGATGTGCTGCTCTCTGGGAAGCCTTGCAGGGCCTGAAGCTTGAGAACATGAAGCTGGAATGGCAATGGCATTTAGGCTGCAGGGCTGTTCATTAAAGGAAAGGCACTGGGGAGACTCTAACAATAGGGATGAAGCCAAGAAAGGACAAAGAAGGATTTGATCAGATAGCACTCTTGTAATTTGATTATGGTTATGTAAGGGAGAGCTGGGACTGGAAAGGGGAGAACAGAAGAAGGCTCAACAGAGAGTAAGATGATGTTAAGGAAGGTTTTTATTTCTATTGAATAGCTGGTAAGAGCTGAGTAATGTCATTTTATTCTTATATGAGCTGACCTAAATTTGGGGGATGATCTGGACTCCCTACACTACAAGACTAAGATGGTTTGTCTTTTCCCCACTTTTGTTCTCTTCTTCATGCTTATGCTTTGGTAAAGCTAAAAATAAATTGGATGTGAATCTTATTTATGCAGGAGTTAATATGAAGAACGTGTCTTCTGTACATGCAAATGATGTGGTAGAAGGTTTTTCCTGGCTGTGCTTTTAGCTTCCTTAGTGCTCTGACTTATTCTGAATGAACAGCGGTACTAAAACTAAACCCTGTGACTAAAAGCATCACCCAGACACTGCTGAACTTGCATAGGGACTGTAGGAGGTAGGCTCATTGTTATGCCAGGTGTCTTGTAACACAGAGTCATACAGATTGGTAGGGGTTGGAAGGGACCTCTGAAGATCATCTAGTTCAAGTTCCCTGCTGGAGCAGGATCACCCAGAGGAAATCCTACAGGAACACATCCAGGTGAGTTCAGAATGCCTTCAAAGATGGAGACTTCACAACCTCCCTGGGCAGCCTGGTCCAGGGCTCTGTCACCCTCAAAGGGAAGAATTTTTTCTTCATGTTTTCATGGAACCTCCTGTGTTCCAGTTTGTATCCATTGCCCTGAGCAGAAATTTGTTCCAGATTGTGTCTGTTGTCCTACTCCCACCTTTCACTGTGTTTCCTTTGACTGAGTTTAGCAGGGAGGCTTTCAGATTTGTGGGGAAAATGCTTTGTGAGTTTTACTTCTGCTGCCCCTTATAAACTTAGTTGTCTGTTAATGCTATCAGATATACAACCCAAGATTGAAGGGAGTGTGTTCCTATGTGTGAGTGTAACTCCTGTGAGCAGCCAGGCAGAGAGGGATCTGGGGGTGCTGGTTGATGGTAGGCTTAACATGAGCCTGCAGTGTGCCCAGGCAGCCAAGAGGGCCAATGGCATCCTGGCCTGCATCAAGAACAGTGTGGCCAGCAGGAGCAGGGAGGTCATTCTGCCCCTATACACTGCACTGGTTAGGCCACACCTCGAGTACTGTGTCCAGTTCTGGGCCCCTCAGTTTAGGAAGGATGTTGACTTGCTGGAACGAGTCCAGAGAAGAGCAACAAAGTTGGTGAGGGATTTGGAACACAAGCCCTGTGAGGAGAGGCTGAGGGAGCTGGGGCTGCTTAGCCTGGAGAAGAGGAGACTTAGGGGTGACCTTATCACTCTCTACAACTACCTGAAGGGAGGTTGTAGACAGGCTGATGATGGTCTCTTCTCCCAGGCACCCAGTACCAGAACAAGAGGACACAGTCTCAAGCTGCGCCAGGGGAGGTTCAGGTTGGATGTTAGGAAGAAGTTCTATACAGAAAGAGTGATTGCGCTATGGAATGGGTTGCCCGGGGAGGTGGTGGAGTCACCATCATTGAAGGTGTTCAGAAGGAGACTTGACGGTGTGCTTGGTGCCATGGGTTAGCTGTTTGGGTGGGTTGGATTGGTTGATGGGTTGGACACGATGATCTTGAAGGTCTCTTCCAACCTGGTTTGGTTTATTCTAATAAAGGTTTATTCTAATATCTACCAAGGGCAAATCCATCTTGCCTACTCCTTATAACCTTATTTTCTGCCATGTGCTTAGAGATGACCTCCAGATGTACTCAAAAAGATACAATGGATGTGACAAAAAGTCCAGCATACCAAGTGACTATGTAGAGGTTTGCTTGCATCACCTTAATTCTCCTTCTTAGAGTAAAACCAAATCATAGAATGGTTTGGGTTGGAAGGGACGTCCAAATATGATCTAGACCAACCCTCCTGCAGTAAGCAGGGACATCTTCCACTAGATCAGGTTTCCCAGTGCCCTCTCAAGCCTCTCCTTGAATATCTCCAGGGATGGGACCTAGGCTACCTCCCTGGGCAACCTGTTCCATTGTTCCACCACCCTCATGGTGCAGAACTTGTTCCTAACACCCAATCTAAATCTGCTCTTCTCTAATTTTAAGCCATTGCCCCTCATTCTATCACTGCAGGCCTTTAGAAACAGTCCCTCTGCAGCCTTCTTGTAGCTCCCTTCAAGTACTGGAAGGCTGCTATTAGGTCTCCACAGAGCCTTCTCTTCTCCAGGCTGAACACCCCCAGTTCCCTCAGCCTGTCCTCATAGCAGAGCTGCTCCAACCCCCTGATCACCATCCTGGCCTCCTCTGGGCCTGCTCTATCAAGTCCATGTCTTTCTTGTGTGGAGGGTACCAGAGCTGGATGCAGCGCTCCAGGTGAATAAATTCTATGGCAAGTTGCTTTTATTCCGTACTGTGGCTTGAACTAGGAATTAAACACCATTTATCTCCACTGTGCTACAAAAATGAATGCAGTACTCATTGTAAATGTATGCAAAAATTACTCCTTATTGAAGATCAGCTTTCTGTTCACAGCCTGTTTCCACAGTTTAGGAATCTAGCACCTAAAATAGAAGTTTAGAATGTAAATGCTGATGCAACATAATAGCACTGGCTGGTGGTGTTATGATAATCAAGCCAAGCTATTTGCTAAGGGCTTTTTTCAGCACCTTCAATGGATGAAGCCTGTTGGTTAGCAAGGAAACTCTGATGGGAAGCCTGCAAAGGGTTGCCTCATCACTGCAATGAAGCACAACTCAATGCAGATTGTGACCAGTACTAGAAGGGGTTTATTTCAGGCTGAAGCTTGGTTTCTCCCTGCATTTTGATATAGACACTGAAAACAAAACCAGACAACAAAATCTGGTGAAGGATTAGTTCTTAAGATTTTCATAGGTTCATAGGTTGGTTTAGGTTGCAAGGGACCTTGGAGATCATGTAGTTCTAACACCTTCCACTAGCCCAGGTTGCTCAAAGCCTCATCCAATCTGGCCTTGAACACCTCCAGGGAGGGGGCATCCACAGCCTCCCTGGGCAACCTCTTCCAGTGTCTCACCACCCTCACTGGAAAGAATTTCTTCCTAATCTCCAGTCTGAATCTTCCCTCTTCCAGCTTCAATCCATTCCCTCTTATCCTATCACTGCAGGAAGGCTGGACAATGACTGTTTACAAAGACCTGTAATGACAGGACAAGGGACAATGCTTTGAAATTGGAGCAGGAGAGATTTTGGTTGGACATCAGGAGGAAGTTCTGCACAGTGAGAGTGGTGAAATACTGGAACAAGCTGTCCAGGGATGCAGTTGAAGCCCTGTCCCTGGAGACATTCAAGATCAGCCTTGCTGTGGCCCTGGACAGCCTGATGTAGTTGGAGGTGTCCCTGCTGAGTGCAGGGGGCTTGGGCAAGATGACCTTTGAGGGTCCTTTCCAACCCAATGCAGTCTGTGAATCTGTGAATATTTTATTTCAGTGAGAGTTTTCTCTGAGTGCAAATTAATGGCCAGTTTTTCCCACAGTAGTAAGGGTGAGTTTAACACTGTAGGTCTTAAATTCAAGTCACTAATGAGAACATGTTAATCACTGGAGAGACTGGAAATTAGGTGTAAATCTTGCTGCACTGTCCCAGCCTCATTAATACAAGGCTTTAATTTCAGCATCTGTTAAGACTGATCAGACTGTTTATGTGAACTTGGCAAGTCTGCAGACCTCTGTGCGACTCCATTCTCTTATCTGGGATTCCAATAATCTCTATTTAAGTTTGCACAGAAATATTGCACCTGCACTGTTCTGCTCTGCTATCTAGCAATTTCCTCCCTTAGTACTGAGTGATGGAAAGTGTATTTTTATCCTCTAGACTCCCTGACTTTCTAGCAGTGTCATGTTGCTGACTCTGACTTCATTTAAAGCTATAATTAATCAAAAAGGGATATTGAATGTTGCCAGATTTCCAGCTTTTAATACCACTGGTTTGTGTTCAGAATTTTTAGGAGGATGTAAGAATTTTCTGCTAAGATTTAGTGACTTTTGGTTTTTTCTGGAATTTTTTGGGGGAAGACAAAAAAAAAAAGATGCACCAGGGGAGGTTCAGACTGGATGTTAGGAACAAATTCTTCACAGAGAGAGTGATTGCCCATTGGAATGGGCTGCCTGGAGAGGTGGAGGAGTCACCATCATTGGAGGTGTTCAGGAGGAGACTTGATAGGGTACTTGGTTGCATGGTTTAGTTGATTAGGTGGTGTTGGATGATGGGTTAGACTTGATGGTCTTGAAGGTCTCTTCCAACCTGGTTTTGATTCTATTCTATTCTATTCTATTCTATTCTATTCTATTCTATTCTATTCTATTCTATTCTATTCTATTCTATTCTATTCTATTCTATTCTACTCTACTCTACTCTACTCTACTCTACTCTACTCTACTCTGTTCTCTTCTACTCTATTCTATTCATCCAGGTGGGTTTTCCTATTCCTTTCCTATTCCTTTCCTATTCCTTTCCTATCCTATCCTATCCTATTCTAATGGCAAGATCTCCCCTCATTAAAAATAAACCTTTATAGCATTTAAGTTTGTAGAATACAAAAGATAAACTGTGAGATGGATTGAGTCATATATGGACAGACATATAAATACATATTTGTCATTTAATGCCAATATAGACATTGATAAAGCTCTCAGCAATGTGAATGCCATAGTGAATTCATTCCAGAGCAGCAATAGCTGCTGGTGTGATGCTGGGTTAGTGCTTTCTTTTTGTCACTGTAAGGATGATGCTGGAATGTTGCCACTTTTCTCTCAGCAGTCTTCATCATTTTCTCTTCCTTTTTCTATTCCCCCTCCCCAAAATACTGACCTCTTATCTTCCAGGGTCATAATGCTGCTAGAAGGCAAAATCATATCTGACTGTTTAACAGTCTAATAGTCTGTATGGCCAGAGGCACTTTCCATTTGGAATTGTTATTATTTTCTTCTTTACTAGCACAGAACAAAAAAAGGCTGTGAGGAAAAGGTCAGAAGTGCAGAAAATAAAAATGTTAAAGTGGAGTCATCAACTTCATTTGTGAAACTTCCTTAATTTCTAGGGTGTACAAATCATGGAATCGCAGAATCATAAAATCTTAAAATCATAGAATCATAAAACCACAGAAAGGTTTGGGTTGGAAGGGACCTTAAAGATCATGTAGTTCCAACCCCCTTGCTGTGTTGAAGTCTCTCCAGTACTTCCCTGTCTCTCTGTGCCCAGAACTGGACACAATGCTCCAGATGAGGCCTCACTGTTGCAGAGTGTGGGGGACAAGACCCTCTTTTGACCTGCTGGCCACACTCTTCTTAATACCTCTTGAATATAGCAGCACATCTCTGGCTCAAGGTCACAAGGACTCAAGGTCCTTCTTTGTAGAGCTGCTTTTCAGCAGGTCAACCCCTCACCTGTGCTGGTGCATGGGGTTATTCTTGTCTAGGTGCAGGACTCTACACTTGTCCTTGTTGAACTTCATGAGGTTCCCCTTTATCCAGCTCTCGAAGCTGTGCAGGTCTCCCTGAATGACAGCGAATCCCAGGAGATCAACCAATCCTCCCAGTGATGCTCTCTCCATATTGATTCTCTGAGTTCTTTCTTGTGGTTTTCTGCTTTACCTCTTTCCATAGGAAGTGTATACATTTAAGCAAAGTAAACATTTTAAAGCATTTTTTTATTATTGTAGTGAAAGTAAAACCCCTATGGTGAAAAGTGATTTTTTTTCCTTTGAGAAAGGGGGTGGGGGGGAAAGAAAAAAAGACTTAACAGCTGGGAATTTGGAAAAGTGAGTGGAAAACAGAGTTCAGCTCAATTAGTTACTGTCATTCAGTAGCTTCCTCCTGGGATAGCTTGGTTTCTTTAATCTGTTGTGTAGACCTAATTCCATTGTCATGAAAGAGAACAGATGAAAGCAGTTAAAGAAGTCTTAACTAACAGCCAGTCTAGTATACTGCTTTTCCAAAGTGTACTGAAAGCAAAGGGGGCTGTGTCTGTCCTGAAGTTTTGGCTTAGAAAGCAGTGGAAAAATGCAAATCTATGAGCACCTGTTGTGCTGCTTGCCCTGAAGAGATGTGAGTTTCAGGAGACCCTCCTGAGCCTCTTCAGAGACTGAAGGTTTCTAGGATTCCTCTGTAGAATAAATAATACTTTGGACTGTACTTTCCTAACATGCATACACTCTTTGGCTTTCAGAAATTCATAGAGTCATAGAATTGTAATCAGCACTGCATCTCTGTCTTTTAAACCACCTCCCTGAGGAATGTGTTGCAGTCTTTCAGAACCCTTTCAGTCAAGAAGTTTCTTCTAATGCTCAAGCTAAACCTCCCCTGGTGCAAATTTAGGCCTTTTCCTCTTGTCCTAACACTCGTTGCTAGGGAGAAGAGACTAACCCCCACCTGTCTACAGCCTTCTTTCAGGGAGTTGTTGAGAGCAATGAGGTCTCCCCTCAGTCTTCTCTTCCCCATACTAAACAACTCTGAGCTGCTCCTCACCAGCCCTGTTCTCCAGACCATTCACCAGCTTCATTAACCTTCTCTGGACATATTCCAGCACCTCAAAACTGAACTCAGGGCTCAAAGCGTGGCTTCACCAGTGCTAAGTGCAGGGGGACTAATAGATGTGTACCTGAATCTTGAAGAGGGATCCGCAGCCTCAGAACTCAGGGATTGTTCTTACTGTCTGCACTCTATAAAGTTTTGTGAGCCTTCACAGGTTCAGCACAAAAGACTGTGCTTGACTGGTGTGGTTTGCCTGTCTTTTGATGTGCTCTTCAGGTAAGCTTCCCATCTGCTCCTCTAGGTTCTTCTTTCCCCCAACCATATGTGAAAAGTATCTGCTGGGTTTGGCAATGAGCTTGTGTCTGTCGAAAGAGTGATTGCTGTATAACTTCTTTCACTTTTAAGATATGCAGCTTATTATGCTCTGGCCAAATTCCCAAACTGAGTATTCCTTGCTTCTCTCAATTACAGAGACCAAGCAAAGGTAGCTGGGAATGAAAAGTTTGTGTGGGAAAGCAGATATTCATCTCTGGATTATATCCATTAGGACAAGTTTCACTATTACCACAGCATCACAGAATGACAGGAGTTGAAAGCACCTCTGGAGATCATCTACTTCAACCTCCCTGACAGAGCAGGTTCACCTGGAGATCATTTAGTTCAACCTCCCTGTCAGAGCAGTTTCTCCTAGAGCAGGTAGCACAAGACGGTGTCCAGGCAGATTTGAAATCTCACCAGAGAACCAAGTTCCACAACCTCTCTGGGCAGCCGGTTCCACCACCTCCAACGTAAAAGGTTGCTCCTCATGTTTAGATGCAGCATCCTGTGTTCAAGTTCATGACCATTATCCCTTGTCCTGCTGCTGGTCACCACTGTCTTTGTTGTAGCTGGTCTCAGCCATGGCCTCCCATATACCAGGAGGGTGTTTCAGTCATTTATCTACTGGATAGTCTTGGTAATACTCTGCTGAATTCATTCCATATTGTTCAAGTCATGCCATATTCACTGGAAGGAGGAAGGAGAAATAAATGAGGAATTACTATAGTTTGATAGTTAAGGTGTTCCTACAGGGCATCCAAATTCAAGTCCTTCTGTAAATATCAAACCACTTATGTAGTGAAAGTGCAAAACTCCACACAGGTTGGGATATAAGGGCATTCCTTTGGGATGTGAAAATACTTGGTTCAGGACCTCACAGCTTTTCAACTACAAGAGATTGAGAGGGAATGGATTGAAGCTTGAGGAGGGCAGATTTATACTGGAGACTGAGAAGAAATTCTTTCCAGTGAGGATGGTGAGACACTGGAACAGGTTGCCCAGGGAGGTTGTGGATGCCCCCTCCCTGGAGGTATTCAAGGCCAGATTGGATGAGGCCTTGGGCAACCTGGGCCAGTGGAAGATGTCCCTGCCCATAGCAGGGGTTTTGTAACCAGATGATCTTTAAGGTCCTTTCCAAGCCAACCCATTCTACTCCTCTATGAATTTCATTCATAACTGTTGAATAAGACACTTAATCCTATGCAAAAATAATTGTGTACAGCACAGTGTTGAAGATTAGGTTTCCCTCTGACGCTCTTGAGAATAAATGCACCTCAAACTTTTCAATTGCCTTCTTGAGGAAATTGAAAAACTCAATCCTCTGCTGCCTCACAGTGCTACAGGCAATGTCCAGTGAAGAGAAACCAGGGAAATAACAGCTCTAGTCACAGAAATTCTTGCTTTTGAGCTGCATGCATTTCTAAAGCACATGTGACATTTTTGTGTGTGTGTTCTTAGAGTGGGACTTTATTACTCAAATGTTTAAATATAAAATATTGAAAATGTTTTCCTTCCCTCAGTTTTCACAGATGTTCCTCATTTTTTTAAAGTAAATATCAAAGGTACTTGGAGCCAAATGCTCATCTCACTTTAGATCCAACCAAGAGCCTGCCAGTTTCTGTGCACTTAAGAAAGTCTGAGCAGGGTTTTCTCCCCTTCTCATCTTTTCCCATCTATTTCTGCTGTCGTATGCTTCAGTAAAGCCTAAATTCCATAGCTAATGTTGGATACCCTTAGCACAATCCCATGTGGCTCACACTGCCAAGTTGGGATTTATTTGGTGGGGGGGGGGGGGGGTGGGTTTTTTGGTTGGATGGTTTTTGGTGTTGTTTCTTTAGGTTTTGGAGGGTTGTTTGTTTTGTTTGTTTTGTTGCTATTGGGGGCTTTATTGGTTTATTTATTTATTTGGTGGTTGGTTGGGGGTTTCTTGGTTGGTTGGGTTTTTTGGTGTTTGTTTTGTTGTTGGTTGGTTGCTTGTTGGTTTGTTGGGTTTTTTTTTTTACAATAGCAAAAGATATTGACCTTTATTTACAAGGTAATGAAAAATGCAGATTAAAGGAAAAGAAGTTCAGAATTGCAGGCAGAAAGGGACCTGGGGGTACCGGTTGATAGTAGGCTGAACAAGAGCCAGCAGTGTGCTCAGGTAGCCAAGAAGCCCAATGGCATCCTGGCCTGTATCAGGACTAGAGTGGCCAGCAGGAGCAGGGAAGTAATTCTGCCCTGTACTCAGCACTGGTTAGGCCACACCTTGAGTCCTGTGTCCAGTTCTGGGCCCCTCAGGTTAGGAAAGATGTTGACTTGCTTTAACATGTCCAGAGAAAGGCAACAAAGCTGGGGAGGAGTCTGGAGCACAGCCCTGTGAGGAGAGGCTGAGGGAACTGGGGTTGCTTAGCCTGGAGAAGAGGAGGCTCAGGGGAGACCTTCTTGCTGTCTCCAACTACCTGAAGGGAGGTTGTACCCAGGTGGGCGTTAGTCTCTTCTCACAAGCAACCTGTGACAGAACAAGGGGACACAGACTCAGGCTGCACCAGGGGAGGTTTAGGCTGGATGTTAGGAAGAAGTTGTTTACAGAAAGAGAGATTGGCCATTGCAATGTGCTGCCCAGGGAAGTGGTGGAGTCACCATCACTGGAAGTGTTTAAAACCAGACTGGATGAGGCACTTAGTGCCATGGTTTAGTTGATTAGATGGTGTTGGTTGATAGGTTGGACTTGATGATCTCAGAGGTCTTTTCCAACCTGGTTAATTCTGTATTCTATTCTGTAAGATATTATCAAAATATCTCCAATGCTAGGGAGGAGAAAGCTTTCTCTTTTCTACCTTGGGCCAATCACGTGAGTGGGAACTGCAGCTTTCATGTCCACATTTAGCCTTTACCATATGTTAGTTTGCTGTGTGTTACCAGATGTTGTATCAAATGCATGGTAGTCTTTCTGCAGATGAGGCTCCATTATTAAAACTGGTTTGTCTTTCACAAGGAGACTTCTAGCTGCAAATACCTAGATGGAAAAACTTTCAGAAGACAAGGCAAGAGGTACTTTTACTGGGTTTTTTTCTTCAGTGATTTTCACAAGGAAGCTACAATCTCCCACAAGCTCTTTGTCTGTAAATAACGCATTTTTTGTGGCAGAGTTGTTCTGTTTTTCATGTCATGTGCTAGATTAAAATCTGCTTTCCATGCCTGTATAAAATGCAGTTAGCTCAGGGTTTAAAAGGTCTTTAGCTGTGGCACTGTTATGTCACATTAAATGATTTGAGCAGCAGTATTTTATTTTAAAGTATTTTTGACCTTGTTGCAGAGAAGGTACTATTTCCTTTAGTGGAGAAAGCATCGTGTTGGCATTGAAGACTTCCAGAATTAGCATAGCTCCTTCAATTGAGTAATATTTTAACCAGCTTGAGAGGATTCAGAGTAGTCCATGCATTAACTTGAGGTTGAAAACTGTAGCAGTAGCCTACCTCTTTTTGTAGGAAGAAAAATGCAGTGGGACCTTGTGCAAGATTGGTTTCCATAGTCACTTTGTATCAGACCAAGCTTACCCAAATTTTGTGGCCTTCAGATGTTTCCCTGCTAGGAAAAAAATGAAAAAGGAAAAAAGTGCTTCCTACTTAGTACATGGTGTTTCTTATTTGGTGTTTCTCGTAGTATTTCCTAATTGGTATTTCTGACTTAATATTTCCTACTGGATATTTCTTCCTTCGTATTTCCTGCTGGGTATTTCTTTCTTAGTATTTCCTACTTAATATTTCCTACTTGGTATTTCCTGCTTAGTGTTTCCTGTGTGGTATTTCACAGGATCACAGAGTTATCAGGGTTGGAAGGGACCTCAAGGATCATCTAGCTCCAAGCTCCCTGTCATGGGCAGGGATACCTCACACTACATCAGGTTGCTCACAGCCACATCCAGCCTGGACTTAAAAACCTCCAGGGATGAGGCTTCCACCACCTCCCTGGCCAACCTGTGCCAGTGCCTCATCACCCTCATGGTGAAGAACTTCTTCCTAACATCCAATCTGAATCTCCCCTCCTCTAGCTTAGATCCATTCCCCCTAGTCCTGTCATTACCTGATACCTCAAAAAGTCCCTCCCAAGCTTTCTTGTAGGCACCCTTCAGATACTGGGAGGCCACAATGAGGTCTCCTCAGAGCCGCCTTTTCTCCAGACTTGAACAGCCCCAACTCTCTCAGTCTGTCTCCATAGCAGAGCAGCTCCAGCCCTCTGCTCGTCCTCCTGGCCCTTCTCTGGACACATTCCAGCAGGTCCATATCTTTCTTGTAATAGGAGTTCTAGAACTCGATGCGGTTCTCCAGGTGGGGTCTCACCAGAATGGTGTAGAGGGGCAGAATCACCTCTATCGACTTGCTGGCCACACCTCTCTTGATGCAGCCCAGGATCTGGGTGGCTTTCTGGGCTGCAAGTGTACTCTGGAGACTCATATTGAGCTTCTCATCCACCAGCACCCCCAAGCCCTTTTCTTCATGGCTGCTCTCAAGTCAGTTGCTGCCCAGTATATATCAGTGTCTGGGACACCCTGACCCAGATGCAGGACCCTGCACTTGGTCTTTCTTTGTATTTCCTACTTAGTGTTCTTACTTGGTATTTCTTTCTTAGTATATCCTACTTGACATTTCTTACTTACATTTCCTACCTGGTATTTCCTACTTGGTATTGCTTTCTTAGTATTTCCAACTTGATATTTCCTACTTGATATTTTCCTACTTAGTATCTCCTTCTTAGTATTTCCTTCTAGGAAAGCAAGATCTTTTACTTGTCTGCAGCCCATACTGCTGCTGACTTGAGCAGAGGAACAACATCCCTTGCCTGGGAACTGTGTGCCTAGCAGACTCCAAATCCATGCATGTCAGTTTCTATACATCAGTCAGTGCAAATCCATCTGCATGTATATAAATATATGCATTGCACAGTGATGAGTATGAAATTAAGCTGTGTGGGCATTTCAAGCTTTGTCTGCATTCCGTTTCTCATGGTTCAATGCTCTGGCTCAGTAATAGCACTGAATATGCAGGGGGAGGTGGGGAACAGCTAACTAAAGCATAAACCCAGGGGTCTATTCTGGGTCCAGCGCTGCTTAGCAACTTTGTCAGCAGCACAGACAGTGGCACTGAGGTACCCAAAGCAAGTTTGCCTCTGACACCAAGCTGTGTGGTGCACTGGACTCACTTGAGGGAAGGGATCCATCCTGCAGCATCTTGACAGGCCTGAGAAGTGGGCCAATGCCAACTGCATGAGGTTCAACAAGTCCAAGTGCAAGTTTTGCCCTGATCTTTAGAGCTGTAAAAAAGATGTCTGGGGTTTTAAATGATCCCCACTCATTATGCATTTCTGGAGTCTGTAATTGGTTTTATCAATGACACACAGATTATAACTTGAAAAAGAAACACCTCTAAGATTATCAAAGATGACAGCTGTTTGATAAATTGATAAGCAAGTTTAATAACCTGCTTCATTAAGTAGAAGCAGAAATTAATCTGCAGGGATGTTTACATGTAAAAAGAGCAAGTCAATTACACAGTTTATCTTATTTTTTTCATTATAATTGCAAATCTATTACCAAATGAAGGAGTTTCTTTGGCTGTCCCTCTCTCAATTGCACAGGAAGTGTAGTGCTTAGTAGAATCATAGAATAGCTTAGGTTGGAAGTGACATCAGAGATCATCTACTCCAACCCCCTGCCGTGGGTAGGGACTACTCTTAACTAGACATGGTTCCTCAAGGCCTCACCCAAACTGGCCTTGAGCACCCCCAGGGAAGAGTCATCCACAACATCCCTGGGCAATCTGTTCCAGAGTCTCACCACCCTTTTACTGAATAACTTCTTATGATCCAATCTAAACAAACTCCCTCAGCTTCAAACCATCCTCCCTTGCCCTATGAGATCAATTAAACATCAGAGAAGCTCTGCAATTTGACAAATTATTACCAACTATTCCAGCTTCTTTCTGAGTTATGAGGGCTGCCAGACTCCTTTAAAGCTCCTTCTGGAAGCTTCAGGATCAAAATCAAGATCCAAGAATTTGCAATTCAGCTAACCATCGTGTCCTGAGTTCATGCAAAGTAACAAACCCTAAAAGACACCATTGGCATTTTAACTTTTCTTTAAACTTCACAGATTATCTCTTTTCATTATGCAGCCTCTCATTGCCACACTGTCAAAGTTCCAAGGGTGACCCATGTTATTTCTTGTGAGTATTCAGATCAGAAACAACTTCAATAAGCACAGGAAATAAGCAGCCAGAAGATAGTGAGTCATAAATTGGGACAACTTAGCTCTGAAACATGTTTTTGATGCCTTTTTCCCCTCTCCCCCCACTGGATTATTCCAGAACTTTTAAGATATTCTGATAGTGTGCAGACAAAATTCTCTTGTTTAGTGTTCTTGAGATTCTTCTTCTAATCTTACTTCCCTGGACCCCAAATATTTCTCTCCTACTACTTTTTTTTTTTTTGCTAGTACTGTAAGCTCCTCTAAGGTTTGTAGTTCCTCAAATCCCCCTTCCAGTGGCCTTGCTTTCTAAGTGGATATGCCAGAGATTTTCCAAACTTGATTTCTGTTTTCAAGAACACTCAATTTTCAACTTGTCCATGCAATTTTATCTTGGTTTTAGGTTTCTGCAACAGCAGACAGCTCCCTGGATCAAGCCCATTGTACCACACTTATTAGGCTACCCAATCAAGTGCTGCTTCTGCTGAGTAGGAGAATATCTCCTTTATCATTTGACACCATCAGCTTTCTAATCCCTTCAGGCAATGAGTCTGATCATTATTTTCCATTTCTACTATACCTATAAAAATGCACTCTTCTTCCTGAGCTGTGATTTTATCTTGTATTCCTCACTGTCACTTACTGTATGTTGTCAGAGAGATGAATCTCACTGACTTTGAGAGGAATTTGGTTTTAAACTGGATTTAAACCAGACATCAGGAAGAAGTTCTTTACTATGAGGGTGATGAAGCACTGGAACAGGTTGCCCAGTGAGGTGGTGGAGGCCCCATTCAGCAGACATAAAAAAATCAGTCTCTGAGCAACTTGATCTAGTTGAGGATGTCCAGAAGAGGGCCAGAAAGATGATCAGAGGGCTGAAGCACTTCCTCTATGGAGACAGACTGTTCAGCCTGGAGAAAAGAAGGCTCCAGGGAGACCTTAGAACAGCCTTTCAGTACCTGAAGGGGCTACAAGAAAGCCAGGAAAGGACTTTTTACAGTGATAGGATGAGAGGGAATGGATTGAAGCTTGAGGAGGGCACATTTAGACTGGAGGTTAGGAAGAAACTCTTTGTAGTGAAGTTGGTAAGACGTGGAGCAGGTTGCCTAGGAAGGGTGTGGATGCCACCTTCCTGGAGGTGTTCAAGGCCAGGTTGGATGAGGCCTTGAGCATCGTAGTCTAATGGAAGGTGTCCCATGGCAAGGTGGTTGGAACTAGATGATCACTGAGTTCCCTTCAACCTAAACCAATCTATGAATCTATGACCCTGCTGACTGCCAGGGGATTGGGCTGGATGACCTGTAGAGGTCCCTTCCAACTCAGTGCACTGAGTGGTTCTATGGACATGAAAGCTGCTCCTAGTTCCTCTAAAACCTCATCAAATGTACATGTCAGAACTAGGAAAATGGCTTTCATACTATTGAGAGTACTCAGAGTAAGATAATTTTTGTTTAGAAGAACACAAAAATCTTCATATTTTCAAGTCTGAATAAGTGGATAAGGAAAAAATCATTTCTGACAGACATCAAAATAAAGAATGAAGATAATCATCATGGTATGGAAATGCCTCTAGTCTAGAAAAGGAGTCATGGGTGGTTCAGGGTTGCTGAGGGAATGTGTGATAAGTACTTGGGAGAGGTGGAGTTTTGATTTTTGTTTGGTTGGGGGTTTGGATTTGTTTCTAACATTAGTTTGATTTCTGGGGTAGAGCTTCACACTGATCCTTTCTGATTAATACACACTTCTGCTCAGAGCTGGAATCCTGCTCTTTTATAAACAGCTCTGTGGGGAGCCACTAAGCCCCTCTGGTCATAGGCACTTACCCAATATCTGCAGGAAACCAAAGCTCAGGCTCTGGAACTTGGGTCTTAATTACACAAGCAATTTCTATGAGCAAAGTCAAGGTATGTCAAGGAATATTTTAGACTTCAAGAGCAAGTTAAGCTATCTGAATAGACACAGTTTCAGATCCCTTCAGTGCACTTTGCATTAATCAGTTCTAATTCTCTAGCTCTCCCCTATCCTGAAGGCTCTCTGATGGAGTCTGCTATGTCACAGGGTTTGCTGTGTTTCTTTGCTTGAATCTCTACTTAATTGCTGCTATCAGAAGCTTTCACTAGCTTTCAAACTTTGTCAGTGCCTTCTTCAGAGTTGCTACTGCAAGGTGATTCTGATGAGAAAAAACAGAAGAGTGGAAGTACCAGCTCACAAATTAGGGGATGAGGTGACTGTCAATACATACTAGGTGATGAGGTGGCAGAAAGCAGCCCTGCAGAAAAGGACTTGGGGGTCCTGATGTGTGAGAAGCTAGTAATGAGCAATGTGAGGTTGCAGCCAGAAGGCAAATCACATCCTGGGCTACATTAAAAAATACATTGCCAGCAGATGGAGAGAGGGGGTTCTGCCACTTTGCTCTGGTGAGACCTCACCTTCAGTATTGCATGCGGCTCTGAAGCCCTCAATACAGGAAGGACATGGATCTGAAGGAGCAGGTCCAGAGGAAGGCCACAAAAATGATCAGGGGGTTGGAGCACCTCTGCTATGGGGACAGGCTGAGGGAGCTGGGGTTGTTCAGCTTGAAAAAGAGAATGCTGTGAGGAATCCTTCCAGTACCTGAAGGGGGTTACAAAAAGGATGGAGAGAGACTGTTTACAAAGGCCTGCAGTGATAGGATGAGGGACAATGGCTTCAAACTAGAGAAGGGCAGGTTTAGGTTGGATGTTAGGAGCCAGTTCTACACCATGAGGGTGGTGGAACACTGGAACAGGTTGCTCAGAGAGACGGCTGGGGCTCCATCCCTGGAGAAATTCAAGGTCAGGCTCTCCAGGGCTCTGGGCAGCCTGATCTAGTGGAGGATGTCCTTGCTGACTGCAGAGGGGCTTGGACTGGATGACCTTCAAAGGTCCCTTCCAACCCAGACCATTCTATGATTCTATGCTGAGATAAGCTATTTAGTCACCAGTTCTTTCAACTTTGGATGGTAACAAAAAATACTGTTTTAAACCCCACTTATTAAATAAAAGACCCCTTATTAGGAAATATAAACCCCCCCAACATCTCATAAAACTAGGTCAGTGGCGACTAGCTGGGGTCTGTGTATGAATGGAATTAATTCAGGCTCTATGCAACAGATGATAGAAGTTTAAAGTACTTTTCCCAGGTTTTCAAATGATTGTCTTCACTTCCCCTTCATGAATGCAAAGGCTAATGGTTAATGGGAAATAGTGACATGTGGTGACAAAAATGCTCATGGTTTAGAGATACAATTCTTGATAACTCTGCTTCCTGGAGTCTTTCCATGCTTAATTGTGGGAGGATTTCTCCACAGCGCACGTTGGCTAGTACTATTCTTATGCAGCAGAATAATACTATTATCTTCTTGCTTTGATATTTTCTCTCTGCTCCCTCAGTAATTTTCTTGGTTTATTTACAGAAACAGAATCAAAAGCAGTAAGGGTGGGGCTTTGTTTGGGTGGGTTTGTTTGGGATTGTTGGTGGTTTTGGGTTTCTAAAATAGTTTTACAACCCAACTTATTTATCTAATCTAGAAACACAGAACCATAGAATGGTTTGGGTTGGAAGGGACCTCCAATGGTCACCTAGTGCAACTCCCCTGCAGTCAGCAGGGCCATCCTCTACTAGCTCAGGCTGCCCAGAGCCCTGTTGAGCCTGACCTTTAACATCTCGAGGGATGGGACCTCAGCTACTTCCCTGGGCAACCTGTTCCAGTGTTCCACCACCTTCACAATGCAGAATTTGTCCCCAACATCCAATCTAAATCTGCTCTTCTCTGATTTCAAACCATTGCCCCCATCCTATTGCTTTGGAAACAGTCCCTCCCCAGCTTTCTGGTAGGCTCCCTTCAGGTACTGGAAGGCTTCTAGTAAGTCTTCCTGGAGTACTCTCTTCTCCAGGCTGAACACCCCCAGCTCCCTCAGCCTGTCTTCATGTCAGAGGTGTTCTAGCCCCCTGAACATTTTTATGGCCCTCATCTGGACCCACTCAATTCCTTTTTTTCCCCCAGTTCTTTATTTGGAACTTCTGGACACCATTATTTTGCATTGCTATATATGCAAATGACCTGAAGTTGCACAGGGGAAGGTTTAGGGTGGAGTCTAGAAGAAACTTCTTCCCTGAAAGAGTTGTCAAAGACTGGAACAGGCTGCCCAGGGAGATGGTTGAATCCTCATCCCTGGAGGTGTTTCAAAGCTGCAGAGATGTGATGCTGAAGGATGTGGTTTACCCCCATCCTTGGTAAAGTTAGAGAATAATTGGACTCAATGATCTTAAAAGTTTTCTTCCAATCAAAGTTATTCTATATGCAACATTATCAGCAGGATTTATCTACACCAAGAGAGAAAAAGAAATGAAATTAGATGCAAAGATATAAAGCAGGAGGAGAGGAGAAGAGCAGTGTTACATAGACTGAAAGTGTCCCGTGTAACACCCACAAAATGTGCAATCTATTGCATGGAAGCCACTTTCAAACCAGTGCCTCTGTCTTTATGAGCAAAGTGAACATGGCTTAAACACACAGAAATTCCTTTGCTGTCATGTTCTTCATTCTTTAACTTTATTTCCTGGAATTTAAATGTATTATACAAGAACAAATCTTTTTATAGCCATTGCAACAGATGGCCAAACACCATGCTTACCTACAACGATACCCAAAATTAGTGTGGTGGTTATATCATCAAAGACAATAAAGGAACAAATGTTCACAAGCAGATCTGAACCATCAAAGGTCCAACCTACCCTACAGACATCCAAGTGAAGTCCAGAATCTACACCTAGTGCTACACCCAAATGCTAGAGAGTCTCCCAGATGAAGAGAGGGGTTAGAGTTCCTCCCAGCTGAAACAATTTGTTAGTTTCTGTAAATGATTTTAAATCACAATAGTGCCAGGTTTATTTTTTAAATCACAGCTTTAAAAAGCACCCTAATTTCTAGAGCAGCATTCTAAACAATCTGAAAGTAAAATGAAACACAAAAACATAAAACACTGATTCATCTCATTTGGCTGGGGGAAAAAAATGTTTAGATTCACAGGTTGCATCAAGTTGGAAGGGACCCTCAGAGGTCATCTTGTCCAACCTCCCTGCACTCAGCAGGGACTCCTTCAACTACATCAGGCTGCCTAGGGACAGATCAAGGCTGATCTTGAATGTCTCCAGGGACAGGGCCTCAACCACATCACTGGGCAACCTGTTGCAGTCTCTCACCCCTTCGCATTGTGCAGAACTTCCTCCTGACATCCAACCTAGATCTCCCCTGCTTCAGTCTCAAACCATTGCCCCTGTCCTATCCCCACAAGCCCTTCTAAACAGTCCCTCCCTGGCCTTCCTATTCCTATATTCTCTTCAGATATTGAAATTTTCTCCCCAGAGCCTTCTCTTTTCCAGGCTGAAGAGACCCAATTCTTCCAGCCTGTCTTCATAGCAGAGGTGTTCCAGCTCTCTGATCATCTTGGGGGCCCTTCTCTCAGCCAGTCCAGCAGCTCCATGTCTCTCTTGTGTTTGGAGCCCCAGAGCTGGACACAGCATTGCAGGTGAGGTCTCCCCAGAGCAGAGTGGCAGGATCCCTTCTCTCCATCTCTGGCCATGCTGCTTTTGATGCAGCCTAGGATGCCATTAGCCTTCTGAGCTGCAAGTGCTCATTGCTGGCTCATGTCCAGCTTCTCACCCACCAGCACCCCCAAGTTCTTCTCTGTAGGGCTGCTCTCAATCTCAACATCCTCCAGCCTGTATTGATACTGAGGGTTGCCCCAACCTAGGTGCAGGACCTTGCGCTTTGCCTCACTGAACCTCATGAGATTCTCCTCATCCCACCTCTCCATCCTGTTTAGGTCCCTCTGGATGTATGATCATGGAATCATAGAATGCTCTGCATTGGAAGGGTCCTCAGAAGGTCATGTGTCACTGCATCACAAGCACCCTTTCTTTTGGCTTTGGAAAAAAGCTATCAAATCAGTTTACTTGTTCAGTTCTATTTGCAGCCAGAGCTAATAGTCCCAACTTCCATATGGCTGCAGAGGCAAATGCTGCTTCAAAAGTGGCTGCTCCTTACTGGGAGATATTTCAGGAGCCTTTCTCACTGACACTCAGGTTACTCAGAGCTGGGGTCAGAGTAGGCGTCCTTACACAGTCGAACCAGAACTTCAGAATGCCTCAAAACGTCTGCCTGTGCAGAAAGTGTTAATGAAGGTGGCTGCAGCAGCCCTCATCTTTTCTCCAGTAATTCCTCTCAAGGTTATTATGGGCTAGTTGGCTGATTAAGGGATGCCATTGCAGTTCACCTCTCTGACACAGACTGGATCAATTTGTGCAACTTTTGTTTTGGTACCTTGTAGTGTAGGCAGATAAAAATATTCTTCAGTGTATTTTCCTTTCAGCATCAGTGCTGTGGCTTTCATGCTTGCTTTAAACCAAATCGCACTCAATCTTGAAACCCTAATTCACATAGGTGAAGATTAGACTTGACCCATTGTTTTGGCTTTTTAAGCACTTGCCTTTGTATCTATTGTCAAGTTTTTCTGTATCTATTCAGTATCATCTCCCTGATGTGGCTGGTTGAACCTTACTTGTGTGAGCCTGAGCTGGAGGGAGTGAAAATCAAGAGAAATAATTCCACAGTCCTTTTAAAAACAAACACAAATGTAAGAAATTAACTCTTTCCTATTTTTCTTGGACTTATATTCATTACAAATCCCTCGGTGCCACAGTTCATTTGATATTTATCATTCAGAGTTGATATTTGATAAGATATTTTCTAATACAAACTTCCTGATTCCTTAATTCAAGGCCTCCTTGCAATTCATAATGGGTTTAACTGCAAGTACTTGAAGATTTTTTAAATAGCAGGACTGCTTTGAAAAATGCCATTAGATAAAATAAAGTGTATCTATATATATATATGCCCTTTAAAGGGAGATGGGTTTTACTGTTTCTTCGTGGTCTTCATAAAACTTTAGCCTTCAGCATCAATAACTGAATTGCAGGTGAGCCACGCTTTCATAGATTCACAGACTCACAGATCTCATTGGGTTGGAAGGTCATCTTCTCCAACCCCCTGCACTCAGCAGGGACACCTCCAACTAGAGCAGGTTGCCCAGGGACACAGCAAGTCTGTTCTTAAATATCTCCAGGGATGGGGCCTCCACATCCCTGGGCAACCTGTTTCAGTATTTCATCACCCTCATTGTGCAGAAGATCCTCCTGATGTCTGACCTAAATCTCCCCTGCTCCAGTTTCAAACCATTGCCCCTCATCCTATCACCACAAACCCTTCTAAACAGTCCCTCCTCAGCCTTCCTGATGTCCCCTTCAGATACTGAAATGTAGCTCTGTGATCTCCTCTTCTCCAGGCTGAACAGCCCAAGTTCTTTCAGCCTGTCCTCACAGGAGAGGTGCTCCAGCCCTCTGATCAGCTTGAGGACCTTCTTGGTTGCTTTTCTGTTGTCTTTTTTGTTTTGTTTTGTGTGGCTTTTATTTACCTGCTATCCACCAGCAAATACATTTGGAGAGAACAGCAACCCATAATGCTGCTCTGTGGAAACAAGTGATTCTTGGCTTGCTAAAAACCGGGAGGAAAATAATGGCATACAAATTGTCTTTGTCCAGGAGCAGTAAGCAAAGATTGGCTATAATTGGACAGTTGTGAATCAATGAAACTGTTCACTTTGTCATGCATCTTGGCAAAAAGTCAAGCTTCCTATGTAAAAGGACTCAGGATCAGAAGACTTCTAGTCTAAGATAATTATTTTCTTTAACTTGGTGTGTTCTGGGATGGAACAAGATAACTTTGATCTTTCCATTTGAAATGTATTCCATTTCAGTTCCCTCGCTTTACTGAAATATGATGGGGAAAAAAAAACTTCACTTTCCTTTGCAAGAAGAGCAGCACTAAATTTAAACATCTATTTCAGAAGTGTATTAAGGGAATAAATAGTTCTGAATTACCAGATTTTGCTGTCGTGTATCTGCAGTTGCTTGAGTCCATTGATAGAATGCCAGGCTGGTAAGCCAAAGGTTCCTGGCTCCTGTTTTGTATTACATTATGGATTTCTGTTTCTGAGTCCTCTGCTTCTTTTCATTCTCTAGTTCTTTCTGCACATCCCTTCAATTTGAGTATTTCCTAGATCTGATGATTACATCCCGCTGGATAGGTTTTTCCCATTCCCCTGGTGATGCTGATTCTTCAATTTGATGGGTGTGGCACTGCAGCTGTGAATTGGATTAGATAGGACTGAGTCCTATTTTTATCCAGCCATTCTCACAATTCATGCACTAGTTAGATGGTTGATATTTTTCTAAATGTCTGACTGTGATGAAGAATGTGGAATAGAACCATCATAGACTCATACAGTCATAGAATGGCTTAGGTTGGAAAGGACCTAAACCCCTGTGCCAGGGGAAGTTTATGCTTGAGGTGAGGAGAAAGTTCTTCATGGAGAGAGTAATTTGTTATTGCAATGTGCTGCCCAGGGAGGTGGTGGAGTCACCATCCCTGGAGGTGTTCAAGAGGGGATTGGACGTGGCACTTGGTGCTGTGGTCTAGTCATGAGGTCTGTGGTGACAGGTTGGATTCAATGATCTTTGAGGTCTCTTCCAACCTTGGTGATACTGTGACCTCAGAGATCATCTAATCAAAGCTCCCTGCCATGGGCAGAGACACCTCTCAACTAGACTTGGTTGCTCAAGGCCTCATTCAACTTGGCCTTGAATATCCCCAGGGAGGAGAAATCCACAACCTTCCTGGGCAGCCTGTTTCAGAGTTTCATCAACCTTGTACTGAAGAACTCCTTCCTAAGATCCAGCCTAACCCTGCTTTCCCTCAGCTTCAAACCATTCCCCCTTGTCCTGTCTCTAGACACACCTCATGAAAAGCCCTTCTCCAGCCTTCCTGCAGGATCCCTTCAGCTATTGGAAGGCAGCTCTAAGGTCCCCCTGGAGTCCTCTCTTCTCCAGTTTGAACAAGCCCAGCTCCCTCAGCCTATCCTCATAGCAAAGGTGCTCCGACCATATACCAACAGAAGTTGTTTTTAAAGCTGCATTTAAAAAATCTGGGGAAACAAAAAAAAAAATAAAAGTGCTAGCAAACAGGAAAGGAATGAAAAGGGGGAAAAAAAAGAAAGGTGTCAGGGCTGATTTAGATGCTTGAGAAGTATATTTTGAGGTAATTTTTTATTTATTTTTTTTTTAATGGAAACTCAGCTATTGGCAGCGGAGGAGTGAGCTGCCACAGGTTTATTTCTAAGTTGTGGGGATTCAGTTGCAATATGGATCAAAGGAAGCTTGTTTCTTTGAAGAAGAATGGCATGAGGAAGCACTGACAGGAGAGTGTCCTGCTGCAAAGCGTTTCAATAGTCTTGATGATCTCTAATGAACTTAATAAATGAGGGATAAATCTTGAGATACTTCACATAGGAGGAAAAAGGCAACTTCACCTCCAAGCAGCAGGAACTTGCTCTGGAGAGAGTCTCTCGCTTCACATTAGTGCTACTTAAGAGGGAGAGAAAAACATTGAGGTATTAGGAGACTTAGAATCATAGAATCAAGCAGGTTGGAAAAGTTCTCAGAGATCATCAAGTCCAACCCATTACCTAATACCTAACACCTCCTGACAACTAACCCATGGCTCCAAGTGCCACATCCAGTCCTTTTTTGAACACCTTCTGGGACAGGGACTCCACCACCTCCCTGGGCAGCACATTCCAATGGCCAATTACTCTTTCAGTGAAGAACTTTCTCCTCACCTCCAGCCTAAACTTCCCCTGGCGCAGCTTGAGACTGTGTCCTCTTGTTCTGGTGCTGGTTGCCTGGGTGTCAAGGGAGTGACAGATGGACAGTCCCAGAGATGTAACTTTAAGAAGGGACAGGGATTTTCTACTCCTTCCTCACAGTAACAACAGATCCTAACCCTCTCTTGTGCTGAGACTGTGATTTTTGTCCCTCAGAGCTACTGCAAGTGAATTTTCCCCTTTCAAATGGTAAAGCAAGTTCTTTCAGTCATGCTGTAACTCATTTTTGAGAGTTTCATGCACAGTTGTCCAAATCTAATGAATTTAGGTGCCTCTTCATTCGGTACCTGTTGAGTGCCTGCATGTAAGTTCAAATAGGACATCCTGGTATTCAAATCTCTGAACCACTCAGGGGTAAGCTACAAAGGCAAAAAAAAATATCATTTACAGCACAATGTTGAGAATATTGTTCAATAAAATATTGCAGCTCAGTAGAGAATTTAAAGGATTTGAAGCTGAAAGTTTTCTTAAATAGCATGGATGAAGATCATGTTCCATGAGAACAGACTATTTAATGAATAATGCTAAGCCCACTGAGTCCAGGAAAGTGGCTGTTTGAGTCTTATACATGATCAGAGGGAAGAGCATGGTCCAGCCTTAGGAACAAACGTCTAATTATGATTATTTTTGTCAGATTTAAAAGCCAGCAAATACATAAACATGCATCTATACATCTGTGTGTGTGTGTGTGTGTACATCAGCTGAAAATTCAAATATCACACAGAATCACTCAGAGTGGATCAGGTTGGAAGGGACCTCAGAGATCATCTACTGTAACCCCCTCCCATGGGCAGCAGCACCTCTCAACTAGACTCTGCTGCTCAAGGCCTCGTCCAACTTGGCCTTGAACACCTCTAGGGAGGAGGCATCCACAACCTCCCTGGGCAGCCTGCTCCAGAGACTCACCACCCTCATACTGAAGAACTTCTTCCTGAGCTCCAGTCTAACCCTGCTTTGCCTCAGCTTGAAACCGTTCCCCCTTGCCCTATCTCTAGATACCTCCAGTCTAACCCTACTCTCTCTCAGCTTCAAACCATTCCCCTTTGTCCTGTCTCTGGATACCCTCAGGAAAAGTCCCTCTGCAGTCTGCCTGTCAAATCCCTTCACCTATTGGAAAGCAGCTCTAAGGTTCCCCCGGTGTCTTCTCTTCTCCAAGGTGAACGCCCCCATCTCCCTCAGTCTATCCTCACAGCAGAGATGCTCCAGCCCCTGGGATCAGCCTTGTAGCCCTCCTCTGCACTCACTCCAACAGCTCTGTGTCCTTATGCTTCGGACAGCTGAACTGGACTTAGTATTGGAGGTAGGGTCTCAGCAGAGCAGATTAAAGGAGCACAATCACTTCTCTTGCCCTGCTGGCCACACTCCTCTTGATGGAGCCTAGGATAGTGTTTGCCTTCTGGGCTGCAGGAGTGCACTGCTGGCTCACCTAGGGACTAGATGATCCTTGAGGTCCCTTCCATCCTGGGATAAGTGGATGATACAAATTCCTTTCTTTTTTACTCATCTAAAAATCTTTGTGCTTGGTGCTTTTTTTTTTTTTTTTTTCCTTTATTGAATTCATTCAGAGTTTTTTATGGTTTTGGGGTTTTGTAATCTAGAAGAGGAATGTAAAGTAATACCTGCTTTCCTATTCCTTTGTTTCCTATTGGCCTCACCAAGGTTGACTGTTCTCATTTTTGTTCCATGAGAAATGCTTCAAGCAGGCAGATAGGCCTGCCACCTCTAGTAACACCACATATAGGGCCAAAGAAGGTGTTGATAAGAAGTTTACTCCTGCTTATTTCTGCACCAGCTCTGGGCAAGGGAAAGCACAGGGCATAATGTTTTATTTTCTGCAGTTAAACATTTCCAGCAGAGAGGGCTGCATGCAGGAGTCCTGTCATAGAAAGGTAAAGATGAAAGGGTCTGCAGGACATTGTCAGTGTCCCCAAAGGACAATCAATTCTATCTGAGTAGTTCTAGGAAGTCTTCTGTCTGTGCTGGCCTGAAATAATTCCAACAGTGGTGACATCTCCGTTGTCTTTCATAGCGCTTCCCTATCCTTGCTGTGGAGAAGTTTTTCATGGTATCTCCCCTGAATCTTAATTGCTGCAATTTAGCACATTTCTTTTTGTCCTATCCATCATTGTTACTGAGAACAGGTTATTTCCTTATTCTTTTCAAGCAGCTTTTCATATATTTGAAGGCTATTATCATGTTCCATCTCAGCTGTCTCCTCTCTAGCCTAATTCTTTCAAGCTTGCTCACAGCTCGTGTTCTCTAGACTCCGGTCATGTTGCTCTCCTCACATTTCTCTAAAATGCCTTGTCTTCCTGGAGTGCAATGTCCAATTTTATACATGGCTTTCCTGCTGAGGCTTTATTAATTCTGAGCTGAAGGGAAGAATTACCTCACATTTTTGCAGTCTATACTTGTGTTTGTACATTCCAATATGCTGTGAGCAGATGCCGACTCACGGTGTCACCCTGAACCATGCTGAAGTGTGGAGGCTCACACTAAAACTAGGCTGCTACAGAGAAAAGAAGTCCAGATCCTTTCACTCTCTCACATATCTATTAGGCAAATATGAACAAGGTTTGATGAAGATTGATGGACTAGAAAGTGTAAAAAGTCCTCATCCTGAAGAAAAGCACATGTGCTGTTTAGCACAGGACGATTCATAAATACATAGAATGGTTTGGGTTGGGAGGGATCTTAAAAATCATCCAGCTTTGGCCCCCCTACCATGGGCAGGGACACCTCCCACTAGCCCAGGTTGCTCAAGGCCTTATCCAGCCTGGCCTTGAACACCTCCAGGGAGGGGGCATCCATCACCTCCCTGGGCAACCTATTCCAGTGTTTTACCAACCCTCACTGTGAAGAATTTCTTCCTAATCTCCAGTATAAATCTGCCCTTCTCAAGCTTCAATTCATTGCCCCTTCTCCTGTCACTACAAGCCCTTGTAAAAAGTCCCTTCACAGCTTTCTTGTAGCTCCCTTCAGGTACTGGAAGGCTGCTTTAAGGTCTCCCCAGAGCCTTCTGTTCTCCAGGCTGAACAACCCCAACCCTCTCAGCCTGTCCCCACAGGGGAGGTTCTCCAGCCTTCTGATCATCCTTGTGGCCACTTCTGGACCCACTTCTGGAGCAGTGCTGGGAGCACCAGAGCTGGATGCAGTAGTACAGGTGAGGTCTCATGAGAGCAGAGTAGGGGAGCAGAAACCCCTCCCTTGCACTGCTGGGCACACTGCTTTGGATGCAGGTATCAGTGACCAACATTTTGTAGATTCATGGAATGGTTTGGATTGGAGGGGACCTTAAAGATCATCTAGTTCCAACCCCTCTGCCATGGACAGTGACACCTTGCACTAGATGATGTTGTTCATTTGCTTATTTCAGAGTGCTTGACTCATCTTATTCACCAGGCACTGGAAATGTGATGCTCTTTCTTATCAGGAGAGAAATCCTGCCTTGCAGATGAATGGGTGGGTTTGTGTGTATGCCCTGGGTTTTGTCACTGGGCTTTGCTTGTGTTTATAAGTCACCCAAGTCAGAAGATATGCTAATGAGGTTTATGTATCTACAACTAAGCATTGATGAAATGTCTCCTGATCTTATCATGGTGACCAAAACCCTCAGTGGTAGAGCAGTTTGTCATTCTCATATGATGAGATTAAATTAGAGATTCTGAACAAATGAACAAAAACTGAACTGTTGTTCACCACCGGGGTCTGTACTGAGCAGTGACGCAGGAGTTCCCTGCTGCTCCTCATCTCTACAAGCAGCATTTCCCCCACTTGTGGCAGTACTGGAAAGGAAGAAGCAAACTTCATCAAATGCATAATTAGAATTTTCCTTCTGGAAATCTAATCTTGTGAATCTGCTTATCTCTGAGCTTCTTCATTGGAAGAAAGCCTTTGCTGTATTGCTTACACATTATAAATCTCCTTTGATGAAGAAGAACAAAAAAAGAAGGAAGTGCAAACTAACAATGATACAGTTTAACGATAAAGCCATAGAATAGCTTAGGTTGGAATGGACCTACTCCAACTTCCCTGCCATGGGAAGGGACACCTCTCATCTAGACTCTGCTGCTCAAGGCCTCATCCAGCCTGGCCTTGAACACCTCTAGGGAGGAGGCATCCACAGCGTCCCTGGGCAGCCTATTCTACAGTCTCACCACCCTCATACCAAAGAACTTCTTCCTAAGATCCAGTCTAACCCTGCTTTCCCTCAGCTTCAAACCATTCCCCCTTGTCCTGTCTCTAGATACCCTCAGGAAAAGTCCCTCTGCAGCCTCCCTGTAGGTTTCCTTCAAGTATTGGAAGGCAACCCTAGGGTCCTCCTGGAGTCTTCTGTAGGCAGATCATCCTCCGCTCCTTCAGCCTGTCCTCACAGCAGAGGTGCTCCAGCCCTTGGATCATCTTTGTGGCCTCCTCTGGACTCACACCAACAGCTCTGTGTCCTTCTTATGCTGGGCACACCAGAACTGGAGGCAGGATTGAAGTTGGGATCTCAGCAGAGCAGAGTATTCTTGTAGATAAAGTTGTAGATGTGGTTGATGTTTACTAAGACAATGCACTAGTTCAATGTTATTTTTGATGCTGTAGACATCTCTTTTCCAGGCTGAACACCCCCAGCTACCTCAGCCTATCCTCATAACAGAGATGCTCCAGCCCTTGGGATCATCTTTGTGGCCTTCTCTAGACTCACTCCAGCAGCTCTGTGTTCTCCTTGTGCTGGGGACTCCAGAACTGAATTCAGTATTTGAGGTGTGGGTCTCACAAGAGCAGAGTAAAGGGGAAAAGCCATCTTTCTGGAAAAACCTGTTTCATATGCTGAACTGTGTGAGTGAAGCTCATCCTGACTTAGGGAAGTTCCTTTAGAAGTTTTTAAGGCTGTTATTTCCCCCTGTGCAATTCAATAGTGCATTACTAGTTAAACATAATTAGACTGGATACTCAGTAGTGCATTGCTAGTTAAATATGATTAGATTATACTGTATATACATATCCAGGGTTCTGAAGGAATTCCAGAAGGAGCAAGTGCACTTCTGGGATGTAGTGTATATCTAATGGATATTTATTTTAATGGCATAAACATAGCTCTAAATCTGGTCTTGCATTCATGATAAATTGATCATTACTGTGAAGCAGATGAGGATTTAAAAAAATGGCTTCTAATGATGAACAGTCTATATTGATTTTTCTGGCATATTTTACCACTAAGGTGGCATCCAGGCTTTTGGCTTCTGTAAATCATAGAATGGTTTGGGTTGGAAGGGACCTCCAAAGGTTATCTCGTCCAACCTTCCTGCAGTGAGCAGGGATGTCCTCCACTGGATCATTCAATTAAGGTCAGTGGCTGAAACCATCCAGCAACCTGTCCTTCACCTCTCAATTTGGGGCTTTCAACCACAGCATGCCTGTTGGAGCTGGAAAGTGTGTGGCAAAAGGAGCATTGCTCTTTTGTAGGCTGTTAATCCTAAGCCTTTCACGTGGCTGTAATTCTAGCACAGCCATTCCCTCATAGCCAAACAAGGGCTGCTCACTGTCCCGTGCAGTGCAAGAGCAAAACCTGCTTTGTGCTGCAAGGTGAAAGTTAGGAACAGGAATCCTGATCCCAAGTTTTGTGTTAGATTATGTGGTTAAATGCAGGCACATCCCCCTTTACACAACAAAACATACAGCATGTGCCCAAGGAATTTGTTGGATGAGTGAATACAAAGGGTCAGTGGCGCCACGTCTGGATGGAGGTGGGGACAAATGGTGTCCCTTAGGGGTCTGTACTGGGACCAGTGCTGTTCAATATCTTCATTAATGCTACAGACAGTGGGACTGAGGCAACCTCAGCAAGTTTGCAGATGATACCAAGGTGAGTGCTGCTGTTGATGACACTGAAGGATGGGATAGGTGCCATTCAGAGGGACCTGCACAGGCTAGAGAAATGGGCTGAGGTGAATCTCATGAATTCCCTGGGCAACCTGTTTCAGTGTCTCACCACCTTTACTGGAAATAATATCTTCTTAATCTGCAGTCTAAATCTGCCCTCCTTAAGATTCAATCTACTACAAGCCCTTCTAAACAGCCCCTCCACAGTCTTTCTGTAGGTCCCGTTCAGATAGTGAAATCTAGTTCTAAGGTCTCCCTGGAGCCTTCTCTCTTCCAGGCTGAACAGCCCCAGTTCTCTCAACCTGTCCCCACAGGGGACCTGCTCCAGCCCTCTGATCATCTTTGTTAGAGCTTTGTAGATATAAACTTGTAGGTGTAGAAGGCTTACTGCTGCATTGCTTAATAATGCTTGAAGATGAAAGCCTTTGCAACCTTTCAGCACTGGAGTGAAGGGTGCAATTCTGCCAAGCCTTACTCCTGTAAATAATCTTTATCCTTGTCACTGATAGCATTGACCTAGGTTGTCAATTAGCTATTAAGTGACTAATGGTTTGTAGTGATTCACCCGAGCTTGAACTTGAAGAGCTGTGACAGAGGCAGATGTAGGACTCAACATGAGCCAGCAATGGTTGCTGGTAACCCAGAAGGCCAACTGTACCCCGGGCTGTATCAAAAGAGGTGTGCCCAGCAGGATGCAGGAGGAGATGCTCTCCCTCTACTCTGCTCTTGTGAGACCCCATCTGGAATACTGTGTCCAGTTCTGGTGTCCCCAGCATAAGAAGGACGTCAGACTGCTGGAGCAGAGGAGGGCTGTGAAGATGATCCTGACCTGGGCTGTTCAGCCTGGAGGAGAGAAGGCTCCAGGGAGACCTTAGAGCAATCTTTCAGTACTTGAAGGGGGCCTACATGAAGGCCAGGATGGGATTTTTTACAAGGGCTTGTAATGATAGGACAAGGGGTATGGATTGAATCATGGAATTGTTAGGGTTGGAAGGGACCTCAAGGATCAGCCAGTTCCAACCCCCCTGCCATAGGCAGGGACACCTCACACGAGATCAAGTTGCTCAGAGCCACATCCAGCCTGGCTTTAAAAACCTCTAGGGATGATTCTTTTCACCACCTCCCTGGGAAACTTGTTCCAGTGTCTCACCACCTTCATGGTGAAGAACTTCTTCCTAACATCCAATCTGAATCTGAATGAAACACAAGGGGCAGTTCCTTCTTCCAGTCCCTGCCATTATCTTCCATTATTCTTGGAGTGCAGCTGGAGCCTTTGCCAGTGAAGACTGAGTTAAAGAAGTCATTGAGAACCTCAGCCTTCTACATGTCACCTGGCACCAGTAAAGTGAAGCTGGAGGAGGGCAGATTTAGACTGGAGATTAGGAAGAAAATCTTGATGGTGAGGGTGGCGAGACACTGGAATAGGTTGCCCAGGGAGGTGGTGGATGCCTCCTCCCTGGAGGTGTCTGAGGGCAGGCTGGATGAAGCCTTGAGCAACTTAGGCTGGTGGAAGGTGTGCCTGCCTGTGGCAGGAGGATTGGAACGAGATGATCTTCAGCCTAAAGCATTCTATGAATTTTTGAACTTCCATCTTTCCCATGCTACCATAGGGAAGTGTAGGATCATGTTTTAGGTGAGGGTATGGTCCATCACCTGGTGCGCTAACCAGGTATCATCACAGACGTAGTTCAGTTTACAGTGTCACTCGATAAGAGATGTGTCCTGTGACAGGAACATGTAGGAAGCTGTCTTTATTTGAGTGCTTCAGCAAAAATCTGTTTATTTTCTTTATTAGAATCCCCTATATTTGTCCTTGGGAAACGAACAGAGCAAATGTATATCACCAGATAGTCTCCCTCGTTAAGTTAATTATCTTTGGCTTCTGTAGTAGCTTAATTTTTCTTGCCCTATCAATAGGCCTGCTCAAAGAAGTACAACATAAAGGATTTTATCTGTGTTATTGATTGGCTGGGAAGTGATGTGCTGGGAATTCTATTGGAACTTCTCTAGTGACTATTTATTTAAATGGGGGGGGGAGGAGGGGGGATAAATCAGTATTACTTGGAGGGGAAAAAAAAATAAATAAAAGACAACTAGAACTTTCATTTAACATTACAAAAGAGAGCATTGCTTAATCCCTGAAGTAGGAAATTGCTTTTCTTCATGATCCATTGCTTTCATACTGTTTCTGGCTGCTGGTGCTGAAGGAAAGAAAAACTGTGTTCTCACTCTGTTTCCACTGTATCTATTTTCTTATCCTCCACACAAAACAAACAAACAAAGAAAACACCAAAAACCCAAAACCCCAAACAAAAACATAAACCGAGCTTGGCTGCTAATTTGTTGTCGAAGCAAATAAAGGGAGGGGACAGCGTGGCTATGAAAAGATCAACACTTTTTGTGTTGTCTCCAAGGGGAATTTGAAAATAGGAAAGCAAAGCAAAACTCTTTATCTGGGTGGCATGGTTTAACCCCAGCCAGCACCCAGGAGAGTGGGAAACTGAAAACTCTAGGAAATGAAGGATTTACATTTTATATCAACGCTGAAGCCTGTGAGATATTGCTGATCTTTGAGATGTCGTTATGGGTTTGTACCTAAATTCAGCAGCGTGTTCCCAGAAGATGAATGTTGCTAAGGAGCACGTTTTCATGTGTTCTCCTCTTGTACATACACAGGGAGAAGGAAAACGATAATTAAAAGCAAAAAGCATAGCTGGCTGGAAATGATGGCATCTCGTTTCACCTCTCTCCAAACTCATTCTCTGCTTTTGGTAAAACATCTCTTGTTTCATTGCTTCTAACATGCGACATGAAAAATGCAGCTTGGTACAGTTCAGGGCTGGGAAACTCTACTAGGCTGTGACTAAGGAATAATTATTTAACTTCAGAAGTGACAATATTTAGTTAACGATTCCCTGACATTGTCAGAACAGGTCACAGAATGCATTTTAATGTCATTATAAGTTAGCAGCACTGGTTTGGATTTTTTCCCCTAGCAACGGCAGGAGAAGTTGTATTTTTCTCTTCCATCAGCGGTGACTCCTGCTTCTTTTCTTCATCTGCTTGCTTCTTATATAGATATTCTTTTTATACACATTTAGTCTTATAATCAAAGCAGCCTTCCAGTGCCTGAAAGGGGCCTACAAGAAGCATAGGAAGAGACTTTTTAACAAGGGTTTGGAGTGATAGGATGAGGGGCAATGGATTGAGGAGGGCAGATTTAGACTGGAGGTTAGGAAGAAGTTCTTTCCAGTGAGGGTGGTGAGACACTGGAACAGGTTGCCCAGGGAAGTGGTAGATGCTTCCTCTCTGGAGGTGCCTGAGGGCAGGCTGGATGAGGTCTTGAGCAACCTGATGTAGTAAAAGGTGTCTCTGCCCATGGGAGCGGGGTTGGAATGAGATGATCTTTAAGGCCCCTTGCAACCCAAACTATTCTATGAATCTATGAAAGATTATAGTAGCAAAATATCGAACTGAAGATAATTGTGATAGCAAGTTTTTGAGGCTGATAGGTAACAGAAGAAATAAATGTAGGCTTTCTATGGAATTTTTGCTTGTGCTAGCTGCACAAGGAAAATAGCAAGACCACACCATATGCCCAATAAAAGCTTAATTAGAAAGGCATTAGTAGATTAATCCAACTTACTCTGTGGTTTATTTTATTTAGAACCTAATAAGTGGAGTTTATTAGTTTGCAGACCTAATGTTTTCTACTGTACCTCAAAGCAAGCAGTAACAATTCCACTGAGACTCCCCAGATCTCACTAACACCTGTCAAGATAAACACATGGCTCTCTAGGGGAATCACCTTGGCAACATAACTGAGGAAATCTGGGGGAAAAAACGAAGCCTTTCGCACACAAAAGAGTGTTACACAGTGTAAACTTGATTAACAATTTTTTCACATGCCTCTGAGGTCATCTCTCTCTTTAAGGTGGGAAGAAATAGAATAATAAAAATAATAATAACAATGATTTACCGAAGTCCAATCAGCCTCTGAAGAGCAAATATTTTGGAGCGCACAACGGCACATCTGAAATGTGGTTTAGAGAACTCAGAGGATGTAGAATAATTATGCAATTGGAATCGAGCCTCAGAAAGGCTGTCTGAGCCCAGCAATTGAGTCTCCATCCCCCCAGGGCTAATAGATTAGATTAGAAGGATTATTGGAGTGGCAGTGTGTGTGCCACTACGGCTAAGATTATGTCAGCATTTCCATTTTAAGGCTCTGCATTCAGAGCTTTCCTAACTCAGCTACAGAGAACCTGCTTGGCGCTACCAACAAACCTGGCTTCTGCATGATGCTGGTGCCTCTTCAGCCTGTGGGTGGGGAGGGGGAATTTGGAATTAGGAAGGAAGAAATTCAGAAGGAGTTTGGAAGTAATTTGAAAATAAGGAATTCAGAAGAAGGGAAGGGAAGGATTTGGAAGGAAGGAATTAAGAAGAAAGTAAGGGAGAAAAGAAGGAAGGGATTTGGAAGGAAGGGATTAAGAAAGGAAGGGAGAAAGTGAGGAAGGAATTTTGAAGGAATTTGGAAGGGAAGGGGAAAGGGGAAAAGAAAGGAAGGGAAAAGGAAAGAAAAAAAGGAAAGGAAAAGAATTGGTTTAGAATTTGTTCAGAAAGAAGGAAGGAGGGGAGGCAGAGCAAAAGGCAAGTATTTGGGCACTTCAAAGTTCTGAATGCCCAAAGTTAATGTCATCTTCTTACACCTCTGCTTTTTCAAGTCAGTCATTTCTGCAGCTGGCTTGCAACACTATGACTAGGGCTATGTATTGAACTAGAAGAGTGAACTGAATGGTAACAGGCTGTCCCTCACCTCTTGCTCTGTCAGTATGGTTAGAGGAGCAGTGCACTCAGGGAAGGCTGGAGGGAGAACTCCACTCTGTATCCTCTCCTCCACCAAGGCCGGGAAGGAGGGGAAGTGGCCAGCTACGAATCGTGATGGATGGCGTGAGAAATCCTGTCATGAAAACCTGCTTAAAAATGCCCTCCTGGCTGCTACTGACTTTGGGTACTCCACAAACAGGGCTTTCCTGGCTAGCAGTGGGCTTCCCACCATAAAGAAAAATGAAAAAGGCAATCAATTTTGCCTTGTAAAGGTCTTTAAACTCAATTTCTCAGTTTTAGGACCGTTGCACTTTGAGTCTAGAGTGAGCTTGACCTTGACATGGCATTTAATATCTCGAGTATTGTGTATGGTAAACCAGAACAAGAGCTGCAGGCAACCCAGTACAGGCACTTTCCCTATTCCTGGAGGCCTTTGTCAACAACTAGGCTCTGCAGGTACTTCTTGTGCTTGTGCTGGACACAAAAGAGCACAGCACTGGGTGCTGTTATTGGCATCTGACACTGATCTCATCGCACTTCTTGATGACTAATTTGCAACCTATTTTTGCACTTCTTTTTTGGTGTTTTTTTTTGTTAGTTTGCTTGCTTGGTGGCACCTATTTGGTGTGTTGGGGGTTTGGGTTTTTTGTTTGCTTTTTTTTTGTCCCTAGCTGAAGTATTCAATGAGGAGTTCAAATTAGCAGCTCTGAAGCTTTAGTCAGGGATCTCTCCTTCCTGTCTTTTTTTTTTTTTTGCAGCAATGCAGTGCCAGTTCCTGCAGCAGCACTGGCAGAAATCAGAGAGACTTTTGCAGGTTCTACAGCAGTCTAATTGTCCATAGAATTAACTGCTCATGCAAGTAGTCCAGAGAGAACAGGAGCACAGACTGCCCTGCTTGATACAGGACTACAAATCTCTTAAATACATCCATGTATATAGAGGTGGATTTTTTCCCTTAATTCCTGAGGCTTTATCACAGAATCACAGAATGTTAAAGGCTGGAAGGAACCTCAAAAAATCATCCAGTCCAACTGTCCATCCAGATCCTACTGGAATGCATCCAGATGGGTCTTGAGTATCTTCAGAGAGGGAGACTCCACAACACCCCTGAGCAGCCTCTCCAGTGTTCTGTCACTCTCACAGGGAAAAAATTCTTCCTCATGTCTACATGGAACTTCCTATGCCACAACTTCCACACATTGCCCCTTGTGCTGTCCTTGGGCATCACTGAGCAGAGCCTGACCCCATCCTTTGGGCACTCACCCTTTACATCTTTATAAACATTAATGAGGTCACCTCTGTCTCCTCCTGTCCAAGCTAAAGAGACCCAAGCTGCCTCAGTCTCTCTTCATAAGGAAGATGTTGGAACAAAAAGGAGAACCTACCCAAAGTATTAGCACCCTTTGTACAATGTCAGGCCAAAAGAAGAAAAACCTAAAAATCAAAATGAAATGAAGTGGCATTGCAGCACTGGTAGCTGACAAAAGACAATCCCTCAGTGGAGTGTGAGGCATACTCCTCAAGGCAGGTCAAACCAGGGCTAACCCAAGTAGCAGTAGATGGACTTGGCAAAGTGCCCTGACAACTGATGGACCAACCAGGGCTATTTCAAACCAAGAAGGAGCTTCCTTTCAGGGTCAGAATTCCCATTTGGAAAATGTTCTCCTACCTAAATGGAAGGCACCTGGCTTATGTGCATGGGTTCAACAAAACGAAACAAATTAAAGATCAGCTTGCTTTCGACAGCAAGGAACAGAGATAAAGAGATTATTTCTCTCTTTACACACACAGAGCCAAGAAACATTTATTGTGAAAGTGTAAGCCTGTTTGGATAGACAGATTTAAGGACAGCAAGACTTGTTAACTGTACTGGGATTTATTTTGTACTGTGCATATAGAGAGTATAGCTGCATGACAGGGAAAGCAGCCTGAGTATTTCCATTGCAAACTCCCTTTTATTTCACACCATCACCAAAAATTTGAATTTCTGTGCATGAAATTCAGTGAGTGCACAAATACTCCAATCACCTGTCCTAGAATTAGATTTGGTTTACCTTCCAAAGTGTCCAAGTATTTAATGTGATAATGTTTATTGGCTTCCTTTCTGAAGTAAAGGGTTTCTGCCTTAAGTTAGATGGGGTTTAATGTGATAATGTTTTTGGCTTCCTTTCTGAAGTAAAGGGTTTCTGCCTTAAGTTAGATAGGGTTAGGGCACAAACTGCCCACAGTTGAAAGGTATCTTGCAATTAGTTGATTTTTGAAAGAAACATTCTTAGCTCTTTAAGAGAGAAAAAAAATAACACCTCCAATGTTTTCAGACGTAGAAATGTCTGAAAATCAGATCTTCTTAGTATTGAGACATCCTATGTACAGGTCCTTACATTCATCAGAGTTTACAGTGGCAAGTGGAACCCTTAGCTTGGGTGTTTTCTTCTCTAAGATGCTGTCTGTGTGATGGATAAACATAAATTCTAGCCTGCTTAATTGTGATCAGAAAATGTCCACAAGGTTTTCAAATGAAGGGAGATGCCATACCCAGTAGTGGAGAAAAGCTCTAAGACAGAAACACAGGAAGTGCATTAAAGTGTTCATTGGCACAAGGGTGAGTGCCAGGAGGATGGAGCTAGACTCTTCTCAGCGATGCCTAGTGACAGGATAAGGGGCACTGGGCACAAACTGCAACCCAGAAGGTTCCATCTGAGCATGAGGAAAAACTTCTTTTGCTGTGAGGGTGCTGGAGTCCTGAACCATTCTGGCCAGAGTGGTTGTGTAGTCTCCGTCTCTGGAGGCATTCCAAATCCACCTGGACATTGTTATCTTGTAGGATTTATGCTAGGTGATCCTGCTCTAGCAGGGAGGTTGGACTGGATGATCTCCAGCCCCTAACATTCTGATTCTGTGTAAACACTATTCCTTGTGACACTAATATGCACTTGTGGAGGTGGTGGTGTTTTTTGCTCTCCGAGTTTGCTGAGCAGCACACAAGCTTCAGGAGTTTGGCTGTGGCAACAGTAAGTGCAGGATTTCATTTCTGGAGAACCAGAGGTGGCCAGAGGAAGCCTGGTTGCATAAGGTGGCATTTAACCTAAAGGAGCCCTGAATGTAAGTGACAACAACTGGTAGCCTAAGGCACGCTCTGCACTGAAGTCTTGCTGGTGTCACCAAAGCTGCTCATCTTCAGTGAAACAGCTGTATTGACAAGAATGAGGGTGTAGAGATAGGTGGTCATATGAGCAAGAAGTATCTGATTTTATTTGGGGAAATAATGTAAATTATACTTGTGGAAGTACTTTGTTGTTGTTGGTTGGTTGGAGTTTCTTGCATGAATCTTTTGGAGCATTTGGTGTTTACAGGACAATGGCACTAGAAGAAGACAGCAAAATGTGTGGGTTTGCAATTAAGGATATTCTTGCTCATAAATTAGCAACCTTCTGGTATTAAAAGAGTTCACTTGGTGGAAATAACTTCATTAAAAGTCCCATTTCCTACTGATGTGACCTGCACAGGGTGAAGTGTTAAAGAGGGTTAAAAAAAGGAAAATCCATTACATTAACTTCACTGAGCTGTTTCTGAAATGCTAAAACCTGTTTAGTTTATTTTCTCATTGTCTTTGCTGTGCCTGCAATGAGGTGTTTATTTGTTTACACAGGCTCTTTGTTTCTTGCCTTCTTTTGTACCACTTCTTCTGTCTTTGAGTGAACCTTCACAGGCTGATACCTGAGGGTGTCAGGAATGCATGATTGTGTACCCATGGGGATTAAACTCATATTATCACAACTTCAGCTAGTCAGATAGCAAAGTTTCCTACTCTGATACCAGCAGGGGGTAAAAAAGGAAAGTATTTTATGTAAGAAATGCTGCTTACCATTGGTTTTCATGATGTTTACTTGCAGATGCTTTTAACTTTTACTTTTCATTAAAAAGCTTAACTCTGAGTGCTAAGACCCAATTAAGCTTTTTTAATAAAACATGAAAAGGCTAGGAGTATCTGACTAGCAAGCTTTGCTTCAAATTGGAAAGCAGTGCTTGCTGTTATCACAAAAATACTGAGCCAGAGAGGATTTTACTTCCTGGAATTTCCTTCTTTTGCCTTCCTGTCCCCTTTGCTTTTATACACTCTTCCTTCTCCACCATCCTTTTCACCTTCCTATTATTCTTTCCATTTTCAACCTTTCTTATGATATTTGCTGAAAATTCCTTCTCCTCATTTCTCACCTGTGCACTACAGGACATCACCTTTCTCCTCCCTGCAGCTTAGATAACTTTCCCCCTTGTTTGCCTCTGTGGTTCAGAGTGCAGAGCCAGGAAAATGTCAAATGTTGTTAAAATTAAAGCTAGGCCATAGAAGGTGCTGAGCACGTTGCCAGATCCAGAAAGAGATGACTACTTAGACCTTAGTCTCCTCATTCACATTTTATCTAAGTACTTAAACAAGAGTTAGATGCCTTAAATAGCTTTGTGGATATTGGCCTTTGTGTCTTCAACTCTTGGCTCAGATAGGCAGCAGCAAAAACAATACGTTA
Organism: Melanerpes formicivorus; assembly: GCF_026170545.1. Classification (NCBI taxonomy): domain Eukaryota; kingdom Metazoa; phylum Chordata; class Aves; order Piciformes; family Picidae; genus Melanerpes; species Melanerpes formicivorus. The sequence continues at coordinate 4,061,249 of NW_027142378.1, forward strand.
ATTTAACGGTCCCCAAGTAGCGTTTAACTTCATCATCTAACACCTAAAAATGACCCATTATAATCTATCTCATGAAAAAAAACCACTTCCCTAAGTAGTCTCCAAACACAAATTTAAACTGGAAACTTCAGTGGCAGTTGTGTGTGTGCACTGCATAAATAGTACACATTTAATAATGCCGGCCGCTTAAACACCCTTCTTATCTTCAGTGAGATATTAAGTGAAGCACTTCTGAAGTACCTAAACATTTTATTCATTTGTTCTTGGTATCTGAGCACTCAAGGCCTCTCTCACATGGTAGATGGCAGATGGAGTAAGAATTGAGATAGAATATAGAATAAACCAGGTTGGAGTGTTCAAGCTACGAATGTATTCCCCCGGCATAAGAAGGACACAGAGCTGTTGGAGAGAGTCCAGAGGAGGGCCACAAGAATGATCCAAGGGTTGGAGCACCTCTGTTGTGAGGACAGGCTGAGGGAGCTGGGGTTGTGTAGCCTGGAGAGAAGACTCCAAGGAGACCTTAGAGCTGCCTTCCAGTACCTGAAGGGATCCTACAGGAATGCTGCAGAAGGACTTTTCATGAGGGTGTCTAGAGACAGGACAAGGGAAAATGGTTTTAAGCTGATGGAGAGTACCGGATCTTAGGAAGAAGTTCTTCAGTATGAGGGTGGTGAGACTCTGGAATTGGTTGTCCAGGGGGGTGGATGCCTTCTCCCTGGGGGTGTTCAAGGCCAGGCTGGGTGAGGCCTTGAACAGCCAAGTCTAGTTGAGATGCATACCTGCGCATGGCAGTTAGGTTGGAGTAGAAGATCTCTGAGGTCTCTTCCAAACTAAGCCATTCTATGAACACAAAGAACACTTACACAAAGTCCTACTGAACCCACACCAAAGTGTGTCTTCAACTCACATTGAATGAACAATGCTCAGGCTGGAAGGGCAGTGTGGAAAGCTTCTGTTGCAAGCTCAACACCCATCAGGAGCCCACAACAAGCAGCTACCAATGTTTTTCTGGGTACTAACAAGGAAACTCCTACTACAAAGTAGCAGAATACCACTTCTGCTGGAGGCCTTAAAACAGCTGAGCAGAAGTTAGTCTAGACAGGACTGCCAACTGAAATTGTATCTGAACAACTGCGTTGCCAACTGTATGGTTGCATGGTTGGCAATATTGGCTTCCTATTTCAGAGAGGTGATAACAATTTTAAGTTACTTGTCTGTAGGATGTCTAGAATCATTAAGAACAGTCAGTTAACTGCTGCATGTTTCTAAAATGGCAGCAATGTGTGAAGAGTTTACTGAAAAACCAGTTCCAGTGACTGACTGAAATGTTTTGTTTCCTGAGTCAGATTGCTGGAAAACCTAAGTGGTATTTATGGGTAACATTTCTAACAGATACAACAGGAAATACCCATCAGGGGATTTAATTACAGGAGAGAGGGTGAATCCAAGCTGACGTTTCACACACAGCATCATACAGTTGGTAGGGGTTGGAATGGTTCTCTGAAGATCATTGAGAGAAGCCCCCTGCCAGAGCAGGACTCCCTCAGGCAGGCCACATAGGAGCAAGTCTAGGTGGGTTTGAAATGCCTCCAAACATGAAGGCTCTACAATCTCTCTGGGTAGTTTGGTCCAGTGCTCTTCCACCCTCAAAATTATTTCCACACAGCCCCCTCACATTTATGTGGAACCTTCTGGGTTGCAGTTTGTGCCCATTGCCCCTTGTCCTGTGACTAGGCATCACTAAGAGTCTGGCTCCATCCTCCTGACACTCACCCTTTAAATATTCAATGGACACTTAACACACTTCCTGTGTTTCTGTCTTACAGCTTTTCTCCACTACTGAGTATGGGATCTCCCTTCATTTGAAAACGTTGTGGACATTTTCTGATTATAATTGAGCAGGCCAGAATTTATGTTTATCCATCTCATAGACAGCATCTTAGAGAAGAAAACACCCAAGCTAAGGTTTCCACTTGCCACTGTAAACTCTGATGAATGTAAGGACCTGTACATAGGATGTCTCAATACTAAGAAGGTCTGGTTTTCAGGCATTTCAATGTCTGAAAACATTGGAGGACACTTGCCCTTTAGACGTTGATCAGCATTAATGAGATCCCCCCTCAGTATGCCGTTCTCCTGCCTAAACAGCCCCAGCTCTCTTAGCCTGTCAAGGTAAATGTTCTGATCCCTTCATAATCTCAGTTGCTCTCCACTAGACAATGTTTCTTTAAGATTTCTTTTCTTCTTCCTTCTTTCCTCGACTTGAAATCTTAAAAGAATTAATTGCATTTTATTTTTTAAGAGGTGACAGTGCATAGCAGTTGCAAGCTGATAGTTTGGAAAATTGGGCTTGCTTTCTTCTTTTACACCGAGGCTTCTTCAGACTGGTTGGAAAAGTCACTGACTTCCTTATCAGCTGTTTTTCCCGGTGGCAAGCCAGGGGTGGTAGAAGAGAACCCGCACCCCACCAGGGCCAGCGTGCGGAGCTGGGCTCGGGGGGAGCAGGAGGGGAAGCTCCATGCCCGTTGGCTCTTGCGGGCTTCCTCCAGTGCGTGTGTGCCCTGCCTCGCAGCAGAGAGCGGGCTTGGGCGCTGAGCCCCTGGAGGTTTTGGGCTTGCTTCGCCGAGGTCTTTCATCGCTGCGTTATCATTTGGTTACAATTTACCTTTGCCAAAGTTTCGGTACGCGGCGTACCTGCGTTGCGGGGAGTCCGGACGGGGCGGCAGCGGAGCCGGGAAACGCAGCGGCCCCGGGGCAGGGCGGGAGCTGCCGCTTCTTCGCTCCTGCCCCGGGTGGTGTGTGTAGGGGGGTCGGGGTTCTTTGGTCCCCGGCGCAACCCCGCGATGAAGGGCGATTCTCCTCGCCGGGGGTGTGTGTGTGAAACGCCTTTGTCGCTCCTGAGCCTACGCAGCTGAGTAAGGGCTGTGACTTCCCTTCGCACCCGCGGGAATTGGGAAGTGCCTCAGCACATCGCCGTGCTTTTCGTTTAAATTAACGCGAAATGTATCAAAACCCGCGGTTCTCACGCCCACTGCTCGCCCTCTCCCTTTCGGCAGCCCGCATGATCTCATGCTGCTGGAGGCATGGCACAAGATCTACGGCAGGATGGAGACGGGGGAGGGAGAGGAGAGGCGGGAGCGGGCGGCTCCCGCACCCTGCCGTGCCCAGGTGCGGTACTGCAGGGGCTGCCCCTCCCGCGGCTGCCGCCGGGCCCGCCGCGGGGGTGACATGTTCTCCCTCCGAGTGCGGATCCGCGGTTTCTCAGCGTGACATCTCCCACCCCCGGCGGCTGGAGCCCTTCCCGCTGTTCTCGGGGCAGGCGCCGGGGCCGGTTCTGCGCCCGCGGGCTGATGCGGGAGCTGCCGGCGCCGCCCTACAGCTGGGGGTGGGCGAGGAGAGGCTCAGCCCGAACCCCATTTTGCGATTTTTTATTCTTTTTTGGTTTTTTTTTTTTTCCAGATCAGGTTGCGACCGCATCTGCGGTGGGCAGCCGAGGTGCGGTAGTTGAGTGGTGCTGGAGAGGCAAAAAAACATAAAGAAATCCCACCCCAACCCAGTAACTCTTTGTTAGGCGGCGGGTGCGTAATTAGCGGAGAATCAAAGGCGATGCTCGGACAGGCAGGGTCACACCTGATGGGTGAAGTTTTAGGCTAATTAGCAGACCCGAAATCATTCGATTTAAGATGAAACTGGTTTGTCAAGACGCTGGTAGATTAGAACTCTCAGAAGAAGGGAATCGCTCCCGCCCTGCTGCTGACTCCGCGGCGCTGGTGGGTGGCGGACGGGGCAGAGCGGCGTGTGTCTGTATGTCCGTGTGTGTCTGTGTGTCGTCCCCCCCCCCCCGCACCGCCCCAGCCCTGCTCTGGCAGCGTGCGGCTCCCCGAAAGGCAGAGGAAGAGGCAGCGCGGCTGTGTGTGGGAGCTGAACTCAGCCTCCCTCTTTAACATAGGCTCGTCCTCTGCATTGCATCCAGGCTTCAGCGATTTGCTGTTTGGAGACTGCAGATTTGCATAGCCCTGCGCTTCGCAAGCATGCCGATTTTTTTTTTATTTTTTAAAAAAATATTTTATTTTTTTCCCTGCTTCTTTCATAAGGGTGCACTATTCTCCCTGAAAACATCCTCGAGGTATTACTGTCAATAGTCAGCCCACTGAGATTGCCGGAGCAGCCTGATTATTGTCTGGCAGCGAGTGTGTGTGGTGTGTGTGTGTGGTGTGTGAGCGCCGGGAGAGAGCTCGCTGGGTGAGGGCTCACCAGTTTGGAGATGAATGGAGGGAAGAGCAGCAGTTTGATTTTTCTCTGCTTTCCCAACGCTGGCTGATGGAGTGGCATCCCCTTTTTTCTTTCTTAGCAGAAATGTGGCATGATTGGCTACACTGTGGATTACTGAGGATGGGGGAATGCTTGGCACTCTCGTAGCCCTTGCAGCTGTGGAGTATTGTTAATGAGCACCAGCCCCGGGAAAGCTGAAACTAGCGATTGTTTGAGCGCGGGGCTTTTCCCCCTCTTCCACCTCTTTGTGAAGGCTCTGAACTGCCTGGATTCTCCGCCTCTGACTATGTCTCGGATTGTTTTGGGTAGAAGACGACCCGGAGAAAAGGATCCTCATAAGCTTTCCCAAAGGGAAGAAGAGATGGCTCGCCTGGTGCGGTGAGCTGCCGCCAGTGCCCGTGTGTGCGAGCCTCTGTCCAAAGTTTGCCTCCTTGGCCGCGGCTGCTGCTCCTCCCGAGGACGCCGCGGGCCGGCTCGCCGTGCACCGGAGGATGGGGGGGTTCCTCAGGGGCAGCCCGGAGCCGGGACCCGTCACCAGCAGCAGCAGCGCCGGCGGCCGCTTGGCCCTGCTCTGGATAGTCCCGCTCACTCTCAGCGGCCTCCTTGGGGTGGCGTGGGGAGCCTCCAGTTTGGGCTCTCATCACATTCACCATTTCCATGGCAGCAGCAAGCATCATTCAGTGCCTATCGCGATCTACAGGTCACCGGCTTCCTTGCGAGGCGGACACGGTGGGTTCGGATGCCGCTCGGTACCCCTTGCATGGTCGGGTGTGTGCTGTGCTGTGCCGCCCCGCAGAGGTCAGGCGCGGGCTGCCGGGACCCTGCGGGCTGGGGGATGCAGCCGCGGTCGCCGGGAAGGCGAGAGAAGGGCTGCGGGAACAGTCTCTGTCGGGCGTGGTGCGGGCCGGTCCCTCCGCTCCTGGCTCAGGGCCGAGGAGCCGCCGCCTGTTCGGAGCTAGCGGGGCGGAGCGGGGCCGGGAGTGCGCACGGCTGGCCTCCAGCCGAGAGGGACGGCGGCTGGCGGCTGGAGCGTCCCGGGAGCTGCCGGGCATCCTCTAGGGAACGGCGGCGACCCCGTGCTGGGAGCAGGGCGGAGGATAGGCTGTCCCGCACCCCTCATCCCGCCCAGCCCGAAGGCGCCCCCGGAGTGGGAGCGCCGCGGCAGCGCTAGTCCTCGCTTCGCGAACCTGTCCCCTCCCTGCACCGTCCCTGTTGTAGCTCGGGGACACCTGGCCCAGCCCGGAGCGAGCTGCCTGTGGTGCTGCGAGCGGCAGGGCAGGGCTCCAGAGGGACCTGAGCGAGGGGCTGGGAGGGAGCCTGTGCGGTGCTTACACCGCCGGTGAGGATCGTGCTCCTTCCAATTCATTACCCTAGTGGAAAGTCTGGTGAATTAAAGCACAGGTCAGCTAATTATACGGGAGAAAGTGAGCGTTTAGACACTGAGAAGGGCGAGCAATGCCCAAGGTAGCGGTCAGGAAAGGGGTGGAGGTAAAATTCTTTTCAGGTGCAAATTCATTTTGCTTAAGAATTACATTGCTCCGATACTTAGTTTCTAAAGTGACAGGAAGACGCTTCAGTGCCCTTTAAACAGCCCTGTTCCAGTTTTTCTCTCTCTTTTTGCATGCATAGTTAAGTGAACCTGTGCATAAATACATGCACAATAGAAATGCATATGTTCAGCGGTACCAAAAGCTCTCAAAGAGAAACACCAGGCTGTGCTTTAAGGATTTAAAGCTTCCCTTTGTCTCAGAGGGAGAGAAGGAAAAAAAAAAGAGAGAGTGAGAAAAAAAAAAACCCACCCTTGTTGGCTTTTGATTAGATTATACAGCTCCATTCTTCTTCATTTTCTAGTCTTGCCTTGCTTCATTTGCACGATCATGCGATGTCATTTACAAGCTTCCCCAAGTAAAAACCAGATCTTGTACTTAGCCTTTGCATCTCTGTGCGAGATGACCTAGTTGCAGGCACGAGGTAGTTAGGATTTATTGGATTTTTTCCAGTGATTAACGATGCCAACGTTAGCAGATACAATAGTATTGTTTACCTGAGAATTTCCACAGGGCGCTAAATACCCTTTAATACACCACTGCTGGGAAAGGCAGAGTGCACAGAAACGGCTCTCCTTAAGCATTTTGTTGTTGTTGTCATTTACATTTTGTTGGAAGTTAGGTGTCTGGTCGAATTCTCCCTCCCCTCTTCCCCTCCCCTCCCAAAATAAAAGAGACTGAGAGATTCAGGCCACCACTCTGTAGTGCACTGAGGCAGCACAAGATTGAGGATGCTGCATGTTCTGAGCTGTCTGTGCTTAAAGGGGAAAACTTAAAGATGTGCACATGTATGTGTAGGCTGATTATTCTTTCTATTTCTGTCCATGTGGCAATGTCCTTTAGGGGGCTTGCTATTAGTTTGAAAAGAGATGTAATTGTAGAGGTACCAGCCTCGGTTCCTTAGGATGCATTTTGAAGTCACAGCTTTTGCCAGTTTATAAAAACATTGCCTCAGACCTTGTCAAAGGATGATGGTGTAAAAAAACACAAACAAAAAAAACCCCACTCCCCAAAATAACCCCAAACCAACAGCTTTCTCAAGAGAAAGAAGTCTTGTTAAAGAAAATGAGAGATGAAGTGGTGGAGCTGTCACTTAAGGACTTCACAGGGAGGCCCAGGAGCCTCTCCAGAAGTTAAGTAGCTGATTTGAGAAAATGAAGGATGTTACATGACATAAGAAGGTATTTTCAGAATGTTTACTTGATAACTCTAAGCCTCTTTCCTTTTCTGTCTTTATCAGAAACTCTACTACCCGACAGTTGTTCAAAATACCTAATTCCTGTCATTAATTCTTCAGAGAAATGTTCCTTTATGTTTCTGTAAGCCTGACAGAGACATTTCACTTTCTGGCTGAGCAGCATTTGACATAGCTCCTGTGGAGCCCACCACTTCATTGCTAAGCTTCAGTCAAAGGGGACTGGGGGCGGGGGTAGGGCAGGAGAGGGCATTGCTTCTTCCTTACCCCCATGTCCAAGTGCCCATCTCCAGTGTCCTAGCCCTGCTGGTTTAACCAGGTGAGAGTGAGAATGTGATGATTTTCAGGCGTGCATCCTTCTGCGTTAACTCCCTTCGGTTTTGCAGTTAGTCTCTTCCATTGTGTGGAAGTGTTGCAGTCTTTATGGTGACCTCATATCTGCCTTTTTTTATTTATTTTTTTTTTGCTACTTCTTAGCTGTTTTGTAGCATCATACCTCTTAAAAGTCAAAATCCTCCATGCTTTTAGGGTAGGTCAATTAGTTGATTCCCTGATGAAAGCGTTGCTCTCTGATGTTGTGAATCAGAAGTGTCAAAGAAAGGAGAAACAAGCACTTTGCCCAGGCATTCAATAAATGACATCCACACCACCCTCCTCCAGCCCCTGGCACCGGCTAGCCCTGCCACCCCCATCCTCTCAGCAGAAGCTTCCATATTTTTTTCTAATCCTTTCAGTTTCCCTTGAGTCAACCCAATTCCAGCTAATAGTATAAGCAAAGCCAACAGCCCAGCATGGTTGGATTTTTTCCACTTCTGTTGAAAAACCAAATCACAATCTTGCTGCTAACACTCCTCAGGTAATTTTTCTGGGATTTTGCTTCCATAGTATGATCTCCTGTGGTTTTTAGTGGACAGCTTTGTGTGTCACAGAGACACAAAGAGAATCCCAACCAAGCAATTAGTTCCCCCTCTTAAACTACTTTTTTTTTTTTAGCTCACAGGTTTTGGATATGCTAAAAGTAAAATTTGAACATCTTCTGAGCTTGGCCAGATGATTTATTTATTTTTGGCTTGCTGACTCTCATTAGACTTGGGCAGGATAATGAGGGCTGAAAGAAGTGTAAGTTTAATGCAGGAATGAATAACAAAATAATTCCCTGGATCGTGGCATTATCAACACAAAGAGAAAGACAGAGAGGTAAAAGAGAGAGACTGAGGTTCACAAATGGAAGTCCTAGGCTGCTCCATGCTTGCCGGTGGTCTCTGCAGCATGTGGGTTACATATAGAATCATGGGATGGTTAGGGTTGGAAGGGACCTCAAGGATCATCTAGTTCTAACCCCCCTGCTGTGGGCAGGGACACTTCACACTAGATCATGTTGCTCACAGCCACATCCAGCCTGGCCTTAAAAATCTCCAGGGGTGAGGCTTCCACCACCTCCCTACTTGATGCTTTTGTGCTCATATCTCCTTGCTCCACTTAAGAAGACGACTATTGCTTTTGTTATACCTATATCTACCATGCAATCTCTGTGTTTCTTTTTCCTTTGAGTAGATGGAGTATCTCATACTGCAGTGCCTCTAGATGCTATAGACAGTCCCTGGTTTTGTAAAAGCCCACACAAAAGGAAAGAGATTGCAACTCTCTCAGTAACTTTAAATGAAGAATAGGCAGTTACTTTAAGAATGCGGCAACGCGATGGGTGATGTGCAAAGTGACAACTGCAGGTTGAATAAGCAAAGAAAAGTTAAAAGTCTAGCCAAATAGATGGCTGTCACCATCCTCATTCACCCTTCCTTCCTTTCCTCCTGCCAACACCTCTCTGGTCCCTACTGGGCTGGGCCTTTTATTGCACTCTAATTCCTCATCCGCTTACCAAATGACAAGCACAATGTGTTCATCTCTCCTGGCTATTTCTTCTCTCTGCACTCTCAGGATCTTGTTCAGGCTGTTTTCTGATAAATATAAGTTGATTCTGGGTTTTTTAATCTGCCAGAGTAGGAGCCAGGAGGTGACTAATGAAATCAGCGTGTTGGTCATATGGATGTGCTTGGAAAGAGAAGGCAAAAAATGGGGAGGGAATAGACAGGACAGAAAGAACTGAGCAGTATGTGTAGGGGTGGTGCATTAAGGAGACGCCCAGAGAAGGGCAACAAAGCTGGTGAGGGGTCTGGAACAAGCCCTGTGAGGAGAGGCTGAGGGAGTTTAGCCTGGAAAAGAAGAGGCTGGGGGAAGACCTTATTGCTCTCTATAACTACCTGAAGGGAGGTTGTAGAGGTCTCTTCTCCCAGGCAACCAGCACCAGAACAAGAGGACACAGTCTCAAGCTGCACCAAGGGAGGTTTAGGCTGGATGTTAGGAAGAAATTCTTTACAGAAAGAGAGATTGGCCACTGGAATGTGCTGCCCATGGAGGTAGTGGAGTCACCATCCCTGGAAGTGTTTAAGAGTGGGTGAGGCACTTGGTGCCATGGTTTTGTTGATTCAATGGTGTTGGACTTGATGAGCTCCAACGTCCTTTCCACTTTGGTTAATTCTGTGATTCTGTGGCTTGGGTTAGCTGGGGGCCTGAAGGGATTTGACTCAATGAGACTTGTGATATAGGGCAATGGTTTAGGAGAAGTAGAGACAGTCTGAAGAAGGGGAAATGGAATACTGGGGGCAGTTATTGAGAAAGTGGTAGTTTGGAGTGGAGAAGTGCTCGGGACCTTTGTGGCGGGACAGTAGAGAGATTTAAGAGTTTGAACAGAGGGGCTGAAGAAGTGCTTTAACAGCAAAACTTTGCTGGGCAGGAAGAAGTGTTTGTACAGAGTGAGGGCTTTGAGGAAGAAAAGGTAATGTATTTGGAGGCAGGAACTGAGGCTGAACACCGGGATGGTGTCATCACAGTGCGCTCCCTCCTCCAGTCTTTTCTATCCAGAATGTGATGTGGAAGCCACGACATGCTCACTGGTCTCCCACTTCTGAGCTAGGCCAGTTTCTTCCAGTCTCTGCTTCACCTTTGGTGCTGAAGTTTATGTGCACTGGATTCATCCACATGATGTTATGGAAAAAATAATTAGAAATGGGTAGATTCAGATTGGCTGTTAGGAAGAAGGGTGGTGCCTCACCGTGAGGGTGGTGAGACACTGGCATAGGTTGCCCAGGGAGGTAGTGGAAGCCTCATCCCTGCTGGTTTTGAAGGCCAGCCTGGGTGTGGCTCTCAGCAACCTGATGTAGTGTGAGGTGTCTCTGCCTGTGGCAGGGGCATTGGCACTAGATGATCTGTGAGGTCTCTTCCAACCCTAACAATTGTGTGATTCTGTGTCCATTTTGTGAGTCTTGTGTAATGGAATCACTGCCTGGCCATTGCTGGAGTACCAAACTGCTGGCTGGATCAGGCAGCCCTTGTTCAGGGAGCATGCCAAACATTTGTAGGGGTTAGAGTAGATGAAATGACATTTTTCAGTTAGAATATGCTTCTTGTGCTGCCGAAAGTGGTTGTATTTTGATTAAAACATTACATGTAAATGTATCCAGATGTTCAAGCATTATTACTCAATGTGTTATTAGAGGTAGAAGTGAAAGAGTCTCATCTTCATCATGTAATTGCCTTTTTTTTTTCCCTCTTTAAAGAGAGAGAACTCTTTTAATATTGGGTGGGGTCTTTTTGTTTGTTTGTTTCAGCTTTTATGTCCCAACCTGCTTGTACATCACAATCCTCCTTTATAATATATATCTATATTTATTATTTTTTTTTAATGTCTCTTTTCATTCACGGGTTTTCAAATGCTTCTCCTGCTCTGAGTGCTCCTTACCCACAACTGAGATGTTTTCCTGCTTTAAGACTCCAAAGCATAGGAGCTTTCTCCACCTCTTTAAATGATATACATTTTGCATCCCCTTTCCAAACTCCCAATATGCTCCATCGGTTATTATCCCCATCGGCTGCCAAAGTATTAACATCAGTTGGAATAAAATGAATAACAAAGCCATTTCAGCCAGCATGGTGGTTAATTGGCTGTGCAGTTAGCTATGCATATTAGGGAGCGTGGTTTCTATATGATTATTTCTGTCAATATGGCTCGTCAAGGAGGCACGGAGTCTTCAGCAGTCTTGCGGGCAGTCTGGAGCGCTGTAATCAAAAGTGGAAGGTTGCTCATGGATTTCTGATAAGCATCTTTATACAAGCCCTGCTGCCTCAGTACATGCACAGCTATTGATTGACTGGGGTGCCTTTACAAGAGCTAAACAAATAACAACACTGTTGTCACTTATCAGCGATCCCGCTTTTGCCTCAGCCCGCGGTAACCATGTTTTTCTGGATTTAAAGCATGCTTTATTGTCTTTTAATCAAATACTGTTGGAAAGAAGTTATCAGAAGAAATTAATTTAGCCCTCACCAGAGCGTACTTCCTGCTGTTTCTCATTTTCAAAGATGGATTTTTTTCTTTTTCTGATAGCAAGAAGTTGACTTGCCTTTAAGGGAAATTTTCTTTCTGTCTCTTCATTTTAGCCCAGGGGAGGACTCCGTGGACAAAACTCTGCTGTAGAACTGCTGTACAGAACCAGTTCTACAGTTGTAATGTTTTCTCATCCAGATGGCCCTTAGCATGGTTTGCCATAGGATGACATGTGGAATTGTTCTCTTTTCTGTGGATCACAGAGTGGAGTTCACTGAAGTTAATCTTGTGTCTCCTCAACATGAGGAGGAACTTCTTCACTGTGAGGGTCACAGAGCACTGGAACAGGCTTCCCAGAGAGGCTTTAGATTCTTCCTTCTCTGGAGACTTTCAAGCCCTGTCTGGATGTGTTCCTCTGTGACCTGTGCTAGATTCTATGGCAGGGAGTTTGGATTCGATGATCTTTGGAGGTCTCTTCCAACCCCTAACATCCTGTGATCCTTTGGTCTCTTCCTTGGTCAAAGCTTGCAACAGTTCTTAACCTTTCTGAGTAATCAAGATGATATTACTGACCTCTTTCTTGTCTTTCCCCAGTATCAGTTAATTTGTCTCTCTGTTATTAAGTTTGATGTCCTCAGCTCTGCCCCAGTATCTGTAGCAATTCTTTTCTGAGCTAACAACTTCCTTTCTAGTTTGTAAATACAGTGTAGGCAGAGCTGATAGATCTTGCTGTGATAATAAATTGACTTGTGAACGTAGCTGTGATTATAAGTAGAATGGAACTGTCTGATTTGATGGGAAAAGTCTATTATAAATAACAGCACCATTCTATAAAGTTAAAAGTAACAAACAGGCAGAAGAGAGGCTTTGTCCTTACCATCTTTTAGACATTTTCTTTCCAAATAGCAACACAGACACATAGAATGGCAGAGGCTGGAAGGGACCTTGAGAGGTCAAGTTCAACCCCCTTGCCAAAGAAGGATCGCCTAGGGCAGGTCACACAGGAATGCATCCAGGCAGATTTTGAAGGTCTTTCCAGAAGGAGACTCCACAGCCTCTCTGGCCAGCCTGTTCCAGTGCTCTGTCACCCTCTCAGCAAAGAAGATTCTCCTTGTGTTGAGGTGGAACCTCCTGTGTTCCAGCTTGTACCTGTTGTTCCTTGTCCTATCACAGGGCACCACCAAAAAGAGCCTGGCACCTTCACCTTGACACCCAGCCCTCAAATGTTTGTGGACATCAATAAGATCCCCTCTCAGCCTTCTCTCCTTCAGAATAAACAGCCCCAGGGCTCTCAGCCTTTCCTCATAAGAGAGATGCTCTAGCCCCTTAATCATCCTTGTAGCTCTGTTAGACTCTCTCCAGCAGGTGATTCTCTTTTGAACTGGGGAGCCCAAAACTGGACACAGTATTGCAGGTGTGGTCTCAACAGGGCAGAACAGAGGGAAAAGAGAACCTCCCTAGCCCTGCTGGCCACACTTACCTTGATGAACCCCAGGATGTCATTGGCCCTCTTGGCCACGAGGCCACATTGCTGTCTCATGGAGAACTTGCTGTTCAGCAGGATTCCAAGGTCTTTCTTTATGGCAGTCATTTTCCCTCCTGTTTCTCATAGCTTTCTATACATCTGCATGCACACACATACACCCTACCAGTGCTTCCTCCTCAGGAGAAAATGCTCCCTAGGTTTAAGCTAAAAAAGAAAAGAAAACATTTTTGTAAGTCTTAAAAATGTTTAAAAAAATACTCTGTGACCATATTCCTTACCCACAAGTGTAATTGGTCAGAACAATGTCCTTAATTATTCCCTTTGTAGTTGACAGAAAAAAATGAATCAGTGAAGCCAAGTGGAAAAAGTGGAGGAGAGAAGTAGTGCTGCTGGACAGCTCTCCATAGAGCTGGGATGAGGTGGCAGGGAGGAGGTGTCAGGTCAGCACCTCTGACCTGTGGTTACTGAATCACCATAGAAAAGTGCAGCACTTGGCTCTGAATTTCTGTAAGCACTGAGCTGGCCAAATCCATCAAACCAGCCCAGATTAAGAGTGTGACTGGCTCATGCTCTGCAGGTAGGATAAGAGCCAAAAAGCTTTCTCGTTTCTGGGGCTTGGTTGATAAGAAAACTGTACCTGGACAACAGATACATAATGTCCATGATCCCCATGTACAATAGATAAATGGTGTCCCTGATCCCCAGTCTCAGAAGGCAAGGTAAGGTCGAAGCTGGGGCAGGGCTTACCTGAGTAAGGACTGTGCACAGCCTGGTGTTCTGTTGCAGCTATTTGAACTGTAAATGGCACAATGAGAAGCCTCCCTTTTAAACAGGCAGAGAGGCGTTTCCTGAAGAGCTTGCTGCTCAAGAATGGAGAGATGGAGAGCTCAGCAAGAAAAGCATTGCTCAGATCATTCTGGGACCTTAGCGGGGGATGTGCTCAGACACCTACTCAGAAGTGACACAAGTGTTAACTCTTTCTTTAGCTCTCTTTTTCTGCAGCTGTATCTGCAAGGAAACGCCAACATGTTTCTAAAGCAGGTTGACTGCTTTCCAAATGTGTTCTTTTATGCCTGTGTATCTGCAGCCGAGTTAGGGCTCCTCTAATTTACTTCATTAATTCAGCTCATTTGCAACTGTAAAATGAAGAAGAGCAGGGGATGACTAGACTCAGAGAAACTTCAAACAACTCATGAGAAACTTTCTCTACCTTGAAGAGGAGTCAAATCTAGCCTCAGTCCATGTTTGCAGTACTGAGTCACTGGGGTTGGGTGACTTTCTCAGTGACAGCAGCTCTAGAGCACTGGGAAGTAGGTGGAGAGGAGACAGGGAGAAGTGGCCATGGCTTTTCTTCTCCTCACTGACCAGCAGAGATAAGATGTGGTGGAATTGAGGACTAAAGAATGCCCTGTCACCAATCCTTGGCCTGGGACTGGTTTGCTCTTGCTGAGGTCAAGCACAAAATTCCCACTTCAGGACCTGCTCTGTTGTGCCTCTGTCAGCTGTGAAGCCTCTCATGCATGGCACACTTCTGATCTGGTCCCCCCTTCCACCAAAACAATGCTTTTTAAGCTGTGAATGAAGTGTTGCCCATAATAAATGCAGGCACCTGTATTTTTAAAATAGGTTTGGTGCAGTTACTGGATGTGCTCACTTTATTTCACATGACAAGAATCATGAGGAAGCTTTCAGGAGAAGAATGAATTGCCATATTTATGGAAAACATAGGAGCAAGAATTGAATCATGCTGTTATTTTGGGTTTGGATGTTCTCTGCCCACAGAGAGGGGTTTAGGAGTTGTGACAAAACAACAGATGTGAGATTAGCCCCTTTGGCTGTATTTAAATGGATGTGTCCTGAAATCCTGGTGTCCCAGTTGATCAGAACATGCTGTGGCTCCCATCCAAGCCCCATCCTTCCACCCATGCTCTTCTTGGGCTGGTTTGTGTTTGCCTTGCTGTGGATTTTAAATCTGCCTGGGGCATGCACCCCAGTGCTGGCATTCAGAGCAGCTCACAAATACCGCTGTAGATTATTCTAACAAAAATTGAGACATGCTGTGAATGTCCATTTTCCTAAACAATCTGTTACATCAAGTGAGCTTCAAGAAAACATTGTATGGGCAAGGGAAGATGGGGGAGAAGTCTGTCATCATTTTATTGCTGGCAAGTTTTTTCCAAGCAATTTTTATTTGCTTGGAAATTCTGCCTAAGGTGCAGGAGTGTGATGCTCATCTTATACCTTATCGGTTTTCCCATCTTCACTGCTGTGCCAGCAGATTGAGGTGATTCTGCCACTTTGCTCTGCTCTGGTGAGACCTCACCTGGAGTACTGCATCCAGGTCTGGAGCTCTCAATACAGGAAGGACATAGACCTGCTCCATCAGGTCCAGATGAGGGCCATGAAAATGGTCAGGGGGTTGGAGCACCTCTGCTGCAAGAACAGGCTGAGGGAGCTGGGAGTGTTCAGCCTGAAGAAGAGAAGGCTTCAGGAAGACCTAACAGCAGCCTACCAATACCTGAAGGTGGCTACAGGAAGGATGGAAAGAGACTGTTTGCAAAGGACTTCAGTGACAGGACCAGGGGCAACGGCTTTAAACTAGAGAAGAGTAGAATTAGATTGGATGTTAGGAACAAGTTCTGCACCATGAGTGTGGTGGAACAATGGAACAGGTTGCCCAGGGAGGTAGTGTCGGCTCCATCCCTGGAGATATTCAAGGTGAGGCTCGCCAGGGCTCTGGGCAATCTGATCTAGTTGAGGACAGCCCTGACTGCAGAGGGGGTTGGACTAGATGACCTTTGGAGGTCCCTTCCAACCCAAACCATAGAAGGCTATTTTTCAAGTACTGTGGTTAAGATGAGTGCAGCATGGTTTGGTGAGTTGTTGGCTGCAAGGTGTTAGGTATGTGAGGGTATGTAGGCTAAGTGCTCATTTCAGCTGTGCTGACTTCTAATACAACCCCAGTCATTCATTGAGGTGGAAGTCAGAACAATTTCTGTAATGGTAATTTCAAACTTTGATAGAAATCTTCTCACTATAGCTCATGAAGCTTGCTTCTCATCATTCAGCATAATTTGACAGCTTTAGCTGTTGTCTCACATAAGTATAGTAAAATCTGTTCTATGGCATCCAGAGGGAGAAGCTACAGAATCACAGAGTGGTAGTGGTTGGAAGGGACCTCTGGAGGGCATCTTATCAGCTTTGATGTGTGCCTGGGCAGCCTGATCTGCTTGGAGGTGTCCCTGCTAACTGCAGAGGGGTTGGACAAGATGACCTTTGAGGGTCCCTTCCAACCCAATGCAAGCTCTGAATCTGTAATCCAACCCCTCTGCCAGAACAGGTTCACCTAGAGCAGGTTGGTGTCCAGGCTGGTTTCGAGTAAGTCCACAGATGGAGACTGAATGAAGCCAGTGATGAAAGAACAGAAACATTATTTTGTACTAACAGCAGCAAACCTAAACACCTTCAAGTGAGATTTTTGAGTATCTTATTTTGCAAGCCATTGCAATAGGAGCTGAAGGCATCTGAAGGAACTGGGGCTGTTCAGCTTAAAAAAGAGGAGGCTGCAGGGAGACCTCATCACTCCCTTCAACTACCTGCAAAGATGCTGGGGAGATGTTGGTGCTGCTCTCTCCTCACAGGTAACTAGCAACACAACAGGAGGGAAGCCTCAAGCAGCCTCAAGCTGCACCAGGGGAGGTTTAGACTGGATATTAGGAAGAATTTTTTCACAGCAAGAGTGGTCAGGCATTAGAATGTGCTGCCCATGGAGGTGGTTGCATCACCAACCCTGGACATGTTTAAAGGTTGTTTAGAAGTGGTGCTTAGGGATATGGTTTATGGATGAACTTTGTAGAGTAGGGTTCTGGGTTGGACTTGGTGATCCTGAGGGTCTTTCCCAACCTGAATGTTTCTGTGACTCTGTGAAAACTAGACAAGCATGCAGATAAGAGGAGCTGTTGGTCTGTTAAGAATAGTGGCTTGTAGGTATCTATCTCAGACACTTGAATTTCATTTTGTAGGTGGCAGGGATTTCATGGGTTGTAGAATTACCTACATGAAAATGCAGTTTCTATGGAAGTGTGCAGGGACCTAGCTTCAAAGAGCCTGAAGTCAGCAAAGGTAAATAATTAAATGCTAGATATCTATAGAGGTAGTTACTTTAGATACAGCATTTATTAATGCTGATATAAATTGCAAGTGACTCAGCTGGAGATTCCTCAGATCCTCTCTCTTCATTGTACTTGGAAGAATAAAATTTCCCTGTCAGGGAGCTTAGGCTTTGGAAAGGTAGCTTTGAGTGCAGTCTGAGTATCTCCTATGGCTTTTGCTGGGATTTGGACTAGGGCCAAATGTCACGGCTGCAGTGCAAGGTCACTGGTGGAGATGTGAGAAAGGCTCATCCTAAGCTGGTCATAGCAAGTGTGGTGTGAGTAAGGAAATATCTCTGGGTTTTGCAAATATTTTCTGTTTCTTTCAAGTCATTGACTTGATCTCTGCTGGCTAGTTGGTAAACCAATCTCCTCTTTGGGTTTTTGTTGTTTTGTTGCTTCTTTTCCTTTGTCTTTTATCTTTTTCCTTTTTTTCTTGTTGTTTCTTTTTCTTTATTTTTTTTCCTTTCCTTTTTTCCTTCTTTTTTTTTTAATTTTTTCTTTATTATTTTTCTTTTTTTTTTTGTTCCTTCCTTTTTTTTTTGTTGTTTTTGGTTTTGTTTTTCCCCCTTTCCCTTTTTACCCCAGTGACTGGAACCTCTCTCTTATGAAGAAAGGCTGAGGGATTTGTGGCCTTTCAATCTGGGGAAGAGGAGGCTGAGGGAGGAGCTTTTTAATGCTTATACATGCTTAAAGGGTGGGCCTCAGGAGAATGGGACCAGTCTTTATTCAGTGGTGCTCAGTGACAGGAAAATTTGCACATAGAAAGTGCCATTGAAACATGAGGAGGAACTTCTTTATGTTGGGGGTGGTGGAGCACTGGAATGGGCTGCTCTGTCTCTGGAGCCCTTCAAGACATGCCTGCACACCATCCTGTGCAACCTGCTCTAGGTGTACCTGCTCTGGCTGCAGTGTTGGACTAGATGATCTCCAGAGGTCCCTTCCAACCTCTGTGACTGATCCTTGTCCTGAGTCCAGTATCTCTCCAGTGCTTCAGTATATCTTGTTGATAGGTTTGCCAGGTATGGTTATTCCTGTTTGACAGAGAGGAGCTGGGGCAGGATAAAGTAGCTCTGGAGTGATTCAAAGCAGTCACGCCATGGTCAGATTGGCCATCAGAAAATTCCCTCTGTGTCTCTTGTGCACTTGCCTGTGATAGAAGAGATGTATCTGGGGCAGGGCCAGAGTGTGTAACACTCTGCTGGCAATTGGCATTGCTTAGAGCAGTTCCATGCTGCTTTAGCGTATGCCGTGCCTCAGACATCCCTCCAGAAGCAATTCATTGGGTACTGCTTTTCCCACAGCTGGGTGCCAAACAGAAAGCTAAGCACAGCAGAGGTTGAGGATCGTTCTGCTCAGCTTTTGCTTCTGCTTGTTAATGAACAGTCATCCAGTTTGCTTCAGGGGGTGCACAGCTTTACCTGTCCTACACCTGGGGCAGGGCAATCCCAAGCACAAATGAAGGCTGGGAGAGGAGTGGCTCCAGAACAGTGCGGAGGAGAAGGATTTGGGGGTGTCATCTGATGAAAAACTCGGTATGAGCCTGCAATGGTCACTGGTACTGAGGGTGGTGAGACACTGGAACAGGTTACTCAGGGAGATTGTGGATGCCACCTTCCTGGAGGTGTTCAAGGCCAGGCTGGATGAGGCCTTGAGCAACTGTGTCCTGGTCTGCATCAAAAGCAGTGTGACCAGCAGGATGAGGCAGGGGATTCTGGCCCTTTGCTCTCATGAGACCCTACCTGGAGAATTGCATCCAGTTGTGGTGACCCAAGAATTAGAGGGACATGGGACACAGGCCATACTGTGGGATTAGTAGAACTGATTGGTGGAGAAAAGAAAAAGGAGAAAAAAATAATAAAAAAGGAAAGGGAAAAAAAGGAAAAGAAAAAAAAGGAGGAAAGACAAAGGGAAAATGGAGAGGAAAAAAGGGGGAAAGGAAAAGGGGAGAAGACAAAGGGACAGGGGAAAAGGAAAAGGGGAGAAGACAAAGGGAAAAGGGGAAAGGAAAAGGGGAGAAGACAAAGGGAAAAGGGGAAAGGAAACGGGGAGAAGACAAAGGGAAAAGGGGAAAGGAAAAGGGGAGATGACAAAGGGACGGGGGGAAAGGAAACGGGGAGAAGACAAAGGGAAAAGGGGAAAGGAAACGGGGAGAAGACAAAGGGACGGGGGGAAAGGAAACGGGGAGAAGACAAAGGGACGGGGGGAAAGGAAAAGGGGAGAAGACAAAGGGACGGGGGGAAAGGAAAAGGGGAGAAGACAAGGGACGGGGGGAAAGGAAAAGGGGAGAAGACAAGGGACGGGGGGAAAGGAAAAGGGGAGAAGACAAAGGGACGGGGGGAAAGGGAAAGGGGAGAAGACAAGGGATGGGGGGAAAGGAAAAGGGGAGAAGGGAAAGGGAAAGGGGGGAAGACAAAGGGACGGGGGGAAAGGGAAAGGGGAGAAGACAAAGGGACAGGGGGAAAGGGGAGAAGACAAAGGGACAGGGGAAAAGGAAAAGGGGAGAAGACAAAGGGACAGGGGGAAAGGGAAAGGGGAGAAGACAAAGGGAAAGGGAAATAATGGGGGTGGGGAAGAAGAAAAGATAAATATGTTGAGCAGATGGAGCATACCTTGGAGAAAAACTGGAAATATCCTCTCCCTGTGAAAATCAGTGATTTTTTTTTGTTGTTTTTAAACAGGGAGTTATTTTCTCTGCTGCTTGGTTTGATCATTCTGGAACTGTTGCAATTATTTTCATGTAAAAACAGCCTAAAATACCGAGTTTTGTGCATGCCAGGGCTGCAAGCTTCAAGCTCTGATGCCTTCACAGAGGAGACTTGCCTGTCTTTTGATATAAGCCAATTCTTTCCAAGCTCCCCATCAGTGCTAACATTTTTGGGGCCATATGGGGGGCAGAGCCCTTGAACGTTGTTCTCTGCCTGTCCTGTATTCCCAGGTGCTCGTGGTGTCTGATGTCTATTAAGTGAGAAGTGCAGTCGTAATGCATTGGGTCTGGAGTTGGACTGCTGGCTTCACATCACATCATTATGTCTTCCAGATACTGTTTGCCATGTCAGCGTTCCCCCCTTCCATGTAATTGTTCTGGATGTTTGAACGTTGGCAGCGGTAGGCAAGGTATTTTCTCTCAGTTCCATAAGTGAACGTGAGTGGAGTGAGGATTTCCTTCAGTGAAGGCACATCTATTGTGTCAGTTGTATGAGGTTTAACAAAGCCAACTGCTGAGCTTTGCACTTGAGTCACACCAACCCCCTGCAATGCTACAAGGCTAGGGGCAGAGTGCCTGGAAAGCTGCCTGGTGGAAAAGGGTGTTGGCTGGCAGTCAGCTGAATGTGAGCCAGCAATGTGCTCAGGTGGCCAAGAGGGCCACCAGCACCATGGCCTGGATCACGAATAGTCTTGCTAGCAGGAAGAGGGAAGTCACAGAATTATTAGGGTTGGAAGGGACCTCAAGGATCAGCCAGTTCCAACCCCCTGCCATGGGCAGGGACACCTCACACTAGAGCAGGCTGCTCAGAGCCACATCCAGCCTGGCCTTCAAAACCTTTGGGGATGAGGCTTCCACCACCTCCCTGGGCAACCTGTTCCGGTGTCTCACCCCCCTCATGGGAAAGAATTTCTTCCTAACATCCAATCTGAATCTACCCTCCCTGTACTTGGTGAGGCTGCACCTTGAATACTGGGTTCAGTTTGGACCCCTCACTCTCAGGAAGGACATTGAGGTGCTGGAATGTGCCCAGAGAAAGGCAACAAAGCTGGTGAAGAGTCAGGAGAACAGGTCTGGTGAGGAATGGCTGAAGGAACTGGGATTGTCCCTACAACTCCGTGAAAGGAAGTTGCAGTGAAGTGTGGGATGCTCTCTTCTCCCCAGCATCAGGTGATGAAATCAGAGGAAAAGGCCTGAAATTGTGCCATGGGAGGTTTAGGTTGGACATTAGGAAAGATTTCTTTCATGCAGGAATGGTCAGGGATTTGAGGAGGCTGCCAGGGAGGTGGTGGAGATACCATCCCTGGAGGTGTTCAAGAAATGTGTGGACATGGCAGTTTGGGACATGGCTTACTGACCATGATGGGATTAGATTGGTAGTTGGACTTGATGACCTTGGAGGTCTTTTCCAACAAGAACAATTCCATGATTCTATGATTCTCTGCTTCTCTGCTTCTCTGCTTCTCTTCTATGATCCAATGTTTGAAAGGTTTAGTTGCTTTTATCTGTTACTGTAGGAGTGCTAGCAGAATTAGCAGCTCATCAGAATGACTTCACAGAAAGGATGGGGCAAGGCTTTATACTTTGCAGGCATTCTGTGAGACTTACCATGTGTAATGCCAAGAGATGTGAAGAGTCAACAGGGAGGTCAGCATTAACTTCCTGAATTTCATGAAGTGTTATTTTTCTTTGGAGCAATACACCACAGACTCATGTTGTGTGTCATTTATTTCTTACCTTAGCAGATGTTCTAGCTTTTAATATTTGTTTGTATTATGGTGGCATCTAGAAATTTCAGTCACAGGTTATGAGCCCATTGTGCTAAGCAGATGGATTGAATAGAAAAAGACAAGAAAGCTGAGGAAATAATCACTCTCTGCTGCTGACAGTACTCTCCAGGGTAGGTTTCAAAATAGCTCGAGAGCTGTGTAAAATTAATAAGCTGTTCCTTATGCACTGAAATCCTGTTTCATATTGCATTGGCATGAGGGCTCTCTGTGGAGAGGAGGGGCAGCAAATAAGATTTGCCAGAGGATAGAGTTGAAGATGGTCCCTGAAAGTCCAGGTTTTGCTGAGAGTCCAATGGATACACTAATGATATACATGAAAGTGGTCTGGATAGACTGGACTAGACTATAATAGAATAGAATAGACCAGGTTGGAAGAGACTTTCAAGATCATCACGTCCAACCTTTCAACCAATCCAACACCACCTAATCAACTAACCCATGGCACCAAGCACCCCATCAAGTCTCCTCCTGAGCACCTCCAATGACTGTGACTCCACCACTTCCCGGGCAGCCCATTCCAATGGGCAATCATTCTCTCTGTGTAGAACTTCTTACTAACTTGTCCATTACAAGATCACTACATGGCTGAAGTTTGCTTGGTCCCTCAGAGCAAGGTATATCAGGCATAAAATTTGGTTCAGTGTCCTTTTGTTCCTTTAGTGTCTTCATAATGTTCTTCACTGATAGCAGGAAGAGATGAGAAATCAGGGAGCACTATTCTTATCTAACAGGAACAATGTTAATGAGATATTTTAGTAGCTTCTTTGAGGTACTAGGTCAATTTCAATTCTCTGATGGTAGAAGAAAGATAGAGCTTCATTTCAATATCTGAAGGGGACCTACAGAAAGGCTGGGGAAGGGCTGTTTAGAAGGGCCCGTGGGGATAGGACAAGAGGCAATGGTTTGAAACTGGAGTAGGGGAGCTTTAGGTTGGACATCAGGAGGAAATTCTGCACAATGAGGATGGTGAAATACTGGAACAGGTTGCCCAGGGATGTGGTTGAGGCCACATCCTTGGAGACATTCAAACTCAGCCCTGCTGTGTCCCTGGGCAGCCTGATCTAGTTGGAGGTGTTGCTGCTGAGTGCAGGGGGTTTAGACAAGATGACCCTTGAGGGTCCCTTCCAACCCAATGCCATCTGTGAATCAAGATAAATTGTTCTCCTGCACTCTCAATTTGCAGTATGATGTGCAGGGTTTGATTTTGTTACAGCATTAAAAAACCTGTTATTTTTTCCCAAGACTATATGTTCAGTGCATATATGCAGCAGAAAACCTAAAAATAAATATGAAGCACTGAATCATAATTAGGAAGGGGGGGGGGGGGGGGGGGAGAAGAAAAGAAAAGAAAAATCATTACCTGTCATGGAGAAAACTCTGAAATAATAAATACCAGTGGCACATTTTACTGCTGTCATAAATATTTATTCAGTACGTGTCCATAGGCTCAATTTATTACATCATATTCACTTAAATGTGTTTATGAAATGATCCTTCTGCACACACACACATTTTATCAAATTGTAGATTTCCCTGATTAATGGCACAGACCTTTTTTGCTATGTGACACAGTCTGTCATACCCCTAATCCAATTCTGGAATGAAGACATTCTTAGATCTTCTTATAATAAGGCTATTCTTCTTGTGGTGGTTCTTCCTCTGGTGCTTATGTTCTTATAGAATGGATTAAGATTTAATAGTGATCTATTTCCAAACAAACAGGGCTGGAGGACAGCTTCTTCCATTATCTTAGACAGACATTTGTTACATCCTCTCCTGTTCCTTTGGGGAAGAATAAATTTAGGCACCAGTGCAGACTAGGAGTCCTCTTGCTGGAAAGCAGCTCCATGGAGAATGACCTTGGAGTGCTGGTGGATAGCAAGTTCTGCATGGGACAGCAATGTGCCCTTGTGGCCAAGAGGGCCAATGGCATCTTGGGGTTTATGAAGAAAAGTGTGTCCAGCAGGGCTAGGGAGGTTCTTCTGCCCCTCTACTCTGCCCTGCTGAGACCACACCTGCAATACTGTGTCCAGTTTTGGGCTCCCCAATTAAAGAGAGACAGGGATCTGCTAGAGAGAGTCCAATGGAGAGCTATGAGGATACCTGGGGGACTTGAGTATCTCTGCTATTAAGACTGAGAGAGCTGGAGCTGTTTAGTCTGGAGAAATCTAAGAGGTGGGAGCAGGGGTGTGTGTGTGAAAGCTGAGGGGGGGATTTTATCAATGTCTGTAAACATCTTAGGGCTGCGTGTCAGGATGAAGGGGCCAGGCTCTTTTTGGTGTTGCCCAGTGATAGGACAAGGAATAACAGGGACTAGCTGGAATACAGGTGCTTCCACCTCAACAGGAGGAGACACTGCTTTATGGTGAGGGTGCTGGAGCCCTGGGGCAGGCTGCCCAGAGAGAAGTGGAGTCTCCTTCTCTGGAGACTTTCAAAACCTGCCTGGATGTGTTCTTGTGTGACCTGCCCCAGGTGATCCTGCTCTGGCAGGGGGGTTGGACTGCATTGTCTCCAGACTAAGCAGCCCCAGGTCTCTCAGTCTTTCCTCACGGGAGAGGCGTTCCAGTCCCCCAGTCAAGCTTGTGGCTCTCTGTTGGACTCTCTCCAGCAGATCCAGTAGTTTCATTAAGCCTAGCTCCGAGGTGTGTCTCTACCAGTAGATACAGAAGGATGCTGTCAACTCTGGTCAAGTATTAGGTGCCAGAAACATCTAGGTCAGATCCTCTCCTAGCAGAGATGGTTGGAAGATGCATTTTGCAGTGTTTAATGGACATTGCTTCCAGGAAGATTGCCAGTTCAGCTTGATATCTAAATTGCTTTTTGCAACATTTGTGCTGGCAGGTCTTTTGAAGATGTAGGACCCTTCAAATGCCTGTGAGAGTTATCTAATCAAAAATGGGATTGGATAAAATATACTCTTCATTGCCACAAACTCCCAAACTAGGAGATCATTACCAATATGTCAGTCAGCTAATGATCTGTTTCCAGCTTGACCAGCATCCCCAACTGGGGGCTGTGGTGGGAAGCTGATGTTGTGACCAACTGTTGCCACAGTCCTGTTTAATTTAAGAAAGCAGACAAAGAGCCTTCGTGGCAGCTAAACCGCTGCTTATTTGCTGCTTTTGTGACTCATGTGTAGCAGTACAGCCTGTAGTGAATAAAAAATGGTGCATGGGAAAAGCTGTTACCAAGATAGCCACATGAATTATCCACAAAAGGGAAAGGTGCACATCCTCAAATCTTATCCAGGTATTTCAGCCATTTAAAAGATGGCATTTTATATGCTGGGCATTTCTTCAATGTTCCATTAAGTTGAGAACTCCCCTCTCTAAATGCTAATTTAATTAAAATGCCTTTGTTGCTTAAATATAAATGAAAACAAGAGGCTGGAAGCCTTGCTGGAAGTTCTTATCTTCTGCAGCACTGTCTTAAATGAATAATAAGCAAGAACATTTCCTGTCCCTTTTTCTTTCTTTTGCTTTTAAGATTTCTTATAACAGAATATTTTTGACAGGCCACTTTTGCTTTCAGAATTAAAACTTCTTCCACAAATGGTTTTATCAAAGGAACAAACCACTGCCTTTTAACTTGCTAGGCATGATGGTGATACCAGTTGGCATTTAGCTGTCCCATATAGTAGTTCATGCATGTGGAACAAAATGATTATACTTACAGTTTTATATTTATTCTTTTTTTTCTTGGTCATTTACCCAGATCCTATCAGGGAAAATGATTTTAAGTGGCAAACAATTATACATTGATTCTTGTTCTTGTATTTCACCAAAAATTCTTTACTGAGGGAAGAAAATAGTGCTCTGCTTCTCTGAAATGAAACAGCTACGCAAAGGCCAAATCAGTTCTTTTCAGGTGCGATAAATATGCTGATGTGGGAGCCTTAAAAGAATCATAGAGTTGTCAGGGTTGGAAGGGACCTCAAGGATCAGCCAGTTCCAAGCCCCCTGCCATGGGCAGGGACACCCCACACTAGATCAGGTTGCTCAGAGCCACATCCATCCTGACCCCCAGGGATGAGGCTTCCACCACCTTCCTGGGCAACCTGTGCCAGTGCCTCACCACCCTCATGGGGAAGAACTTCTTCCTAACATCCAGTCTGAATGTACCCATTTATAATGAGAGAATCACAGATTGTTTTAGGTGGGAAGGGACCTTAAAGATCATCTAATTCCAAGCCCCCAGCCACAGGCAGGGATGTCTCTCAGCTTCACTTGGTTGCCTCATCCAACCTTGCCTTGAACACCTCCACGCGGGAAACATCCAAAACCTCCCTGGGCAACCTATTCCTATGTTGTGGTTCTCTGGCAAAGCACAAGCTGCTCTGTTCATAAAATTCCCGTTGATACAGAGTCATCAGCTTTGAGACATCAGGCAGAATTTCTCTCCAGATCTCCCATGGCTGCACTGACTTGAGGTAAAACTGTAATTGCAGCTTGGGTACAGAGCAGTAATGACAAATAATTACTGTTTCCAGAAGAGACACAAATATTTATGCTTTCTTATGTGCTATTAGTACACTTAACTGCTGTTGCCTTGTGTGCTGTGGTCATAAGGATCTTTTCATCTTCATTTCTCTAGCTAAGGAGATCTTGAAGTGCTTGCATAATCTGAATCTGGGTTTGACATTTTTTTTTTCAGCTTCTATTCACAGCCAGCTTCTGTTGTCATGGGTATTTAACACAGTTCTCTGTGGAGAGGAGTCATAGTCCTGATATTCATTTAGCAGAAGAAACATGAAAGTGTCACCTGTGTACATTGTTCAAGGCTCATTTCTATGCCTGGGTCAGGAAAAAAAGTAATTTTTCCCCAGCAGACAGGACAGAAAGCAATGTTTTCAGGTCCCATAATCAAGACAAATACAACTGCCTGTTGCCATGCACCATATATTTCCCACATTATAGTAATGGATGCACTGCTGCCACCTGCTATGTCAGGACTTCCAGCTAATTGGAGTAAGTTATGTGTGTTCCAGTTACTCTTACGGTCTATAAAAGGCTGCTTTGTCCTAAACCAGATAATAATTTTTGATGGATCTCCTTATGGCAGCAGATATTGCTGTAGTCTGGTGAGGACCATTGTTGCTCACACACACAGGTGTTTGCTGCACAGATTAAGGCTTTAGAGATGATTCCTTCCACTGAATTTATGCTAAGGCATAGCTTAGGCGCTTTAGCTTGGATCATAGGAGACTGAGAGGTGCCTTTATTCATATTGATAAAGATGTGCAGGGCAGTGTCAGGAGGACAGAGCCAGGCTCTGCTCAGTGATGTCCAATGATAGGACAAGGGGCAACGGGTGCAAGCTGGTCTGTGTGAGATGTACAGATTTATGGTGGCCTTCCAATACATGAACGGGGCCTAGAAAAAAGATGGGGAGAAAATTCTCACAAGGGTTTGTAGCTGTAGGATGAGAGGGAATGGATTGAAGCTTGAGGAGGGCAGATTTAGACTGGAGATTAGGAAGAAATTATTTCCAGTGAGGGTGGTGAGACACTGGAACGGGTTGCCCAGGGAGGTCATGGATGCCCCCTCCCTGGAGGTGTTCAAGGCCAGGTCGGATGAGGCCTTGAGCAATCAAGTCTAGTCAAGACGCATCCCTGCCTGTGGCAGAGGGCTTGGAATAAGATGATCTTAAAGGTCCTTTCCAAGCTAAACCATTCTATGTATCTATGAATAGTAGACTAGAATAGAATAAACTTGATAGGTGGGCCTGATGATCTTGGAGTCTCCTCCAAGCTTGATGATCTATTTATTGTTCTACCCAACACAGAAAGATGAACCTTTGTGTTTGGGGTTTTCTTCTGAATGTATTTTTCTTTTCTTTTCTTTTGTTTGCCTTTTATCTAAACTTTTTTATTTGCAAACCTATCCTAAAAGTAGCTCTTTTAAACCTGTACATTTAAAGGCAGGCACAGAAGGACATCTGCAGGTTTGTGAAAGAGTCTTTTTGAGTAAAAATACATCAAGTAAATAAATTAAATACGTTGTGGTGGGGTTGGTTTTTGTTGGCTTTCCCCCCCCCCCCCCCCCCGCATATATACTGTCTAGGGACTTATTCTGGAACTGTAACTTCAACTGAGCCTTGATTCATGCTTTGACTAGATAATTCCTGTCTGCAAACCTGATAAGACAATTCTTTGAAGGAACTAGCATGTGAAGTTCACGAGGCATCTTTGCAAAGCAGGGGCCGCTAATTAATTGCCGGTCCAGCCCATCTTCGCCCATCTTTGTCACACAAGTGTCAGGAGAAATGGGAATTACCTGCTGATCGACACTGCCTTGCCTATGCAATTAATCATTTTCCTTTTAACATGTGTTAATCAAAGACTTGGTTACTTTTAAGAAGACTGAAGGATCTGAGAAATGCCCTTTGTCTTTGATCATCTTTTAAACTTGTAATTAAAGGTATCTAAAGCTAGTAATAGGTTTTTCTCCAGAAGAATTTTACCATCACGGAGGAATATTGCTAGATTAATTAATCTCTGGTCTTGCTGAGAGCAGAATGCATAAATGTGGATGCCTGAGAGCTGCAAAGCCTCATTTTATGTTGAAACCCCATGTACAACATTCAAACTTCTCTTTCTCCAGGATTTTTGGAACCTGTTTTCACCAGCAATACGTTGGGAAATAAAGATTAGAAAAGGAGAAATAGAAATAGTATAGAAATGCTTAAATTCTTTTCTCTCTTCCTCTACCTTTCATCTGCAAATCTAGGAAAAAATTACTGTGATAAAACCCTAAAAATCTGTATCTGGGTTAAGCCAATCACAGACACAAACACAGTCTGGGTGCAGAGTGGGTTGAGAGAAACTTTGAAGAAAGAGACTAGGGTGTGTTGGTTGTTGAGAAGCTCCCCAGGAGCCAGCAGTGCCCTCATGCAGCCCAGCAGGCAGCTGTGTGCTGGGCTGCAGCCAGAGGAGTGTGAGCAGCAGGGCAACAGAGGGGATTTTTGCCCCTTGGACTCTGCTCTGCTAAGACCCCACCTCCAATATTACATTCACTTCTGGTGTCCACAGCAAAAAGGACACAGAACTGTTGGAGTGAGACCAGAGGAGGCCACAAAGATGATCCAGGTGCTGGAGTACCTTTGCTATAGGACAGGCTGAGGGGGCTGGGATTTTTCAGCCTGGAGAAGAGAAGACTCCAGGGGGACCTTAGAGCTGCCTTCCAATACCTGAAGGGATCCTACAGGAGGGCTGCAATAGGACTTTTC
Organism: Melanerpes formicivorus; assembly: GCF_026170545.1. Lineage (NCBI taxonomy): Eukaryota > Metazoa > Chordata > Aves > Piciformes > Picidae > Melanerpes > Melanerpes formicivorus. Next base: position 4,090,005 of record NW_027142378.1, read on the forward strand.
CATTTCTATCCCAGTTTACCGTGTTTTGTTCTTTTGCTCCTCTTTTCAACCCTTTGCAGCCCATACTGGCCAGGGATTGTATTTTTTGGCAGCAGCTTGCTCATGGTGGCTGTAGGAAAAGCTGTAGCTCAAGAATTGATTCCTTTCTGAGGAAAGGTGATCTTTTCTACAAAACCCTGAGGCATATTACTATCAAAAGATTAATTCACTTAATTCATGTTTCATGATTCATAATTCTAATGAGATCTGGGTTATTCCTGCAATAGATATTCATAGATTATTCTCTACTTATTAACATACAGAAACACTGGGGCATTATACTTACTTTTGAAGAATCAGTTCCTCTTAAAACATTTATTTCACATGCAACATTTGACCCTTTGTTTACTTTATTAATGCATGCTGTAAAAACGGGGATGTTATGAAAATCTAGCTATGATAATGTCTATTGAAGGAGCACTCCATAACCTTGCAACATTTTGTCTTCCATGCCACAAAGATGCTGAAGGCATTGGAACATCTCCATGCTGAGGCAAAGGCTGAGGAAGATGGGGCTCTTTAGGTTGAAGAAGAGGAGCCTGAGGGGTGACCTCATTCATGTTGACAAAGATGTGCAGGGCAGTGTTGGGAGGCTTGAGCCAAGCTCTGCTCAGTGATGTCCAATGATAGGGCAAGGGGCAACGGGAGGAGGTTCCTCATGGGCATAATGAAAAAAGCATTTTCACTGTGAGAGTGGCAGAGCTCTGGAGGAGGCTGCCCAGCGAGGTTGTGGAATCTCCTCTAGAGACTTTCAAAACCCACCTGGATGTGTTTCTGTGTGACCTGCCCTAGGTGATCCTGCTCTGGCAGGGGGGATGGATTGGATATTTCAAGGTCACTTCCAACCCCTAACATTCTGTGATTTTTGTCATGGGCAATGTTACAGAAAGCAAGGGACCCATTCCTTGATATCTAGTGAGAGAACATGGAAGTTATGGTGATTCATGTATTGCAACTCTGCCATAAGAGAGAAAGAAGCATATGTAGAGTGAAGTAATGTGGTATGAAATGAAGTGTTTCAGGACGAGAACTGACAGTTGCATTACATTATTCAGTGGAACAGAATCTGAAAGTGCTGCAGGGGGAATGAATAGATGATGCATAATATGGACCTATATATCATGGAGATCGTTTAATATATTGAAAAACTGATGGATAATGCACTATTGAAATGAGGTTTGGAATGCATTCTGTGGAGAGAATTTCCTTTCAGTCCTCCTGTCTTAGGCATGGACATCGTGGAATGCATTGTTGTGCTGGAGAGGAGCTGACCTTGCCTCTTTTCACAAAAGCAGCAGAATCTATAAATGAGCTGTTTTGGTAAAGAGGGCTCCATGATGAAGAAAATTGCTTTCTCCCAGAGTAGTAGCAGCAGGGGCAAATCAATCTTGGACACCATCAAAAAATATTTATTTGATTTTACTCTTTTTTTTTTTTTTTTTTCCCTTTTCTTCTCTGAAATGTGTAATGATCTTTGGACAAATATCTTGCTCCTGAAAATAGGAATTGTCACATTTAAGGCAGATTTAAGCTATCCACAAGGAGAGCTCGTGTTATGTGGAAAGAACGTTCAGTCGACAGAAAAGCTTTAATTTGGGAGTGTTTACTCTAGACTTTTTTTTCCCCTCCCTCCCTGGTGATTGGTTGCATACACCCTGCATCAGTCTGCCCACATCCAGCATCCAATTAATTTTCTGAACTGCTAAGCAGTATTTCTGCATGCCACTCCATTGATTTATAATAACTGGAAGTGAGCTTAATTAAAAACGTAGCCGCTTATTTTTTCCTGACAATCACGGAGATCTGGTAGGGTCGGCCACAATTCAAGAAAGTAAATGTATAATACTTGTGGAAAGTGGAAGAAAACTCTCCCCTGAGGATTATTAAATGCCTTTTACAGGTGTGAAAAAGATCTGGTGTTGTTAACAAATACATCCATCAAGAATTTTCACACATTTATCAAACCTGTTGCTAGACTGGGGAGAAGTCTTGTTCCTTAATGTAGGTGATGAAATGCTTCAGGAGATGCATCTCTCCAGAGGCACTCAATTGAAATGCCAGCCTCCTTAATGTATTCTCTAAGAACAGAGGCCCAGCTTATAAAAAGAACATGGAAGCATATTTATACCCTGCATATTGGCTAGGGATTGTGCTATTGCTAAGCACTGCAGCTATTGTATTTCCCTCCTCAGCGGTGCAGATGCATTCAGCTGTAGACGTGGTTCATCTGGGGTGTCTTAGGGAAGCATGAAGCTGTTTCACCAGCTGGCTGTTACTCTTGATGAGAGTAGAACAATGCAAGGTGAGAGAGGTGGCCTTGCTGACCCAAAGATGCATGCTTTCCTGTTGGGAGCAAGTTAAAAAGGGGCAAGAGGTTGACAAATAGCATTTCTGTACAGTCTTGTGCAGGTTGGAAAAATGGAAGGTGCCTGCTTTGCAGCTGCCATATAGTGCTGAATTATACAAGAAGATACTTGTTCTGCAGAGATAAATTTATACTCTGGGGTGCTTGCCTAATCCAAAGCCCCTCAGAGCCAAAGTGAAGCTCTTCTGGGTCAAGGTTGTCAGTGAGAGCTCTGTGGACTTAGTGTGTGGTCTGCAGAAGTTTCAATGCAGTAGCTCTTAAAACTGGGCTCTTGCTTTCCATCCTTGTTTTTCATGTTTTCACCTCCCTGCTTTTGGGTTTCCCTCTCCAATACATTCTTTTCCTTTCTCATGTCTATTACATTTTCGTTTTCAGCTGGCCAATCCTTATTTTGCGCCCCACTCCATGTCTCTTTTTGTTTCTCTTTCACTCTACCTCTTGTTTCCTTCTGTGGTGTTTTGAGTAAGATCCTGATGTCTGCCTGCCTCAGAGTCCCAGGAATCTTGTTGGACTCTCTTTGAGAAAATGAACCTTTGCCTCTTTCCCAGTGTCCCAGTAAGGACTTGCACTGACACAGGGACAAGCCTCTACCTTTCTTCTCTTTTCTGAAGGTACAAACTCTCCTTCTTGGCTTTGTACCTTGTGTCACATAAACAAGGAGGTCATTAGGGAGCATCTATTTCCATCAAACAGATTCACAGATTGCATTGTGTTGGAAGGGAGCCTCAAAGGCCATCTTGTCCAATCCCCCTGTACTCAGCAGGGACACTAGATCAGGCTGCCCAGGCACACATCAAGGCTAATCTTGAATGTCTCCAAGGATGTGGCTTCAACCACATCCCTGGGCAATCTGTTCCAGGATTTCACCACTCTCATTGTGCAGAACTTACCTCCCAATGTCCAACCTAAACCTGCCCTGCTCCACTCTTAAACCATTGCCCCTCATCCTATCCTCACAGGCCCTTCTAAACAGTCCCTCCCCAGCCTTCCTGTAGGTCCCCTTCAGATACTGAAACATAACTCTATGGTCTCCCTGGAGCCTTTTCTTCTCCAGACTGAGCAGCCCCAATTCTTTCTGCCTGTCTTCACAGCAGTGATGCCCCAGCTCTCTAGTTATCTTTGTGTCCTCATCTGGATATGCTCCAGCAGGTCCATGTCTCTCATGTGTTGGTGGCCTCAGAGCAGACACAGTACTCCAGGTGAGGTCTCACCAGAGCAGAGCAGAGTGGCAGAATCCCCTCTCCATTTCTGGCCATGCTGCTTTGGATGATGCCCAGGCTGCCATTGGCCTTCTGGGCTGCAAGTGCCCATTGCTGGCTCATGTCCAGCTTCTCATCCACCAGCACCCCAAGTGCTTTTCTGCAGAGCTGCTCTCAATTTCATCATCCCCCAGTCTGTATGGATCTGAGTCCATAGCCCACCTTAGAAGCAAAATCGTGCTGAGGCTTATTCCCAAGTCCCAAAAAGATACTTCGCAGACCCTATTTCATTTACTGCTTGCTTGGTTCACTGCAGTGACCAGCTCTGGCACAGGGTAAAGTTTTCAAAAGCACTGAAGTCATCTGTCTACATGGGAAACCCAGGTGAAGTGTGCTCACGTTCTGGACTCCTCAGAAGCCATATGGCTGAGCAGCATGACTCAGTAGCCTCACCCTGTGCTAGGCATGGTTTCTGGATGCCACAAAGAGCGTGAGTTTTCAACTGCTAGTAAAAAGACCCTGTAGAGACACCTACCTACAATGTAGAAATAATACATATGGATTTCTGAATGCCTCAATTGTTTCTGAAAATGACTTGATGCCTTTTAGAATTTTGTCCAGAAGCTTAAATAGTTGAGGGTTTGTTTGTTGTGTTTGTAACAAAGGAAATAAAGTTATCCAGCTTTTAAACATTGTTAGTGGTGGAGTTAGGCTATGCTCATTTGGCATCAAGTTCTAGTTAGGAGAAAGTTCTTCACTGAGAGAGTTGTTAGCTGTTGGAATGGGCTGCCCAGGGTGGTGGTGGGGTCACTATCCCTGGAGGTGTTCAAGAGGGGATTGGATGTGGCACTTGGTGCCATGGTTTAGTCATGAGGTCTGTGGTGACAGGTTGGACTTGATGATCTTTGAGGTCTCTTCCAACCTCGTTGATTCTGTGATTCTGTAATGGAGACCCACATTTTAATGCTTTGAGTTTGTATGAGGTGGTTGTGGAGTGAGGCAGATGGAGAGGAAACAAGGTTTTGTGAAGTGGCCATTCTGAAAGCAGTCTGCACCACAGCTTTGGAGCTAACCTGCTCCCTTTTATCTTGAATGAAAACTTTATCAATAACAATATACTTGAATAAATATTCATACTCATGACAATGGAAGATGTGGCTGGATCCTTCATAGGAGATTCTTATGCAATGGATTGTGGATAGAAACAGTCTCTTGTCTTGTAGGGATTGATAGAAGAATAACCTCTTAGCTTTAAAACACAATAGTTTAGCAGCACTCTTCCTATAGAACTGTGGAGTCACAGAATGATTTGGGTTGGAAGTTACCTTAAAGATCACCTAGTTCCATTGTCCTTGCCATAAACATGAACACTTTCCACTCAATGGACCTACTTAAAGCCCCATCCAGCCTGGCTTTCCAGGGAGGGGTCATCCACAATTTGTCTGGGCAACCTGTTCCAGTGTCTCACCATCTTCACAGTAAAGAATTTCTTCCTAATGTCTAACCTAAATCTATGCTCTTTCAGTTTGAAACTGTTGCCCCTTTTCCTATCACTACACTCCCTAATAAAAGAGTCCCTCCCCAGCTCTCCTGTAGGCATCCTTTAAGTACTGGAAGGCTGCTTTAAGGTTTCCCTAGAGCCTTCTCTTCTCCAGGCTGAACAACCTCAGCTCTCCCAGCCTGTCCTCACAGGGGAGGTGATCCAGTCTTCTGATCATCTTTGTGGCCCTCCTCTGGATCTGCTCAAGTAGGTCGTGTCTGTCTTATGCTGAAAGCAGTACTGCAGGTCTCACAAGAGCACTGTAGAGGAAGAGAATCACCGCCTTTGACCTACTGGCTCCACTTCTCTTGATACAGCCCAGGGTGTGATTTGCTTTCTGATTCATTCAGGTTTTAATCTCCCAAGATGGTCAAATCCTTCATTTGTGCTTGGTGCACAGTCCTCCTCATAACTTACTTTTTATTTTGTTCCTCACAATGTGATCCTCCTCAGTTCTGTTAACTTCCCTCCTGCTCTCCCAGCAAAAGAAAGAAAAAGGATGCAGATGGGAATTTGCCATAACTAGGCAGGGGAGTGTGTGGGGTTGGAATTGATGTGTTAATTTTGCTTTACTAAGTAACACCAAGTAGCCCTGGGTTTGGGAGTATTGAGTTTATGTAGAAGGCAGAACAGTTTGTTGGTCTGTACTGTAGGAAACAGACCTTTGGGGCTGACTGGGGGACCTCAACATCTCTGCTGTGAAGAGGGACTGGGAGACCTGAGGCTGCCTGATCTTGAGGGGGAAGGACTGAGAGGGGATCTTAACAGTGTCTGTGGGTCTCGGAGAGGTGGGGGTCAGGATGGGGGTGCCAGTCTCTTTTCAGTGGTACTCAGTGATAGGACAATGAGCAGCAGGTACAAGCTGGAGCCCAGAAAGTTCCGCCTCAACATGAGGAGAAAATTCGTTGGTGGGGTGCAGAAACAGGCTGCCCAGAGAGGCTGTGTGAAGTCTCCTTCTCTGGAGACTTCAGAGGCCTGCCTGAATGTGTTCCTGTGCATCCTGCTTTGGCAGTGGGGTTGAACTTGATGTCTAGAGATCCCTTCCAACCCCTAACATTCTGTGGTTCTGTGAAAAACAACCAACCAACCAACAGCCTGGACTTTTTGTGTGGTTTGTTTGGTGGCCCTTTAAACCATGAATAAAAGTGGATGGGAGCGCGGAGGTGCTGTGTATCATTAAATCTGCGGCATAGAGTTTGATGAGGGAAAATAGGCTCCAGCAGTATTTCAGGAAGTCATTATTTGATAAAAATACTCCCATGCCTTTGCATTTGGAAGAGGGGCAGTTCAAAAATGTGTAGGCCTGTTCCACAGGAATTAATTTTCCTGGATGTGCAATGATTTGTTTGTTTGTTTGTTTGTTTTTAATGGCATGGTTCTATTATTTCTGTCACTTCTGGGTGTTTTGATGTTGTTTGTTATGGGGTATGGGTGGTTTTTTTTTTTTTGTGGCTTTATTAATTATTTTTCTCATGCTATTTAACAAGGTTAGTATTTAAAGCAAACAAATTTATTTGTGTAATGGATTTGTGATTAAACATAATCAAGGCCAGGCTGGATGTGACTGTGAGCAACCTGATCTAGTCTGAGGTGTCCCTGCCCATGGCAGGGGGCGTGGAACTGGATGAACCTTGTGGTCCCTTCCCCCTGAAAATGCTATGATTCTGTGCTGAGTTAGGCAGTAGGTTGGGTAGTTTTCCTTTCCTAATGCAGGCAGGCTAAATTGATATATGGATTTAATTACCTGCACTCAGAGGCTGTTATGATGGATTCCTTAAAATGAAGAGCTATAAACAATTATACAGAATTAGGTCTTTAGGAAACAAAGCAAGGACTGGAAAGATACTTTCTTCTTAAGCAAATCTTTTGTTACACCTGTGTAGTCACTGAAATGATACTGCTGTAAAATCAGCTCCTCAGGGAGGTGGTTGAATCCCCAGCATTGCAGGTGTTTCATAAACAGAGTTGTGTGCTGCTGAGGGATGTGGTTGAGCTCCAGCCTTGGCAGAGTTAAATAATCACAGAGTCATAGAATGTTTTTATAAGCTTCACACCACAGCAGCAAAACTGCCTAGCAAGAGGCTGTAGTTCTTGCTGTAGCCCTTTTAAGTGAGAGAGGCATTGCTACTGAATTTAATCACTCTGATTTGTATCTTAGGGACCTTCCAGCCACATTTCCCTTTCAAGTAAAATTCCTTTTTTCTTCTTTCTTCCCTCCCCCCCCCCCCATTGGATCTTTGACATTTTCCCTTTGAGTCCAATGCTGTGAGGTGCTGGGTGTTTTTTTGGAAAGAGTCAGATCCTTTTAACTTCCAGAGACTTTTCTGGATGCACAGAAGAGTGCATCCAAAGTTTCCTTTGGTTCTGTGAGGTGGGGTTGTTCAGCCTGGAGAAGACTCCAGGGAGACCTTAGAGCTGCCTTCCAATACATCAAAGAATCCTACAGGAAGTCTGGAGAGGTGCTTTTCATAAGGGTGTCAAGTGACAGGACAAGGAGGAATGGCTTGAAGCTGAGGGAGAGCAGGGTTAGACTGGAGCTGAAGAAGCAGCTCTACAGTAGGAGGGTGGTGAGACTCTGGAATAGGCTGCCCAGGGAGGCTGTGGATGCCTTCTCCTTGGGGATGCTGAAGACCAGATTGGATGAGTCCTTGAGCAGCCAAGTCTAGTTGAAAGGCATCCCTGCCCATGGCAGGGAGGTTGGAGTAGATGAGCTGTGAGGTCCCTTCCAACCTGAGCCATTCTCCCATTCTGTGGTCCTATGTTTCTTTGATTCTGTGATAAAGGACAGCAGTGATGGTGAATGCATTGTACCAGGCCAAACAGCCCCCTCTTTGTAAAAGCATGGGTTTGTAAACCAAAGAGATTACTCACAGTAGAAACTGCATTTTGTGGGGAAACAGGATAGTTTAGATTATAATCCCTGCAATCTTTCCTAAACCTTTCCAACTCCTCTGTCCCTAGAGAGCTGATAACACTGTTCCTTCCTAACACATCCTTGCAATGTACAGCTAAAAAATGTCACAGATAGTAAATGGCTTTGCTCTGCAAGCTGCTTAGTGCATTATTTTCCTTTCTCCCAGGAGACATTCTTAGACTTCAAAGCATAGATAGATGGTGTTGCAGCTTTATTGAGCATCTGATTCTTTTAGTTTTTAGTTATCTTACCTTGCACTATGAAAATAAATCTGTGTCACTATTTGGGCCAGTAATTTCCTGTCCTATGCTAAGTAATGCATTTGTTCCCTGGTACTCAATGGCTTCTTCAATTGCTCAGTCATGAGGAGTTGGGTATTAGGCGACAGGTTGGACTTGATGGTCTCTGAGGTCTTTTCCAACCTCGTTGCTGCTATGATTGTATGATTACACTTTGGGCAAACTCAGCAATTAAGAGCAACTTAGATTTTTTACTTAAGATTCAAAGTGAAGGGTGGGTTATCAAGTTTCAAACTGTTGTGGTAAATTTCAGTTTTCCATTCCCATTATCTTTCTTTCCCTTCCTCCCCCCCACTTTTCTTCCCAAAATGCCAGCCTGTAGAAAATTCCATCCTGCCCTTTGTAGATTTGAAACAGCCAGGGGAAAAGCTGTTACCTTATTGAAACAAAGCTGGGAAGAGGTCTGTCCTTTGTTAGCAATGATCTTTATTTAGAATAAACCTTTATTTAGAATAAACCAAACCAGGTTGGAAGAGACCTTCAAGATCATCGTGTCCAACCCATCAACCAATCCAACCCACCCAAACAGCTAACCCATGGCACCATGTTCTGCAAAGCTGCCTTCCCTTTTGTTGTTGTTGTTGTTTTCACTTAAGAAGGAATTGATAATGGCCTTGCAGCATGGTAAGTGCTAACAATAACTGGTTTGTTCAGGAAACAACCTTGCCATTTGAGAGTCATAATTCTGAATTTAATTGTTTTCCTTTTTAAAAATGAATGAATTTACTGAGGATTAACTGATGGTGAAATGTACTGATTTATCTCCTTCCTCTCTGCTCATTTCAAGGGACTGCTTTCTATTGGAGATCAATATTAGTGATGTACTTGCATACCTCTGCCTGTAATTTCTGTCTCTTACATGTGTGCATAGATCTCCTAGAATGATCTGGGTGGGAAAGGGGCCTGAAACATCACAGGATGTTAGGGATTGGAAGGGAGCTCAAAAGGTAAACCAGTCCAACCCCCTGCTAGAGCAGCATCACCTAGAGCAGGCCACACAGGAACACATCCAGGTGTGTTTTGAATGTCTCCAGAGAAGGGGACTCTACAACTTCTCTGGGCAGCCTGCTCCAGGGCTCTGCCATCCTCACAGGGAAGTTGTTTTCCCTTCTGTTCCTGTGGAACCTCCTCTGCTCCAGTTTGCACACAGTGCCCCTTGTCCTATCACTGGACATCACTGAGCAGAGCCTGCCTCTGTCCTCCCTGCACTGCCCTGGACATCTTTATCAACATGAATGAGGACACCCCTCAGGCTTCTCTTCCCCAGGCTAAGGAGCTCCTTCAGCCTTTCCTCAGCAGGGAGATGCTCCACTGCCTTCAGCATCTTTGTGGATCCCCTATTTCCTTTTGTATCATAGTCTCAATGTCTTGGTTACTTGTGATCTGCCAGGACAGGAATAAATGCTGCAAATTACTGTAGAGGACAGTACTCCAATTCCTCTGGATTTACATGAAAGATGCTTAGAGTTTACCCTAAATCCTTTAGGACACCATGAGAGTGATTCAGGACTTTGCATTGCTCGCTGTGGTTGTAGGACAGTGTGATTTGTGTTGCAAGTGTAAGTTGTGGTGACCTATGGTGACAAAGAGGAAAGTGTCTGGATGTCACTGCATGAAGAGCTGAAGGACAGTGGGTTGCCAGCTGGCACCTAACCCACTGGCTGGCTAAGCAGTGAACGGCACTGGGGGGAATCCTGACCATCCTGGTCCAGTACTGTCTGAGCCAGAGCCTGGTAACGAATCAGCTTCCTAATAGAAGTGGAAAATGTCATTGACATACTGAAAAAACATCCCCAAAGTGGGGGACTGAGTATTCTGGAAGTCTTCTAACTGACAGGGGTGTTTCCAAGACAATAATTTCTGACCTCCCTGCACTTCTTACTGGGTGAGTCATGAAGGCAAATAAGGACAAGTGCAGAGTCCTGCACCTGGGGAGGAATAACAACAGGCACCAGTACAGGTTAGGGGTTGCCCTGATGGACAGCAGCTTCATGGACAAAGACTTTGGAGTCCTAGTGAATATCAAGTTCTGCATGGGACAGCAATGTGCCTTTGTGGCCAATGGTATCCTGGGGTGATGATCTCTGGAGCTCCCTTCCAACCTCTAACATTCTGTGATTCTGTGACTCTTGAAGTGCCCTTCAAAAGGAGTGATTCACAAATTAATATTCTCTTCTCAGCAGAAATCAAGGGTGGGTTTCCATTGCATTTGAGAAGTGCAAAGTCTAGAGAAACCTTGCCTGTATCTCTCTTTGGGACTTACACTCAAGCATCACTCTTGTGTCTGCTCTCATACCTTGGGTGCATGCTGTGTCTATGCTCTGGATTGAGATCCTTGGTTAACAGTTCACATATAAGGAATCTTTATGTAGTTTGGAATCTTCACATAGTTTGGAATCATCCTTCTTATGAAAACAAGCAATGGTGCCCCTGTACTTGGCCCTGGTGAGGCCACAGCTTCAATTCAGTTCTGGGTGCACCAGTACAGGAAAGACATTGAGGTCATAGAGGGTGTCCACAGAAGAGCAATGAGGCTGATGATGGGTTTGGAGGGTGTCACAAGGCTGAGGGAGCTGGGGTTGTTTAGTCTCAGGGAGAGAAAGCTAAGAAAGAATCTTTTTGCTCTCTACAGCTACCTTCATGAAAGGAGGTTGGAGTGAGGCTGGTGTTGATCTCCGAAATAAGCAGTGATAGGATGAAAGCAAATGGCCTGAAACTGTGATAGGGGAGGTTTAGGCTGGGCATTAGGAAAAGCTTCTTTACTAAGAGAGTGGTGAGGAGCTGGAACAGGCTGCCAAGGGAGGTGGTGGAGTCACCATCCCTGAGGGTGTTCAAGAAGCTGTAGATGTGGTGCTTCAGCATATAGTTTAGTGGTCATGGTAGCTGGGTTATGGTTGGACTCAATGATCATAGAAGTCTTTTCCAGTCTTAATGATTCCATGATTCCAAGTGACAGGAACATGAAAAGCAGGAACCTGCAATAGAATGTTGCAGGGTTTTGGATTCTGAATAAAGATCTAAACCCCTGCAATATCTCAAGGGGACCTTGAAGAAAGCTGGGGAGGGACTTTTTAGGATGTCAGGTAATGATAGGATGAGGGGGAATGGAACAAAAATACAAAGAGGTAGATTCAGATTGGATGTTAGGAAGAACTTCCTCCCCAGGAGGGTGGTGAGACACTGGAAGAGGTTGCCCAGGGAGGTGGTGGAAGCCTCATCCCTGGAGGTTTTTGCAGCCAGGCTGGATGTGGCTCTGGGCGACCTGCTGTAGTGTGAGGTGTCCCTGCCCATGGCAGGGGGGTTGGAGCTAGATGATCCTTGAGGTCCCTTCCAACCCTGACAATTCTATGATCTTAAAGTGCAAACCCCTGCAACATTCTAAAATCTCACACTAAACCATACATGTAAAGTGACCAGGTCTGCAGTTTCCATCCTTTCCCTCCATGCTGAGTTTAATCTTGAAGGGAAAAGAAGACTGGATAACATCCAGACAATGCCTGCAATTCCATATTCCACGGTGTCATGCTGAGGAAAAACCAAAAAGTCTTTACTGATTCAGGTCAAAATACCTCAGCAATGTTATCTCAGGGAATCTATATTCTGGTGACCAAAAACTAAACAATCCTTTCAGAGGAGATATGTAAAACCCTGGAGACAATTGTCATTTCTAATCTGGTGTCTGTCTTTCCTGGTAAAAATGTAACTATCAGGGCAACTCTGTAGGAGATAATGGGTTTAGGATTTAGGATTTATCAGCTTTGCTGTTGGCTGCATGGTCGAAGAATGTAATATAGTGCCTGCTGCCATTTCAATACTCAGCTGCAGGGTTTTAGATCAGGTATTGCATGAAGAGGTATCACAATCACCAGAGACTCATGGAATAGCTTCAGTTTCATAGTTTCATAGTTTCATTCAGGGTTGGAAGGGACCACAAGGATCATCTAGTTCCAACCCCCCTGCCATGGGCAGGGACACCCCACACTAGATCAGGCTGGACAGAGCCTCATCCAGCCTGCTCTTAAACACCCCCAGGGACGGGGCCTCGACCACCTCCCTGGACATCCCATTCCAGGGTTTCACCACTCTCATGGTGAAGAACCTCCTCCTCACATCCAGCCTGAATCTCCCCACCTCCAGCTTCATTCCATTCCCCCTAGTCCTATCACTACCTGAGATCCTGAGAAGTCCTTCCCCAGCCTTCCTGTAGGCCCCCTTCAGATACTGGAAGGCCACAATTAGGTCTCCTCGGAGCCTTCTCTTCTGCAGACTGTACAGCCCCAACTCCTTCAGTCTGTCCTCATAGGAGAGGTGCTCCAGCCCTCTGATCATCCTCGTGGCCCTTCTCTGGACACGTTCCAGCACCTCCACGTCCCTCTTGTAATAGGGGCTCCAGAACTGGACACAGTACTCCAGGTGGGGTCTCACCAGGACTGAGTAGAGGGGGAGGATCACCTCCCTCGACCTGCTGGCCACACTTCTCCTGATGCAGCCCAGGATCTGATTGGCTTTGCGGGCTGCAAGTGCACACTGAGAGCTCATGTTGAGCTGAAGGGACCTTCAACATCATCAGGTTGAAACCCACCTGCCATGGGCATGGACACCTCCCACTAGACCAGGTTGCTCAAATCTTCATCCAGCCTGGTCTTAAACTCTTCCCAGGATGAGACATCCACAACTTCTCTGGACAACCCTTTCCAGTGTCTCATCACCCTAACAGTGAAGAACTTCTTTCTAATGAATCATCAAAAACTACCCTGCTCTAGATTCAAACCATTACCCTTTGTCCTATCTCTACAAGCCCTTGTAAGCAGTCCCCACCCACCTTTCCTGAAGGCCCCTTTCAAGTAATGGAAGGCCCCCATAAGGTTTCTTGGAAGCTTTGTCTTCTTCAGGCTGAACAGACCAAATTTCCTCAGCCTGTCCTCATAGGAGAGGTGCTCCAGCCCTCTGATCATCTTTGTGGGCCTGCTCTGGACCTTCTCCAACAGAACCACGTCCTTCTTGTAGTGGGGGCTCCAGAGCTGGGCACAGTACCTTAGATTACAAGACTTGCTCTGTTTTGCCAGTGTAGCAGCTGGAAGATTCCCTTGTATGCTGATAAAATTGTTTGGAGGCAATGAGTTTGCCATTGCCTCAGTAACAAACACCCATGATGAACTTAACTGAGCAGATGAGTTGCAAGGTCACCACTGCCATGCAGTTATCTTTGGTTGCTTACATCGTGCTTCTGATAATTTGTCATCACATCCTATTGATCTTTCTCTGTCTGTGCTTTAAGACTTAAAAGCCAGGAAGAAAGCAGCATAGGCATCTTTTAAGGATGTAAGAAGATATTCTGGCCCCTTGCTTTAGGGTAAACACAGGTAAGTAAGGAAGTGGAACCGTAGAGTGCTAGGGGTTGGAAGGGACCTCCAGAGATCATTGAGTCCACCCCTACTGTGAAAGCATGATCACCCATGGCAGGTCACACAGGAATACATCCAGGCAGGTTTTGACTGTCTCCAGAGAAGGAGACTCCTCAACCTCCCTGGGCAGCCTGCTCTGTCACCCTCACTGTAAAGAAGTTTCTCCTCATGTTGAGGTGAGACCTTCTATGTTTAAGTCTGTATCCACTGTTCCTTGTCTTATTACTGTGCACCACCAACAAGAGCTTGGCCCCCTCCACTTGGCACCCACCCCTCAGATACTGATAGACATTGATGAGACCCCCTCTCAGCTTCTCTTCTCCAGACTAAACAGTCCCAGGGCTCTCAGTCTCTCTTCATAAGGGAGATGCTCAAGTCCCCTAATCACTTGCAACATACACTGGAGGTGTTCTAGAAGCTGTGGTGCTTCAGGATATAGCTGGTCTATGGTTGGACTCAATAATCTTAAAGGTCTTTTCCAGCCTTAATGATTCTGTAATTCTGAGTGCAGTCCATAGACATTTGGCAGTGCTTAGTCACACTTCCTAGAACTCTCCTAAATCCTGTTGGCTTTGGCAAGGTTTGACCTTGAAAAAAGATGTTTAAAATGACAGCTACTGGTAGAAATCTGGTTTGGTGATCATGTGGCAATTTAGTGTTGCTCTGGTGGCACCTTTGCCAGTTGGTTTTGTAGAGTCCCTTTGCAAGGAAGGGCCTTCAAATATTTCAAACTAAATGTCCCACAAGACAGCAGCTGGCCAGAACATCCTTCATAAATCATATTCCATTCCTTTTTTTTTTTGGTGCAAGTCAAAGCCTTGAAGGTACTTACAATGGCACTTATTAATTTATCCCTTTTTCCCTAGTAAGCTCAGCCTGGGAGGAGAGCAAATACTTGCTCTGCTGCAAGAACTGCATTTTCCACTAGCCTTCATGAAAATGATTCCCTTTCTCTTGGTTCCCTCTTTTAATGTGTCCTTAAATGGTCACGCTTCTGATAATGCTGTCAGGAGAAATCCTTCTGCAATTTCCTTTGACCTTCTTGCTCTTCTTCATACTTTCCCATTAGTCTCAACCAATATAAAACTAACTAAGCTTGACTCTGCAAATGAAAACTGGCCAAAGTCTCTGTGGGAATCATTGAGCATTTAGGAGATAAAAACACTGCATGTGCAGTATCTTGGGGAGAGCTAATTGCACAAGAATGTTTTACAGGGACTTCTGGTAGGACAAACACAACTTCCAGTGTTTGCTTCTTTGCAGAAGTAGGGCTAGCTCTGAGCCTACTGTCAAGTACTGAACAAGCCCCAGACTTTATGTATCATGACATACCGACATGGGAATGAATGATGTTGCCAGCAGATCCAGAGAGGTGATTCTGCCACTTTACTCTGCTCTGGTGAGACCTCACCTGGAGTACTGTGCACAGCTCTGGAGCCCTCAATATAGGAAGGACATGGATGTGATGGAGCAGGTCAAGAGGAGGGTCATGAAAATGGTCAGGGAGTTGGAGCACCTTTGCTACGAGGACAAACTGAGGGAGCTGGCAGTGTTCAGCCTGGAGAAGAGGTGGCTCTGAGGAGACTTAATAGCAGCCTTCCAGTACTTGAAGGGGGCTGCAAGAAGGATGGAGAGAGACTGTTTGCAAATGCTTGCAGTGACAGGACTGGGGGCAATGGCTTCAAATTAGAGAAGAGCAGATTTAGAATGGATTTTAGGAACAGGTTCTTTACTATGAGGGTGGTGGAAGCCTGGAGCAGGTTGCCCAGGAAGGTTGTGGATGCCTCCTCCCTGGAGGTGTTCAGGGCCAGGTTGGATGAGGCCTTGAGCAACTTGGTCTAATGGGAGGTGTCCCTGCCCGTGGCTGGGTGGTTGGAACTAGATGATTTTGAAGGTCCCTTCCAACCCCAACCACTCTATGAATCTGTGAATCTTCCTCTACACAACTGTTAGACCATGTCCCTGAGCACCTCATCATTCTTCAGCTACAGGAGATTTGGGGGCTTAAAAAGAGTGCTCGGGTCTTGATACCACCCTTTTTTTATAGCACTCACAGTCACTTCAGTGTTGACAGTGCTTGTTTCCCAAGGAAATAAATTAATCATTGTGCACAGGACTAGCATGAGGTTTAAGCCTTTCCCTGATCACTCCAAGCTTTTTAAAGCAATACTGATTTATGCTGGTGGTCTGCTGGGATTATCTTCACCCCAATTAAATTCAGAAGTGGCTATGCCTGGTAAAATTCTCTCCTCTTGGCTCACAGAGATGGCAAAAGAGAGAGCACACTGGGTAGAAGACAGCCACTTCCACTGCCATCTCCTAGTCTTTTCCTATGTGGGCTGCAGAGAGGAGACTGTGTAGAACCCAGATCAGACCAGCATCTCCTTACTCACAGAGGCGACACGTTGTCATTCGTGTCACAACAGGAACAAGGAGCAGAAAAGCTTCCCTGCATTTAACACTGCCAAGTACAATCACCCAAATGACTGGCAACAGCTCTGGGTAACTGACAAACTCTGTCATTTTCCTATTTCAATCATCTGAAAAATGGACCTTCAGCTTCAAAAAACGTTCATCTTGATGGGTTTTTGAACAATCTGTTGCAAAGACTATTTCTCCTGGCCATGGTACATTTATGATCAGTGCAGTACAGTCATCTTTTCTTAACTTCTTTGGCAATTTCACATTCCCAGGGTAAAATGCCATCCCTAAATCAAGTTAAGAGAATTTACTTGTTCAAGCCAACCTGATTTCTTGGACTTAGAGGTAATCCTTCACAGTGGGCTTGCTGGAGCGGGTCCAGAGGAGGGCTACAAAGATGATCAGAGGGCTGGAGCACCTCTCCTGTTAAATCTGGGAGGCTCTTTTCAGTGGTGCCCAGTGACAGGATAACAAGCAGGTACAAGATGGAACACAGGAGGTTCCACCTCAACATGAGGAGACACTTCTTTATGGTGAGGATGCTGGAGCCCTGGAGGAGGCTGCCCGGAGAGGTTGTGGAGTCTCTGTCTCTGAAGACTTTCAAAACCTGCCTGGATGTATTCCGGTGTGTCCTGGCCTGGGTGATTCTGCTTTGGCAGTGGGTTTGGACTCTGGAGATTCCCTTCCAACCCCTAACATTCTGTGATTCTCTGAAGACTTTGAGGCAGGCTTTGAAAGCTTGCAGAGGAGAAGACTCCACAGCCTCTTCTGGGCAGCCTTGTCCTGTGCTCCAGCACCCTCAGAATGAGGAATTTTCTCCTTAAGTTCCAGTGACACCTCCTGTGTTGTAGTTTCTCTTCCCTCAGTGATGTATGCACCCTCCCTTGTGCAATACAAGTGAGAGTTGTTCAGATTCTAGTCTGAAGCAGCTGCTGTATGTGATTATGGGTGATTGATGTGCAATGCTCAGTTTGAATGGTTGTTTTCTTTAGGATTTGTGTTTAACAAGAGCAGTAGAATACATTAGTCATCATCCAATCATAAGCATGACTCAAATCTCACTGTGTTATATGGCAAGCCCAGTGTAGGCTCCACACAACAATACATTCAAGTGATTTGGAGGTGTCTTTCACAGCATGGCTTGGGTTGGAAAGGACCTTAAAGTCATCTAGTTCTAGCCCCCCTGCCATAGGCAGGGACACCTCCCACTAGCCTATGTTGCTCAAGGCTTTATCCAACCTGCCTTGAACGCCTTCAGGGAGGGAAGCATCCATGACCTCCCTTAGCAACCTGTTCCAGCTGGTCTAGCAGTTTCTCCAAGCAGAATTTTAACTCCTTTTCTGTATACAGGCAGCATCTGAAAACAATTTTGGAGCTACTAAATGTAGAGTTCAAATTCTGTGCTGGAAATGCAGCAAATCCTGAACTCTCCAACCAGCAGCTCTGTCAGCACAGTCTGAAGCAATATTGCATTGGCAGCATGTTTGGTAGCTGAAGGGAGGAAGAGCACTTGGAACCACAGGGTGAAGAATTACCCAATATGGGATCTCCTGATGGACTCAGGAGTGTACTTTAGTCATGGGAAATATGCTTGGCATGTCCTGATTGTGCTGGAAAGTTTTGGTTCTTTTCTGTTCCTTTGAGTAATCTTCTCTGAGTGAAGAACTACTGTAGTCTAGAATCAGAATTTTAGAAACATTGCAATAATGGTGATGCTTAAAATATAAATCAGACTTTCAAAGGATGGTATATGTTTGTTTTTTCCCCTCTCCTAAATCATGGGTTTTGCATTGTCAATTCACCAAATTTTCCACCTTTTCAGTTTCAGTTCTACCTGATTGTGGTTTAGATTGATACATTGAAAATCCCGTTGTGAAGTTCATAGAATGGGTGAGGTTGCATGGGACCTTAGAGATCACAGCTTCATGGGTTGCATTAGGTTGGAAGAGACCCTCAAAGATCATCTTGTCCAACTCCCCTGCAATCAGCAGGGACACCTCTAACTAGATCAGACTGCCCAGGGACACAGCAAAGCTGAGCTTGAATGGCTCCAGGGATGGGGCTTCAACCACATCCCTGGGCAACCTGTTCCAGTATTTCACCACTCTTGTGCAGAACTTCCTCCTGATGTCCAACCTAAGTCTGCCCTGCTCCACTTTCAAACCATTGCCCCTTATCCTATTACCACAGGCCCTTCTAAACAGCCCCTCCTCAGACTTCCTGTAGGTTCCCTTTGGATATTGAAATGTAGCTCTGTGGTCTCCCTGTGGAGCTTTCTCTTCTCCAAGCCGAACAGCCCCAATTCTTTCAGTCTGTCTTCTCAGCAGAGGTGCTCAATCTTTGTAGTCCTCCACTGGACCCACTGTAGCATGTCCCAAGCATATATTATATATTCTTGACAGTCAGCATCCAACTCTATTCTTTTGAATTAAAAGTCCAGTGAATGTCTTGACCATTACTAAATAATAGAAGAAGAGGTGAGGTTAAGTATCCAGTGCCTTTCCCCATGTGTAGTTGGTAGGAGGAGTGTAACATAGCATGACACATCTGCCACCACTTCACACCCACTTGCTCATGTATAAATGCCTGAACAAAGGACAAAGCAGTGGGGAGGGGGGGGGGAGATAAAAAAAATCAAGCTTTGCTTTATAAATAGGAATGATAACTGGTTAGAGAAAGCCAGAGATAGGAGCTGTGTGCAGCACATTAGAGAAACAAAAGTCTAGCAGAAAATGTTGGAGCATTTTAAAAGTGATTCCAGATTAGGGTAGTAATTATGTATATGCAGCTAACAAGTTTTGACAATGCAGATAAAAAGAGTGAAATTGACAGCCTGCAAACAAACAAAAACACAAAATGTTTGATTCTGATATCTTATTTTGTGAGGGAAGGCAGGCACAGGAAACAGCCAGCTACATTTGGTTTTTTTTTACTGCTGGTTAGCTGAATGTGGTGGGGGTTAAGGGAAAACTGATACAAGGGCAGGGAGTGATAGGACTGGGGGGGAATGGAAAAAAATAGAAATGGGTAGATTCAGATTGGATGTTAGGAAGAAGTTCTTCCACCTGAGGGTGGTGAGAGGCTGGCATAGGTTGCCCAGGGAGGTGGTGGAAACCTCATCACTGGACGCTTTTAAGGTGGGGCTGGATGTGGCTGTTCAGTCTGGAGAAGAGAAGGCTCTGAAGGGACCTTGTTGTAGCCTTTCAGTATCTGAAGGTGGCCTACAAGAAAGCTGAGGAGGGACTTTTTAGGGTGTCAGGGAGTGATAGGACTGGGGGGAATGGAAGAAACCAAAACCTAGAAGTGGGTAGATTCAGATTGGATGTTAGGAATTTCTTCCCCATGAGGGTGGTGAGACACTGGCACAGGTTGCCCAGGGAGGTGGTGGAAGCCTCATCCCTGGAGGTTTTGAAGGCCAGGCTGGATGTGGCTGTGAGCAACCTGCTGTAGTGTGAGGTGTCCCTGCCCATGGCAGGGGGGTTGGAACTGGATGATCCTTGTGGTCCCTTCCAACCCTGACAATTCTATGGTTCCATACAAAACTTGCATTCTGTGAAATCAAATAGATTCCCCAAAGTCTACCTGAATGGATATTATTTAGGAAGAAAAAAGAAGGTGTTGGGTTTAAAAAAAAAGAAAGGATCCATCCTGTGTTTCGAAAACAAGGGCTAAAAAGTGGAGCTCATTAGGATAGGGAGAAAGATGTTCCATTTCCCTTCTTCTGACCTGCCTGATACTCTTTTCTGTCTCCTGACGAGTTTGCTGTAATGCAGACCACAGGAAAAAAATAGCTGGCAACTTGGCTTGATATTTTTCTCCCAACCTTCAGACTTCAAATGCAGAAAAAAAATGTCTACTAATTTCTCTTTCAAGGTTGCCATAGTTACAGTTTCTATGATGGTTTTATTTCTTTTTTTTTTTTTCACTTCTATCTGTCTTTCATCTTGATGGCTAACTACCTTTTCCCCCCTTCTTTATTTTCCAGACTTTTCAGTTCTTCCCCTGCACCTCTTCCATATTCTTAATTTAATCAGGTGTTACTGTTCTCTTCTTTTTTGTTTTTCTTTGTTTGGTGTCTCCAATGGCATCCTGGCCTGTACCAGGAATAGTGTGGCCAGCAGGAGCAGGGAAGTCATTGTGCCCTGTGCTTAGCACTGAGTACTGTGTCCAGTTCTGGGCCCCTTAGTTTAGGAAAGATGTTGAGTTGCTGGAATGTGTCCAGAGAAGGGCAACAAAGCTGGGGAGGGGTCTGGAGCACAGCCCTGTGAGGAGAGGCTGAGGGAGCTGGGGTTGCTTAGCTTAGAGAAGAGGAGGCTCAGGGGAGACCTTACTGCTCTCTACAACTACCTGAAGGGAGGTTGTAGCCAGGTGGGGGTTGGTCTCTTCTCCCAGGCAACCAGCACCAGAACAAGAGGACACAGTCTCAAGTTGCACCAGGGGAGGTTTAGGCTGGATGTTAGGAAGAAGTTCTTCACAGAGAGAGTGATTTGCCATTGGAATGTGCTGCCTGTGGAGGTGGTGGAGTCACCATCCCTGGAGGTGTTTAGGAGGAGACTGGATGAGGCACTTGGTGCCATGGTTGAGTTGATTAGGTGGGATTGAATGATGGGTTGGACTCAATGATCTTGAAGGTCTCTTCCAACCTGGTCTGGTCTGGTCTGGTCTGGTCTGGTCTGGTCTATTCTATTCTATTCTATTCTATTCTATTCTATTCTATTCTATTCTATTCTATTCCTCTTTTTCATTTGGTGGTTCAGAATCCTCACTCTTGCTTCTTTGTTCAATACTTGTGCCATACCCCACAGGTAGTGTCCAACGTATGGCGTTAGGCTTCGAAACATTCTTTCTTCCTCCTATTGAAAGTCACAGTAATTAATTTTGCTTTGCATACTGATCCAAGGAATGCCTTGAGGTTCTTTCTCAGGTTGTGCTGCATTTCTCTTTGATTCTGTTTGTGGTAGACACACACTGATGCATCCATAATACACAGGCTCTCACGCCGCACTTTCCCCATTTTTTTGTTCCTCCCAGAGGCTCTTCTCTTGATTTTTGTTTTCTGTTTATACTAACTACACACAACAGCACCAGCTCAGAGGGCACTGGCTGTGGAGGCTTAATGTACCTACTCATCTGCAGTCATTCATCATTGCTGTTGGGCTGCATATACAGCTGCAAAGAACAAGGCAGCTCAGTGATGTACTAAAATTGGATGCTAACTGCTGCTGGGGAAAATGTTTTGTCCCTATGATGAACAACAAAAAAGAGAAATAAATAATAAAAAATCACTATTTTATTAGTCCTTTTAAACAGGCAGATGGACACTTCATTTCTAGTATTCTCTGATACCTCACCCAGTGTACTGTGCCCAGCTCTGAGGCCCCAAACACAAGAGAGGCATGGACCTTATGAAGCAGCTTGAGAGGAGGCCAGCAAATGATCAGAGGGCTGGAGCACCTCTGCTGTGAAGACAAGCTGAAAGAATTTGGGCTGTTCAGCCTGGAGAGGAGAAAGCTCCAGGGAAACCTTAGATCTGCATTTCAGTATCTGAAGGGGACCTACAGGAAGGCTGGGGAGGGACTGTTTAGAAAGGTCTGTGGTGATAGGATGAGGGGAAATGGTTTGAAAGTGGAGCAGGGGAGGTTTAGGTTGGACATCAGGAGGAAGTTCTGCACACTGAGAGTGGTGAAATACTGGAACAGATTGTCCAGGTTGACGCCCCATCCCTGAAGATATTTAAGATCAGTCTTGATGTGGCCCTGAGCAGCCTGCTCTAGTTGGAGGTGTCCCTGCTGATTGCAGGGGGGGTTGGACAAGATGACCTTTGAGGCTCCCTTCCAACCCAATGCAATCTGTGATTATGCTGTGTGAAATTTCTAATTCCCTGCTCTAATAGGAATAAGCAAGATGATGAAACTAGAGCAGCCATGGGTTTTCATGGCAGTTATGTCTTTCACTCCAGGGACAGTAGCTGTGAATCTATGGACACCTTTAGAAAACTCACACTGTCTTAACTTTGCAGCTCTAATTTAAAGGTTTAATTCAGGGCTTTGGAAGTCCTTATATATTTGCTGGACAGATTTGGATTCTAAATTTAGATGCTCTGAATAAAGTACCATGGAGAGTGAAGAGCCTTCTTTTTGGGGGCTGTTTAGGAAACCTGTGATCCTAAATGGAGTACAGAACATTGGTGCCTGGAGTTAGCAGCTGGTTTCTGATTTCTCATGCACAGGTTGTATCATGTAGCATCCTCCCCTTTATGAAACACAGAGCTTGGGCCTCCTTAAATAGTAGTTGCCATTAACTTAAATAAGGTTGTGCTCAATGGAATGGTATCTCAAATGGCATTCCACCTTCTTTGCAGTTGGGGCAATGGGATGATTCCCATTTACTACCCAAAGGCATTTTTGTTGAAATGGTTTTTGTTTGTTTCTCTGTTTACCAGCAAGTTTTATTCCATCTGCTAGTTTACCCTACTGGGAGTTTATTCTGGACTTCCCCTAGGTCTTAGAGGACATCTTCTGGACCACCTTACTCCTCAAATGTTTATCTTCTGGCTCTTTGCTTGAAGCAGTGATTTAGGATAGACACAAATGGATTGATACAAATCCAAGCTTGATGTGGTTGGAGGATGAGCCTGCTTAGCAGCATGCTTACTGTGCTGTGTGTCACCTGTGTGTGGGCTACAAGGAAGGGGAAGATGCTTGCAAGTGGGTCAGAGCTACTGAATTTTACAAGCTGCTTTCAAACAACCAATTCTTAAGCAGAAATTCCAAGTTACAAAATCGATGGGAAGCTGCACGCTGTACAAGCTGCGGGCTAGTGCAGAGCAAAGCTTGTGAGTGCCTCCTTTTATGGCTTCTCTGTTCTTAGTGCCTTTGTGATCAGTTCACAAAGCCCTAAACAATCATTTCTCACGTTAGAATATTTTTTTTTCCAATGAACAATTCTGGATCTGTTTTGCTCTGAACTGTTTCTCCTTCCCCCACCCTGTGTTCATGCAGAAAATCAGCCTCTTGCCACGCACTGAACTTGTTGCATGCTGTTCATTGAGGAAGTGGGGCTCACCACATCTAAAAGCATCATGTCTAAGCCAGCCACAGACAGTCAGACATCTCTGGGAAGGGATTTCTTCTATTGCCAGTTAGCCATCTAGGAAAGACAGAATGTATATAGAGAAACACACAACTCTGAGAGATGTGTTTTCACACCTTTCCTTCAAGAGGGAATCACAGAATATGTTTGGTTGGAAGAGACCTTCAAGATCATCCAGTCCAATCTTCAACCCAGCACTACGTGGTCTCCACTAAACCACGTCCCTAAGCACTGTCCATGCACTGTTTAAAGACCTCCAGGGATGGTGACTCCAGCACTGCCCTGGGCAGACTATTCCAATGTTTGAGAAATCTTTCAGTGCAGAAATATTTCCTAATATCCATCCTGAACCTCCCCTGGCACAGCTTGTAACTATTTCCTCTAGTCCTGTCTCTTGCCACCAGGGAGAGGATTCACATCAGCTTTATTCTGTTGCATATGTGTCTACTGTCTGGAGCTGGCACAGGATATACAAACCCTTACTGAGCGGTACTGCCAGTTGTACAGCTCCAGAGACCCTCTCTTTTTTAATGCAGTGTTATGTTTCTTTGCTTCAGCTGTCCTCAGGTGAGTTATTCCTAATTAGTGAGAAAAGAAACAATCTCTTGCCTCAATGCTTCTGCTTTGAATGCCTCTACCTTCATCAGAATAACTTAATTAAAAGGAAATAGGCAGAAATCATAGAATGGCCTAGGCTAGAAGGGACCTTGGAGATCATCTACTCCAACCTCTCTGCCACAGGCAGGGACACCTCTCAACTAGACTCCATCCCTAGGGAGGAGGCATTCACAACCTCCTTGGGCAGCCTATTGCAGAGTCTTACCACCCTCCTACTGTAGAACTGCTTCCTAAGCTCCAGTCTAACCCTGCTCTCTTTCAGCCTCAAACCATTCCCCCTTGTCCTGTTGCTAAGCACCCTCAGGGAAAGTCCCTCTGCAGCCTTCCTGTAGGATCCCTTCAGGTATTGGAAAGCAGCTCTAAGCTTTCTTAAGCTCTGTTCGGTGATACTTCAGCAGCTGGGGTTTGTGTGCATGGTGTGGCTTTTGCTTGGGTTTGGGGTTTGGTGTTTGGGTGTTTGGGGTGGTTTGTTTGTGGCTTTGGTTTTGTTTGTTTTTAATGAAATTAACAAAGTTTCTTGATGTGGCAGAACCTGCCTTGTAGTGTACTAAATGGGAAGCCTGGTTTCTGAACAAGTAGAGGCTAGAGAGGCTATTTGCTTCCTAACTGGCTGTTACTGACCTTTTAAAAGGCCTATTGAGGATGAATCAGTGTTGGCCACTGTTGCCACAGCCACAATTTACGAGACTGTTATCCAAGCAGGTTGTGTTACTGTGTGTTACTGTGCACTTTCTGCTGCAGTTCACGCTACACCACTCCTTTTGTTCTCAGTAAATGACTCGCTGTGTTATTAGCAAGTATTTGTATGGAGGCCTCCAGTTCAATTAATGTTTCTGTGGGTGAGAATCTGATAGTACCAAAAAGCAGCACAAACACAGAAAAACATAGAACAAAGGTGGATAATATTGCAGGAAAATTTGGACCCTTCTGTGCTTCTGTGACCTGTTTGAAGAGCTGAGCTATGGTGATTAAGACTCTAGGCATCCCCCAATGCATGAATCATTGCACAACATGGCCTGCCCTAAGTAGTCCTGCTTTGCAGGAGGGTTGGACTTGCTGATCTCTGGAGGTCCCTTCCAACCCCTAGCATTCTATTATTTTGTCATTCTGTGAGTGGTGGCAACATGAAACCCTGGTAGTCTCTTTATGGGTGGTAGCATGAAGCCCTGATAGACTCTTTGTGGGCTGTGTCAGAGCCTGGAGTTTCCAATTGTGAAAACTTTGTCTCTTCTTCTCCAGTGTGCTGATTTCAGTGCAAGATATTCAGTCTGGAGAAGAGAAGGCTCTGAGGAGACCTTAGTGTGGCTTTCCAGTATCTGAAGGGGACTACAGGAAAGCTGGGGAGGGACGTTTTAGGGTGTCAGGTAGGGATAGGACTGGGGGAATGGAACAAAACTACAAATGGGTAGATTCAGATTGGATGTTAGGAAGAAATTCTTCCCCATGAGAGTGGTGAGACACTGGAAGAGGTTGCCCAGGGAGGTGTTGGAAGCCTCATCCCTGGAGGTTTTTAAGGCCAGGCTGGATGATGCTCTGAGCAACCTGCTGTAGTGTGAGGTGTCCCTGCCCATGGCAGGGGGGTTGGTACTAGATGATCCTTGTGGTCCCTTCGAGCCCTAACAATTCTATGGTTCTGTGTTGACCCTTCTGTCCTGGTTTTTCTTCTCCATCTCTTATCAATGATAGTTATATTTTTCTCCTGTCGATTTGTCCTTGATTTCTTCTCCCCCATGTTCATCTCCAAATCCCATGCTACTGTCAAATTTTCATTCCTTGGTGTTATGCCTGCTGCGTGGCCTGCTTGCTGTATCTCCCTGTTATAACATTATTTTTACCTCCAGCTACAGAACTGATTAGTATTCACCACTTTCAAAAACACTTCAGTTTTACTCTCCCTATGGACATCCCTTTAAGAGTGTTTACTTCAGGCAAAGGAGAGATTATGCTATCATATTGTAATATCATCATAATGCTAATAAATGCCTCTCATGGACTGAATTCTGTCCCTATTTAAATAGAAGACCATTGAGTAGATGTCCCATAGCTGTAGGTTTATTAGGAAGTAAAAGTCAAATGAAAATAAACCAGAAATAAGGCTGGCTGTATGCATTAGAAAATTAGAAATATCAGGGCCTCTCTGTCTGGAATCAGTTTTCAGGTTCCAGTTGCTGTGCTGACAGTAATTGGGTTACAGTAGTGTGAAAGCTGAAGCAATAAAGTCAACAACATGCCCCCTGAGTGGCCTAGCATATTGCATGGCACAGAATATTGCATTCTATATTGGTCCCAGCAAACCCCAAGCTGTTGGTGCAGTACAGAAAGGGGGCAGAAAATCTCTTGGGGGTGGTTTTGGTTTCTCTGAGCATAACTGGCCTGTGCTGCTGCTGTTTGCTGTGCACTGTTCTGAATGGTCTTCTGCCCCCATCTGGGCATGGGGGTTTGTGAGGAGCAGCTTAGGGATCTGGGAGTGGTTAGTCTGGAGAAGAGGAGGCTGAGGGAAGCTTCATTGCTCTCTACAACTCCCTGAAAGGAGGTTGGAGTGAGATAGGCTTTGGTCTCTTCTCTCACGTAACAAGTGATAGGACAGGACGAAACAGTCTCAAGTTGCCCCAGGGAAGGTTTAGGCTGGGTATGAGGAAAACTTTCTTTCCTGCAAGAGTGGTCCATCAGGACCCTATCCTGCACTTGTGCCTAGTGTTACTCCTCGCCAGATGCAGGACTCTATGCTTGTCCATGTTGTACTTCATGAGGTTCACCCAGCACATATTTTCAGGTGCTTTGAGACAGGGCTGTGCTACCTGAGCCCCATTTCCTACACAGGCCAGGCTGCTTTTTTCCCTATTCCTGTGTGTGATTATTTCCTGCTGAGTGTAGAGAAGAAGGTCAGAGTGGCTGTTGGAGTTGCAGACTTAGTGCTTTTTGCCGGTTGCCCAGAGGTCAGGCTGCCTGTTCTTTTATTGTGTGTCTTGAGTGTAAATAAATAAATGAAATACGTGGAGGCAACCCCCCCAAATAGAATAGCTCAGGGTATCTTTTCAGATGAAAAGGGACTTTACTCCCACACAAAACATTGCCCAGAAGACCATCAGGAAAACATACCAATTTGGCTCCTTTTGAAACCACTTTCTTAAGGCTGCCAACTTGGAAAAGCAACTGAAAGAAGCAAGGGGAGCCGCTGATTGTTACACATGATGTGACAGCTAAAGTGTCTTCTTGAAAGGAGAAGAAAGTTCCTCAATAGCTCTCCTCCATCAGGACAAATTGCTACAGAAAGCAATTTGCTAGATGCTGCCCAGAATTAATAAATTGATTTATTGATGTAGGAGCCAGGTCACTGCCTAAACTGGAAGGAAGGAAGACTTAGGGGCACAAAGTGTTTCTCAAGCAGGATGGTTTGGTTGGTTTTGTTGTTGTTGTTGTTTTGGTCACTTTTGGTTTTTCCTTCTGTGCAGAAACTCTATTTTCTCTGAGATCCACAGCTCACACTGACTCAGCACTTGAGATAATGAATCTTTTTTTTTTCTGAGGCTGAGCTTTCTGCATATTAGTGACAGCCTAATATATTGAGGCTGAGCCTGATAATGGTGCGAGGTAATCACCCCTTTTAAAACAGGAATTACTTTGATGAACATTGCCATGAGTATCAGTGTAAGTACAGGCTCTGCTTAGTACCATTTAGCATGACCTTCATTTTGATAACAGCTCTAATCAGATGGTGTTTTGTAGAAGCTGACAGTTCACAGATGGTGGGGGTTGGAAGGGAGCTCTGCAGTTTAACCCTACTCCTAAAGCAGGACCATCTAGAGTAGGTTGCACAGGAACATGTCCAGGTGGGGTTTAGGAAGTCTCCAGAGATGGAGACTCCACAACCTCTCTGGGCAGCCTGGACCTGTCCTCTGTTACCCTTAAAGTAAGGAAGGTTTTCATATATTTCTTTTGGTTGGAAAAACCTTAAGATCTTGGAGTCAAACACTACCACAGCCAGTAAATCATGACTCACAGTGCCATGTCTACCCATTTTTTGAGCACTTTCAGGAGCGTTGACCTCATCACCTCCCTGGGCAGCCTGTTCCAATGCCTGATCACTCTTACAGTGAAAAAGTTTCGTCTAATATCCAGGAAGGGCCTGTGGTGATAGGACAAGAGGCAATGGTTTGAAACTGGAGCAGGGAAGATTTAGGTTGGACATCAGGAGGAAGTTCTGCACAATGAGAGTGGTGAAATACTGGAACAGGTTGCCCAGGGATGGGGTTGAGGTGCCATCCCTGGAGACATTGGAAATCAGCCTTGATGTGTCCCCAGTCAGCCTGATCTAGTTGGAGGTGTCCCTGCTGACTATGAGGCTACAAGGATGGTTAAGGGACTGGAGCATCTCTCTTACTAGGAAACACTGAGAGCCCTGGGGCTGTTTAGTTTTCAGAAGGCTGAGAGGGGACCTTATCCATGTCTACAAATATCTAAAGGGTGGCTGTCAGGAGGATGAAGCCAGGCTCCTTTAAGTGATATCCAGTGATAGCATGAGTGAAATAAATAAATAACTAGATAGATAGATTCCTTGCATGCTGTTGTACATCAACTTTGATTTATCAGAAGGTATTTTGAAGCTTCAATTCCTTCTCTTTCAGTGTAGTAGCTTAAAGGCATGAATACTGAACATCACTGTAAGGTCATGCATTTATTTTTTACCCTCAGCAGAAGAGGAAGATATGTTTGGAGACATGGCCTTGGCTTTGAGAGCTACTTGCCATTTCTGCCACACTGTTAGAAACCAAACCACGTGTCAAAACTCTTGCAGATTAGGATTAGAAGGAGGAGAAGATGAAGGATTGATGAAAGGGGAAATGCAGAGTGGCTGAAGCCCTACTCTGAGCCGATCTCTTCATCTGAAGCACTCTCGTTATAAACAGTTACTGAATGCCTTTTTCTACTCAAGGTCAATAAGCATTAAAACACCACCAAAAAAATTAAAACAGGGTTTTCTAATCAGATGAGAGCTTCCTTGCTTTGTTTCAGAGACCAAGGCACACATCATTTCTAGCTCTGAAAACCTTGCATTTGGCAAGGCTAACTGCAAAGTTTGAGCTGAAAGACAACAATTCAGAAAGGTGGGGTTTTTTTTATAATAAGGGTAGCTACAAGAAAGGTGCAGAAAGTGCTTCAGCTTTGAATAGGGTAAAATATGTTGAAGTACTTCAAGGATTTTTCAAACTGATGCCTATTTTTACCCAAGATGTTTTCAACCCAGTAATATACAATAGAAGGGTGGATAATGGAGCACGGCAGACAGGGACCACTACGCTCCAAGAGTTAAAGGTGCATTAGTGCCTCTGTGTTTGATGAGATAAGATGGGTATAGTAATTGGTTCCACGCTGAAACATAGCTTGAGAGATTGAGACCTGAGATCACAAGTTATATTTCTAGAAATGTGCTCTGGGAATTGCTCAAAATTGTTGTGGTTTGTTTATGTCACACAGGATTCCCCAGATCCCCATTAAGGTTCACAGCTGCATTAAAGGCAGTTAGGTATAAACAGGTAGATAAGGCACAGTGGCCATGCAGGTAGCTCACAGGCACACACTCTCAAGCAGCTGGTTGTAGTCTGAACAGATTCTTTACCTCACCAGATGAGGTTTGGGTTTTTTCTCACATGGGTTCACAGATTATACCAGGTTGGAAAGCACCCTCAAAAGTCATCTTGTCCAACACTCCTGCAGTCAGCAGGGACACCTCCGACCAGATCAGGCTGCCCAGGAACACACCAAAGCATGTCTCTTGTGTTGGGGGCCCCAGAACTGGACACAGCACTGCAGGTGAGGTCTCAGCAGTGCAGAGGGGCAGGATCCCCTCTCCATCTCTGGCTGTGCTGCTTTTGATGCAGCCCAGGCTGCCATTTGCCTTCTGGGCTGCAAGTGCCCATTGCTGGCTCATGTTCAGCTTCTCACCCACCGGCACCCTCAAGTCCTTTTCTGCAGGACTACTCTCAATCTCATCATCCCTCAGCCTGGGTGGATATCCCTGAATTTAAGGAGAAATTTATTTATTGTGAGGGTGACCAAGCACTGGACCAGGCTGCCCAGAGAGGTTGTCTGGATGCATTCCCGTGCAACCTGATCTGGGTGAACCTCCTTTGGCAGGGGGGTTGGACTAGGTGATCTCCAGAGGTCCCTTTTAACTCTTATCATTCTGTGATGAAAGTTCTTTGGGTTCTTGTTGACTCCTGCTACATGTTCATGTCCGTCTTTTCTGTGGCTAAGCAGAGTACCCTGTTAGGATTGTCTCTGCAACATCCACTAAGTGTCCTTTAGAAAAGGAGGCCCAGTTCTTTTCTCACTTGGGTTTTTATTTTGAGGTGGCTTTGGTTATTTCATTTGGGATTACTGCTTGCTTGGGCTCAGGTTGTTGTTATTGCTGGAAGCAGGACAGGTTCTTCATACCTCATTCTGTTCTTACCTGTGTCTTGAGGACAAGGCTGTTGATTTATCCTTGCCAACTGACAGTGTTAGAACAGAACGGAACAGAACAAAACAGAATAGAATAGAATAGACAGACCAGACCAGGTTGGAAGAGAACTTTGAGATCATCGTGTCCAACCTATCATCCAACACTATCTAATCAATTAAACCATGGCACCAAGCACCCCATAAAGTCTCTTCCTAAACACCTCCAGTGACGGTGCCTCTGTCACCTCCCCGGGCAGCCCATTCCAATGGGTAATCACTCTCTCTATGAAGAATTTCTTCCTAACATCCATCCTAAACCTCCCCTGGCACAGCTTGAGACTGTGTCCTCTTGTTCTGGTGCTGGTTGCCTGGGAGAAGAGACCAGCCCTCACCTTGCACCAGGAACAAGCAATAGCTTTGAGAGCAAAGATCTGAACTTCACATCGATGTATTTTCTACACTATTATTTTCTGCAATGAGCATGGCAACAGCTTCTCTTTCAACCTGAATGAGATGTTGCTGCTGCACTCGGCCTGAAGTATGTATGATTTACTCCATGGCATCAAAACAGAGTTTAGAACGAGTTTGTCACAGAGCCTCAGGTAGTTATCTACTTGCCACTGAAGAAGAGATATCAGATAGGAAGAGGTACAGAGAATTATTATGTCCAGAGAGGCGTCTGTCTATGAAGGAGTGTGTGGCTAGAAACATTTGTCTTTTCATACAGTTAGAATGTGGGAAAGGCTTTGGTGTTTTTATGCTATCTATTAGCTCTTGCAAATTGCTTGCCAATTTGATATCAGCAGCATCTAAACAGTAAGTAATTGCTTATGATAATGAGTGCAGACTAATTTACTGGAATATGTTAATATTCACAATGCACTTTAGAACAGCGGGGTGTTAAAAAAAGAGAAAAGCAAAACCCCCACTCCTCTGTTGTTTAACTGCAGTGCTTAGGTTGCATTGTTGTGTCAGATCCCAGCAAACTCATCACAAAGCCAGCCTCTCACTGAATAGCCATCTTTCTGAGATGTCAGCATGTGCCAGCAAGGAATGTGGAGTGGCCTTAGAGAGCTAAACAGGATATGAACAAACCCTTCTAGCCGTAAAGAAAGAATGTCAGATGTTCATTTGTGAGGTAGACTGAGAGCCATCTTTCCCTTACGACTTGTGAAGGTCATTCCCAGGCAACCAGTGACAGAAGGAGAGTCTCAAGCTGCATCAGGGGAGGTTTAGGCTGGATGTTAGGAAGAAATTCTTCACAGAAAGAGAGATTGACCATTGGAATGGGCTGCCCAGGAAGGTGGTGAAGTCACCATCACTGGAAAAACCAGACTGGATGAGGCACTTGGTGCCATGGTTTAGTTGATTAGATGGTGCTGCATGATAGATCTCAAAGGTCTTTTCCAACCTGGTTAATTCTGTATTCTGCACTCTGAATTATTTCACTGTGAGGGTTATAGAACCCTGGAACAGGCTGCCCAGGGGAGTTGTGGAGCCTCTGTTTCTAGAGATATTCAAGACCCACCTGGATATGTTCCTGTGTGATCTGGTGTACATCCTGCTCTGGCAGGGGGGGTGGACTAGATGATCTCTCAAGGTCCCTTCCAGCCCCTAAATTCTGTGATTCTGATTGCCAGTTAAATAGTGTACAACTGCATTTTAATACTTGGGGGTCTTCAGTGGATTTACTCTTTGTGTGAGATGCAGAAATGTTTCTAGAACTATGCCTTATGGCAGTCTGTAAAAGAAATACTGTAGCGCAGGACTCCTCCAAGCTTCCAAGTTAGTATGGTGATGCTGCCCCTCTACTCTGCTCTCATGAGACCCCACCTGGAGTACTCTGCCCAGTTCTGGTGCATAAAAGGGACAAGGAACCACTGGAGTGCATCCAGAGGAGGCCATGAAGATGATCAGAGGGCTGGAGAACCTCCCGTGTGGGGACAGGCTGAGAGAGTTGGGGCTGTTCAGCCCAGAGAAGAGATGGCTTAGAGCAGCCTTCCAGTACCTGAGGGGAAGCTACAGAAGAGCAAGAGAGCTACTTTTTAAAAGGGCTTGTAGTGACAGGATGAGGGCTTTGAGCTAAAAGAGGGGAGATTTAGACTGGAGATTAGAAAGAAATTCTTCACAGTCATGGTGGTGAGGCACTGGAACAGGTTGCCCAGGGAGGTGTTCGAGGCCAGGCTGGATGAAGCCTTAAGCAACCTGGTCTAGTGGAAGGTGCACCTTCCCCTGGCAGAGGGGTTGGAATTAGATAATCTTTAAAGTCCCTTGCAACCCAAACCATTCTGTGAATCTTTGAATTGATTCTGCAGGGCTGGTTTTTAGTCTCTTTGAGGCATTGTATTTTCTCTTGGGAAACATTTAGGTTTTCTTGGGAAACAGTTGGGTGTTTTAGCAAACTTAGACGAATGCTAATTAAAAAGCAGGTTGTTTCTCAGCACATTTCTGCCCAGAACAATTTTTCACATTTTGAGGGGACCTTGACATCTTTGTCTATGCTACTATAAAATACTGTATGGAAGGCTTCCCAAACTATTCAAGGCTGATCTTCACTTCAGGAAATTAAAAGCATTCATAATTTCCTTCAGCCAGCCAATTGGAAGAAAAGGGCTTACACAGAATCACCACTCTAATTAGGCTTCAGAGGGTGATTAACTGCTCACCTTTCTTGCATACATGGGTAGACTAAGTCATAGCTGACAGTAGTGGCATCTGAAGTGGCAGAGCTGACACTTGAGTTAGTCCCTGTTGGGCTGAACGAATAACTTAC
The DNA here is from genome assembly GCF_026170545.1 of Melanerpes formicivorus. NCBI lineage: Eukaryota > Metazoa > Chordata > Aves > Piciformes > Picidae > Melanerpes > Melanerpes formicivorus. The sequence continues at coordinate 4,123,111 of NW_027142378.1, forward strand.
ACCCCAACACTGTTTTGTCAGCTTCCCTCTAAATACTGTTGTGGAATCCAGTGGTTAAGCCATGCTCCCTAATTACTCCACTATGTAAGCCACTCCAAAGCATATTTTTCACTGCAGCTCTTTATCCTATGAAGCTGGCAGTGAATTGTTGCTTACAAACAACAGCAGAAGGACTTTCCAAAGAAGAATGATAGCAATTATCGTAATGACAAGGCACGGAGCGGTTTGGTGCCAGACCACAATTGGAAATCTATTCTGTAGTAGACCAGAAAGAAGTAGGAAGGAAGTGAATTGGCCCAACCTGGCTGGCCCCTCTTAGCTGTCATTATAATGGTCTAATAACCTTAAAGCTGGCTCTGTGTACCCCTATTAAACACTATTTGTTTCATGTGCAGCTTTGATAACATAAACAAACATTGATGTCCCAAAATCAATCCTTGGGATAATGACTAGGAAATCTTTCCAGATAGATTTGTAGCTGCTTGCTGGTTCTTAATTTCAGGCTTCCCTTGAGCCAACAAACCAGATATTGTACATGATATTCCTCTTTTACCTGCTACTTTTCACAGAATCAGAGTATATTAGCAGTTGGAAGGGATGTCAAGAGATTGAGTCCAACCCCACTGTCAAAGCAGGATCACCAGGGTAGTCTGCACACAGGAATGCATCCGAGTGGGTTTTGAAAGTCTCCAAAGAAGAAGACTTCACAATCTCTCATGGCAGCCTGTTCCAGTGCTCCATCACCCTCACTGTAAAGAAGTTTATCCTCATGTTGAGGTGAAACCTTCTATGCTCAAGTTTGTGTCCATTGTTCCTTGTCTTATTACTGTGCACCACCAAAAAGAGATTAGCCCCCTCCACTTGACACCCACCCCTCAGATATTGATAGACATTGATCAGAACCCCTCTCAGCCTTCTCTTCTCCAGACTGAATAGCCCCAGGTCTCTCAGTCTCTCTCCATAGGAGAGATGCTCAAGTCCCCTGATCATCCTTGTTGCTCTCCATTGGACTCTGTCCAGCAGGTCACTGTCTCTCTTGAATTGGGAAGCCTAAACTGGACACAGTACTCCAGGTATTGTATCACCAGAGCAGACAAGAGGGGGAGAAGAACCTCCCTAACCCTGCTGGACACACTTCTCTTGGTGTATCCCTTTTCTGAAGTTTGAGCATGTGACATACTGGTGAAGGCTAGCTTTGGGTTTAAAATCTGAGGTTTTATAAAATCAGTTATGTTACTTGGTATATGAAAAAAAATGAAATATCAGGAACGTTTGGGGTTGCTCATGCTTGGAGTTAGAAAGACAATGCAGTGCTGTATGGCTGCAGATAATATGTAGCCTGCTCATCAGTCCTTCTCTTTGCCAGTTCTGCCTCTGAGATGCCTCTAGCTACTGAACATCTGTTTCAGTGGTGGATTCATGTGCTTCAGGGAAGCTCAAGCTCATGTTTTTTCCAAAGATTTAATATCTTTCATTGCATGGAATCAGAGAGTTGTTTTGGTTGAAAGAGACCTTTCAGATCAAGTCCAGCCATTAGCTTAGCACTACCAAGTCACCATTAAATCATGTCCCTGAGCACCACATCTACATGTCTCTGAAATATCTCCAAGGACAGTGACTTAACCACTTCCATGGGCAGCCTATTCTGGGGCTCAACAGCCCTTTCAGCAAATAAATCTGTCCTAATATCCACTGTAAACCTCCTATGGCTCGATTTGAGGCCATTTCCTCTGTCCAATGGTTTGCTACTTGGGAGGAGAGACCAACACCCACTTCACTCCAACCTTCTTTCAGGGTGTTGTAGAGAGCAATGAGGTCTCCCCTCAGCCTTCTCTTCTCCAGATTAAAAAGCCCCAGTTCCCTTAGCCACTCCTCACAAGACTTGTGCTCTCAACCTCCTCACCAGCTTTGCTGTGCTTTTCTAGACCTTCTGCAGCACCTCAATGGCTGTCTTGTAGTGAGGGCCCCAAAACTGAGCTCTGTATTCAACGTGTGGCCCCACCACTGCTGAGCTCAGCAGTACAATCACTTCCCTAGACCTGCTGGCCTGAAACAGGCGAGGATGATGGCTCATATTCAACAGCTGTCAACCAATAATCCCACATCCTTTTCTTCTGGGCAGCTTTGCAGCCCAAAGCCTGGAGCATTCATGGGATTGTTGTGACCCAAGGACAAGACCCAGCACATGGTCTTGTTAACCCTCATGCCAGTGGCCTTGGGCCATGGATCCAGCCTGCCCAGGTCCCTCTACAAAGCCTACCTAACTTTAATCAGATTAACACTCCTGCCCAGTTTAGTGTCATCTGCAGACTTATTGAAATGCTACCACAATATTGTATCTGCTACCTACTAGTAATTGAGTATGCCTCTTTACTCTGCTCTGGTGAGACCTCACCTGGAGTACTGCATCCAGGTCTGGAGCCCTCAATACAGGAAGGACATGGACCTGATGGAGCGGATCCAGAGGAGGGCCATGAAAATGATCAGGGAGTTGGAGCACCTCTTCTACCAGAACAGGCTGAGGGACCTAGGGTTATTCAGCCTGGAGAAGAGAAGGCTGTGGGGGGACCTAATGGTGGCCTTCCAGTACCTGAAGGGAGCTACAAGAAGGATGGAGAGAGACTGTTTACAAAGGCCTGCAGTGATAGGACAAGGGGCAATGGCCTCAAACTAGAGAAGAGTAGAATTAGATTGGATATTAGGAACAAGTTCTGTACCATGATGGTGGTGGAAGGCTGGAACAGGTTGCCTGGGGAGGTAGTTGAGGTTCCTGGAGATGTTCAGAGTGAGGCTCAACAGGGCGGCGGGCAACCTGATCTAGTTGAGGATGTCCCTGCTGACTGCAGAGGGTGTTTGACTAGGTGACCTTTGGAGATCCCTTCCAACCCAGTCCATTCTGTGTGATTCTGTGTGTATGTATGTCACAGAGCTTCCTGCTCTCTGGTATTAAAGTGGACTGCACATTGTCCATAACACAACTTGGTAATTGCAGAAGAGACTCCATCTCAGCAAACTGTAGGTTGCAGTGTTGCCAGTAGCATCTTTCTGCTGTGAATAATAGTAGCATCTTATCTTATTCCAGCATCTAACATCCAAGTTGTGCTTGTCTTATTTTTCCAGTGAATTTAACAGGCTTGAAGTTAGCAGTGCTTTTATTTTCAGCACGTTACACACATTCCTTCTAAGACATGGGGTGTTTTTTACTGCTTGAGAGAGCTTTCTAAGCAGTTTAGAGTTTTACATGAGTAAATGAGATGCACCACTTAGCAAGGAAGATAATATAAATGTCAATTAAAAATAACAAAGTTAACACAAGATTGGATAACTGGAGGATTGTCATTGTAAGGAAGCCACAAAGAAAGACTTTAGCCTAGAAGCCTACTAGGCATTTGCAGCTCAACTGCTGTCCATTTAAAGAAGATTAAATAATGTGAGGCCAGCTATTTGATGTGTCTGCATCTTCATTTAAAGAGCAGGGGGTTGCCTTTTAAAGGTTTCAAGAACTGCTGCAACACTTCTGAGAATCAGGATGTTGCTGTAGGTGATTGAATGAAAACAGCCTCAGGTGCTGTGCCGTGCATGGAATTATTGCTTAGAAACAAATGTAATGATGTTGTTTCTTTGCAAAGTACATTGCATTTTCATGGACTTACAGAGAGAAAAGTTAATTTGGGATTTTCTTCTCCTGTTTGGTTTTTCTGGGGCCAATATGTACATCTGTGCAAATGTACATCTGTGGGAGATGTTCAGATCCTGGTGCATAAGCAGTTTGCCTTCCACTTACAGGCCTCTCCAAGTTGAGTCAGCAAGCTTGGAAACTCTCACAACTCAAGTTACTTGGCTTGCAGAATTCCTAACTTTTGCCAGGTATCTCTTGAGTTTGTAAGGTCCCTGGACTGGCACCACTGAATGATTTCACATAGGCCTCCAACAGATGGTAGCAACATTTGGTCTATATTGATCTATGCAGCATTTGAGCTGATGTCCTAGTTTCTGCATCCTGTTACAAATCCTTTCAGCTAACCACCCTCTTCACTGCATTCTTCTTGTAGGTTGGCACAACTAATAAGCCCTAAGAAGCAAACCTGTGCACATGCACTGCATTCTTCTGCATTCTTCTTCTCTGTTGGCACAGCTAATAAGCCCTGAGAAGCAAACCGGTGCACGTGCAGTCCATTTATTTTAATGGAATTTAATGTAACAGTGGTTAAATGGAAGTACAGGGCCTTGACATTTCCTAATGGAAGGAGTGTTGGGACCAGAACAGTCCCACTGTCTTCAGCAGTACTTGAGTTTACTAATTTCCATCTGATAATGCCTTTCCATTATATCCCACTGGAAATATTTTTCATCTCATTGCCTTCTCATATGTGTTTCCTGACAGCGCAGTTTCCACTTCTCTAGACTCTGTTCAGGAAATTTATCTTTAACTCTAAGTTGACAAGGGTTGTAGGTGGAATAAAACCTTGCTTTATTTATAGACATTTGGCTCTTAATTTCCATCTGACTTTTTGGCAAGCTTTCAGAAGCAGGCACGTTGTATCCTTGTTACCTTTAGCAGAGTTATAACGGATTAAAATGTTTCACGTTGACTGCATCATGACATTTAAAGGAGGCTTTGATTTCGGGAGTGTATCGTTTTCTAACCATCTACATTACATAAAGGTGCAAGGCAATAATGGGGAATTACTTGGCTTGCATTTCCTACAGAAACAGTCTACATTCAGCTTGAACAGCTATCCATGCTGGAAAAACGATGTGTAATAGGCAGCCAGTAGAATTTTTTAATTAGAGAGAGATTCTGGACAAGACTTTTCTTTTACCAGTCTGTGTCAGATTTGTGTTAGAAGGACTGTGCTCTCTCATAAAATAACTTACTGGTTTTGGTAATAAGATCAATAGGCTGTGCCCAGCTGGCCAATGCCAACCCCATGGGATGCCACAGTGAGTACACCCTGGGACACTCTGCTTCCCAGCATCCTCGGTGGCTCTGAAAGGGACCTTTTTCCCATCCAGATTTGATTTTTAAGCTTGAAGAGGAGAGATTTAGACTGGATACTAGGAAGAAATTCTTTCCCGTGAGTCACTGGAACGTATTGCCCAGGGAGGTTGTGGATGTCCCCTCCTGGGAGGTGTTCAAGGCCAGGCTGGATGAAGCATTGAGCAACCTGGGCTAGTGGGAGGTGTCTCTACCCATGGCAGAGGGGTTGGAACTAGATGATCTTTAAGGTCCCTTCTAGCCCAAGCCATTCTATGATTTCTAACAAACCCCAGAGCTTCATTTTGCTGTGGTTGTTTCAAACGTAACAAAAAGAGTTTTGCAGAGTCACAGGATGACTTAGGCTGGAAAGGACCTCAGAGATGAGAGCCTAAATACTATCAAATCTATTTGTAAATGAATTCATGATTTGTTAATAAGTCAGTTGAACAGATACTCAAGTTTCTACATTCTCGTAGGAATCCTTGCAGATATGTCTTACTCAGCTAAGATCCTTCTCAAAATTATATTCATTTTAGACACAATTGAAAGCTCTTAGTCTGATGTGCCTACTCAAGCTGAGTAGTACTTTACTCCAGCTAAGTGATCTAATCTAAATCAATGGGGTCATTTGAGATGTCAGATGCTGCTTGATTTGAGTAAAGATACCAGAATGACTCCAGTTAGAAAAATCCTCTCAGTTCTTTGAAACTGGTATTTTAACCATCTGTGGCAGTTATAATGCTAAGAATGATGCTAACTTGTAATACCAAAGCTAAGCTGCATAAAAGTTATTCTTCACAGCAATTGAGCCACCTTTACTTACAAGTTTTAGTTGTTGATTGTCCTTAGAGACCCTGCTAAAATTAACAGAGCTCATTAGACTGGATATTTGGAAACATTCCTTTCTTTCAAGAGTGGTCAGGCCTTGGAACAGGCTGCCCAGGGAGGTGGCGGTGCCACCATCCCTGGAGGTGTTCAAAAAAGCCAGTAGACATGGCAGTCTGGGACATGCTTTGTTGGCTGTGGTGGTGGTGTTGGGTTTACAGCTGGAGTCAATGATCTTAAAGATATTTTCCAACCAACATGATTCTATGAATAGCTAAGGAACTATGCCATGCAGTTTGTGATCTCAGAGATGACAAATGCACTGGCACAATAGAACTGCTAGCCATTATCATAGTTTGAACATGCAAGTCAGACAGGTTCAAGGACCTAACTAGAAACTGTTTTGAGTGGCACTCAATTTCCAGCAAAACTATGACCCTTTAAAGCTTGCCAGGCTGAGTGTGGTCAAAGGAGTATCATAAATATTCTCCTAGAGTCTATTATCCACAAGCCTAAGAGGAGCCTGGCCAGAAAATTAAATGCTTCTCCATACTTACCCCTGTGGCTCAAGCTTTTTGGAGAGATACAGACAATAATCTGTTTTGAAATCTTTTTCCCTATCCAGTGCACCTCTTCTGTTTTTAAACCAACTGTACTTAGAGAAGCTTGATGTATTGCAGCAAAGAATTTGCAATCCATATTCAATCTCCTGCCCAGATTAGTGGGAGACAGTGTACCAGGAAGCCTTCAAGAAATCTTCAGTTGAATCTGGTCTGTTAGTTTGAAACAGTCTTCCTTCTGATCTGTTAGTTTGAAACACTTCTTCCAGCAGCTCTTCCCATCTTCTTTCCATGGTTAACCCTAATGGCCATTGTTATAGAGTGGGCTCAAACGAGGATAGCCATTCTCCCTCCTCACCTCACAACAGCTTCTCTGTTCTGTCAGCATATAATCTCTATGCTATGTAAATAATTCAAGACACATCCCAGTCTAAGAAGTAAAGAATCACAACGTGGCTCAGGTTGAAAGTGACCTCAGAGATCATCTACTCCATAGGCAGGGACACCCCTCAGCTAGACTTGGCTGCTCAGGGCCTCATCCAACCTGGCCTTGAACACCCCCAGCGGGGAGGCATCCACAACCTCCCTGGGCAGCCTATTCCAGGGTGCCACCACCCTCATGCTGAAGAACTGCTTCTTAAAATCCAGTCCATTCTGAAGACTGGTTTCTAACCCACCAAACTGATCATTTCAAAGCAGGTCCCTCTCTCCCTCTGCAATATCCATGCTTGAAGCATTCCTTTCATTACTTACCTCAGGAAACTCCTTGCAAACCTCTGTAAGGAAATTTGGTGGACCTTTTTGAATCTCCATCTTGGGCAGGGTGAAAATATACAGATCAAAATGTAAAAAGAAGCCTTAATGGTGTTTTATGTGTTTCCCTGAACATAGCAAGTGTGATTAATGGCTCCATATAGATGTTTGGGCAAATATATGTGTATATACGATATTCGTATTGTAAATTCATCACTCCTGGTAATTAATAGTAGCCTGCACAAACAGTCTCACTGGATTCAGCAGGTTTATATAAATGCAAGTAATTACTTAGCAGTGGGAATAAGAGGGTTCACATTCTAGCCCAGAATGAAGCAAAGTACTGATAAGGAAGAAAATTACATTTGCTGGGTAATTTCTTATTATAACCAGCAATGCTTACCCTTCATATTTTGCATAATAGTTAAAAATTGCTTTACTGTTAGTGGAAGGGCAGCTCACTGGTTTCATTATTGAAGTTTACAGCCTTCAGCCTCAGTTTTTCAGCTGCAGAGTGTGATGGGATCATAATTCATTGGGATCCAGAGCTCAATCAAACCATTGATTGCGTTCGCTTAAGCGACGCCTGAAACCTGATGCGAGTGTGGGAAATAAACATTAAATTACTGGTGTTATACAGGAGAAAAATGGAATTATGTTCTGTACACTACCCTTCAGTGCAATATAGCTTAAGTGTAAAATTGGGATGAACGTGGGGAAGGTGGAAAGCTGTTGATTTGTTGCTGATTTGAGCAAACTATTAAACTACATCAGATGTGACTTCGGAGCAGTAAATATCGAACAGCTTTGCAGTCATAGGCAGTAATAGATACGGTAAATGGGTACTAAACAAAATATTTATCTGCTTAATACTGTATAGGTAAGCAGATGTCCTTGAGTTGCTGCCTGGCTCTGCTGAAATGAATGCACTATTTCATAAAGATGAATTTTGCAAGCGAGTAGGACTTGAGAGACCCAGGCCATTAAAAAACATTACTGCTTCTTGACCACTGGCAATTTGTTACAATAGGAGCTGCGCCTTCACGGTTAAGCATTTCCAAGAGCTCTCTGGACATTTTTTTCCTAAACATTGTGTAGATGCATGGGCCCATAAAGAATTATGCAGTAAATTCTGTGGCTGAGAGATAGCACTGACATGTTACAAAGTTGCCTACTTACGAGTCCTGTGCTGATGGCATTGCTATTCTTGACATTCTAATCCTGCTGCTTTCAAGTCTCTGGAGATGATAAACCCTGAACGACACAGTGCCATAAGCTACGAGAGAGGAGGAAGAGGGTTGGTTTTTACTGACAGTGCTCTGAAAGAACAGCAGAGACATTATAAGGTCTGTCAGAGAGCTTAGAAGCCTTTATGGAGCCAGTGAATTAATCTTCCTCTGTTGATTCTGAACATACCCAACACTGGTAGTAAGCAGGGTGGTTTCCAACAGCTGCTCCATTTCTTGCCTTGAATAGTTAATGGGAGGTCAGACTCTAAGCTAAGATCAATCCCAGAGTAATAAATTTTACATTATTATATTTGTCTTTCTTGAAAAACAAACACTGGAGGATCTATTCTCCAATGCCTTCCGACCCATTTTTGCCGTAATTAATACAGGAAATCCAAAGAACCTGACTCCCTGTGCAGCTTTGACAGAGGCAGATCTGTGTTCATCAGCACGGATTAATTAGCCTGGAACCCGACATGCAGTTTGAAGAGCTACACAATGGACAGCTATAAAGAAGGGAAAGCTTTGCCATTAAAAAAAATCCCAAACAACAAACCCTCAGCCACAAGCCACAGGTTACACTGGGTGAGGCCTTGAGCAGCTGAGACTAGATGAGAGATGTCCCTCCCCGTAGTGGGGAGGTTGGAATAGATGATCTCTGGGGTCCCTTCCAACCTGAGTCACTTTATGATGAGGTTTTCAATTTGGATGTTGATTCTACACAGTTTAAGATTTACATCTAGCCTTCTCCAGTTCTGCTGCCACAGCCCTTGGCTTCACTGAGGCAGCAGTGGATTTTCTGTCCCCTGGTTTATTTGAAGGGACAGCATTTAGTCAAAAAATTGCCAGAAAGATTCCCTCTGAATAAGAGCAATAAAGCCTCCCCTTGTTCAGACCTGGAGACTTACTTCTGGGTCATCATATTAGGTTATTCGGGTTCATCTGGGTCATTCGTCATTGGAATGTGCTGCCCAGGGAGGTGGTGGAGTCACCATCCCTGGAGGTGTTCAAGAGGGGATTGGATGTGGCACTTGGTGCTATGGTCTAGTCATGATGTCTGTGGTGACAGGTTGGACTCGATGATCTTTAAGGTCTCTTCCAACCTTAGCGATACCGTGATCTTTAGTACGACTCCAGCATTGCTTGGCAGGCTTTTTCTTTGTCTTCTACACAGGGTAAACACATCTGTTACAGCCAAGAAAAGGAGAATGCTGCACTCCCACTTAAATCTTATGTGCTATTCTAACAGTTTCATCTGTGGCATTGAGGTGTAAGGAGCTGATTTTTATTAGCCTTCACAGTTTTGTTACTTATCAGAACCTCATTCGTGACCTGACACAATGTTTTATGAAGTCATCAGAAAGGCTGTCACTGTTTTTAATGAGCTTTAGATCAAGCCCTCAGTTTTTTTTCAGTCAACACACAATAAATCCTTTCACTAGAGACAACAATGTGACATACACTGTATGAAGGTCCAAGCTCTGTCACTCCTCAATTGGTTCAAGATTTGAAGTCAGTGCTAGCAGTGAAAAGGAGAACTTGGAGCCCATCAAGAGTGATGTTGCCTGTCTCATGTGTCTTTGGTTTGGGATGTGCTAGAGCTGGAGATTCAACCATTGCTGCATAGCATGGAACAGATTCACGTGCATTTTAGAGCACAGCACCTGAAGAAGGCAGTGGTGGAGAGCAGGAGGTTAGATTTTTGTTTGAGGAGATCTTATTATGGCCTTCCAGGGGACCTACAAGAAAGCTGGGGAGGGAATTTTAAGGGTGTCAGGGAGTGATAGGACTAGGGGGAATGGAACAAAATTAGAAATGGCTAGATTCAGATTGGATGTTAGGAAGTTCTTCCCCATGAAGGTGGTGAGACACTGGCACAGGTTGCCCAGGGAGGTGGTGGAAGCCTCATCCTTGGCGTTTTTTGCAGCCAGGCTGGATACGGCTGTGAGCAATCTGCTCTAGTGTGAGGTGTCCCTGGCCATGGCAGGGGGTTGGAACTGGATTATCCTTGAGGTCCCTTCCAATCCTAACAATTCTATGATTCTGTGATTATTAAACCAGATACCAGTTGCCTATGTCCATTAGCAAGCTTTCTTTTTAAAGGCACAGCCCCTATCTTCACAATTCTTGCAGAACTCTTTACAATGAGGATAAACCCTGGTTTCACTTGGAGTGTAAATGAACCTTCAGATATCAGATCTGTTACTGTGTTTGGCTTTGCTGAGCAGAGTTGACAGGTTTTCCTGAAACACATGCAGGTTGGTTTTCTGCCATCAAGATAAAAGCCAAGAGATCTATTTGAAGCACAGTGAAATCCCCTGAGTGTGTTGCTGTAAAATCAGAGAATCCTAGAATGGCTCAGGTTGGAAGGGACCTCAGAGATCATCTACTGCAACCTCCCTGCTATGGACAGGGACACCTCTCAACTAGTCTTGGCTGCTCAAGACCTCATCCAGCTTGGCCTTGAACACCCCCAGGGAGGAGGCATCCACAACCTCCCTGGGTAGCCTATTCCAGAGTCTCACCAACCTCCTACTTGAAGAACTTCTTCCTAAATCCAGTCTAACCCTGCTCCTCCTGCAGCTTCAAACCATTCCCCCTTGTCCTGTCTCTAGACACCCTCAGGAAAAAAATAATCCCTCTGCAGCCTTCCTGTAGGATCCCTTCCGGTATTGGAAGGCAGATCTAAGGTCCCCCTGGAGTCTTTTCTTCCCCAGGCTCGTCAAGCCCAGCTCCCTCAGCCTATTCTCATAGCAGCCCTTGGATCATCTTTGTGGCTCTCCTCTGGACTTCAACATCTCTGTGTCCTTATGCTAGGGACACCAAAACAGGAGGCAGGATTAGAGGTGAGGTTTAAGCAGAGCAGAGCCAAGGGGCAGAACCCCCTTTCTATCCCTGCTGCCTACACTCCTCTGACAGGAGTGAGCACAGAGCACACAGCTGCCTGCTGGGCTACATGAGGGCACTGCTGAGTGTCAGCAACCAACGCCCCCAAGCCTCTTTCTTCAGAGCTACTACGCACAGTGCACGAAACATTACAAATTGGTACTACTGGAAAAACCCTAAGGAGTGGATTTGTAATTCCACATTTACATAAAGTCAGAGCAGTTTGGTCAAGGTAGGAAAATGACAATTCCATTGATACGCACTTATCTCCTCACACAGACATGGGAATTATGTAATGAGGGAATTGGGTGGAATAAACTGAATTGCATGTAACAAAGCTGAGAGTAGCCACAGAGCGAGCCTGTTTGTAAATACAGACATCTGTATTTGCAGTCTGCTGCCTTATCTCCCTAAGCTTTGACCTATCTTCAGAGAAAAGAAGTGGCTGGCTTGTAGCTTGTAGTGACTTTACAAATGGAAGATCAAGAGCACACACAATTTGCCTGCTCTATTCTGTTGTTTAGGAGGGGAATTGTAAATGGAAAACATCAGGATATACTGCTTTCTTTTTGTTTTAAGCTGCTGCTGAAGTTAGAATTAGAATTAACCAGGTTGGAAAAGACCTTTGAGATCATTGAGTCCAGCCTATCATCCAACACCATCTAATCAACTAAACTATGGCACCAAGTGCCATATCCAGTCTCTTCTTAAACACCTTCAGTGATGGTGACTCCACCACCTCCCTGGGTAGCACCTTCCAATGGCCAATCACTCTTTCTGTGAAGAACTTCTTCCTAACATCCAGCCTAAACCTCCCCTGGTGCAGCTTGAGACTGTTAAACACCTGGGTGCTAGGCACTTGTTAAAACAGATTATAGACCTTGATATAATATGCAGAGTTTTCCACTCTTACAAGTGGCATTATGCAAACAAGCCTTTGCTTACTTAGATGGTAGATAACTTCTTGTCCTGACATGACAAGCAGAGTATGTTTCCATTTGTTATCCCCATCTGTCACAAGCTGATAAACCTCAGCTCCACAAGTGTCTTCTCTGAGTGTGTTTGTTAATGTCTTGCTTGTCTGGGTGCAGTGACGTATGGGAGAGTGTACACATTTGCATTGTGTAAATGAGGAGCTGGCTCATGAGGTTTTTTGGTCACTCAAGAGACATGTGGAAGTACTTGAGTTCTTCTCTACACAGACCCAGACTGGGAAAGCATTTGATTCAACTCACCGCTGTTGTGCACACTACTAGAACCAGATTTTATCAGCATAGGCTTAGGAACTCACCAATGCTATAGACAGTGAGACTCAGATGACCTCAACAAGTTTTCAGATGATACTAAACTAAGGTTGATAAGACTGAAGGGTGGGATGGGTGGCATCCAGAGGGACTTGGACAGGCTGGAGAGGTGAGCTGAGGTTCAGCAATGCAAAAGTGGAAGGTTCTGCCACCTAGTTTAGGACAAGCCTTGATATTAATCCAGGTTGGGGAATGATGAGATTGAGAGCAGCCCTGCGTAAAAGGACTTGGGAGTGCTGGTAGGTGAGAAACTGGACCTTAGCCAGCAGCCCAGAAGGTCAATGGCAGCCTGGGCTGCATCAAAATAATCATGGCCAGTGGGTCCAGAAAGGTGATTCTGCCCCTCTGCTCTGGTTACACCTCACCTGGAGTACTTTGTCCAGATATGGGACTCCCAACACAAGAGAGATATGGACCTGCTGGAGCAGGTCCAGAGGAGGGCCACCAAGATTATCAGAGGCCTGGAGAACCTCTGCTATGAAGACAGGCTGAAAAAAATAAAGCTGTTCAGCCTGGAGAAGAGAAGGCTAGAGGGAGACCTTAGAGCTGCATTTCAGTATCCGAAGGGGACCTACAGGAAGGCTGGGGAGGGACTGTTCAGAAGGGCCTGTGGTGATAGGACAAGGGGCAATGGTTTGAAAGTGGAGCAGGGGAGATTTAGGTTGGACATCAGGAGGAAGGTCTGCACCTTCCTCCTGATGGTGAAATGCTAGAACACCTGTCCAGGGATGTGGTTGAGTTCCCATCCATGGAGACATTCAAGGTCAGCCTGATCTAGTTGGAGATGTACCTGCTGACTGTAGAGGGATTGGACAAGATAACTTTTAAGGATCTCTTCCAACCCAATGCAATCTGTGAATCTGTGAACTCTCTTGAGTATGTCAGCCTTCCCGAATCAGAGCTCTGGTATTTTCAGTCACTTCAGGTGCAGTTGTGTTTTGTGTTGACTGCACTACATAAAAAGCACTAACTTCATTTGCTGTAAGATTTTTTTCCAGCTACAGAGTCTCCTTCATGTTGAAATATGATCTTGTTTGTTTCTATGAATCCATTTGCTACCCAAGAACTGAGACTGAGAGCCCTGGGGCTGTTTAGTCTTTAGAAGAGAAGATTGAGAGGGGATCTGATCAATGTCTATAAATATCTGAGGGGTGGGTGTCAAGTGGAGGAGGCCAAGCTCTTATTGGTGGTGTGCACAGTAATAAGACAAGAAGCAACATGTTCAGGCTTGAACATAGAAGATTTCACCTCAACATGAGGAGAAACTTGACAGTGAGGATGAGGGAGCACTGGAACAGGCTGCCCAGAGAGGTTGTGGAGTTTCCTCTGGAAACTTTCCAAACTCACCTGGATGCATTCCTGTGTGGACTACGCTATGTGATGCTGCTTTGGCAGGGATGTTGCTGATCTCTGGAGGTCTCTTCCAACCTCTAATGTACCTTGATACTGTGATACACTGAGATCAGCTTGAGGTTTTGTAGAGCACAACTTGAATTTTGTAGAGCACATGATCTCCTCATGCGTTTGGAGTGCTGCAGGAGGGCTAATTCCCTTTATTTGTTGTTTTGCAGCGGGAACAACGTACATCTTCAGCAAAGGTGGTGGACAGATCACTTACACATGGCCTCCTAACGACCGGCCAAGCACCCGTGCGGACAGACTGGCGATAGGGTTTAGTACTGTTCAAAAGGAAGCCGTGTTGGTGCGAGTGGACAGCTCTACTGGGCTGGGAGACTATTTAGAGCTGCACATTGTAAGTATCATTAACCAAACGCACGCTGTTTCCTCCTCCTCTTGATTGTCCTTCTATTCCTGCGTTCCAGATTTGGGTTGTTTTAATGTAATCGCAGCAGTTTGCTAATGAACCTTTCCCAGTCGGCAGCGAACTAAACGCTAACAGCTTTGAGCGTGCAGAGCCCGAGAGCTTCTCGACGTGCTTTTTGCTTTACACATTGCTGCTTCAGATGGCTTTTCAATTAGAAATCAGACTGTGATACCTGCACAGATAGTGCCAGCTAATTACACGAAGCAGGATTTAACCATGTCAGAGGAAGGTACATTAATCCTGGAAGGTTTAATCTGAAATCTGCTAGGGGGAATTACAGTTGCGCCGCCGTTGACTGTGCTCGTTGTTAATGCTGGAATTTATCCTCTGATGTCACTGTGCCTTTGTGATGATAAATCTTAAGGAGAAGCAAGATTGGCAAGCTAGGAAGCCTTAAAAAAAAAAGAAGAAGAAGTAATTTTGACTGCCTTAAAGCTAATAAGTAGCAATCAGTACTGAAAGCATCTAGATTTTTATGGCACCATAAATAAATGATCAGTTGAGACAAACATAACTAGGGCAGTATGAAATGTTGTTGTTTAGATTAGGCTCAACTTTGTTAATGTATTGGTTTGATTTTGATTTAAGAGTCTCTCAGCCTTCAGGAACGGAAGGGTTCCTTTTGGATGTAATTGCTTATTGATCTATACCCAATTACACTTTTGCCCCCAGAAAACATTCAGCAGTGATCATTTTCAAAATCAGAGGGAATGATGGTACTCAATCATCCCAGGCTTCTCATTTCTGTAAAGATATTCTTGTACTGTGGACCAAGGTGATTGTTTTTTTTAAATACATATAATTTATTTACTTCTTTGAGTAAATAAACAAAGAAAACAAGGTCTTAAATAAAGCTCAGAGGTTGTCTCAACTCTTCTGTGCCACTGAAACACGTGGTCAAAGTGGCTGCTATTGTACAGCCTTCATTTAACATGTGAACAAAGCAACTTCTCCCACGTGCTAGGCAAAGTGGGAGCCTACGTTTTTCAAGGCAAATATTATGTTGCTGAAGAGAATTGAAAGCATTTGCTTTCCCAAGCTCCATCTAATATCAGGGCCTTAGTCAGCATTTGCCCATTTCTTTGCAACCTGAGACCAGATCCACCCACTGTGGTCAACAGTGCTGCTCCCTTCTTACAGTGTTTTCTTTTCTCTTATATTAAGGAATGTCATTTCTTGTGGTTTAGCTGTACCTCATGTCTATCAGAGCCATAACAGTCAGGCAGTCTTCTGGGTGGCCTCAATTGTTTTTGACATTCTAAAACAAACACTTGAGTTTTTAAGTATGAGGTGGAGATCAGAAATTATTCCTGTTGTGGTTTAAGTTTGGTTTAGTTTAGCTTAGCTTAGAAAAGGTTTATAAATGGGACAACAATGTGCTCTTGTGGCCAATTGTATCCTGGGGTGCACCAAGAAAAGTGTGTCCAGCAGGATTAAGGAGGTTCTTCTCCTCTACTCTGCCCTGGTGAAACCACACCCGGAATACTGTGTCCAGTTTTGGGTTCCCCAGTTCAAGAGAGAGAGAGATCTGCTGGAGAGAGTCCAATGGAGAGCCATGACTAGGGGACTATCCCCTAATGAAGAGAGACTGAGAGACTGTCTTGAGAAGTCTGAGAGGTACTCTGATCAATGTCTATAAATATCTGAGGGGTGGGTGTCAAGTGGAGGAGGCCAAGCTCTTTTCAGTGGTGCACAGTAGTAAGACAAGGAACAATGGATACAAACTTGAGCATAGAAGGTTTCACCTCACCATGAGGATAAACTTCTTTACAGTGAGGGTGATGGAGTACTGGAGCTGGCTGCCCAGAGAGGTTGTGGAGTCGTCTTCTCTGGAGACTTTCCAAACCCACCTGCATGCATTCCTGTGTGCAGACTACCCTAGCTGACCCTGCTTTTGGCAGGGGGGGTTGGACTGGATGATCTCTGGAGATCCCTTCCAACCTCTAACTTTCTGTGATTCTGTGTAGTGGGGTTTTTTATCAGCAGAATGGTGACAAAGAAAGTTTGGAACTATTGTTTGGAGTTGAAAGAAAAATGAGATCATTGCCCTCAGTAGCATGCTGGGAAAGGTTGATTCTCTGGGCTGCTTCCAATGAGAGCTATAAGGTAGCTTGCACTTAACCTTCCTCATTCTAGAAATGGAAGAGGAAATTACAAGTTTGATTATGGTACTTCAGTGTGTGCTTGCCCTCTTTATTATTCTGTTTACTTAAAGATGATGTAAACCTAATAATGAAATCAAGCTCATAAGAAATTCTGATTTGGAAAATTGCTCCTTGATCATCTGAATCACAGCTTTAGTGTTAGGTTAGGAACACATTTATTTAGGGTAATCATTTAACCTCCCCAAATAACCATTGTTAATAGGAGAGACATTTAAAAATAATGTGTCATCCACACTGCTCCCAGATGCTTAACAGTTGCACTGCACTGTTATGGAAGTGGTCTCCTGTGCACTTGCTGCTGGAAGGTCTAATTCAAGAAGAAATACACAGAATCATAGAGGCATAGAATGGTTTGAGCCCCCTGCTACAAGGACAGGCTGAGGGAGCTGGGGTTGTTCAGCCTGGAGAAGAGAAGGCTCTGTGAGGACCTTAGAGCTGCATTCCAGTACCTGGAAGGGATCCTACAGGAAGGCTCCAGAGGGACTTTTCATAAAGGTGTCTAGAGATATGGGGACTGGTTTGAAGCTGAGGGGAGAGCAGGGTTAGACTGGATCTTAGCAAGTAGTTTTTCAGTACAAGGGTGGTGAGACTCTGGAACAGGCTGCCTGGAGAGTTTGTGGATGCCTCCTCCCTAGAGTTGTTCGTGGTCAGGCTGGATGAGGCCTTGAGCATCTGAAGCTAGTTGAGAAGTGTCCCTGACTACGCAAGGGGGATTGGGGTAGATGATTGCTGAGGTCCCTTTCAACCTAAACCATCCTGTGATTCTGTTAGATTCTATTTTGTACAGACATAATGTGTGGATAGTTTTAATTTCTGAAAGTAAAATGACCTTCCCTCGAGTGAACAGAAATAGTAGAACTCAGGTAAGGATCAGACTTCTGTGTTTGAGGGGGAAAAAAACCAGAATCTGAAGATAAATGAATTTGTTTTTCTCTTATGAGTATTTCACCTGTCTTGGCCCTAATGCTTCATGGAAAGTCAGTTGAAAGATTCTTATTGATTTAGCTCTATTTGGGGCTGTGCCTAGAGAGCTAGAGGTACTTTCAGTGAGACTGGTGGTAAAAATATCTTTGATTATAGTGGTTTGTATTGGAGCTAATTAATTCTCCCAGGAAGAGTTTAATAATCTTTTAAGGAAAGCCCCACAAATAGCATTCCCAGAATAATGTTTGTTCTAACCATCATCTTTGGACTATGGAATTCCTTATGGCCATCTGCCTATGTGCAATGAAGAGATTTGGTAAGGCCAGTGGTGGCTTCCATGTGTGTGAAACACTAATGGACTAAAAAAAAACAATTATCCACATCCAGGAAGGGCTAAAAAAAATAAAAATAGAACTAGGTTTCAGACCTCTGCTAATTTTTGAAGTGCTGAGCATGCACAGGACAAGCTGAAGTCAATGGAAGCTGAATGTACTCAGCACCTCTGAAAGTCAGACCATCATATCAGCTAAGTGAGGGACAGGGATTGCTGCAGAGCCCTGCAAAGACTTTGGATCATTCTGTTTAGCAGAGCTGTGATAGTTGGTACTCTGCTGTCTTAGGGCACAAGGAAATTCCTTAAGCTTGATGTTATCTAACCCAGAGTTCTGCTAATAGACTAGAAGTCATCCTGCGGGAAAGCAGCACCATGGAGAAGGACCTTGGAATCCTAATGGTTAGCAAATTCTCTGTGGGACAGCAATGTGCCCTTGTGGCCAGTGGCATCCTGGGGTAAATCAAAAGAAGTGTGTCTAGCAGGGCTAGGGAGGTTCTCCTGCCCCTCTACTCTGCCCTGGTGAGACCATACCTGGAATCCTGTATCCAGTTTTAGGCTCCTCAGTTCAAGAGAGACAGGGGCTCTGCTGGAGAGAGTCCAACAGGATGACTGCAGGACTGGAACATCTCTGCTATGAGAAAGGACTGAGACAGTTTAGTCTGGAGAGGAGAAGACTGAGAGGGGATCTGATCAATGTCTATCAATATCTGAGGGGTGGGTGTCAGGATGAAGGTGCCAGGCTCATTTTAGTGGTGCCCAGTGATAGGAAAAAGAACAACAGGTACAAGCTGGCACACAGGAGGTTCCACCTCAACATGAGGCAACACTGCTGTATGGTGAGGGTGCTGGATCCCTGGGGCAGGCTGCCCAGAGAGGTTGTGGAGTCTCTTTCTCCTAAGACTTTCCAAACCTGCCTGGATGCATTCCTGTGTGACCTGCCCTAGGTGATTCTGCTTTGGCAGGGAGCCTGGACTGGATGATCTCTAGAGGTCCCTCCAACCCCTAATGTTCTGGAATTTCCTTGTTGCACATCTATACATCTTCCCCCCTCCATTAGTGTATGTTTATGGAAAGTGGCATAGGAAGCCTAACTGTTGTTTTGCAGTGATTGTTCTTCCCCTTGGGAAACAAAAAAAATCATCAGCCAGACTCTTGTGTTATTCTTTAAACCAAGAACATGACAGTGAAAGAAGGATGTCCAGACTTGCTTATGGGTGTGAATAATGAAAAGCAGTGCAATCAAAAAGAAAAGAGAATCATTTATGGGACTAGACAGGCAGGTGAGAATGCAAGGCAATGGACATAAACATTAACTCAATTAAAATGGGAGCCATGAATTAATTCAGGGAATTTATGCTAAACACAGCAATCATTTACCTTACTGAATCAGGCTAAAGATCTAGGTTGGTGGGCCAGAAAATAAATAAATCACTGCAATGGTCAAGCCATGCCCTGAAAACATGCAATTAAGTTATTCTTTTCTATTATCAGAGGCATTGATTTAAAAAAAAATGCTCTGAAAATGGAGTTTATGATATGTTATGATGTATTTTATGATGCACTCTCTCATCACGACTGCTCTGCACTGCCTCTTATCTCACCCTTGCCACAACCAGGCCAAATTGCTGAGAGGTG
Organism: Melanerpes formicivorus; assembly: GCF_026170545.1. Classification (NCBI taxonomy): domain Eukaryota; kingdom Metazoa; phylum Chordata; class Aves; order Piciformes; family Picidae; genus Melanerpes; species Melanerpes formicivorus. Next base: position 4,142,532 of record NW_027142378.1, read on the forward strand.
GTTAGGGAAAAGGGCTAATTCTGGGATAGAGCAGCCTGATACCTTGCAGTATGGAAAATAAGAGTGGCATTTGGACAGCTGATTTAGTTCAGCAGTTTGGCTCTGGCTGCCATCAGAGAGTGAATAGGAATAGAATGGAATGGAATGGAATGGAATGGAATGGAATGGAATAGAATAGAATAGAATAGAATAGAATAGAATAGAATAGAATAGAATAGAATAGAATAGAACAGAAGAAATAGAAATAGAAATAGAAATAGAAATAGAAATAGAAATAGAAATAGAAATAGAAATAGAAATAGAAATAGAAATAGAAATAGAAATAGAAGAGGTTGGAAGAGACCTTCAAGATCATCGTGTCCAACCTATCATCCAACACCACCTAATCAACTAAACCATGGTACCAAGCACCCCATCCAGTCTGGTTTTAAGTACTTCCAGTCATGGTGACTCCACCACCTCCCTGGGCAGCACATTGCAATGGGCAATCACTCTCTCTGTGAAGAATTTCTTCCTAACATCCAGCCTAAACCTCCCCTGGTGCAGCTTGAAACTGTGTCCTCTTGTTTTGGTGCTGGTTGCCTAGAGTGCTGCAAGGACAGATCCTGATGCTGGAAATTGAATTAGTCTCTTGGTTGGAGATCCAAAACTTTGTCTCTGAAGTCAGTGGCAAGTCTCCCTTTGGCTTTACTCTTGCAAACTGCACAGAAATGGGATTTTTGGTTTTGATCCAGCCTAAGAACATAGACATGGAACTTAATTTTCCTAGGGCCTTGTTGAACTTCAAAAAAAGTAGCAAAAAGATTAATAATAGGAGGGATTTGGGGCTGAGTCATGCTATGCTAGTACCAAACCCAGTCCATTTTTAAGAACTGAAGTGGACCAATTTGTAGAGGCAGGCAAGAGAGCAAGCATGTTTAATTAGCATTAATTTGAAGAGGCTCATGACCCCTTTGGAAAACAGCTCTTATTTTCTCCCTTGTTGCTGTTAAAGATCTGAAGAACTCTGTGGATTATGCCCAATATTATTTTCAAGGATTTTTTTCTTCCTCTTCCCAATTCCCTTGTTGCCTGGGTTGTTTTCCTGCCTTGTCCTCAAGCACAAATTCGTGTGCTGTGCATATGCTGCAGTCCCAGTGAATCCCAGTGAAAGAAGGTGACAACATCCAGGGGGCTCAGTGATTACACACAAATCGATTCACAGATTGCATTGGGTTGGAAGGGAGCCTCAAAGGTCATCTTGTACAACGCCCCTGCAGTCAGCAGGGACACCTCCAACTAGATCAGGCTGCCCAGGTACACAGCAAGGCTGATCTTGAATGTCTCCATTGGGGTTTCAACCACATCCCTGAGCAACTTGTCCAGTATTTCACCACTCTTGTTGTGCAGAACTTCCTCCTGATGTCCAACCTAAATTTCCCCTGCTCCACTTTCAAACCATTTCCCCTCATCCTATCCCCACAGGCCCTTCTGAACAGTCTCTTCCCAGTCTTTCTGTAGGTCCCCTTCAGATACTGAAATGCAGCTCAGAGGTGTTCCTGGATACTTCTCTTCTCCAGGCTGAGCAGCTCCAATTATTTTAGCCTGTCCCCATAGCAGAGGTTCTCCAACCCTTTGACCATCTTTGTGGCAAGCTGTGTAGCTGAAGGAACAGAGGAGTCACTTCACTTCAGATGGTGCCTATATGTTGCACTCACATGGAAGACTATGTCTTGATGAGGACAACTGATTAGTTCTGTTTAATTAAAAACAAACAAACAAATAAACAAAAGGCCAAACCAAGCCAAACCCCACAAATTCAGCAAGAACAAAGCAAACAAGCCTGTGGCAAGAATTAGGAGACAAATCCTTTTGTGACTAGGTTTTTGGGTGTTCTTACATATAAATGGCCAATTTCTGCCTTCAGAAAGTAGAGCTAAAAATAGGTTTTAATGTACAGGTAAATAAATAGCCCATTTTTTCTCCAAAGCAGCTCCTTTCCTAGTTATCATTATGTTCTCCCATTGATGTTTTAGGTCCATCTCAGTCTAATCAGCTCCCTTCAATCCAAAGTTCCCTGCACTGGTCCCCAGCCAACATCCTTGCCTACAAAGGTTACAGATGTTTTAACAACTTGGCACCAACTCTTCCAGAACGTTGCTGTGTGTATAGAAAAAAAAAGGGCTGATGAAAAATTTAGCAGAGATTTTTAGCAACCTTATTAAGATTTAAAGAACTATTTGAGATGGCAGAACAGTGGAGATGTTCACTGGAACCTGGCTGATCACCAAAAGGAAGAAGCAGCACTGAATCATAGGAAATGATTGTGACTATGTGGAGAATGAGAGCTCTGGGTGATTGAAGGTCCCTTCCAAGAGCTAGCCACTTCTGTCCACCCATCCTACATGGCTCCTTCTCTGCTTATCATATCTATTGTGTATTCTGTTAAGCATATCCAGTAATACAACAGGGTCAGCCCAGATAATACTTCCTAGCTTGTTACTGCCTAGTTCTCATCTCATTTTAGAGAAGCACAACAAGATTTGTACTCCTCCCTCCCTGGCAGGCATGCCAGGCTCCAAGTCCAGCGGAAGGCACAACTATCCAGTGTGATGAGGAGTGTAGGTTGGTTGTAAACACCTTGGGCTGACAACATGTGGTTTGGGAAAAAACCAAAAAGGACAGAACAGGCTGAAAGAATTGGGGCTGTTCAGCCTAGAGAGGAGAAGGCTCTGGGGGGGACTTCATAGCTACATTCCAATATGTGAAGGGGACCTACAGGAAGGCTGGGGAGGAACTGTTCAGAAGGGCTTGTGATAGAAGGAGGGGCTATGGTTTGAAAATTGATCAGGGCAGATTTAGGTTGGACATCAGGAGGAAGTTCTGCACAAGGAAATATTGGAACAGGTTGCCCAAGGATGTGGTTGAGGCTCCATCCCTGCAGACATTCAAGGTCAGCCTTGATGTGTTCCTGTACAGCCTGCTGACTGCAGGGGGATTGCACAAGATGGCTTTTGAGGGTCTCTTCCAAGCCAGTGCAATCTGTAAATATCAGCTGAGCACAAGGCTGTGACAAGTTTTTAGCCCCAGGGAAGGTGTTGCCCATTAGCCTAGCCCTCAGCATCACCTATCTTTAACTCTCTAACCATGTTAATATGGGATTGGTTATTTCCAACCCGATGCAGTCTGTGAAGCTGTGTAGCTGTGACAAAGTTGAGAAATGACATCATTTTCAGACTACCCTAAACTATGCTTTTTGCTCCTGATGCCAGCTTGGACAAGAGAGAGTGACTGTCAGATTGCTGTGACCCGGTGAATGAAGGCCAGGGTTGTGCAGGACAGATCAAAGTTTGTTTCTTAAAAATATAAGCCAGAAACCAAGATCTGGCTCATTAACCCCCTGTCTTTTAAACTGATGAGCTCTAAGTGAGGGTAAAGATACTCACTGCAGCACAAAATAGCAGTGTAGCAGTTTTTCAGCATGAACAATATCATTTGTAATAAAAATCAGAGAGATTAGCCTCTGGGTGCAGAAGAGGACTAGGGGGATAGTGCACATGGCCTGAAGGAATTCTGATCCTAACTCTAAATAATTCTCTGCTAATTCTGAAGAAACTGCAGCAGTATGAGTATGGGTGAGGAGTGGGTCAAGAGCAGTCTGAAGGAGAAGGGCTTGGGGGTGTCAGCTGATGACAAACTCCCCACAAGCCAGCAATAGTCGCTGGCAGCCCAGCACACAGCTGCCTGCTGGGTTGCATCCAAAGCAGGGAGAGCAGCAGCACAGGAAGGAGATTCTGCCCCTCTACTCTGCTGAGACCTCACCTTCATCACTGCCTCCAGTTCTGGTGCCCCCAGCACAAGGAGCACATGGAGCTGCTGGAGCAGGTTCAGAGGAGGCTACAAAGAATGGTCAGAGAGCTTGAGTAGCTCCCCTATGGGGACAGGCTGGGAGAGTTGGGACTGTTTAGCCTGGAGAAGAGAAGGCTCCAGGGAGACCTTAGAGCATCCTTCCAGTACCTGAAGGGGCTACAGGAGAGCTGGGGAGGGACTTTTTATAAGGGCTTGTAGTGACAGGATGAGGGCTTTCTTTCCAGTGAGGGTGGTGAGACACTGGAAAGGTTGCCCAGGGAGGCTGAGAATGTCCTCTCCCTGGAGGTGTTCAAGGCCAGGTTGGTCAGGCCATTGGGTGACCTGGGCTAGTGGGAGGTGTCCTTGTGTGTGGCAGGAGGGTTAGAACTAGATGATCACAAATGTCCCTTCCAACCCAAACTATTCTGTGAATCTATGAATCTGTGATCTACAGGATTAGGATGAGGATGCTCAGGATCAGGATGAGCAGGATCAGGCCAGAAAACTCATTCTGGAAGGTGAAAGGTATGGAGGCAATGCTACAGAGCCTGCTGCATAGCTTCAGGCATTTGTTTAAGTAGACATTGCCATTATAGTTAATCACTTTGTGCTAATAAGAAAAGCTCGTCTTAATACTGTTCTGGTTTTGTGAGATACTGCCTTAATCAGAACTCATAATTAGTTAATAAGTTAATTCAGGTTTTGCTCTATGATACCTCAGTGTCATCAGCAAAGCAGAAATTTAGTTTAGTGTTTAATGCTAGTTTACTCCTTTCTTTTTCTTTCCTTTGTCTTTCCTTTTTCTTTGTCTTTTCTCTTTTCTTTTCCCTCTTCTTTTATTTTCTCTCTTCTCTCTTCTTTTCTCTTCTCTCTTCTTTTCTCTTCTCTCTTCTTTTCTCTTCTCTCTTCTTTTCTTTTCTCCTTTTCTTTTCCCTCTTCTTTTCTTTTTCCTCTTCTTTTCTTTTCCCTTTCTAGATTGTTTTATGATCTTGAGCCTTTCTGACTTTGCACTTACACCATTGTGTAGTGAGGGAGTAACTATGGTAGAATCACCAGATTCAGTCTGAGGTACTGGAGGGTAGAAGTGACCACACTAATCTTTGTCACTAAGTCATTGCAAAGGGTGCAGCAAAGGCCTGCAGAGGTGACTAGGGCACTAGAACATCTGTCTTGTGAAAAGAGGCTGAGGGACTTGTGGCTTTTTAGCCTGGAGAGGAGAAGACTGAACTGGGATCTTATTACTAGTTAGAAATGTTGAAAGGGTGGGTAGTCAGGAGGATGGGGTCTGTCCTTTTTTTCAGTGATGCCCAGTGACAGGACAAAAAGTAATAGGCACAAAATGGAGCGTAGGAAGTTCCATCTAAACATGAGAAGCATCTTCTTTCCTTTCAGCATGGTGAAGCACTGGAATGAGCTGCCCAGAGAGGTTGTAGAGTCTCCGTCTCTGGAGACTTTCAAAACCCATCTGGAATCCATCCTGTGCAACCTGCTCTAGGTGAACCTGCTCTAGTGAGGAAGTTGGATCAGATGATCTCCAGAGGTCCCTTCCAGCCCCTCCTGTGCTGTGAAACCCCATCAGTCTCCTAAATCTTATTATTCCTCACATGGCCTTTTTTCCCTGACCCAATCAATTTCAGGGAACAACAAAAGTTAGTTCCTGGAGCAAAAGTATTCAGCCTTTCCCTTATCCACAGCAGATGGAGTTTTTAAGACTCCTTGTGGATTATGCAGCGTTGCCTTCTCATTTAGGGCCAAGCACAAAGAGCATTATCATACGTGAAGCTACTTTACAGTAACTTCTCCCAATTAAAATAAAAAGTGAAAAGATTATGCCACAGAGCTTTAATAGCCACTCAGCAGATTTGATAATGCCACTGCTGTCGGTACCATGCTCACCACTCTAATAGCTGAACAGATGCAGCTCACTAGAGCACCACATGGTCTGCAGCAGCAGGGAGTCCCATTTTACAAGTTGCTTTTGGTTTATTTCTTTCCCAGAGAGCCTTCCCTGACATCCTGAGGTTCTGTAGTGTTTTGATTTGCTATTCAGCAAACGGGGGGGGGAATAAAACAAAGGCAAGGGGGAATTCTGCACTGCTTGTTTTCAGGGCAAAGAGTGGGGGGTTGGCTTTTTAGTGGCAGCACTGTGAAGCTGCTAATCAAACTACATCCAGAGAAGGGCAATGAGGCTGGGGAGAGGCCTCGAGCACAATCCCTGTGAGGAGAGGCTGAGGGAGCTGGGATTGTTTAGCCTGGAGAAGAGGAGGCTCAGGGGAGACCTTATTGCTCTCTACAACTACCTGAAAGGTGGTTGTAGCCAGGAGGGGGTTGGTATCTTCTCCCAGGCAACCAGCACCAGAACAAGAGGACACAGTCTTAAGCTGTGCCAGGGGACATTTAAGCTTGAAGTGAGAAGAAAGTTCTTCACTGAGAGAGTCATTGGCCATTGGAATGTGCTGCCCAGGGAGGTGGTGGAGTCACCATCCCTGGAGGTGTTCAAGGGGGGACTGGACATGGCACTTGGTGCCATGAGGTCTTTGGACTTGCTGATCTTTGAGGTCTCTTCCAGCCTTACTGATTCTATGATAAAATAAGGCACATTTTAATTCAAAATTGGTCATTTCTTGATCTGAAAAGGGTTGGATGTTAGTAGGTAGCCTGCCTCTTCATGCACAGGTTGCTGGTGGGATAGCAACTGCTGGGGTTTTTTTGTTGTTCTTTTGGGGGTTTTTTGTGGGTTTTTGTTTTGTTTTTTTTTTTGGAGGGGGCTTCAAGCTTGGGGACTTCTTTTATGATATTTTTTTTTTAATTGCCAGGTTTTGTGTACACGTCTGCAAGTCTCTTTGCACAGCAAGCAATAACTCTGGGCTGTAGTAGTGCCATGGGATGATGCTGCGGTTGTTCGGTGCTTCTAGATTTGCTCTCCACGGAGCAATTCATAGGAGCATTTTGTGAAGGCTTTCCAATCTCCTAATTGCTTGTCTGGAAAAACACCTGAGTGTATGCTCTGAGGCTAAAATAAGATGGCTGTGCACTTTATTCTGAAAAATCATGGGATAATATACAGAGTAGATAATGAAACCTTGCCTGTGCCATTTGGTTATCTGTTTCCAGGAAACCTATAATAAAAGATGGGAATAAGACAGAAGTGCTGCAAGAATTAAATGATCTATCCTCTATTACCTGGCTCCTAAATAAACACAGAAACTCCCTTGGTTATGTTTCCTATTCCTTATTAACATGGTTAGAGAGTTAAAGATAGGTGATGCTGAGGGCTAGGCTAATGGGCAACACCTTCCCTGGGGCTAAAAACTTGTCACAGCCTTGTGCTCAGCTGATATTTACAGATTGCACTGGCTTGGAAGGGACCCTCAAAGGTCGTCTTGTCCAACCCTCCTGCAGTCAGCAGGGACACCTCCAATTAGAGTAGGCTGCCCAGGGCCACGTGTCTCCAGGGATGGGGCCTCAACCACATCCCCAGACAACCTGTTCCATTATGTCACCACTCTCATTGTACAGAGTTTCCTCCTGATGTCCAACCTAAATCTGCCCTGCACCACTTCCAAACCATTTCCCCTCATCCTATCCCCACAGGCCCTTCTAAACAGTCCCTCCCCAGCCTTCCTGTAGGTCCCCTTCAGATATTGAAATGGATCTCTAAGGTGTCCCTGAAGCCTTCTCTTCTCCAGGCTGAACAGCCCCAATTCTTTCAGCCTGTCTTCATAGCCCTCTGATAATCTTGGTGGTCCTCCTCTGGACCTGCTCCTGCAGGTCCATGTCTCTGTTGTGTTGAGGGTCCCAAGAGGTAGACACAGCACTACAGGTGAGGTCTCAGCAGAGTGGCAGAATCCCCTCTCTTCATCTCTGGCCAGGCTGCTTTGGATGCAGCCCAGGCTGCCATTTACCTGATCAGCTGCAAGTGCCTTTTGCTGGCTCATGCCCTGCCTCTCATCCACCGGCACCCCCAAGACCTTTCCTGCTGGGCTGCTCACAATCTCATCATCCCCCATCTGCTTTGGAAGACATTTAAGACTTCTGGGTTTGTATTCCTAATCTACTTTTTCAATATTTTGCTGGCTCTTTAAACTGGCATTCCTAAGGCATTGATTTTCTTTTCTTCTTTCTTGCTTTCCACTGCACATTCAAACTCAAAAAGAACCCCACCCATCGTTCTTGACACAGCTGTAGTGTGGTACATGATGACACCAAGCTGTGCTAGTGTGGGAGGAGGGGAGATAGGGGTTGAAAGCACTGTGGAGAGCTGATTAAAATTCAAAATGAGCCTCATAAAGTGGAGACATACTCTGAAATCAGAAGGATGAATTTTCACAAAGGAAAGCGCCAAGTTCTGTACCTAAGATGGAAAAACATTGCAATGCACAGCTCTGAAATGAGGAATAATTGTGGCCAAGAAGCAGTTCTACAGAAAAGATTGGGATGTTACAGCTGATTGCAACTTGCTGCAGGGGCAGGCATCTAGTCTGAGATGAGTTGACAACACCTGGGGTGGTAGAGGAGTTAGGGAAGTTAACTCAGTGCTCCTGGGACCTTAGTTGGAGGAATGTGTCCTGGTTGGAGTGCTCAGCTTTGCAAAGGAGGTAAGCAAAATAGACAGCTTGGGGGGGAAGAAAAAATTGCTCTGTATCTTAGTTTAATTAATGTAGCCCTTCAAACAAGGTTGAAAGAATGGGTTCTGGTGTGTTTGGAAAAGAGAGGGAGTGAGCAGGTGTGCAAAGTGACTTGGAACAGCTCTCTTCTGAGATGAATTGACAGCACCTGGGGTGGTAGAGGAGTTAAGGAAGTTAATTCAGGGCTGCTGGGACCTTAGTTGGAGGAGTGTGTCCTGGTTGGAGTGTCCAGCTTTGTGAAGGAGGTATGCAAAATAGACAACTGTGGGGGGGGGGGAAGAAAAGGTTTCTCTGTACTTGAGTTTAATTAATGTAGCCCTTCAAACAAGGTTGAAAGAATGGGTTCTGGTGTGTTTGGAAAAGAGAGGGAGTGAGCAGGTGTGCAAAGTGACTTGGATTAGCTCTCGGCTGTGATAAACAGGGCTGTGGCTCACTTCACCTCTTTGTAAGGGTAAGATAAGAAGTAGTTGGTTTAATTTGCAACAGTGCTGTCAGGTATTGGATAAAAACCTCCAGCTCTGTGTGGTGGGTGAGCAGTGGAGCAGGCTGTGTAGGCAGTCCCCCTCAGTTTATGCTTTGAAGCTCAGACTCTGTTCCTATGGGTGGTGGAAAAAACATGGAGGCTTCTGCTGCCTGCTTTTGCTGAAGTTAGCTTAGATGTATTTGCTGTTGCCAGTGAGTGATGGGTGGAATGAGGCCTTTTTAGGGGACTAGAACACCTGTTTTACGAAGAAAGGCTGAAGGACCTGCGGCTTTTCATCTTATAGAGGAGGAGACTGAGGGGAGATCTTTGAAATGCTTAAAGGGGGGTGTCAGGAGGATGGGGCTATCCTTTTCTTCAGTGGTGTCAAGTGACAAGAGGTGAAGGGCACAAATTTGAACATAGAAACTTCCATATAAACATGAGAAAGAACCTCTTTATGTTGAGAGTAGCAGAGCAGAGGAACAGGCTGCCCAGAGATGTTGTGGAGTCTCAGTCTCTGGAGATTTTCAAGATCTATCTGGGATCTGTCTTGCGCAACCTGCCCTGGGTAAGCCTGCTGTGCTGGGGGAGTTGGACTAGATCATCTTCAGGCATCCCTTCCAACTTCTGGCATTCTGTGGTTCTTCAGCTTTGTAGTCCCCTTTATGCTGCAGGATTTATCTGGATGGCTCAGGTTGAGGGATGATTTTAGATGAATGCTTAAATGTAAGCATGGTGAGTCACAAAATCAGACAGAATGCCAGGTTGGAAGGGACCCCAAGGATCGTCTGCCCCAACCTTTCTAGGTGATAGTACAGCTGAAATGAGCTGGCCCAGCATCCTGTCAAGCTGAGTCTTCAAACTGCAATGTAAGGGAACCCACTGCTTCCCTTGGGAGAGTGAAATTCTGTTTCCATTTCTTAAGACACAGAAAAGGGAGGCAATAAGTTGCTGCTAAGCATTTTCATTTAGTATCTGTTGGTCTTGGTGTCATCAGCAAACAGCTTGAACCTGCTCTCCTTTTGGCATTTGAACATCTCCTGTTTAATAAGAGCCAGCTGCTCGGCTGCTCTGTGCGGGGAAGAAATTTGGATCCCTATGACTGAGACTTGCTCTCTGGCCAAGCAAAGGCCTGTTTGATGTGTTCTCTCCACTGACTGTTGGCATGTGCCTCCTCTTCAGCTTGTGGGAAAAGGTGGTGGTGATGTAACTGCCTTTGCCTCCTCACCCACCTCTCAAATGTTAGCAAGCATTTGCTTTGCTTGCTGCGTGGGAGGAGTGAAGTAATCCGAACCGTCCTGATGTAAATCCAAAATAACCTGAACAAGCTAAACAGATTACTGAGCAGAACTCACGGATTCTGCTGCAAGGTTAATGTGCACTTGGGGTGACTGTAGTTTTTTCAGGGGGTTGAGTTGTTTGGCCGGCTGAGTGCTGCAGTGAGAGCTGCACAGCTCTGTTGTGATGTTTTGTTCATGCAGATTACCGCTCACAAATAAAAGGAGATAGGCTTCCCTGTTCCATTTTGAGAAGAGAATGTCTGCTTCCTGAACATTCCTAAATAGAAGGAGCTACTTCTGATGAGGCTTTCTAATGATTTTTCACCAAAATATTGATTAAAAAGATGTCCTCTAGCTATTTGTTAGCACGGTTTTGGGCTCGTATCTTAAGAGCTGAGTGCACTTGAAGCATGTAAAAGATTTTCCTCTTTTCAGTGCTGTTCTCTGGGATAAATCTTGAAGATCTGTCCCTACCTTTGTCAGCAGACTATTCTGAGGCTGCCTCTGGAGCAAAGGCAGAGTATTGCCATGAGCACCAGCCATGCTGCATCTGAAGGGACTTGGTCCAAGCTAAGCTGGCTTGGGTTTGGATTGTCACTTTGCAGTAACAGCAGATGGTGGTCTGCTTAGATGTGAGTCAGAAGCATTGCTCTTTTTCTGCTCTCAGCCATGTGCAGTAGAGCAGGAATTGATGACACCAAACTGAAGTGCAGTAGACTCACTTGAGGGAAGTGATGCCATCCAGAAGGACCTTGACAGGTTTGAGAAGTGGGCCAGTGCCAACTGTGTGATATTCAACAAGTCAAAGTGCAAGGTCTTGCATCTCCCTTTAAGCCAAGGGAGAGCAGGGTTAGACTGGATCTTAGGAAGAAGTTCTTCAGTGCAAGGGTGGTGAGACTCTGGAATAGGTTGCTCAGAGTCATGGATGCCCCCTCCCTAGGGGTGTTCAAGGCCAGGTAGATGAGACCTCAAGCAGCCAAGTCTTGAGAGGTGTCCCTGCCCATGACAGGGGGTTTGGAGCAGATGACCTCTGAGGTCCCTTCCAATCTGAGCTCCTCTGTGATGATTTCCCTCTGTGCCAAGGAAGGGAAACCTCCCCTGCTTGTGTCACCCCATCCTTTAATCCCACTTTTGAACTGCCTTCTCCCTGGGCTGTGTCAGGTAGCTTCATCAGCTACTTTGCAGTTCAGCTGTGAAGGCCGGTGATGGATTTGCATTATTGCCCCAATATTAGGTGTCTTCCAGGCTGATAATCTATGTCCTTCCATCGACTTGGAAGCAAAGCCATGAATAAAATGCTTGCTGTTGCAGTGTCAGGACTGTCACTTTATCTGTCTCGTCACAGGGATGTTGTTCAACATTTCTAATTATGATATTAATCTTCACTCTCCCCTGACACAGGTGCAATATCAGGAAGCCGACTGCATGACAGATTTATTACTTTTGACCCTTGGAGGCACCAGTCACAAACATTTTGGGTTTGCCAACACCTAATTGGTTCCCTGTAGTCCTCTCCCTGAAAATTCCTGTGAGATTCAGGCTGCATTTCCTTTTTTTTCCCCCCGTAATGTACAATCATGTTCAAAATCAAGACAGGGAAGTAGTCTTGCATGAATCATGTTCTCCCACACATGTACTGCTCATAAAGTGATTAGCAGAAACTTTCTTTGCATTGTTACTTCTTTCTTTCTTTTTTTCCTTCCTCCTTTCTTTCTTTTTTTTGGGAGATTATAGTCAGGATTCTTTTCTGCATCTGATTTATTCCCAAATCAGCCCTATGCTACTTACTGACTTGGAGTAATTTTTTTTCCCCCCCTCTCTTTCATTATTTTTTAAGTGTTAGCTTGCAAGAGAGTTCCTAATCACAAGCAAATGACTTCCCTGTGGTGAGTTGGAGGGTGTAGAGAAAGCAAAGTATATTCATGGAAGCACTTCAGGAGGTGGAGAAGGTGGTGGAGCCCTCCCTCCATCCCACTCTGCTGAACCTCCCCTTGGACCTGACTGGTTTTGAGAGCTGCTAAATTATGGTATCAAGGGAGAAATTGGTACTCATCCTTTTGGTCTTGTTGGGAAGGTAATAACACTGCTTTGAGTGCTAATGCTGATTTTTTTGGGGGTTAATAGGCCCTGCTGCTCCTGCTTGGCTGCCTCTCTTGTAAATGTTCAAGGCATGATGCTAGTATTTTGGGGTCTTCCTCCACTTTGAGCACTTACACCTATCTTGGGAAAATCTCTAAGGGTTTTCAAACTTCAGTTATTTTGATCTAATATAGGTTAAAATCTAACCCTTGTAGATCAAGGGCTACCCATTTAGTAACTGTATGTTTCTGCTCACCACAAGGAACTGCATGTAGGAAGAGAAGAGAGGTGATCTGCTCTGTGTGAGTCAGAAATTGGTGGTTTTCCAGTCTCATTTCTCAATGGAAACTGGAGTAAGGAAATGTTTTGGGATTGGGATGCAACATACAAGTAAGGCAAAAGGACTCATTTATCTGCACCACAAACCAGTTGGTGATGACTTCAATGAGACTGAGAAAAACATAGATTAAAATCTTGTGTCCACTTAGTTCAGTGGGACCTGCTCCAGACTACCCCAGATTATTTCATAGTTTCATAGTTTCATAGTTTCATTCAGGGTTGGAAGGGACCACAAGGATCATCTAGTTCCAACCCCCCTGCCATGGGCAGGGACACCCCACACTACATCAGGCTGGACAGAGCCTCATCCAGCCTGCTCTTAAACACCCCCAGGGACGGGGCCTCGACCACCTCCCTGGACAACCCATTCCAGGGTTTCACCACTCTCATGGTGAAGAACCTCCTCCTCACATCCAGCCTGAATCTCCCCACCTCCAGCTTCATTCCATTCCCCCTAGTCCTATCACTACCTGATATCCTGAGAAGTCCTTCCCCAGCCTTCCTGTAGGCCCCCTTCAGATACTGGAAGGCCACAATTAGGTCACCTCGGAGCCTTCTCTTCTGCAGACTGTACAGCCCCAACTCCTTCAGTCTGTCCTCACAGGAGAGGTGCTCCAGCCCTCTGATCATCCTCGTGGCCCTTCTCTGGACACGTTCCAGCACCTCCACATCCCTCTTGTAATAGGGGCTCCAGAACTGGACACAGTACTCCAGGTGGGGTCTCACCAGGGCTGAGTAGAGGGGGAGGATCACCTCCCTCGACCTGCTAGCCACACTTCTCCTGATGCAGCCCAGGATCTGATTGGCTTTGCGGGCTGCAAGTGCACACTGAGAGCTCATGTTGAGCTTTTTGTCCACCAGCACCCCCAAGTCTCTCTCCTCAGGGCTATCCTCCAGCCAGTCACTGCCCAGCCTGTATTTGTGCCTGGGATTGCCTCGACCCAGATGCAGGACCCTGCACTTGCTCTTATTGAACTTCATGAGGTTGGCCTGTGCCCACCTCTCCAGCCTGTCAAGGTCCCTCTGGATGGCCTCCCTTCCCTCCAGCGTGTCTGCTGCACCACACAGCTTGGTGTCATCAGCAAACTTGCTGAGGGTGCACTCAATGCCACTGTCCATGTCCCCCACAAAGATGTTGAATAAGACAGGTCCCAGGACTGATCCCTGAGGGACTCCACTTGTCACTGGCCTCCACTGGGACATGGAGCCATTGACAGCCACTCTTTGGGTGCGGCCATCAAGCCAGTTCCTTATCCATCTAGTGGTCCACCAATCAAACCCATGTGTCACCAGTTTGGAGACCAGGATGTGGTGTGGGACAGTGTCAAAGGCTTTGCTCAGGTCCAGGTAAACGACATCAGTTGCTTGCCCCTCATCTATTAATTTTGTCACCTGCTCATAGAAGGCCACCAGGTTGGTCAGGCAGGATTTGCCCTTGGCAAAGCCATGCTGACTGTTCCCAATCACCTCTTCACTATTCTTTTGAGCGAGTAGTGACTCCAGGAGGATCTGTTCCATGATCTTTCCAGGCACAGAGGTGAGACTGACTGGCCTGTAGTTCCCTGGTTCCTCCTTCTTGCCCTTTTTGAAGATGGGGGCAATGTTTCCCCTTTTCCAGTCTGTGGGGACTTCACCAGACTGCCAGGACTTTTGAAATATAATAGAGAGGGGTTTAGCAACCTCATCTGCCAGTTCTCTCAGTACCCGTGGGTGTAACCCGTCGGGTCCCATGGACTTGAACACTTTCAGGTTCTTCAGATGATCACGAACCTGATCTGCACTTACAATGGGCAGTTCTTCCTCCCCGTCCCTGGCTTTGACTTCCATAACATCAGGAGTGTGGCTAGAGGCCCTTGCAGTGAAGACTGAGGTAAAGAAGTTATTAAGTACCTCAGCCTTTTCCTCATCACAGGTGACCATGTCACCATTTTCCTTTCTGAGGGGGCCCACACCTTCCCTAGTCTTCTTCTTCCCATTAATATACCTGTAAAAGTTCTTAGTATTCCCTTTAATCTCCCTGGCTAGATTCAACTCAAACTCTGCTTTGGCTTTCCTAACCAGGACTCTTGCTGCTCGGGCAGCTTCCTTGTATTCCCCCTGTTCTACCTGTCCTTCCCTCCACTTCCTGTAGAGTTTCCTTTTAAGTAGCTTGAGGATTTTCATTATGAACTTTTGGCTTGCTTTGGTGATTGAATCTTTGCTTCATTCTGTGTTTCTAAAAAGGTAACATTTAGTTTTAGTGCTATACAGGCTCACAGGATGTTAGGGGTTGGAAGGGACCTCTGGAGATCACTGAATCCAACCCCCCTGCCAGAGCAGGACTATAGACTCTAGCACAGGTTGCACATCCAGATGGGTCTGGAAAGTCTCCAGAGGAGACTCCATAACTCCTCTGGAGACTCTGTTCCAGTGCTCTGTGACCCTCACAGTAAAGAAGTTCCTCCTTGTGCTGAGGTGGAACCTCCTGTGCTGGAGTTTATATCCATTGCCCCTTATCCTAAAATAGGGCACAGGTGAGCAGGGGCTGTCCCTTCCTTCCTGACACCCAGCCCTGAGATATTGTTAGACATTGATCACATCCCCTCTCAGTCTTCTCCTCTTCAGAGTAACCAGCCCCAGGTATTTAGAATAAACTATTTATTTAGAATAAACCAAACCAGGCTGGAAGAGACCTTCAAGATCATCGTGTCCAACCTTTCAACCAATCCAACCCACCTAAACAACTAACCCATGGCACCAAGCACCCCATCAAGTCTCCTCCTGAACACCTCCAATGATGGTGACTCCACCACCTCTCTGGGCAGCCCATTCCAATGGGCAATCACTCTCTCTATATAGAACTTCTTCCTAACATCCAACCTAAAATCTCAGCCTTTCCTCATAAGGCAGTGCTCCAGTCCCTTCATCGTCCTGGTAGCTCCCCGTTGGACACTCTCCAGCATATCCATGTCCCTCTTGGAGTGCCCAGAACTGGATGCAATGTTCCAGGTGTGGCCTCACTAGGGCAGAGTGGAGAGGGAGGAGAACCTCCCTGGATCTGCTGGACACACTCCTCTTAATGCACCCCAGGATCCCATTTGCCTTCTTGGCCACCAGGGCACATTGCTGTCCCATGAAGCACTTCTTGTCCACCAGGACACCGAGGTCCTTCTCCATGGGGCTGCTCTCTAGCAGATCACCACACTGGGAAGGAAAGAGGTTTTCAAAACCTTCTTCTTTTATTTTTCCTTTTTTTACTTACTATTTGTAAAAGTTATTGTTTTGTAGGCACTCTTAGTGGGAAAAAACCAACAACAACATATTCTATATATTGATTACAAAATGGTCCTATTTATTCTATGATCATTAGAGTCCTGAGTGCTATTGCTTGTTGTTGCTAAATCCAGAATCAATTTAGCAATGACTTCCTTTTGGAAGTTCAGCCAGAATTCAGGATGGAGATTTCCTTTCTGTCTTGTTAACATTAAAAAAAGAGAATCCCTGCCTGCTGTTTCTGGAACTGTTTGTGAATGCAGGAGGCAAGGAACTTGCAGAGCACTGCAAGAGTTGTGCAACCTTAGAGCCATATGAAAAGAACAACATCACTGTGCACCACCTCTTAAAGTGAGACACCACACAATTGCACTTCCCAGAACCCACTGTCTGCTTCCAAAGACCTCCATCTTTGTCTAAATCCCTTAATACCACTGCACTTACTACATCTCCTTAGCACAACTAAATAATTGAACAAGGGAGGTGATGATGAAGCACCGTAGTGATGGAACAGACAGAGCAATTGGGTGAAACATTCTCCTTCATGTTGTAGCGGGATATATCCCTAGCTGTGAAAGAGGCCTTTCCATTTTTTATTACTAATTTGAGCCACCTGAGGTATTTGCTTGATTTATTAACACCCCCAGGAAAACACAGGCAAGGTAATGATTTTCCATATCCATCACTTGTTATAAAACTTCTGAAACGATTTAATGATCCTAACCAAAAATTAACACGGTGGAGGCATTAATGCGTACATGGAAGAGGGTTTTAAAAGGGGGTTTAATGGTTTAAGAATAAATAACCTCTTAAAATCCAGCTGCAACTCCTCCTTTTTTTCCCCCCCTTTTATTTCCTGCTCTTAATGAATTCCTGCTATATGTATTTCAAGGCTCTAAAATTAGATGGAGAGCGAAGTTGGTTGGTTTGGTTTCTATCGACCACTGTGCAATTAAGAGGGTATTTGTGATGGGATGAGTGTAAAGGGAGAAAACTCTCACCATTGTCCATGTGAAAACAGTTTGGTTACTTTTTCCTCCATGTAGTAGAAAATAAGTAAGTATGGGTTACAACTAAAGAGCCTGAGCTCAGATCCTCTTCTAAATGAAGCCTGGTAGAAGGAAGTTCTTCACAGAAAGAGAGATTGGCCATTGGAGTGGGCTGCCCAGGGAGGTGGTTGGGTCCCTGGAGGTGTTCAAGAAAAGCCTGGATGAGACACTTAGAGCCATAGTCTGGTTGATTAGTTAGGGTTGGGCGATCAGTTGGATTTGATGATCTTGGAGGTCTCTTCCAACCTGGCTGATTCTGTGATTCTGTGCATTGACTGTTTCAGCTAAAGCAAATGTATCATGCTGGAACATGTCCAGAGAAGGGCCACAAGGATGAGCAGAGGGCTGGAGCACCTCTCCTGTGAGGACAGGCTGAGAAAGTTGGGATTGTTCAGTTTGGAGAAGAGAAGACTCTAAGGAGACCATGTTGTGACCTTCCAGTACCTGAAGGGGACTACAAGAAAGCTGGGGAGGGACTTTTTAGGGTGTCAGGGAGTGATAGGACTGGGGGGAATGGATCCAAGCTAGAGGAGGGGAGATTGAGATTGGATGTTAGGAAGAAGTTCTTCCCCATGAGGGTGGTGAGAGACTGGCACAGGCTGCCCAGGGAGGTGGTGGAAGCCTCATCTCTGGAGGTTCTTGAGGCCAGGCTGGATGTAGCCGTGAGCAACTTGCTCTTGTGTGAGGTGTCGCTGCCCATGGCAGTGGGGCTGTAAGCAGATGGTCTTTGAGGTCCCTTCCAACCCTGAGCGTTCTGTGATTCTGTAGTCTACAGCTTTTAATATGTGCTGTGTGATTCTCACTGAAAAGCATAAATGAATTTTAAATTTACACCTGTGGCTTCTGCACGCACACACACAAAATATCCTGAGGAAGAGGTGTCAGGCTTGATTGCTTGAAAATTTATTATAACTACATTACATCTCAAAATTATTACATTGGATGCCAATTTCTATTATTTTCACAAGGTCCATTCAGTTTAATTATCATTCACCACTCAAGTATACCATTCTCTTCATGTCCCTCTTCAAATTATTCTTGCTTTTGCTTTAGTAGCTATTTATGAGTCACAGAAAGTACACCTAATTAATACCTCTGCACATTGCTACAATTAAACATTAATCAGATTTGATTTTTAGAGTAATGTGCTACCAGTCTTCTAATCTTCTGTGTTACGACCTGATAAAAATTTCATTACCCTAGTTATAAAGTTCTCAATGGGGAAGGAATTTCCATTTAGTACACAGTGATGTCTCCTACACAAGTGTTACTCCTCCTACAGCTCTGCAGATAAATCTGGTAGAATCACAGAATGGTCTGGGTTGGAAGGGACCTCCAAAGGTCATCCAGTCCAACCCCCTCTGCAGTCAGCAGGGACATCCTCAACTAGATCAGGTTGCTCACAGCCCTGTGGAGCCTCACCTTGATTATCTCCAGGGATGGGACCTCAATCACCTCCCTGGGCAACCTGTTGCAGGAGGTGATCCTCCCCCTCTACTCAGCTCTGGTGAGACCCCACCTGGAGTACTGTGTCCAGTTCTGGAGCCCCTATTACAAGAGGGATGTGGAGGTGCTGGAACGTGTCCAGAGAAGGGCCACGAGGATGATCAGAGGGCTGGAGCACTTCTCCTATGAGGACAGACTGAAGGAGTTGGGGCTGTTCAGTCTGGAGAAGAGAAGGCTCCGAGGTGACCTCATTGTGGCCTTCCAGTATCTGAAGGGGGCCTACAGGAAGGCTGGGGAGGGACTTCTCAGGATCTCAGGTAGTGACAGGACTAGGGGGAATGGAATGAAACTGGAGGTGGGGAGATTCAGGCTGGATGTGAGGAGGAGGTTCTTCACCATGAGAGTGGTGAAACCCTGGAATGGGTTGTCAAGGGAGGTGGTCGAGGCCCTGTCCCTGGAGGTGTTTAAGAGCAGGCTGGATGAGGCTCTGTCCAGCCTGATCTAGTGTGGGGTGTCCCTGTCCATGGCAGGGGGGTTGGAACTGGATGATCCATGTGGTCCCTTCCAACCCTGAATGAAACTATGAAAAGCAGTGAGTCCAGAGATGGAGAGAGGGGATTCTGCCACTCTGCCCTGCTGAGACCTCACTTGCAGTGCTGTGTCCAGCTCCTGGGGCCCCCAAAGCAAGGCAGTGCTGCTGTAGACACCACACAGGCTGTGAACAGAGAAAACAAACAGAATCTTTCAGTGTCCCCATAAGCAATATGGTTTCCTTGATGTCTGCAGGGAGGATGCTGAATGTGAGCTACACTGTGGTCCAGAACCCAGAAAGAAAAATGCCCTTAGTGTTGTGTTCTATTTGGAAGTTGTGTCTGTTGGAGTTTGGTTTTGCTTTGTCCCCTTTAAATTTTGCATACTTGGGGCTTATCTGTTTAAGAGGTAGCTCCCAATTGTTCCCTGCTGTGACATTTTTATATTAACATTCATGGTTATTTGCTTATTTTTCTGAGGGCTCAGTCTCTCTCTATTGTTTCATCCTTCAGGTACTACATCACTCATGATTATATTCCTACTGTGCTTGTCATCAAACCTCTGCAAAGCCCTATTCATAAAATGTTGTTTTTATTGAGTTTTCCCAAGGTTTTAATGAAGACTAAATACCTGCTATGTTGGTGAGCTCACCAAGAGATTCTGCTGCAGGATCAATCATAAAGAAGTGTAATAATGTTGTGAGGAGGGAGAGAATCCTAGAACAGCTTAGGTTGGAAGGAGCCTCAGAGATCACCTCCTCCAACCTCCCTGCCATGGGAAGGGATGAATTAATTCATTTTATCTCTTAAAGGCTGTTTGGAATAAGGGAGTAAAAATCTCATTCAGAGACTAAAAACAACATTAAAAAAACATAAACCTGAACCAGTCATTTGGGCTATACCTCCAAAGACAGAGCTCTGAATTGACTTTCCTCTGGGGTCCTCCCCCAGAGCTGGTCCTCCCCCAGAGCTGTTCCTCCCCCAGAGCTGTTCCTCCCCCCTGCTATTCTTAACATCTACTGGTTATTAGAAATAGTCATGGGCACAAGGTAGAGCTTTGAAGAAGTAAAGTTTTAAGGTTGTTCTCATTTGTTGTTAACACCAGCATATATGGTACTCATGCGCTGATCAGGGGTCCTCTGCAACACTGATGATGGGCAAAGATGGAAAGTTCGGAGTATGCGCTCTTTTGTGGAGACCTAAACATTCTGGTCTTCAACAGAGGGGTTTCTGTTCCTCTATTCTGCTCCTGTAAGACCTCACCTGTAGTACATGGTCCAGCTGTGGGGCTCTCCAACACAACAGAGACATGGACTGGCTGGAGTGGGTCCAGAGGAGGGCCACCAGGATGATCAGAGGGCTGGAGCACCTCTCCTATCAAGACAGGCTGAAAGAATTGTGGCTGTTCAGCCTGGAGAAGAGAAGGCTCTGGGAGACCTCAGAGCTGCATTTCAATATTTGAAGGGGACCTACAGGAAGGGACTGTTTAGAAGGGCCTGTGGTGATAGGACAAGGGGCAATGGTTTGAAACTGGAGCAAGAGGAGATTTAGGTTGGACATGAGGAGGAAGTTCTGCACAATGAGGATGGTGAAATAGTGGAACAGGTTGCCCAGGGATGGGGTTGAGGCCCCATCTCTGGAGACATTCAAGATCAGCCTTGGTGGGTCCTGGTCAGCCTGCTCCAGTTGCAAGTGTCCCTGCAGGGGACTGCTGGGGGATTGGAAAAGAACCCTTTGAGGGTTCCTTCCAACTCAGTGCAATCTGTGACTCTATGAATTGTTTCATGCATTTTTCTCTAGAAAATCAAGAGAAATCAAGAACTGGCAACATACATTTTTAACTCATGTTTTTTGTTCTGGCAATCCCTACCTTGAACCCACTGCTGTGCTTTTCATTCTCAATGTATGGCTTATTGGCCTGACCACCATTTACAGCATAAAAGGAGATTCTTTGTTTTGAATGCAGCCAAGCTACTATCAAGAAACAAATAATAAATTGTACATTCAACACCCTTGTAAAAATAATAATAATGGGGAAAAAAATGGACAAGGTCATATTATTGTGGCCTTCCAGTGTCTTAAAGGGGCTACAAGAAAGCTGGGGAGGGACTTTTTAGGGTGTCAGGGAGTGATAGCACTGGGGGGAATGGAGCAAAACTAGAAATGGGTAGATTCAGTTTGGATGTCAGGAAGAAATTCTTCCCCATGAAGGTGGTGAGACACTGGCACAGGTTGCCCAGGGAGGTGATGGAAGCCTCATCTTTGGTGTGTTGTACAAGTCCAAGTGCCGAGTGCTGCGCTTTGGCTACAGCAGTCCCATGCAGAGCTACAGGCTGGGGTTGGAGTGGCTGGAGAGCTCCCAAACAGAGAGGGACCTGGGGGTGCTGATCGACAGCCACTTGAATATGAGCCAGCAGTGTGCCCAGGTGGCCAAGAGGGCCAATGGCATCCTGGCCTGCATTAGGAATAGTGTGGTCAGCAGGAGCAGGGAGGTCATTGTGCCCCTGTACTCTGCTTTAGTTAGGCCACACATTGAGTACTGTGTCCAATTCTGGGCCCCTCAGTTTAAGAAGGACATTGAAACACTTGAAGGTGTCCAGAGAAGGGCAACAAGGCTGGGGAGAGGCCTTGAACACAAGCCCTATGAGGAGAGGCTGAGGGAGCTGGGATTGTTTAGCCTGGAGAAGAGGAGGCTCAGGGGTGACCTCATTGCCCTCTACAACTACCTGAGGGGTGGTTGTGGCCGGGAGGGGGTTGGTCTCTTCTCCCAGGCAACCAGCACCAGAACAAGGGGACACAGTCTCAAGCTGCGCCAGGGGAGGTTTAGACTCGAGGTGAGGAGGAAGTTCTTCACCGAGCGAGTCATTTGTCATTGGAACGGGTTGCCCAGGGAGGTGGTGGAGTCACCGTCCCTGGAGGCATTCAAGAGGAGATTGGACGTGGCACTTGGTGCCATGGTCTAGTCATGGGGTCTGTGTTGATAGGTTGGACTCGATGATCCTCGAGGTCCTTTCCAACCTAAGTTATACTGTGATACTGTGTTTTTTTTAAAGCCAGGCTGGATGTGGCTGTGAACAACCTGCTGTAGTGTGAGATGTCCCTGCCCATGGCAGGGGGGTTGGAGCTAGATTATCCTTGAGGTCCCTTCCAACCCTGACAATTCTAGGATTCTAAATTCCCTTTCTTGGGTGAGCTACCTTGATCACCCAGGAGAACATTTTTTGCTCTGAGTTATTACAAAAGAAAAGAGCAGTGGCTCCTTTTGCCAAGTTTTCTTAGACTTTTGAAATGTTCTGTGATAAATTTCGCAGCATTTTAATGGTCAAGGTCTTACAAGCTTGCATATTTTTTTTTTTCTCCTGAATTTACTGGAAGTGCTGCTGATCTTTAGCAGCAGTTTTTGAAAGGCACTTTTAATGAGAATAAAACTTGCAGAACTTTAAAAGGAGATGTTATTGCTGCTAGTGGGGGAAAAAGATTGTGGTTATTACTTGGGAGGAATTTTTGGTGTGGTTTCAGAGCAGCTGTTCCAGCGGGGTCATAAATAGGAAACTGATTTGATCTTATGTGTTTTGGGGGCACTCACTCCAAGAAGGGTGTTGAGGTGCTGGAGTGGGTCCAGAGAAGGGCAATGAAGCTGGTGAAGGGTCTAGGGAACAGCTGAGGGAGCTGGCATGGTTTAGTCTGGAGAAGAGGAGGCTGAGTGGAGACCTCATTGCTCTCTCCATGTCCCTCAAAGGAGGTTGTAGCCAGGTAGGTGTTGGTCTCTTCTCCATAATAACAACTGATAAGATGAGAGGAAATGGCCTCAAGCTGTACCAGGGGAGGTTTAGTTTGGAGATTAGTAGAAATTTCTTCCCTGAAAGGGTTCTCAAAGGCTGGAATAGGCTGCTCATGAAGGTGGTTGAATGCCCCTTGCTGGAGGTGTTTCAAAGCTGCAGAGATGTGCTGAGAGACATGGCTTATCATCAGATTTGGTAGGGTTAAAGAATGGTTGGACTTGATTATCTTGAAGGTGTTTTCCAACCAGAGCAATTCTATAGATGTGATTTCCCTCAGTCACCCACCCAAAAGTAAGATTTGTTCTTGCAAAGTGAGGGCATAGCTTTGCCTTCTGAGTTTTGAGCAGTCACACTGACTTCACTGAGACCATGTGTAAACCTGAGGAGATTCTGAGTCTTTGGATATGGCTTTTGGGATTTTTTTATTTGCTTAGTTGATTTGGTTTGGGTTTTGTTTGGGTTTCTCTTGGAGTGGGTTGGTTGATTGTGTTGGTTGGTTTGGTTTTGGTTGTTCTGTTTTGTCATTTTGTTTCTTGGGTTTGTTGGTTTGTTTGGCTTGGTTTTCTTTAGGGTTCTTTTTGTTTGGGGTTTTTTTATGTGTGTGTTTTTAGTTTGGGTTTGTTTTATTCAGGATCAGAGACTGAAGCACTGTACCTCCCCTTTTCACCTGGGTATCTGTAGTATCTTGCAGTCTGACACCGAACAGAAATTATTATTAAGCTGTTACCTTTGTACATCAGAAATGAAAGCACAGGAGGACTATTTTGTCCCTCAAATCTTAATGCAAAGTGTGTGACAGAAAGGTTATTGTTTTGCTTGATTTATAGCTTGATTTATAAGCTACTCCCCAAGCAGAAACCCTCTCCAGATAAAGGCACTAATGTAACAGTTTTATTATTCCTTTAAATGTCTCTAGGGTAGTAACTTCTATCCTTTTTCATTCATTTATTTATTTTATTATTATTATTACTTTAATTTCTGGAGCTAAGCCTATGCTTATGTGTTTGTCTCTTAGTTCTGAGCCTTGGGCAAGATGCTGGGCTAGGCAACAGATGACCAGCACAATGCATCTTGATAACCGTGACAGCTCTCTCTTGGCCAAGCTAAAATTCTACCTGGGTAATAGATGAACAAGATGAAACAGTGGAGTGTTTGCTTATGCCTCTAGCAGTAAGGTTCATGGAAGCACAGAATGGTTTGGGTTGTAAGAGACCTTAAAATTACCTAGATCCAACACTCCTGCCATGGGCAGGGACAGGTCCAGTTTGAGGTGGGGTGGTGATGCCTTGTCCAGAAGCAGCCTTTTGTTATTGGGGTAGTTCAAAAGATGCATTATGACTGTTGGAAGCTTTTCATTTTCAAGTAAAAGAGTTTGATATCCAAAGAAAATAGGTTTCTGTAAACCACTGTGTGCAGCAGCTGATCTGTTCTGTTTTCCTTCAACAGCATTTAAACCTACTTTGGAACAAATTTAGGTAGAGAGAGACTTGGGGATGTTTAGTCTGGAGAAGAGAAGACTGAGAGGGGATTTAGTAAATGTTTATAAATATCTGAGGGCTGAGTGTGAAGAGGGAGGGGACAGGCTCTGCTCACTTGCATCCTGTGATAGGACAAGGGGCAATGGATATAAACTACAGCACAGGAGGTTCCACCTCAACATGAGGAGGAACTTCTTCACTGTGATGGTTGTGGACTCTCCTTCTCTGGAGACTTTCAAGACCCATCTGGATGTATTCCTGGGTAATTTGGGCTGGATTCTATGGCCTATGTTTCAGAGGCTGTTACAAGTCTCTGGCCTTGCTTGAATCATCAAAATAACAGCTAGACTTGAGGTCTATGAAGCTGAACAGAAAGTAGTTTCCAACAGGTTAAAATAGCTTTTAAAATTCAGTGGGTTTTATAGCCTGTCCTCAATTCTTAAGTACCTTGAATTATATCCACCTGTGATTGTAATAGCTGGAATGAAGGGAAAAGCACATGGTGCCACCAGTAGTGCTCAGGTGTAAAATTTACAGTTTAGCTGGGTCAAGACCAGGTAAGCTATAGGAATATTAACCAACTGGGGGAGGGAAATTAATGAGGCAGATTCAGTGTGAGTTCAGGCAACTGCCAAAACTGCTAAGTTATGCATGAAGTTCTTCTAACCAAAAAAAAAAAAAAGAGAACAGTTCATGTATTTTCCTGGTGAAAACACCCCTGGATGATTTTTAAGGCCAGGCTGGATGTGGCTTTGGGCAACCTGATCGAGTGGAAAGTGTCCCTCCCCATGGCAGAGAGGTTGCAACTAGATGGCCCTTGAGGTCCCTTCCAACCCTGACAATTCTATGATTCTAAAGTCCCTTCCTTCAGTGAGCTACAAGAAGGCTGGGGAGGAACTTTTTAGGGTGTCAGGGAGTGATAGGACTGGGGAGGATGGAGCAAAACTAGAAATGGGTAGATTCAGCTTGGATGTTAGGAAGAAATTCTTCCCCATGAGGGTGGTGAGACACTGGCACAGGTTGCCCAGAGAGGTGGTGGAAGCCTCATCCCTGGAGGCTTTTGAGGCCAGGCTGGATGTGGCTTTGGGCAACCTCCTCTAGTGTGAGGTGTTCCTGCTGTAGCAGAGGAGTTAAAACTAGATAGTCCTTGAGGTCCCTTCCAACCCTGACTATTTTGTGATCTACATTGGTACATTTAGGATTAGCAGAAAAGCTTCTAGAATGTATAGTTTATTGATGCCTATTTCTGTGGCTGAACCAAAATATTTATAGTAGCTTGTAATGAGTGGATTATTATTCAAAAAACATGCAGGCATTAGAAAAGAGAGAGAAATAGTGGGGATTATTAGGAGCATTCAGCAAAAGAGAGGCTGTCTCTTAGTAGTTTCCTCTTTCTCTAGTCATTATCACTGCAGCTGTGAATTAGGGTATTACATTTCAGTGCATTCAGTAGAAGAATTTGTCCAGATAACAAAAATAGTAATTATTAACACCCCCCACCCTCCCCCCCAACATGTTATTTCATGGCTGTTTGGGTTGGGTTTGGTTTTTTTTTCCCCCCCTTTATCCTGCCCTGGTAATTATGATTCCAGTTCTGATTGAGATGTGCAGAATTCGCTCTGGAATTTGGACTCAAACACATAAAAGCTGTGCTAATATGCTGAAGAAAAACTGATGCTCACTGAGATGTGCAGAATTTACTCTGGAATTTGGACTCAGTGCTAATATATTGAAGAGCTATGGATGCTCACATAAATAAAGTGGGTTTCTAACCATTAATTTTGTGGAATCAAATTCTTCCTATCTGTGGGCATAAGTAAACATTAAATATGAGCACCTGCTGAAATCAGCTGGTATTGTGAGTGGACTATTTGCATAAGCAAGCATTTTGAGTCAACTCTTGATGAAATGGGCATGCTTGGTCAAGTAAAAGTAAGTGGCACACCATTCTCACTGTTGTATCTGTCTCCTTACTGAGCTTGAAATCTATTTCTGTTGGTGTCTTTGGGAATCACCAAATGGCTCAGGTTGGAAAGGACCCTAGAGATCATCTATTCCAACCTCCCTGCTGTGGGCAGGGACACCTCTCAACTAAAACAGGTTCCTTAAGGTCTCATCCAGTCTGGCCTTAAACACCTCCAGGGAAGAGGCATCCACAACCACTCTGAGCAGCCTATTCCAGTCTCACCACCCTCATACTGAAGAACTTTTTCCTAAGATCCAGTCTAACCCTGCTCTCCCTCAGCTTCAAACTATTCCCCCTTGTTCTGTCTCTGGATACCCTCAGGAGAAGTAGTCCCTCTGCAGCTTTCCTGTAGGATCCCTTCACGTATTGAAAGGCAACTCTAAGGTCTCCCTGGACTCTTCATTTCTCCAGGCTGAGCACCCTCAGCTCCCTCAGCCTATCCTCATAACAGAGGTGCTCCAGCCCTTGGATCATCTTTGTGGCCTCATTTGGACTCACTCCAGCAGCTCTGTGTCTTCCTTATGCTGGGGACACCACAACCAGGTTCAGTATTTGAGGCAGAGTCTCAGCAGAGTAGAGTCAAGGGGCAGAATCCCCTCTCTCATCATCAATGCCTAAGCAGTTTGTGTTTACCCACAATGATTACTGGGGGGGAAAAAACCACAACCACCACTAACCCCAAAATAGACCAGCAATCAAACCCTAGCAGACAGTAATTGCAAGCTAAAAGTGCTTTCATGTAGAGGAATAATTAATTCATTAGTAGCTCTAATATCAGTTATAAAAAGATGAAGGCTGTGTTTTATGAAATGATTATTGAGGAGGCAGGCATCCACTGCAGAGTCCAACAGAGGCTATGAGGATAATGTGGGGACTTGAACATCTCTGCTGTGAAGAGAGACTGAGTGACCTGGGGCTGGAGAAGAGAAGGCTGAGAGGGGATCTGATCACTGTCTATCAATATCTGAGGGCTGGGTGTCAGGATGAAGGTGCCAGGCTTATTTTGGTGGTGCCCAGTGATAGGACAAGGAACAGGGGGTACAAGCTGGAACACAGAACATTCCGCCTCAACATGAGGAGAAACCTTTTCACTGTGAGGGTGCTGGAGCCCTGGAGCAGGCTGCTCAGAGAGGTTGTGGAGTCTCCTTTTCTGAAGACTTTCAAAACTTGCCTGGATGTGTTCCTGTGTGACATGCCCTAGGTGACCCTGCCCTGGCAGGATGATCCTTTCCACAAAGCCTCTGGAGTGGTGGAGGAGTTTTGTAGTGCTTGAGGAGGTTGTATTCTCTTTGCAAAGTCACCTGTGGAGACTGAGTCACGCAAAAGCTGGCAAGTTGTTACATTGAATTTCATTGAGTCATTGAGTTTGATTTGTTTATTTGCCTTTGAAAATCTGATTTTATTATTCTAAAGGACTGTTGGTAGTGATCCTGAGGGCCCCAGCCACACTTCCTAAGCAGCCAAAGCAGTTTGAAAACTCACACCAAATTCTGAGTTGAAACCATAGCTTGTCTGCAGTTGCCCAACATAGAGCAGACCAGGGATCCATTTTTCTTTCCATCTTACCCAAACAATTCAATTTCTCCCGCATTTATAATGGTAAAGAGTTCTCCCACATTTAAGAATAAGTAATCCAAATACTCTCTATGCTTAGTCTGAAGAAGAAAAGGCTGAGGGGAGACCTTCTCACCCTTTACAACTCCCCAAAAGGAGGTTGTGATGAGGCGAGGGTTGGTCTCTTCCTCTGAGTATCAGGGGACAGAATGAGAGGGAATGGCCTCAAGTTGTGCCAGGGGAGGTTTAGGTTGGATATTAGGAAAAATTTCTTCCCTGCAAGAGTGGTCAAGGATTGGAACAGGCTGCCCAGGGAGGGGGTGGAGTCACCATCCTTGAAGGTGTTCAAAAAATGTGTGGACATGGTTTAATGGTCATTGTGGTGCTGGGTTGATGGTTGGACTTGATGATCTCAGAGGCCTTTTCTAGCCTTAATGACTCTGTGATTGATTCCTCATACATATTCTCATTGTCAGGCTAATGGCATTTCAGGCTGCAGTCAGTCTTGATTATTTTATCTAATGAATCCAGTTTTAACTTGAGCAGGATCTGAAAGTCTCTTCACTGCCCAGGGATATTTCTTCTCTGCCTTCCTCTGCACCCACTAATTCATGATTTTGTTCTTCCTTATCTGACAACTTTAAAACCTGAGCTATTTTTGTCATGTAGCAAGTTAAATGTTTTATTGCAGCTCCACATTTGTATGGATCAGCATTTGAAACTGAGATTTATTGAAGGCAGTGCTAAGAGACTCCTAACTATTAACATGCAAACAGCCACTGCCTGGGCACTGGAAATACCTTTGCTCTATCAGTGTTGCTCTTCCAGTGGTGTGGGGCTTGGGGGTGAGATGTTGTGTGTGCTTGCTTGTAAGCTAATAAGGGGTGAGGTAGGTGCAGAGCAGCTGTGGAAGCAACATGTCTCCTTATTTATTGATGAGAAACCTCAGGAGGAAATGGTGTGGAATGGAAAATCAGCTCAGTTGAAGTCAGTGTTGGATTGCAGGAGATGGTACGTTCTGTGATATACACAGTGGTGAGACCCAACAGGATCTGATTCACCTCTGCCTCTGCAAGGTCAGTGGCTCTGACAGTTTTAGTAGGAATTCCCCCATTCCCAGACACATGGCCTTGTCCAAATTTAAATTGTAGTGGCAGTTTTGATTTAGACTGCAGATTTACGCTCCACAAAGCGGTGGGGGTTTGACCGGAGGGTAGCAGTGTTCAGGCTTGGTGTGTAGGCTCTGCTTGATGTATTGGCTGCATCTGCATGAGCATGCACTGCAGCTCAGGAAAGGCAGATTTGTGGAGAGGAGTGGTGGGTGCAGGGCACCTAAACTAACACTGCATGTATTTCAGCAGATTTTTCTTCAGGCTAGCATTAGTCTGGTTGAGTAAAGAGCTGAATGTCCTTTGGTGACACTCCTCAAGTCCACTTCAGCTTGATCCCAAAGATCCCAGGCCTTTATGAAGGCTTGGACATCCTGTTCTGCTTCTCATCTTGGGCAAGGTGGTAACAAAAGGGAGATTAATTTCAGTAATGGGGCTTTCATGTGCCATGAGGCAGTACCCAGGCCCTCTGGGAATTAAGAGATTCACAGATTGTATTGGGTTAGAAGGAACCCTCGAAGGTCAGCTTGTCCAACACCCCTGTAATCAGCAGGGACACCTCCAACTAGAGCAGGCTGCCCAGGGACCCAGCAAGGCTGATCTTGAATGTCTCCAAGGATGGGGCCTCAACCACATCCCTGGGTAACCTGTTCCAGTATCTCACCACTCTCATTGAGCAGAATTTCCTCCTGATGTCCAACCTAAATTTTCCCTGCTCCAGTTTCAAGCCATTGCCCCTCTTCCTATCACCATAAGCCCTTCTAAACAGTCATTCTCCTACCTTCCTGCAGGTCCCCTTCTGCATTGAAATGCAGCTCTGAGGTCTTCCAGAGCTTTCACTTTTCCAGGCTGAACAGCCCCAATTCTTTCACTGTGTCTCAGCAGGACTCAGTGGGTCCTACTGGCTCTTTATCTGTCAGTCACCTGCAGTGATGTGGAGATCTCTCCCTCTCTGGACAGGAATTTGCCTTTCAGAAACAGCATCTTACAATTTTCTAGGACAGAAATGAATTGTGTGAATGATGAGCCTGAGGAACAGAGGCTTAAGGCTTTTCCTGGTTCTGGTGGATGGATGGAGGGAGGATTTTTCCTTTGCTAGCATAACTCCTGACTCCAACAGGGAATTCAGCCCTCTTCTGCTGATGACTCTCACTTTGGTAAAGCAAGGGTGAGTCTCCCAGAAGATTGTGTTGGCATAAGGCAACTGCTGTTGTGTGATTATTTTTATGACCAGTGGCAGCTTACTTTCTGACATATTTTGTGTTAAGATTTCTTTCTTTGACAGGTGGTCAAAATGAGGCAGTAGCTAACATATGTCTTGCTATATTTTGCAGGTACTGTGCTAATGTGTGTGTGTGTGGTTTAAACTCCTACAAGGGATCAAGTGACATTAATGCTTCGCAAGTTTCAGAGACCCAAATTTAAATCCCAACTCTTACTTGGGCAAAAACTTCTTCCTCCAAGCACAGGAGTGGTGGTTTTTACACTCTGTGCCAGCCAAAGTTTGCAGAACATTCTAGAATTCCCACTTCTATTTGTTCTATTTGTGGGACAGCACCGAGAGGCTTCATAAGGAGCCTAGAAAGCCTGCCTGCCTTTCTTTCTTTTTCCCTGAGCGTGACATCATTGCTGCTAGCAACCGTGACAGGGTGTTTCCTTCAACTGAAAATGAAGGGTAACAAACAAAAGAGTAAGCAGGGCTACCATAATTGAAATGTCCTAATGAAACTCTCTGTAGTTTGTTCACATTAGCAGCAGTTGAGGACGATGCATAATTCATGAGTGCAAACGCTCAACTGGAGCCTCGCGGAAGATCATTTAAATGTGTTTCTCTGGACTTGAGAAATTGATCTTTGAAGTGATCCCTGATGAGGTTCTGCTCGGTCCCATCAGCATCTTGGGAGGAGAGAGTTATATTTCTCTTTTTTTTTTTCTTCCCCTCTTGCAGCAGTGAATATTTATGGGATGTAAAATGGGAATAACTTGAATTATGTATGGGGAGGGAAATATCTGCACTCCTGAGCAAGAGGCTTCATTGTAAAATCTACCTGAGACTCTTGACAGGTGGCAGGCTGCTGCATAATTTAAGAATGAAGTTTTATTGCCTGTGTTGTGTATGTGAACACAGAGATGTGTGCCTGGCTGGATTTGGGCGGTTTTATTCATTTTTTGGTTAATTTCCCACCAATTTTAACACCGATGACACTGTCATTCCTTTTCTTACAACGACAAGAGAGAGCCCTCTGGTAATTTGTTGTCTAGACAGATAAGGGACAATAAAGGTGGGAGGAAGGGAGTACCACCAGGCTTATTTTCACATCTTGTTTGTTATTCTTATCAAGAGACAGGGATCTGATGGAGAGAGTCCAATGGAGAGCTAGGAGAATGGTAAAGGGACTGGAACATCTCTCCTATGAAGACAGACTGAGAGCCCTGGGGCTGCTTAGTCTGGAGAAGAGAAGGCTGAGAGGGGATCTGATCAATGTCTACCATATCTGAGGGCTGGGTGTCAGGATGAAGGTGCCAGGCTCTTGTTGGTGGTGCCCAGCAATAGGACAAGGAACAGTGGGTACAAGCTGGAACACATGAGGCTTCACCTCAACATCAGGATAAACTTTTTCACTGTGAGGGTGCTGGAGCCCTGGAGCAGGCTGCCCAGAGAGGTTGTGGAATCGTCTCCTCTGGAGACTTTCAAAACCTGTTTGAATGTGTTCCTATGTGACCTGCCCTCAGTGATTCTGCTCTGGCAGGGGTGTTAGACTGGATGATATCTGGAGGTCCCTTCCAACCTCTAACATTCTGTGATTATACCAAAGCTACATAGCAAAACTCTGGAGCAGTCTTACCTGCTCTCATTTTTCAAGTCAAGCCCTGTCCAGAAGACCAAGCTTCTTCACCAAGAAAATACTTGGAGAAGCTATAAGCCAAGCTGTTTCACCCACACTTCACTCTAAGTTGTAGAAATTCTTTCCACCATCTGCTTCTTCTCTCGCAGTATTGGTTAAAATATAATGAGTTTCCCATCATTAACGGATACTTTATTCTGTGGAACTTCAAAGATACTTTTATTTTGCTTTCTTGTTACAGTACTACCTGAAAATAACCCCATTTGATGGAATTTGTTCATATGCTACATGCCAGCAAGTGACAGGATAAGAACTGCACAAAGCAATTAGCAGCTGGCAAATTAAGTGAATTGCAGGATTGCCTGAAGTTGTACCAGTGGAGGCTTAGATTGGATATTAGATTGGTGATTCTTGCCCTTCACTCTGCTCTTGTGAGACCCCACCTCCAATACTGAGCCCAGTCCTGGTGTCCCCTGCGTAAGAAGGACACCAAGCTGGTGGTGGAGTGAGTCCAGAGGAGACCACAAAGATGATCCAAGGGCTGGAGCATCTCTGCTATGAGGATAGGCTGAGGCAGCTGGGGTTGTTCAGCCTGGAGAGGAAATGACTTGGGGAGGACCATAGAGCTGCCTTCCAATACCTGCAGGGAACTTACAAGAAGGCTGCAGAGGTTCTTTTCCTGAGGGTGTCTAAAGACAGTACAAGGGGGAATGGTTTGAAAGTGAGGGAGAGCAGAGCTGGACTGGATCTTAGGAAGAAGTTCTTCAGTATGAGGTTGATGAGACTCTGGAATAGGCTGCCCAGAGTGGTTGTGGATACCTTCTGCCTGGATGTGTTCAAGGCCAGGTTGGATGAGGGCTTGAGCAGCCGAGTCTAGTTGAGAGGTGTCCCTGCACATGGCAGGCAGCTTGGAATAGATGATCTCTAGAGTCCATTCTTTGATTAGGAAAACTTTCTTTACTTCAAGGGAGATCAGGCATTGGGACAGGCTGCCCAGGGAGTTGGTGGTGTCACCATCCTTGAAGGTGCTAAAAAACCCACCATGTAGACATGGCACTTTAGGATATGGTTTAGTGGCCACGGTGGTGTTGGGTTGGTGGTTGGATTCCCATCATCTTCAAGGCCTTTTTCCAACCAAAGTGGTTTAACAATTCTATTATTAGGGCCAGGCTCTATCAAGAGCACATAAGAAGGAAAATAATTGGTGAAGAAAATGTGATTGAAAAATTGCTTGAAACTACATCATTTGACGTGAAGGTAGAGGGAGTACAAACAACTTGGTAACAAGCAGCTGTGACTTATCTTAAATAACAAATCTTGCTTTGGAGAGGGGAAGGAAAAAATCACCAGGCTGGGGATTCATTTTCCTGCACAGGTTTGGTACAATTTTTTCACATGTTGTTGCTCAGTGTGTCAGTGCACTGTGGGTGGTGACAAGCTGGTGGGGGTTTTGCAGGTGTGTGCAGCCAGCGTGAGGTGTGTGGGGAGAAAACTGACTCCACAGAGAGCCAACAAACACACCCTCCGCTGGCTGCGGACAAAACGCGCACATCGGAAATGGGCAGTGCAACGGAGCTGCGCTGAACAAATGTCTGCCATCATTTCGTGATGTGCCTCACAGGAGCCTCAAAATTCACAGGTTGACAGATTGCATTGGCCTTGAAGGGACCCTCAAAGGTCATCTTGTCCAAAGCCTGCCTGCACTCAGCAGGGACACCTCCAAGTGGAGCAGGCTGCCCAGGACCACATCAAGGGTGATCTTGAATATTTCCAGGAATGGGGCCTCACCCACACCCCTGAACAGCCTGTTCCAGTATCTCACCACTCTCATTCTGCAGAACTTCCTCCTGATGTCCAACCTAAATATCAAATCTTCAAACCATTACCCCTCATCCTATCACCACAGGCCCTTCTGTTCCTGTAGGACCCCTTCAGATACTTAAATGTATCCGTAAGGTCAGCCCAGAGCCTTCTCTTCTTCAGGCTGAACAGCACCAATTCTTTGAACCTTTGTCTACAGGAGAGGTTCTCCAGCTCTCCAGTCATCTTGGTGGCCCTCTTCTGGACCCACTTCAGCAAGTCCATGTCTCTCTTGTGTTGGGGGTCCCATATCTGGACACAGTACTGCAGGTGAGGTCTCTCCAGAGCAGAGCAGCAGAATCCTCTCTCTCCATCTGCTGCCCTCACTGCATTTGATGCAGCCCGGGATGCTGCTGGCTTTCTGGGCTGCAGCTGCTCATTGCTGGCTCATGTTCAGCTTTTTGTCCTCCAGCACCCCCAAGTCCTTCCCTACAGGTCTGCTCTCCTGCAGTACTGAAGCAGATTATTTAAACAACTGTGCAGAAAGAAATGAGTGTTGCTCATCCAAACTGCATCTGTGGCTTCCTGAGTAGGATACCTGCCTAAATGAAAGTTTGGGCCAACATTGTCCTCTCTGCATCTTGGCTGTTTAAGCAGCAGCACACCAAGTTGCTTCTGCAGACTTTCTTGAGGAGCAGGCAAAGGATATGTGTGCTAATTGCAGCACTGTGATTTATCTGTTTTTCTGGGGACACGGAAATGCAAAGACAAAACACTGCCATAAAATGTTAATAACCAGAACTGCTTTATTGCACTTTTATGGCCTCATTCTGCCATCAGCAACTGAGCATGCACTTTGGAGTTTGGTGGTTTTGTTGCTGTTCCATGCAATTTGCATGATTAGTGAATGGAATCTTTGTGTTCCTGGGGATTGCTGTAGTCTGTCTGTATTTTTGAGGACTCTTAGAAGACATGCTGTGAAAGCACAACCTGGCTCACATCTAAGGCAGGGGAATCACAGAATTGTCAGGGTTGGAAGGGATCTTGAGGATCATCTAGCTCCAACCCCTCTGCCATGGGCAGGGACACCTCACACTAGATCAGTTTGCCCAGTGCCACATCTAGCCTGACTCTAAAAACTTCCAGGGATGAGGCTTTCACCACCTCGCTGGGCAACTTGTGCCAGTGTCTCACCATCATCACGGTGAAGAACTTCTTCCTAACATCCAATCTGAATGTATTCATTTCTAGTTTTGCTCCAACCCCCCCAGTCCTATCACTCCCTGACACTCTAAAAAGTCCCTCCCCAGCTTTCTTGTACACCACTTCAGGTATTGGAAGGCCAAAATTAGGTCTCCTCAGAGCCTTCTCCTCTTCAGACTGAACAACCCCAACTGTTTCAGTCTGTTTCCATAGCAGAGCAGCTCCAGCCCTCTGCTCATCCTTGTGGCCCTTCTCTGGACACATTCCAGCACCTCCAGATCCTTCCTGTAATAGGGGCTCCAGAACTGGACACAGTACTGCAGCTGGGGTCTCACCAGAGCAGTGTAAAGGGGGAGAATCACCTCCCTGGCGCTGCTGGCTGGCTATGCTTCTCTTGCTGCAACCCAGGATCTGCTTGGCTCTCTGGGCTGCAGGTGCACACTGGCAGCCCATATTGAACTCAGGCTGCTTTCCTCTATATTCTTTCATGAAAAGCAACAAAACTGCTGGAAGATGAAGTGATCTGAGGCTGCTTGCCAACAGAAATATCATGTGACAGGAGCTCAGAGCAGACAAGAAATCCTGTCCTCATTACTCTGCAGTGCAGTCTCTGAATAGATTTGCAGTTTCCCTGTGTAATTTGAATACTTTTAAGCTAGTGAACTAAAAAAAAGAGAGGAATTATATGGAAATTAAAGGACTTTAATAGTGACACCGAGAATGCCACGTTCAGGATTTGCAGTAATGCTTCCTGCTTTATGGACTTTGACACTGTAGTTGCTAACAAGGGAGTAACTTCAGCTTTTTCCATGCAAGAAATGCCTCTTTTATAACTAATAGTTGTAATAATATCGTCCCAGTTTCATAACTGATGTGCCATTATGGGCAATTAATGCTCTGAACGCAGCCTACCTTTTGCCAGGCAGTACAAATGGCTTTTCTGCTGTTAGAAGGAAGCTGCATGGATGCTTGGGTCAGATTTGCATGCTGTTTTCAACACACAAGCATTTCTGTGTGCTAGGAAGTACACCAACAGCTTAGGCAGTTACTGGGCAATGACAGGCAACTAAAAGCTTGCTTTGAACTAGTGGGAGACTTCCTTCTGCTAGACGGTTTTCTGCCTTCTTGTGTACATTCAGAGGGGGCTAAAGGCTAGAACCAGGATTTTGTACAGAATGGAGAAGGTTTTCTGCCTTCTATTGAACATTCAAGGAGGACTGAAGGCTAGAACCAGAATTTTGCACAGAATGGAGAAGGTTTTCTGCCTTCTATTGAACATTCAAGGAGGACTGAAGGCTAGAACCAGAATTTTGCACACCGAAGGGAGAAGGTTTTCTGCCTTCCAGTGAACATTCAGTGAGAAGACTAAAGGCTAGAACCAGGAGTTTGCACAGAATGGGGAAGGTTTTCTGCCTTCTATTGAACATTCAGGGAGGACTAAAGGCTAGAACCAGGATTTGGCACAGAATGGGGAAGGTTGTCTGTCTTCTATTGAACATTCAGTGAGAAGACTGAAGGCTAGAACCAGGATTTTGCACAGAATGGAGATACTGAATTCCTCTTTGCATGCTGAGATGTTCAGGTTCTGATGCCTACAGAAACTACAAATTTACCTGAAGTATTGTTAAAAACCAAACAAACATCAATTAATTAACCTCCAAAACATGGGAGAGATCCTGGTGTTGACTAGATGCTGCTGAGAGGCACACACTGAAGGAGTTTTGCCACTGGATGTTTGTATTGGGGCTGGTTAGTCTTGAGAAGGCTGAGAAGGGACCTGATCTATGCCTATGAATATCTGAGGGTTGGATGTCAAGAGGAAGGGGACACTCTAAGTTCTCCCCAGAGCCTTCTGTTCTCCAGGCTGAACAGCCCCAACTCTTGCAGCCTGTCCTCATAGGTGAGGTTCTTGAGCTCTGATCATCTCTGTGGCCCTCCTGTAGACCTGCTCCAGCAGCCCTGGTCCCTCTTGTCCTGGGGGCACCAGAACTGGACGCAGTGCTCCAGGTAGAGTCTCTGGATCTGCTGTCCTCTTTTGGGCACCCTGGACAGCTTCATGCATCAAAAGAATGGCTGCTGGTGATGACATGTTTACACTAAATACTTTGAAAGGTGTTTCATTTCCTTTGACTTTTTTTTTTTCCTTTTCCATTTTTTTTTTATTAGAAACAAAAAATTATTCCAGTCTTTGCAAACATAATCCTTTGTGTAGTGAAACGAGTCCTACAGCATCTTTTAAGCCTTAGTAATCCTTAAATCACAGCCTTTAATATTGTGATTAGGCACTAGTTAAATAAATGGAGCCTGAAGAGATTTTCTGCTTCTTTACCTATCTGTTCCCATAAGAGGTATTTGTCTTAACAGGCCTTTGGTGTTTTGTTGTTTTGGTCATCCCTCAGGCTCCTCTGCTCCAAGCTAAAGAGCCCCAGCTCCCTCAGCCTGTCCTCAGCAGGGAGATGTTCCGCTGCCTTCAGCATCCTTTTGGATCTATGCTAAAATCTCTCAAGCAGCTCTCCGAGGTCCCACTTGAACTGAGGGGCCCAGAATTGGACACAATATTCCAGATGTGATCTCACCAGGGGAAGGAGAACCTCTCTCTCTGAACTTACTAGCCACAGCCCTTCTAATCCACCCCAGGATGCCATTGGCCTTCTTGGCCACAAGAGCACATTGCAGGCTCATGGCCATCCTTCTGTCCACCATGACCCTTAAGTCCCTTTTTACCTATGCTGCTCTCCAGCAGGTCTTTCCCCAACCTGTCCTGGCTGGTGAGGTTGTCCTTTCCCAGATGTAAGACTCTACACTTGGCCTTACTGTATTTCATTTAATTCTTCCCCACCCCACTCTCCAGCCTGTCTAGGACTGGCAGCACAGCCTGGGGGGGTGTCAGCCCTTCTACATGAAGCAGACTTTCCTTGGCTAAGCATCTCCCAGTAAGCCACTTACGTCTGACTCTTCTGGCACTGTAGCCTGCAAGTTGACTTCCTGACACTGAAAACTTGAGCTTGCATGTAACCTTGGTAGTAGCCAGTGCAGCTGCAGGCGTGTTGGAGAATCAGATAGGTAGACAAAGAGCATCTTTAATGCAATGAATTAGCATGGCTCCTCTAGATTGGGCCATCTCTTTCACTCTGAAACACAGTTGTTACGAACAGATCTTGACAACTGCTGCAGCTCTGTTCAGGGTAAAGCTGATTAGTTTAGCCATATCTCAACCTATAAGTCCATGTAAATATGATTTTAGAAAGGAAATGCTGACACCACTCTGACAGCATCAGTTTGCTACCATATTTTTAGGCTGAAGCATTTGAGTTTGGGTTGCTGGGTTGTTTGGGTTTATTTGTTCTGATAATATTTAGGTTAAGAAACTACTGAGCTCCAGCTTTATTTTGTTGTTGTAAGGTAGTTTGGAGTACTGCAGAACAGAGAGTTCATTAAATTTTGATCTCTCTGCAATCTAGCCTCTCCAAAGCTGAAAAGCAATGAATTGCATCAGACTTTGAAGGTAACACAATTGTTCCTAAAATAGATATATATATATATGTTTTTTGAGTAGCTGCCTACTAATAAGTTCCACTGTTCTTAAATAAACAAAGATTTATTCTTAAGAGGCTTTGAAAGTAAATAAACAAATAAATAGCAGGGAAGTCAAGCACCAAGTGGCCTTCTGGGATGCAGGGGAAAAATCTGGTTTTTCTCTTTTTCTGACTTCTGTTACAGTTGTCTGTAACATTGACAGCTGCTAAATGTAAACCCTGGGAGTGTAATAAATGTTTGCAATTAACATCTCCGCTTTGGTTGCCAACTCTTAGTCTGTTGTGTCACACGAGAAGCAGATGCTCTTAAGAAGTACTCAACCCTGGGCAATAATTCAAGTGTTAAAAGTAATCACTGTTTCTATCTTTTTAATCTCTTTAAGGGATCATTTTTCAGCTGGAAATGGTCACTTCTAAAATCTGCCAGGAGTTTATGGTGTGGCCAGCCTTAGGTGATCCTGCTCTGGCAGGAGGGTTGGACTGGATGATCTTTCAAGGTCACTTCAACCCCTAACATCCTGTGATACTTGTTGCTCACTAGCAAAGAGTGATAGCTAACAGTTTAAGCCAGTAGTGGAGCAGAGCTGTTGGCTTACTACTGTCTTAGGTGCGTGTCTATACCAGGTGCAGACCAACAGTTCAGTCCTCTGAGTCTAAATGTTTCTTCTGCACTGACTAGAAGGTGAAACCAGAACTTCCTAATAGGATCACTAATAGTCCAAAATAATATCTGAAGCTCTCTCAGAGGGTGGCCTTGCCCCTCCTGCATTACTAGACAGCAGAGCTCTCTTTAGTGCTAGATGGAGGTTGATTTACACTCTAATGAGGAGCTGTGAACTGGAGAACTCCCCAGGAAGTGGTGGATGATCCATTTAATTGCTTGGCTGTTAATACTGGATTTGCTGGTCTGTGTCTACCCACACACTCCCTCATCTCTGAGATGATGTAGAATATGGTTTTCAATCCTCTGAAGTGGGCAGGCGTGCCCCCACCCCCACCCCCCAGCATCTTTGTGTGCTGTAGTGCCATAATCCTGTGGGATGTTGGCCCCATGGTTTCCTCCACAAGGAGCTGAGCAATCGCCTGCCTTTTCAGAGAGGGGATTTCAACCCTGTCAATAGTTTTGTGTTGATCAAGAAATCCTGCCAAACTGAGGATTTGGCAGAAACTTGGGGGTTGAGCTGACTTCCATCTCACTGCTGTAGAACATCCTTCGGTCACAAATGTCTCTGTTCTCTTTTGGTTGACGTTTGTCAGCTCGACTCTTGTTCTTCTGACCTGAAATCCTTTCTAAGATGAAGCTAAGAATGCATGAGAAGAAACTCAGATATCAAAGGTTACTTTGAGGCAAAATACACTCTTGAGTCTACTGTGGGCTGTCCATTTTTTGTGTGCTGGTGGCAAAAATCACAAGAGCTGAAAAAATATCATTAAGCAAAAGTTGCCTTTTTAGCCTCTTATCAGAGTTTTACAGCATTTCCTCTTTTCAGGAGAATTTAATTATCTGTTCTTTATGTAAACATTTCCTTATCAACCTAGGGCAATGTCTCAGTATTCCTCTGCTGAGGGATGAGGTCTTGAGTTACCTCGTGCTAGTAAGTGATAGATTCATGAAAGGGAAATCCAAGTAAGGAGAGAGGGGGGAGAAAAATACAGTTTCCCACATGTTTCTAATTAATTCCCTTGGTATCCTCATTACAATGAAGAACATGAACAAAATGTGTGCATATCTTAGTCCTGGTTGGGGGGAAAAAGTGTGTGTGTGTGTATATATATATAAAAGCCAGTTATCCAGCTGACAGAGGTTTCAACAGATTCAGGATACAAATGTAGGAGCTTGAAAAGAATTAGTGCAGTGCTGGCTTAACAAAGAGTCTTATTTGGTCAGGCCACAGAGAAGTTTCAGGTGAGATGGTGGTGGGTTTGGTGTGGGAAAAGCTAGGAGGACAGTGGAAACCTGGAGTGAACTGTAGAAGAGCTCAGGTTGGAAGGGACCTCAAAGATCAACTGCTCCAACCTCCCTGCCATGGGCAGGGACTCTTCTCAACTAGACTTGGCCTCATCCAATGTAGTCTTGAATGCCCCCAGGCAGAGAACATCCACAACATCTCTGGGTAACCTATTCTAGAGTCTCACCATCCTTACACTGAAGAACTTCTTCCTGAGCTCCAGTCTAACCCTGCTCTCCCTCAGCTTCAAACCATTCCCCCTTGTCCTGTCTCCAGACACCCTCAGGGAAAGTCCCTCTGCAGCCTTCCTGTAGGATCCCTTCAGGTATTGCAAGGCAGCTCTAAGGTCCCCCTAGAGTTTTCTTTTCTCCAGACTGAACAACCCCAGCTCCCACAGCCTGTCCTATAGCAAAGGTGCTCCAGCACCTGGATCATCTTTGTGATCTCCTCTGGTCTCACTCCAACAGCTCTGTGTCCTTCTTATGCTGGGGACACCAGAACTGAATGCAAGATTGGAGGTGGGGTCTTAGCAGAGCAGACTCAAGGGGCAAAATCCCCTCTCTTGCCCTGCTGCCCACACTCCTCTGGCTGCAGCCCAGCACACAGCTGCCTGCTGGCTGCATGAGGACTCTGCTAGCTCCTAGGAAGCTTCTCAGCAACCAACACTTCCAAGTCTATTACTTCAGAGCTACTCTTGACCTACCCTGCACACAGCCTGGATTTTTGTCTGGGGTTGGCCAGACCCAGATAGAGCAATGAGTTTTGTAATGGAAAAAAAGGTATTTAATTCATGAGTTTTTAGAAGTAAAGTTGGATTGATGAGTGAGAGGAGGGGTCAGGATTCACCTTGTGTGTGTGTATGTTAAATAGTAACAAAACACAGGAGAAACACCTGTAAGTTAATCTTACAAAATCTGTTGGCTTGAAGGAGAAGTGGCATTCATGTCTTGCTCTGGTCTTCATAGAGTATTTTATTTGCTCTTAAGAAGGGAATTGTTTTCAGGACCAAAAGGTTTACAGTTACCAACTCTGACTTTCTGAGGAGTTCATTATTGGGACTATTTCTTATGATTCCTGCCCCTCAGTTTAGGAAAGATGTTGAGTTGCTGGAAGGGCAACAAAGTTGGTGAGGGG
The DNA here is from genome assembly GCF_026170545.1 of Melanerpes formicivorus. Taxonomy (NCBI): domain Eukaryota; kingdom Metazoa; phylum Chordata; class Aves; order Piciformes; family Picidae; genus Melanerpes; species Melanerpes formicivorus. The sequence goes on from NW_027142378.1 coordinate 4,183,783, forward strand.
TTTGGAATGCAAGCCCTATGAGGAGAGGCTGAGAGAGCTGGGGTTGCTTAGCCTGGAGAAGAGGAGACTCAGGGGAGACCTTATTGTTCTCTACAACTACCTGAAGGGAGGTTGTAGCCAGGTGGGGGTTGGTCTCTTCTCCAGGCAACCAGAACAAGAGGACACAGTTTCAAGCTGTTGCAGGGGAGTTTTAGACTGGATATTAGGAAGAAATTCTTCATAGAGAGAGTGATTGCCCATTGGAATGTGCTGCCCAGGGAGAGGTGGTGGAGTCACCATGCCTGGAGGTGTTTAGGAGGCGACTTGATAGGGTGCTTGGTTGCATGGTTTAGTTGATTAGGTGGTGGTGGGTGATAGGTTGGACGTGATGATCTTGAATGTCTCTTCCAACCTGGTTTATTCTATTCATGCCAGGGAGCTTTGAACTAGCTGATTTTTAAGGTCCCTTCCACCCCAAACCATTCTGTGATTCTGTGAAATGCAGTTTTATGCTGGTGCTCCCAATAGGAGTGGGCTGCTGGGAGCTGATTAATGATCTTTTCCACTCTGTGCCACCTTGGAAGGACAAATGCCTTCAGGCAATTAGGATGCACAGCTGTTGGTGGGCATTTTTGGTGGGGATGCTTTTATTACAAATCAATAAATGAAAACCTGAGGGAAAAGAGATCAAGAGTCTGCTGCTGCTGCTGAAGGATTATTTATCGTCTCCAAGGAAATGAATTCTACCTGTTAGCTGTCACAGGAGCCACAGCTCTTCTTGAACACTTGGGAGCTGCCTATATGCTTGCTTCAGTCAGAACTTTAATTTCTGGCCAGAGTGGGAATAGTAACAGTTATAATTTGTATCTCTTTGAGTTGATGAGGATTCCTGATGGAGATTTTATGACCATGTGAGATAAATGCCCTCACGCTTACACTTAGCAGGCAGACTGCTCCAAGAGGCAGGGAGTTTGTGTTCTGAAGGACTGTTTAGAACAAATAACTCTTACTTGTGCATAATCTTTCATGGTATTGACAGGCAAATGTCAAACTGCTTAGAAACCTCAGGACATTTTCAGGGTTGAAATCATCTTTTTTTCCTTTTGAGTCCTTCTAAAGCAATAAGGAAAACAAAGTGGTTTTGATTTTGATGTATGGAATTTCTGCAGGGAGAGAAAGGGAGGTTGCTGTCGTCTGAGCAGCTTGATAACTTTGTCAGCAAAGACAGATGCTGGAAGTCAGAAATTTTGATGGGGATTGAACAAGGTCTTTGTCAGAAGGAGGAAGAGGGTGGGGAGCATCCCAGTGACACGTGGTGCAACGCTTATAACTTTGCTGAATAAAACACAGCAGCTCTTTACGAACAGAGCTTAAGAACTTGAGTTATCAGTAAACAGTCATGCTTTTGGCTGAGCATGGGTGTAGAGTGTGCAGAATGGATCATAGGTGTGGCTGGGTGTTCCACATTTCTGCAGGCACACCTCCAGCTAGATCAGGGTGGGGCAAGCTCTTTTCAGTGGTGCACAGTAATAAGAAAAGGAGCAATGGATACACACTGGAATATAGAAGATTTTGACTCAACATGAGCAGAAACTTCTTCACAGTGAGAGTGACAGAGCCCTGGAACAGGCTGCCCAGAGATGTGGTGGAGTTTCCTTCCCTGGAGACTTTCAAAACCCACTTGGCTGCATTCCTGTGCAGACTACGCTGGGTGATCCTGCTTTGGCAGGGGGCTTGGACTTGCTGATCTCTGGAGGTCCTTTCCAACCTCTAATGTACTGCGATACTGTGATTTTCCTATTGAATTAGCTGGATGATCTCCTAGTGACTCCTCCTATTAAGAAAGAGCAGGATTGGTTTCTAATTAATTACGGGAAATGGCTTCTTTTCTAGTAAGATCTTTTCCTGGTGTGATAGGAATGCTTGGCCAGCTGCGCAGCTTTTCTTCACTTGATGAGATAAAAAGCGGAGTGACAATGAGTAAGCATTTGCCCAAGAAATTGGTAGGAGCTGCAACCCGTGGTAGGCAAGTGAGACAATTTGAATGTGAGGAATGAGTTGATTGTTATTGTGATGCAAACAGCCCCTGTTGTTCACATCCATATCCTTTGTGTTGCATTAGTCTCTGCTAATTTGCATCATTTTTTTGCACTCCTCGGGTAGTGCTCATGACTAATTTGTAGATTGTATGGTGCCATATTGACTTCAAATAGGCTGTGTTTTAATGCTATTGCGAGCATTTCGGAGTAAAATCATTTCATTCCATTGATGTTTAATGCTGCTACAGTGGATAATGGGCTCCAAACCCAGAATGTATCAGAGCTACCTGGAAGGTGCACACAATCAGTTGTCTCGGTGTTAAACTTGTTCACTTTACCTCGTTTTAAAAGAGCTAGAGAGACACACAGGAAAAAAGTACATACAAATTATTTACCAGCAGCTGGGAAGGGCTGAATTCTCATCCCACCAAATGAAGTGGGAAAGCTAACCCTGACTTAGGGCCAGAACTTCAGATAGGATACCTTCAAGCCAGCAAAAAGGCATCCAGATCTCTGGAATCCTTGTCATGATTTTTTCCTTCCAGCATCATTTTCTCATACAAAGGCTGTTTGTTTCTTTGTCTATTTGTTTGTTGGGGAGGAGGTGTGTGGTGTTGGGTGTTGTCTGTTTGTTGTTGGGGAAGGGTGTGTCTGTTTGCTTTGTTATTACACTTCAGTTTCCCTTGCACTGTACCAAGGCATAAAATGTGGTGATGTTTTCTTGTTGTCAATGAAAGTTTCTAGAGGGAGGAAAAGCCAAAGATCCCCAAAATATCTTCAGTGCAAAAGGAAGTAGAGTACTGGGTCTAAGTCTGGTGTCCCCTGCATAAGAAGGACACAGAGATGTTGGAGTGAGTCCAGAGAAGGCCACCAAGATGATCCAAGGGCTGGAGCTCCTCTGCTGTGAGGCCAGGCTGAGGGAGCTGGGGTTGTTCAGCCTGGAGAAGAGAAGACTCCAGGGGGACCTTAGAGCTGCCTTCCAATACCTGAGGGGATCCTGCAGGAAGGCTGTGGAGGGACTTTTCATTAGGGCGTCTAGAGGCAGAACAAGGGGGAATGGTTTGAAGCTGAGGGAGAGCAGGGTTACACCCGAGCTTAGGCAGTTGTCCTTCAGTAGGAGGGTGGTGAGACTCTGGAATAGGTTGCCCAGGGAGGTTGTGGATGCCTCCTGCCTGGAGGTTTACAAGGCCAGGTTGGATGAGGGCTTGAGCAGTTGAGTCTAGTTTAGAGGTGTCCCTGCCCATGATGGGGAGCTTGGAGTAGATGATCTTTGAGGTCCTTTCCAACCTGAGCTGTTCTATGCTGATTTTATGATGATGATTCTGAAGGACTGTGATTAGATTCTCATTGCTCCTCAATCAAAAAATAAAGGGCTTTTTGTTCTGTTTAAATATGTTTTTATCTTAGAAGAAAATCCCCCTAAGGGAACCTTCTGATGGGTACAAAAATTGCTCCTGTCCCTATTCCCAAACCAAGGGGTGCAAGTGGCATGGAATCGCAGAGTGGTAGGGGTTGGAAGGGATTTTTGATTGGTTTCCTTCTGTAGGGGAGCTCTGACCTACCAGCAACTTGCCAAATTCAGTGAACCTTCAATAAACCTGGGTCAGTGCAAATTGGGTAGAAACATCAGCAGTGAGATTTACATGAAGCTGAAAGTGTCTAGAATTCCAGGAAAGTGAATGTTCTGGAATCAGAGTTGGTTTGACCTGAATATATCACTCCTGTTATCTTGAGTGTGTGTTGTGGATTCATTATTCAAGATGTTGCTGTTTAAAATGTTTACAGTTCAGAGAGAATTTTCCTGCCAGGGCAAATAATTGACCAATAAGTACTTCCACTTTGGACTGCATCCATTGTTGCTTTAACCCCTCTGAACTTTCAGCAGGTCTGAAAGGCAGCAAAATGTTCATTAGTAATTATGTTGGTAGGAATGGGACCTTTCTAAGGATCTGAACTGGTTTTATGAGTGGATCAATGATTAATTATTATTTTCTAGGAGGTGATCTAATGCTTATTACAGCATTTGAGAATGAAAGAAGAAAATACAGGCCACAGTAGGAATGAATTTAGTTCATCAAAGGGCAAAAAAAATACATCTTTTGCATGACTGAAACAGGGCTTACTGCTGAAGCTAAAAATGAGCCATGCAGTGGTCTGGTTTTGTTCTTCACACAATCTTCTTGGCCATATTCATACATTCATAAAATGGTTTGGGTTGGAAGGGACCTTCAAGATCATCCAGTTCCAACCCCTCTGGCTACAGAGAGGAACATCTCCCACTAGCCCAGGTTGCTCAATGCCTCATCCAGCCTGGCCTTGAACAGCTCCAGGGAGGGGGCAGCCACAGCCTTCCTTGAGCAACCTGTTCCAGTGTCTCACCATCCTCGCTGTCAAGAATTTAGTCCTAATGTCCAGTCTCAATCTGCCCTCCACAAACCTCAAGCAATCCCCTCTCATCTTATCACTGTGTTACCACCAAATAAGCGACAGAAAGGCCTGTCTCTGCACTGGGAGATGCTCTGTGAAGACAGCAAATCATCCTAGATTGACATCTCACTACCACTAACTTAGCCCTGTAAGACTGGGTACCAAAATGCCTGGGAGGAGGCATTGTGTGATTTTTGCCCCCCCTCAGAAGAAGCTTTTATTCTTGCAGGGACATACTTTCCTGAAGGGTCAGAAATGTCAGGGAGTTTTTAAGGACTGAGAGGATGTTCTTTTGATTTTCCCTGTGCTCTGCTGTGTGCAGAGGACTTAATGGGATAAAATAGGTACTGCTTTACTAATAATACAGTGTCAATCTATTTGGTTACAGCTACACTGGAGGTGGGGGTAGGAGGACATCCTGGCAGCCCTTTCTTGTTCAATAGTCTAGCAATGTGTCAGGCTTACAGATCAAAATAAGACAGAAAAGAGACTTGAATGTTGGTAACAAGGAGACCAAAAGGAGTGAAACAAAGAAGCTGTTCTCAATAACGTCCCTGGGAATGAGAGGAAAATGCTATTTAAGCTAAAATATAATAACTGGAAGCATTTGAGATCAGGTTGGGCAGGGCTCTGAGCAAGCTGATGTAGTTGAAGATGTCCCTACTTACTGCAGGGAGCTGGACTAGATGACTTTTAAAGGTGCCTCCCAAGTCAAACCACTCTGATTCTATGGTAGGTGGGTGAGCATGATATGGAGACAGACTGAGAGACTTGGGGCTATTGAGTCTGGAGAGGAGAAGGCTCTGAGAAGACCTTATTGTAGCCTACCACTTTTGAAGGGGGCCTACAAAAAAGCCAGTGAGGGACTTCTTAGGGTGTCAGGTAGGACTAGGGAGAATAGAGCAGATCTAGGAATGGGGAGATTCAGATTGGATGTTAGGAAGAAGTTCTCCCCCATGAGGGTGGTGAGAGACTGGCACAGGTTGCCCAGGGAGGTGGTGGAAGCCTCATCCCTGGAGGTTTTGAAGGCCAGGCTGGATGTGGCTGTGAGCAACCTGCTGTAGTGTGAGGTGTCCCTGCCCATGGCAGGGGGGTTGGAACTGGATGATCCTTGAGGTCCCTTTCAACCTTGATAGTTCTATGATTGTATGTGCCTGAGCAAGCAACAATCTGCTCGATCTGGGAGCAGCTGTGGCAGTGACATCAGCCACCCATATAAATACCTGAGGTCCTTTCTGGGCTTGTAGAGGTCATGTTGGAGCTTACATGAACACAATTTCATCCCTGCTGAACTGTCACTCAGAGCTGGCTTGTAGCCTGCCTGTCTCTACTGCCAATTCCCTTTCTGATGATAGTCCCTGACATGTCCCTTTGATAGCTTGTGAGGGGGTTACTAGGTCTTGCCGCAGGTTTGCTGTTTCTTTACATTTCTATGCTAGTTGCCATGCAGGCACTTAAACAGTGATTACATTAATGAGGTGTGTCAAAATAGGTTTTGCATGAGTACTGCAGTCTGTGCTCTTCCACATCACAGAATTGCAGAATGCCAGGGGCTGGAAGGGTACCTTGAAAGATCATCCAGTCCAACCCCTCTGCTACAGCAGGATGTGGAAGTTGAGTTGCCTTTACACATTTACACCAAAGCTGCGGCTGAGAACCCTCTTTTTGAGGGCACTTTGGTCACAGCAACTCTGAGCAATACTACAGGCTTGGGGCAGAGTGGCTGGAAAGCACCTGGGTAGAAAAGGATCTAGGGGTGCTGGTGGATGGCTGCCTGAAGATGAGCCAGCAGTGTGCCCATGTGGATGAGAAGGCCAACAGCAGCCTGGCCTGGACCAAGAGCAGTGTGTCCAGCAGGAGTAGAGAAGTGATGGTGCCCCTGTACTCAGCACTAGTGAGGCCACAACTTGAGTACTGTGTTCAGTTCTGGTGGTCACAGTATAAGGAGGACACTGAGACCCTAGAGACCAGTCTAGAGAAGGGCAGCAAGGCTGGTGAGGAGCAGCTGAGAGAGCTAGGGTTGTTTAGTCTGCAGAAGAGAAGGCTAAGGGGAGATCTCATTGCTAGCTAACAACTCCCTGAAAGGAGGTTGAAGTGAGGCTAATGTTAATGTCTTCTCCCAGGTAACTGGTGATAGGATGAGAGGAATTGGGCTCAAGTTGTGCTGGGGAGGTTTCTGTTGGATATTAGGAAATATGGTGAGGTGTTGGAACAGAATGACCAGAGAGGTGGTGGAGTCACCATCCCTCAAGGTGTTCAAGAAGCTGTAGTTGTGGTGCTTCAGCCTATAGCTTAGTGGTCATGGTAGCTGGGTTACAGTTGGACTTGATGATCACAAAGGTCTTTTCCAGCCTTAGTGATTCTCTGAGCCAATCTTTCTCCTTCCATAGAGGAAAAACAATATTTTAAGTAAGGGAAAAGAAAACAAAAGGCTGCTTCATCCCTAGATACAGGGTTGTACTTCTCTCTGATCAGCATTGGCAGCTGTTCATTTTCTGCCTGAGTGACTTTAGAAGAAGTCATTTACCTTACAAGTGATGAATGCCATGTGACACTTGCTTGTCTATATCTTACTAGCGTTTACTCTCAGCCTGACAAAACTCTTCTATTTCTTTTCTCTTTCTAGCAGTATTTCATTGAACTAATTATTTATCCTGGTTTTTTTTAACCCTGAATTGGGTTGGAAAACAATCATCTAACAGAGACAGGACCTTTGTTCTGCTAGATGAATGCTAGATGAATTCACAAGGGCCAGTGGCAGCCTGGGGTGCATCATAAAGTGTGTTAAGGACAAGTGCAGAGCCCTGCACCTGGGGAGGAACACCACCAGGCACCAGTACAGACTAAGGGTTGTTCTGCAGGAAAGCAGCCTCATGGAGAAAGACCTTGGAGTCCTGGTGGATAGCAAGTTCTCCATGGGACAGCAATATGCCCTTGTGGCCAAGAAAGCAAATTGTATCCTGTGGTGCATTAGTAAAAGTGTGTCCAGCAGGTCTAGGGAGGTTCTCCTGCCCCTCTACTCTGCCCTGTTGAGACCACACCTGCAGTACTGTGTCCAGTTTTGGGCTCCCCAGTTCAAGAGAAACAGGGAGCTGCTGGAGAGAGTCCAATGGAGGCTATGAGGATGACTGGGGGACTTGAACATCTCCCCTATGAAGAGAGACTGAGGGCCCTGGGGCTATTGAGTCTGGAGAAGAGAAGACTGAGAGGGGATCTGATCAATGTCTATCAATCTGAGAGAGACATGAGCCTACTGGAGCATGTCCGGTGGAGGACCACCCAGACGGTCAGAGGGCTGGAGCACCTCTCCTACAAAGACAGGGTGAAAAAAATTGGGGCTGTTCAGCCTGGAGAAGAGAAGGTTCCAGGGAGACCTTAAAGCTTCATTTCAGTATCTGAGGGGGACCTACAGGAAGGCTGGGGAGGGATTGTTCAGAAGGGCTTGAGGACAAGGGACAATGGTTTGAAACTGGAGCAGGAGAGATTTAGGTTGGACATCAGGAGGAAGTTCTGCACAATGAGAGTGGTGAAATACTGGAACAGGTTGCCCAGGGATGGATTGAGGCCCCATCCCTGGAGACATACAAGATTAGACTGAATGTGTCCCTGGTCAGCCTTCTCTAGCTGGAGGTGTCCCTGCTGATTGCAGGGGGATTGGACAAGATGACTTTTGAGGGTCCCTTCCAACCCAATGCAATCTGTGAAGCTGTGGAAGATGGGAGAATGTGTTGCACAGGGAGAGCTTGTTTCACAGTCACTGCAAGAGGGGCAATTTTTTAATGAGTGGATTTTAACTTCACCAGTGACATTAGATGCACATAAAATTCATTCTGGCTGAGAGAGTCTCTTTTTTTTCCTCTGCCAAGTCAAAAGGGTTTTATTCAGACAGAATCCTTAGTGTAGCATTCAAGTGCAGTGCCTTTTAGCCTCTGCAGGAAATTTAGCTTGCAAGCTGAATTTTAGAGAACCTACAAGTCAACATTTTTTGACTGTTCTGAACCACAAACCGAATGTATATTCATGCCTGAGCCAGCAAGGATCCAATCAAGCATATGACCTGGCTCACTTCAGAATATGTTTCTCATTGAAAGGTGAGAAGCAATGTGCTAGTCTGATAGATGAAGGAATGTCACAGGAAGGCTCTTGCCAGGTGTTGCTCAGTCAATTTTGAAAGAGTTGCTTCAGGGAAGTCCTATGGACAAAGACTGCAACTTTTAAAACTACTTTTTTTTTGGTTCCTGCTAGAAATCACTGACTCCAGGAATGAGTTATTCCAGTCTTTGCTGCCATCAATATGTGCATCATAACCAGCAGAAGTAGTCACAGAATCACAGAGTGTTAGAGGTTGGAAGGGACCTCTCCAGATCATGGAGTCCAGCTCCCCTGCCTAAAGCAGGATGCTCTAGGGTAGTCTGCACAAGAATGCATCCAGCAGGTTTTGAAAGTCTCTGTGGAAGGTGACTCCACAAACTCTCTGGGCTGACTCACCTCCAGAGGTCCCTTCCAACCCCTATCCATGTGAGATTCCTTGGTAGATGAAGATCTGTATGACAGATCTGGGTGATGTGAAACACCATTAGTGGGGTTAAAAGGACATTGAAAGGAGAAGTAGGATTTCAGTTCCCTTTTCAGGGTATTTTCTCCCTTTGTGGAACTCTGGCAGGTGGCAGAAGTGGGCAAATTGATGCATGTTTAGCATACAGGTGTTTGCAGGAGGTGCAAACCAGAGAGCTGTGCTCCTGTTGTCAGCCTGATTATTCTCAACAGAAGAACCAAACACTCTTATGGTTGTTGGGTTCTTTCAATGATGCTTTCTCAGCTATTCACATATAGAGGTTATTGGGATTGGATGGAGGAACAGCTCTTGGATTTGTTCTTCCTGCAAAAAAATATCTTGTTTGGGGTGATTTGCAGACTCAGGCAGTGTCCATGGGTGCAAGTCAGCTCTTTCTGGGGGTTGGAAGCCATTACAAAGGAAAGCAGAGGGAGAACAGCCCTGGTTTATATCTTGACTGTTTAAAGTACTGTTTTCTGCTTAGGTTTTCCACGTGCCTCAGATTTCTTTGGGGGGGTGGTGGTGGTGGTGCCTTTTCCCAGCTCTTTCAGCACACCCCACAGAGGATATTGGTAAATTGCTGCCATATTAAGGTTAGGCAGAGTTAGGATATCAGAATATACCCCAAAAAAATCTCCTCCTTGCCACTGTGCATGCCACTGCCTTCAACTGTGCTTATGTTTTTACTCTAAAGTAATTTGGACTTCCTCATCAATTTCCCTTTGGTTACTGCAGCTAGCTTTTTGCTGTTGGGCACAGTCCATAATCTTCTTGTCCACTTCAGAGCTCAAATAAGTCAAAAAAACTTGTATTTGACCGTATTGATCATTGAAATTGCTCTCTGCTGAGTCGTCTCCTTTCTAAAAGGCAGCCATTAATTATGCCCTTTTCCTCTTGCTTACATTGTTAATTAATTCAGAACTCATTATCCTTTCCCCTTTCCTTCCAAATAATCTCTCAGAAAAGGTCTTGACCACCATCAAATAAAGCTAAATAAATAAATCCAGTCTGGATGTAGCCACAGGCTCGCTCTTGTTTGCTGCAGGAGTTTGAGCTAGTCCCCAGCTTAGACACTAATTGTAAATGAGAAATTGGGGAGAAGGGGGGGTCCAATCCAACTCATAACATTTACTGTTTAAGAACTCTTTGAAAGAATAGGTTACAAATTGATACCCATTAGGATTGGTCTTTTCTCCTTAATAACAAGTCATAGGTCAAGAGGGAATGGTCTCAAGTTGCTCCAGGGAAGGTTTAGGTTGAAGACAAGAGACTTCCTTGGAGTCCTGTGGACAGCAAGCTAGGTAACAGGGCCAGTGACATCTTGGGGTGCATCAAGAGAAGTGTGGCCAGCAGGTCTAAGGAGGTACTCCTGCCCCTCTAATCAGCCCTGCTGAGACCACACCTGGAATACTGTATCCAGGCTTGGGCTCCAAAATTCAAGAGTGACAGGCATCTGTGGGAGAAATTCCAATGGAGGCTGAGGGTGATGAGGGGACTTGAACATCTCTGCTGTGAAGAAAAGCTGAGAGCCCTGAGGCTGTTTAGCCTGACAAAGAGTAGGCTGAGAGGGGATCTGATCAATGTTTATACATGTGAGGATGAAGGTGCCAGGCTCTGTTTGGTGGTACCCAGTAATAGTTCAAAGAACAGTGGGTACAAGCTGGAACAGAGGAGGTTCCACCTCAATATAAGGGGATTCTTCTGTACTGTGAGGGTGCTGGAGCCCAGGAGCAGGCTGCCCAGAGAAGTTGTGGAGTCTCCTTCTCTGGAGATCTTCAAAACCTGCCTGGATGTGTTCCTGTGTGACCTGCCATAGGTGATCCTCCTCTGGCAATGGGGTTGGAGTTGAGGATTTCTAGAGGTCCCTTCCAACCCCTAACATTCTTTGGTTCTCTGTGATTGTAATTTTTTCCCTGTAAGGGTTCTCAAAGACTGGAACAGACTCCCCAGGGAGGTGTTTCAGAGATTCAGAACTGTAGAGCAGAAAGATGTGGTTTAGCACTGGCCTTGGTTGAGTTAGAGAAGGGTTGGACCTGGTGGTCTTAAAGGGCTTTTGCAACCAAACCAGTTGTATGATTCTGTGCTGCCCGTCCTGGTGGGGCAGTGACTTTTGTTTTTGGTTTGGAAGAGGGTTTATCTGGGAGTAGCTTGTCTCACTCCTTATGATTAACAGCTTTTTCTCTTGGCTCTGCTCCTTTTCCTTTATAGTCTTCAGGCACTCAGCAAACTGTCTGGCCCTGGGCATTTAATTTTTCAAGCTGTTGTGTAGATTTGTGTTTCTGACACCATGCTGTAATTCCCTCCGAAATTTGGGCAGTCCTCTTATAAATAAAGTCTCCTACAAATTGTTTAACTCTTTATCATCTTGGTGCTTTTCAGTTTTGCTTTTATCCTTTAAGAGCTCATCTACTGATTACTTTTTTTCCTCCAGGGATTTCTTCTTCCTCCTGACAGGAACCCAGACCCATAAGCCATACACCACCCTTGATACTAAGCAGTCATTTATGTTTTCTTTACTAAAATAATGAATCATCATTAATGAACACAAAAATGCACAAGGAAGTGCGAGTAACCTGCTGCTTAGGTGGGGATGAGATCCTGATGGGATTTGGCTGCCATGAATTGGAGTCCAGATGGTTATCTACAGCTCACTTAAAATCAAGTGTATCCCAGAGTATTATTTCTGGGGTAAGAAATCTGATCCTTCTCATCCTGGCAGGCACCAGCAGATATTTCCTCATCATATCATTGACTTACCATGCCAAGGGCTACACCAAGATTTGCCTCTGCACATTGCATAGGTTCATAGGATGATTTGGGTAGGAAGGGACCTTGAAGATCATCCAGTTATACAACCCTCCTGACATGGGCAGGGAGACCTCCCCCTAGATCTGGTTGCTTAAAGCCTTATCCAGCCTGGCCTTGAACACCTCCAGGGAGGGGGAATCCAGAGCCTTCCTGAGCAACCTGTTTCAGTGTTTCACCACCCTCACTGGAAAGAGCTTCTTCTTAATCTCTAGTCTTGGTCTGCCCTTCTCCAGCTTCACTCCATTCCCTCTCATCCTATCACTACAAGCCCTTGTAAAAAAAGTCTCTCCCCAGCTCTCCTGTAGCCCTCTTCAGGTACTGGAAAGCTGCTCTAAGGTCTGCCTGGAGCCTTCTTTTCTCCATGCTGAACAACTCCAACTCCTTCAGCCTGGCCCCATAAGGGAGGTGCTCCAGCCACTTGATCATCTTCATAGCCTCCACAAAGGGCTTTGTTTGGCCCTTGCTGTGGTTGGGGAGATGAGGTTAAACACATTTAATGTATCTCATGGTCTTTGTGTGTGTGTTCTTTAGTGATCTTTATCGTTCTTTAGACACGCTCTGGCTAACTCTGTCACAGAAGTGGAGAAGCTGACATTGACCCTGTCACCTAAACCTGAGCAAATTCTGCCCTGTCCAGAAAGAGATAATAGATCCTTACCTCTTCCTCATTTTCTGGAGTGGAGTGAGAGCTGGAATCCCTGAGAGAGCAAACAGGGTGCTCATATCAATTGCAAGTGGAGTGTATGAATGAATATAGGAATTCTCAGATTGAGTGACAGGCTGAGAAGGGGTTTCCTAATCAGTAGGTGTCACATCGTCCTTCCCCACTTAGCCAGCATTATTCCTAGCCCACAACTCTTGTCTGCCATTTGTTTCTTTCTACTCTGTAATTATGGGTTAGGATTTTGATGTTCAGAGGAGCTGTTGTAGCCCTAGTGATTTCTACTGTCATGCTTGGCTCTCTCATGTAGTTTTGCTTATGAGACTGATCAGTAGCAAGTTCCATTGCTGGTTATATTATAGGTATTTATGGCAGCTATAGCTGTCTCTCCTCTGGTTAGCTCCTTTGAACCAACCTCCTGAAAGCTTTAGGGGTCTTAAATGCAGCCATTTGAAATTCATCACAGCTACTTGTCCTTGATGATTGTTGTCTCTTCGTTTTTCATGCACAATTGCATACTCATGGCAGTTGCAACACAAAGCTGCTTCCACATTACCTTACAAAGACAATGCAGCACTTTGTACATATTGCACAGAATGTAACTGAGAACACTTCCCTTGCTTTCATGCTGTAGAATTCTCATACAGACTCAATATTTTTGTTCTTTCAATATCTGATTCTGGAAAAGATGGCACGAGAGAGGTTTGATAAGGTTGATTTTGCTCTGTGAAGTTCATCTATCAACAGAACGTGCACAAGGTTTCCTGCAAAAGTTGATGTTTGCAGGAGAGCCCAAAGATGATCCAAGGATTGGAGCACCTCTGCTGTGAGATTAAGCTGAGGGAGCTGGGGGTGTTCAGCCTGGAGAAGAGAAGATTCCAGTGTGACCTTAGAACTGCCTTCCAATACCTGAAGGCATCCTACAGGATGGCTGGAGTGGGACTGCTCATAACAGTGTCTAGCAATAGGTCAAGGGAGAATGGTTTGAAGCTGAGGGAGAGCAAGGTTAGATTTGAGTTTAGGAAAAAATTGTCACTATAAGATTAGTGGGACTCTGGAATAAGCTGCCCAGGGAGGTTGTGGATTTCCTCTCCCTAGGGGTGTTCAAGGCTTTAAGCAGCTGAGTCTAGTTGAGAGCTGTTCCTGCCTGTGGCAGGGGGCTTGGAGTAGATGATCTCTGAGGTCCCTTGCAACCTGAACCATTCTATGATATATTTCCAGTAAGGTAAGGAATAAAGTGTCTCCAAACTGTCTGTGAATGACAGACTTTGCATGCTGTGGGCTGTGTGATGAAGAGAGGGAGGTATTTTAAGCTGCAGTTTTGCATATTGGCATGGTTGTGTGCAGGAAGCTTTCATAAGAGTAGCAGAGTATTCCTTTCCCATCTGGTATATTCTTGGTTTTGTGATAATAAATGAAATGTGTGCTTTGAGAATAGGAAACCATTTGAATTAAACTATGTCTAAATATTTGCAGATGTCAAAGTGCATTTTTTTTCTCCAGACCCTGAATGAAAATTGCATTAAGAAATATTTGCATATACAAGACAGTGGTTGAGTGTTGCTCTAGGATATGGTGTAGCAGTGGCCTTGGTAGGGTTAGATGAGGGTTGGACTTGATGATCTTTTGAAGGTCTTTTCATACATTCATAGAATGGTTTGGGTTGGAAGGGGTTTTAAAGATCATCCAGTTCCAACCCCCCCTTGCCATGGGCAAGGACACCTCCCACTAGCCCAGGTCCCTCAAGGCCTCATCCAACCTGGCCCTGAACACCTCCAGGGAGGGGACATCCACAACCTCTCTGGGCAACCTGTTCCAGTGTCTCACCACCCTCACTCTAAAGCATTTCTTTCTGATAACCAGTATACCTCTTCTTTCCAACCTTAGTGGTTTTGTGCTCACAACAGGCTCCTGCACTGTTCCAATAACTGAAGCATTCACTTTTAAATTATTTGTAGTTCCCTCCTGATACAAGTTCTAGAAACAGTGTCCAAAAGTGGCATGAAATGAAAAATTCACTTCTCTAGTAAGAAAAGCTGCTGTGCTCAGCTCTGCATCCCTAGTTGGAGCCTGTAAATCACCTCCTGCAAAGGTTTGATTTGGCATGTGCAAATTATCTGCTAGCTGCTCTGCATGACGGTGGTCTACCTTTGGCTTAGAATCACAGCGCTGTCCTAATCAAATCTAGTTCTGTTCTTGAGTTGGTCAACTGCAGACAAGGACCAAAGAAGAAAGACTTTGAAGCTGCTGATGGCTGTTTAATTACCTTAAGATTCATTGCTTTCTCTCCCCTTAATTAAGCTAAGGTAATAACAAAATCTGTTTGACAACTGTACTCTAAAAGTCATCAGTTTGTTACTCATCTCTTTGATAAATGGGCAGGTAGAGGATAATTAGTTTCAGTTCTTCTGCTAATACTCAGGAATGAAAGGAGGAAGAGAGAGGCTATTTAGAAGGAGATTTTAAACTCTGTCTTGTCCACAAATGGTGGTAGTGATAGAAACACTGCAGAGAATGGAGTTTGAAAGGTTCAACCAACCACCCAGCCAAAAGGAACACCCCCCACAACCTAACACACCATCTGAATTCCCCACACTTTTGCTGTCCATGAGGCATCAGAATGTTTTTACAGGCTGAGGACTTCAGGTCCTGTAGGGTTCTAGCAAAGAGGCATCGAATGAAGTCAGCAGAAGAGGAAACCCAAAGCTTTCCAGTGTTTTATTTTTAGTTGGTATGAGGATGCTGTTTCAGGGTGATTATGACATGCAGATGCTACTAAATGTCACTGTGTGGTGTTTAATGTTTAGATTAATGACTGAAGAAAGTCTTTAATCAAGCCAGATCAAACAATTTGCTTTCAAAGTGTGACTGTGACATCCAACTTGTGCCTTGTGTTAATGAGAAGGTGCTTCCTGATAGGCAGGCACTCAGCAACGTGTTTCCTGATGCAGGATGGTGTTAGGTCATAAGCCTATCTCTGGGCACCACTGAAAAGATCCTGGCACCTTCATCCTGACACCCACCCCTCAGATATCCATAGACATTGATCAGATGCCCTCTCAGTCTTCTCTTCTCCAGACTAAACAGCCCCAGGTCTCTCAGTCACTCTTCATAGGAGAGATGCTCAAGTCCTCTAATCATCCTCATGTCTCTCTTCAGCAGATCCCTGTCTTTCTTGAATTGAGAAGCCTAATTTTGTACAAGTTCTTGCTAATTTGGCAATGGTGAACATATGATCTAAGATAACTTTTTCTGAGCTAAATAAAGGTAGCCTGGACCTTGGAAAATCTGGAAGCAGAACAGAGGGAAAACCAAGGCAGATCTGAGATCCTGTTGCATAGCTCCTTTTGCTCCAGCAGTCTTCCAGGTCTGAAGCACCTGCTAAGGACTGTTCTTTGCCTTGCATTGTTGATGGCAGTGAAGAAAGCTGTTCCATTGAGGGTGTTGACTTTCCTGATCGAATGATGTTGGTTGTGATTTGGCCCCTGGTAAATAGATGCCCATAGAATGGTTTAGGTTGGAAGGGACCTTAAAGATCACCCAGTGCCAACCACACTGCCATGGGCAGGGACACCTTCCACTAGCCCAGGTTGCTCAAGGTTTCAACCTGGCCTTGAACACCCTCAAAGAAGGGGCATCCACCACCTCCCTGGGCAACCTGTTCCAGTGTCTCACCACCCTCACTGGATAGAATTTCTTCCTAATCTCCAGTCTAAATCTGCCCTTCTCAAGCTTCACTCTGTATTCCCTCTTGCCTTCTCTCTACAAGCCCATGCAAAAAGTCCATTCCTGCTTTTCATGTAGGCCCTCTTCAGGTACTGGAAGGCTGCTCTGAAGTCACCTTGGAGCCTCCTCTTCTGCAGACTGAACAGCCCCGACTCTCACAGCAACACGATTGTGTTTGCATGACTATGTTCTGAGGACAGAACTATTGATAGATATTTATCAGCACAGAAAAAAATCCCACGGACTTGACCGATTTGGAGCAAGTATTTCGGAGTCCTTGCTTCTAATGTTTACCCTAATCTATCTTCTCAGGCTGTGTGTGCCTCCACAGGCTTTAGAACCTCAGCTCCTATGCCACATTTTCAATACATCAACCACCCCAAAATGAAAATGAATGTAAATCCTCTGCTGTCTCACGTCCAGCCTTTCAAAGATCCTTTCCTGTCTTGCTCTTAGATATCTGATTTCACTGGGTTTGAAAGGCTGCACTTTTCTTGCTTCCACTGGTGTTTCAAAAGCATCCAAGTGACCCTGGAGTCCCACTGTGGGGGGAAAATGGCATTTTCCCAGCAAGGTGCAGAGTTCCTAAGGGAGACCTGCATGATACATGATCTTTCACCTCTCTCCTCAGAAATTTAGAGCCATAATTTATAGAGCTAGGGTGAGGTGTGTGTGCGGGGGGGGAAAGTGTTTATTTTTCCTTCCTTTTTCTTTCTCACAGAATACATCTCCTTCTGAGAGAACAGAACACTGTCTCAATTCTTTCTGCTTCAGCAGAGCAAGGCTGTCTTTTCAAGGACAGATCATTAATTCTTGGTGTAGCCTGCTAAATTTTGCATGCCAATATTATCGAACCCGCCAACAGAGAGACGTTTTGGAAGCCTTTTCTCAACTACCTCTGTAGCCCTCAGGAGTCATTTTCTTCTCTACGATTCATTTGTTGCTGCTGGTTTTGGGGCTGGGTTTTGGTGTGTATTGTTGAGGTGATTTTGTTTTCTGCTCTTGTGGTATGTATTTGAATTAGTCTTGTTTCTCTAGGGTATGTGTTTGAATCAGTCTTGTTTCTCTAGAGAGTCACAGCTCCCATTCCTCTGCAGGTTCAGCTACCTAGAAATCTTCAACAGAGTTTTTCATTCCTAGATGAGACTGCTTATTTTGGAGCTGTAACTCGTCCAAGCCATAACCCTCGTGAATGATCTCCCAGATATAGCTACCAAACGCAAATGTTTGTGATGGGTATAAACTACAGCACAGGAGGTTCCACCTCAACATGAGGAGGAACTTCTTCACTGTGAGAGTCACAGAGCACTGGAACAGGCTGCCCAGAGGGGTTGAGGAGTCTCTTTCTCTGGAGGGTTTCAAGACCCTTCTGGATACATTCCAGTGTGACCTGCACTGGATTCCATGACGCTGCTCTGGCAGAGGGGTTGGACTCAAAGATCTCCAGAGGTCCCTTCCACCCCCTAGCATCCTGTGATCCTGAAGGCATGTGGTGTTTTCCAACCAGATGGTTATGAGGAGGAACAGTTAACCAATTCAGTAGCTTGAACCATGAGGTCATGCTGTAGAGTGCCTGATGTCATCCTTTTTACTCATTACTTGATAACTTTTGGAGAGAAGCCTGCACAATAGAGCAGAGAATAATCAAAGGTAAATGTTGAAGCAGCCATTCCTGGAAAGTTCTGGGCCACCTTCCTATCATTCTGTGTTGGTTTTTATTTCCCTTTCTTCTTTATGTGCAGGGTTCAGAGTGAGAAGGGTTGTTTAAACGTTTCATATGTGCCTTTGTTCACAGTTCTCTTGCCGAAACGACTCGAGATTTGTGCTTTTCAGTGTTTGAATTCCCAGGGAATCTGAACACCCACAGTTCTCACTGCCTTCAGTTTTGTACTTGGAAGCACTGAACTTGAACCAGCCAATTGTTTAGGACTGCTGCAGTTTTCCCCCCACCCCATCCTCTTTGTTCTTTATTTCAGTGAAACTGGTAAAGACTGGTGAATCTTTCTTACATCAAACCATTTCTTTTAGCAGATTTGGAGTGTTTTATCACATTCGCTTGAAGCTCCTTTCTGCAAAGACCAAATCAAACATGAAAATGCTATTTAAATTATTTTAGATAATTCAAAAAGTGTGTGGGCATGGCACTGGGGGACATGGTTCAATGGCCATCATGGTGTTGGGTCAACAGTTGGACACAGTGATCTTGGGGGTCTTTTCCAACTGAAACATTTCTGGGATCCTATGATCTTTTCAATACCTTCCTGCTTGGTATTGTTTCCCTTCAGAGACCTTTTTTCTTGACTGATTGTGGGCAGAGCTCCCATCCCTTTTCTTCCACACACCTCTGGTTTTATACCTCTTGGTACCTCTTAAATTTCCATCTCCTCTCTTCTTTGTCCATTTGATTTTATTTTTCTTTAAATATGGTGCCCAGAAATATCGCTGAAGGGCTGTTTCTCCTAGGTTGCCGTAGCAAAACATCTGTGCTTCTCTTTTTATTGCAGCTTCTCTCGGCAGCACAAATATCTGAGCACTTAAAGATAATGAAATGAGGGCTCTGAGTCTGCAGCTAATGACAAAGTTGCAGAATTTGCAATATTTTATTTTTATTTCTTTCCTTGTGCCCACTTTTCCCCCAACATCCTGGATTTTTGTCTTCAGTCCCCGTTTGGATGACTTCTGGCCTGATTTAAAGTATTCATCAAGCAGAGTCACACAAAGGTTCTGTTGAATACAAAAGAGCTCTTGAGAAATGCAGTGGGGTTTTTGTTGTCGTCTTTTGTTGCTTTTTTTCCCCCTCAGCCCTGTGAGAATCCAAACAGAACATTTTTGGTTTTATGGAAAAAGCAGGCTAAATCTCTTGGTGCATCTTCTGCAGTCTTGCAGTACTACCCTTGGTAGGATACTGCAGAGTCCTGGACTTAGAGAGGAATAACCTCCTGCAGCAATAATCCCCTGGACTTGCTGCAAAGCAGCTTTGTGGCAAAAGACCTGGGGTTGTTTAGGAGGCTGATAGGAGATCTCCTCACTCTCTCAACTGCCTGAAAGGAGGTTGCAGAGTGGTGGGAGCTGGTGGAAAACAGGATGACCATGAGCCAGCAATCTGCCCTGGTGGGCCAGAAGGCAAATGGTATCCTGGGGTGCAGCAAAAAAAGTGTGGTCAGCAGGTTGAGGGAGGTTCTCCTCCCCTCTACTCTGCCCTAGTGCGGCCTCATCTGCAGCATTGTGCCCTATTCTGTGCTCCCTCCTTCAAGGAACCGCTTGAGAAGGCACAGCAAAGGGCTACAGAGATAATTAGGGGACTAGAACATCTGCTGTGTGAAGAGAGGCTGAAGGACTTGGGGCTTTTTACCAAAGAGGAGGGAAGACTGAGGGGGATCTTTTCAATGCTTGTTAATATTTAAATGGTGTGTGTCAGGAGGATTGGACCAGGCTTTTTTCAGTGGTGCCCAGTGACATGACAAGATCACCCCTCTAGGTGATCCTGCTCTGGCAGGGGGGGTTGGACTAGATGATCTCTCAAGGTCCCTTCCAGCCCCTAACATTCTGCGATTCTGTGAAGAGAGAATGGGCACAAAATTGAATAGAGGAAGATCCACCTAAACATGAGGAGGAATTTCTTCAGGTTGAGGGTAGTGGAACAGTTGAGCAGGCTGCCCAGAGAGGTGATGGACACTCTTTCAAAACCATCTTGGATATGTTCCTGTGCAACCTGCTCTATGTGACTAGCAAGTTTAGCAAGGAGGTTTGACTGGATGGTCTCCAGAAGTCCCTTCCAACACTTGCCATTGTGTGATTCTGTCACACTTTGAGCCCAGGACCCTGCCATACTGATACAACCCACAGAGATGCTGCAGACACAGAGCAATTATTACCGCAGACCAGAGCAGCAGGATGAAGGATTCATATCAAATTCTCTGTGTCAGTGCCTTCTCTTCACCCAGGCTGTAAACATCTTGCCCTTATTTGCCCTGCTCTGTTATTGGCAGAGAGCAAAGCCAGCTGGGGGACAGGGATGATTTGCTTGGGGAATGCCTGCTCCTCACACACTAAGCCAGCCTTAATTGTTAGTTGCCAAAGTGGGCCCACAACAGTTATTTCTCAAACCAGAGAGACTGTCTGCTTTGTCTTGGTTCAGGCTTACAAAATTACTCAGCATGAATAAGGACCTGCATGGAGTCTAGCTAGAAAGAGCATTAAATTAACTTTTCTTCTTCCAACACGTGTTGTATCTAACATGAAAGGCAGATTTGCCTAGAGCTTGACTGGTAACCAATAGAAATAGCACAGCTAATTAATGTCAGCTCATTAAACTAATGACTGTGTTCTTTCCAAGTGGTAGCATCAGATCGCTTGCTGGCATGGACGGCGTCTGTGCTTTTAGTCTCTTGGCTTTGAATTTTCGCTCTGTCTACACTGCTCTCATGAGGTCCCACCTGGAGTACTGCTTCCAGTTCTGCAGCCCCTATTACAGGAAGGATCTGGAGGTGTTGGAAGCTGTCCAGACAAGGGCCATGAGCTTAATCAGAGGTCTGGAGTTCCTCTGCTATGAGGACAGACTGAAGAGAGCTGGGATTGTTCAGTTTGGGGAGGAGAGGGCTCCAAGGAGAACTTATTGTGGCCTTCCAGTATCTGAAGGGGGCTACGAGAAAGCTGGGGAGGGACTTTTGAGGGTGTCAGGGAGTGATAGGACTGGGGGAATGGATCCATGCTAGAGTAGGGGAGATTTAGATCAGACATTAGGAAAAAAATTTTCCCCATGAGGGTGGTGAGAGACTGGCACAGGTTGCCCAGGGAGGTGGTGGAAGCCTCATCCCTGGAGGTTTTTAAGGGCAGGTTGGATGTGGCTGTGAGCAGCCTGCTATAGTGTGAGGTGTCCCTGTCCATGGTAGGGAGTTTGGAACTGGATGATCCTTGAGGTCTCTTCCAAGCTTAACAATTCTATGATTCTGTGAAAACTCCCCCCTTTGCAATGCATTTATTTTGGGGGGAAAAAGCCTGAAGAAAAATGCTTTATGGGAACTTAAATTTGGGGGTGGGTGGGAACCAAACCCAAACCACTTTGCTGTGAGTGCAATTTGGGGATTTTTTTTTCCCTAGGTGGAAACAGCACTTTGCACTAAACAAAGTATCCAAATGTATTTCTTGGGGGTGGGAGGTGGAAATACTTTGTAGTGCAGGCAGCATGTGAGTTTTTATCTTTGCTATGAAGGGAAGATGTGCATTTAATTCTAAGGGAGGTGAGGGGCAAAATGATCTGGGTAGTTTTTCAAGGCATCTTATTTTGAAGTTTCAGCATTAATGCCAAGTGGTTCTTGCCTCTTGGGATGAACTGTGTTAAATCAATTGAGTTCCTGTAAAGCTAAGAATACTCTTTCCTTTGCTGTGGGGCAAATAATGATGTTAAAGCTTTAGGCTCCTGGCTGTACAGTTGCCAAAAGCAAGATTTCAGCTGAGCTCAGTGATGTTATCCCACTCGAAGCCTAAACCTACTGTTCAGTTAGCTGCTGAATATCACCAGATACACAGATGAGAAGGAAAGCAGGCAGGAACTTCTAGCAAGAGAGGGAGAAAGAAGGAAGAATAAAGATTGTGCTCTTAAAAATTCAAGGCTGGCAAGAAAAGATGTATTAAGGTATTTGTCTCTCTGCAGAACTGGAATGTGTGGTCTTTGCAGATGTGCCAAGCATTTGGCAGGTGCAGTTTGAGTCAGCTCAATCACATCATATGACTTTCTCCTCTGACAGCCCTGATGTAAAGCGGCTGTGAGAACTGGAATTCCCTGCTAGGACAGGATCACAGCATCACAGAATGTTAGGGGTTGGAAGGGACCTCTGGAGATCTTTGAGTCCAAACCCCTTGCCAGAGCAGGACCATAGAATCTAGCAAAGGCTGAAAGTTTCTAGAGAAGGAGACTCCACAGCCTCTCTGGGGAGCCTGTTCCAGTGCTCTGTGACCCTTATAATTGCAAATGAAGGGAAAAAATGGAGAGCTGGACTAGATGATCTCCAGAGGTCCTTTCCAAGCCTTCCCACTCTGTGATTCTGTAAATAAGGGTGTTTAATTCAGTTAGAAGGGATCATCCCTGCTGCTTCTGTCAGCTACTTATTGAGGACAGCATTGTCTTACTACGAGTCCTAACCACAAATACACCCATGCAAAAACATCTGATCTATGAAAGAGTAGGGATGCTTTTAACCCCTTCTAAGAGACCCAGTAGAAAGAATACACCAGAGCTCCACTCTCCAGCCAGCTTTGTAGCTGCTGTGTGTTAATAATACCCCACTCTGTCCATGGTACGTGCATCATTTACAGTGCTGCTGAGCTCACTCAAGCCTGTGGGGTTTTGGAATCTGTTTGTTGTTTTGCTTTTGTGGTTTGGGATTTTTTTCTCCTGGAGCCAGTAGCACAGCTGTGTGCCCCTGCTGCACTATTTTTCAACTGCTGGAATGTATGTTAGCTGCTCTTAGTAGCTGCACAAAAATCAAAGGTAACAGGTCCACAAAGTACCACAGATGCAAGGGGGCTGGACTCAATGATCTCTAGAGG
This sequence comes from Melanerpes formicivorus, assembly GCF_026170545.1. Taxonomy (NCBI): domain Eukaryota; kingdom Metazoa; phylum Chordata; class Aves; order Piciformes; family Picidae; genus Melanerpes; species Melanerpes formicivorus. The sequence goes on from NW_027142378.1 coordinate 4,206,527, forward strand.
TCTCTTCCAGCCCCTAGCATTCTGCAATTTATTAGCTGGAGATGAGGAAGAAATTCTTTACAGTGAGGGAGGTGAAACACAGGAACAGGTTGCCCAGGGAGGTGTTCAATGCCAGGTTGGATGAGGCTTTGTACAAGTGGAAGGTGTCCCTGCCTGTGGAAGGTGTCCCTGCCTATGGCAGGGTGTTGGAACTAGATGATCTTTAAGGTTGTTTCCGATCCAAACCATTCTATAAATCTTTGAATGACCAAGTCTGCCTCTTTACTAGATTTGTACCAAGGTATTTCTCTAGCAGCCAGCTGGACCTGAGTTAATTGTGATAGGTTTCAAAAATTAGCTTGAGTATGCAGTATCAAATTGCTCTTCTGAGAGCCATAGCTGAAAGTTTAGCTGTAAGGGAGAAAAGGTGGATAGGCTTTTGGCACTGATGTATAAAGAAGGAGAGTTTAAAAACTTCCTTTGGCAGCTGCAGTGCTGAGGGCTTCATATTGAATATGTAATGCTTTTAAGAAACTACTTTTCAGATGAGTGAAAATGGGCTTGGAGTTGTACTTTACACAATGTCAGGGAAAGAAGTACTACTATACATATAGCCACACAGCTGTAGAGCTCCTCTGACAATGAGGAGCTTTGTGTGAATAAGATCTCTGCAAAGAAATGCATCTGCTGAAAAGCTTTCCTTGAGACCCAAGATCCACAGATTTGGGCTTCAAGGAAGTATTTTGGCCCATGAAGGGCTGGAGCATCTCTCTCTTGAATACATGTTCAAAGAATCACAGAATGGTAGGGGTTGAAAGGGATCTCTAGAAATCATCTAGTCAAACCCACCTGCCAAAACAGGATCACCTAGGGCAGGTCACACACTTGGATGTGTTCATCCAGGCAGGTTTTGAAAGTCTTCAGAAGAGACTACACAGCCTTTCTGGACAGTCTGTTCCAGTGTTCCAGCAGCCTCACCATACAGAAGTGTCTCCTCATGTTCAACTGGAACCTCCTGTGTTCCAGCTTGTACCTCTTGTTCCTCATCCTACAAATGGGCACCACCAAAGAGAGCCTGATACCTTCATCTTGACACCCACCCCTCAGATATCGATAGACATTCATCAGATTCTCTCTCAGTCTTCTCTTCTCCAGGCTGAACAGCTCCAGGTGTCTCTGTCTGTCTTTATAGCAGAGATGTTCCAGTCTCTTAGTCATCCTCATAGTTCTCTGTTGAATTCTCTCCAGCAGATCTCTGTCTCTTTTGATCTGGGGAGACCAAAACTGGACACAGTATTGGAGGTGTGGTCTCAGCAGGGCAGAGAAGAGGGGGAGGAGAAACTCCCTAGACCTCCTGGACATGTTTTTCTTGGTGCACCCCAGGATACCTTTGGCCCTCTTGGCTACAAGGGCACATTGCTTTCCCATGCAGAATTTGCTGTCCACCAGGACTCCAAAGTCTTTTTCCATGGTGCTGCTTTCCAGCAGGACAGCCTTGAGTCTGTACTGGTGCCTGGTGGTGTTGCTCTCCAGGTGCAGGACTCTATGCTTGTGCTTAGTGAATTTCATGGGGTTCTCCTTTGCCCAGCTCTCCAGGCTGTCCAGATCTCATTTGTTATTAGTTGATTTACTACTGGGGAAGAAGCAAAACTGGGAAAAGCAAAGGGGAAGGAGCTGCTGCCACATTCAGAAGTGCAGCACCGCTGCAAAAGGGAACTGTGTGGCTGCCAGTCATTCTTTCTTTCTGTCCCTCAGAACTCGGTGCCTGATTTTCATCTCACTGAATATTTCAGTGAAGTCACCCTTTGCCACCAGCATTTATCATCTGCATTTGTCTCCTTGCATCCCATGTAAATCTCTCTCTCCCCCTTCTTTTTGTTGTTTGGCTTATATTTATTTATTTATGTGTTTACTTAAAGCCCTGTGCCGTTAAGCAGCCTGCCACCAAACCAATAAACAGGTAAAGAAATCCATGTGGTAAAAGAAGCTGTCTGCGCTGCAATTTATGCAGAGGCATCTGAACTCTCTCAGGTTTCTGAAGAGCTGCTTTGAAAGTGATGGGCTTGAACAGTGCGTTGAGTTCCCTTGATGGAGCTGACCTCCAAGAATCTCTTGCTTTTCAACTGCAAGGAGAGGAAAAAACAACAACAACAAAAAGTTCCCCAGTTTCAAAGTTTGTCTCTTCCTTTAGCTTTCTTTTCTTTTCCCAAACCACTCTTGATAATGTTAGAAGGCTGGGACCTTAGACAAGTTAGTTTTTGATGATTTCACCATTTTGCTTTTCCTTCTGCTTCGACTTTGACAGATTTGCTGAGGTACTGAAGCTACCCAAGCTCCCTCACTCCATGAACCACTTCTTTTTCCTTGGATCTCTAGCTCTGTTGTGCTCTGTCCCTAATCATTCCTTTCAGGAAATGAAGAATATGGCAGTAAAGATGCCCTTTAAAAACAGGATTCCTAAATTTCCTCCGTAATAAAGCGTATGGAAAGCTGTACTCAAGTTGCGCCTGAATGAGCAATGACCTAACGACGCTCCGTAACACTGAGCTATGCCTTTCACAAAAAGGGCTATGGAGGAGAAGTGGGAAAATAAAATTGAGGGCCACTTCATTTCCACTTGCTTCTTTCATTGCTTTCATAAAGGAGAATAGCCCTCTACTTTATTTATTCAACTTTTGGGCAATTTGGAGGCAACATAAATAAAAGGGAATTGCCATAAGTAGAGCATCATTCAACCATTATGCAGTTATGAAACGAGTAGGAACTGAGGAAGCATTCAAAATGCAGGTGCAAAAAAAAAAAGTGGAGAGCCAGAGCAGCATTTCTATTATCCACTCTAGCTCCCCAGGCCCCTGCCAGTGCTCAGAGCTTACTCTCGGTGGAATGATTTGACTGAAAACTAATTAGGAAGATCATAGATGTGCCACACTCCCGCATGGAGGTGCAAAGCACTGCCAGCACTAAGTAACCAGATATTGCTCTGTGGTTAGACTTCTCTGTCCCAAGTCTCTTGATGCTCTCTACAAAATAGTTTTCTACTCTGACTGCCTTTAGACAGGAGTTTCTTCAGGGGACAGCGCTATGCTCACCCCTCCAGCTGAGCCATTTTATGAGGAATGTGGTAGGAGCAGAAGAATGATAGGGGTAATATTTTTTGTGGTGCTGGTCCAGCAGCAGCATCAGCAGTCTTTGTTCTGAGGTGCTGTGAACTTCACAGTCACCCTTGAAGGAACAGGCTGTCAGGAGCAGCCAAGGGGAGTTCTCACACAGTAGTGCAGGTCATAGCAACATGGAGCTCCATTGCAGTTCTGGCCAGCATGTGGGACAAGACCTTTGTAACATGGGGAGGGAAAGGGAACTTTAGTTTAGACTGGAGTCATGTTGAATTTGGAGACTCAAGAGTGAGATGGAGAGAGATACTCAAGAGAGCCAAGGAAGTCCTGGAGAGAGTCCAGTGGAGTGCCCCAGAGATGCTGAGGGGACAGAAACATCTCTCTGATAGGGAGAGGCTGAGTGAGTCCTGGGGGTGTTTAGCTTGGAAAAGAGCAGACTGAGAGGGCATCTTCTCAATTCTGATCAGTGTGTAAGGGGTGGAGGTCCTGAGGCTGGAGCCAGGCTCTTTTCAGTGCTAGGACATGGGGCACCAGACACAATCTGGAACTCAGGAGGTTTCACTGAAGTCCTTCCTGTGAGGGTGGCAGAGTACTGCAGCAGACTGCCCAGAGAGGTTGTGGAGTCTCAGAACCTTTTTGGATGCTGTCATGTGCAACCTGCTCTAGGTGAACGTGCTTTACCAGGATATTTGGAGTAGATAATCTCCAGAAGTCACTTCCAACCTCTACCATTTTGTAATTCTGTGGACAGCTACTGTGGAGGAGCAGCAAAACTGATGGTGTAGGATATGCTTGGATAGGTGCAGCTGGGCAGTGGCAATAAACCTGAGGGTAATACTCTCTACCTGAAATAGTAAAAAGCTACTAGGAGGTTGAGAGCCTTTCTCTGTGAGAGCTCCTTAATGTGTGGTTTCTTAAAAACTGTCCTTGCAACTTGTTCTGCAGTGATGTGGGTGGAGAAGGAATAGACTGAGGCTCCTCAGCAGGTTTAGGGATTGCCAGCTGCTGTTGCCATTCAGTCTAAAAATCTTCTTACTTATTTTTTTCTTTGACTGCTTTGGTGCACCACTGAGCATGCTTAGAAAAGAAAGGACTCCAGAGAGGACTTGGGGTACTGGGATGCTTCACAGCTGAATCCAAAATATCCTGAAGTGGCTACCTTAGCCAAGAGAGACATGAAAGGGAACACACATTTCACTCTCTAGAGTAATGTCTGTTTTAAACAGAGGTGCTTCAGGTTAACATTTTCTGAGATGTTTTCTTGAGCTTAGGTTCTTCAAGTGCATTATCAAGTGCCAGCAGAGGGAATATTGTCCTCAGGCAAAGTCACTTTCTGTTCAACCCGGAAGGGTTTTGAGAACAGGATTGGTGAGGAGGGGCTGAAGGAACAGAGATTGTTCAGTCTGGAGAAAAGGAGGCTGAGGGGAGACATCATTGATCTCTACAATGCCTTCAAAGGAGGTTGGAGTGAGGTGAGGCTGGATTTCTTCTCCCTAGTATCAGGTGGCAGAACAAGAGGAAATGGCCTGCAATTGTGCCAGGAAAGGCTTAGGTTGGATATTAGGAAAAAGTTTGTTGTTGCAAGAGTGTTCAAGCATTGGAACAGGCTGCCCAGGGAGGTGGTGGAGTCACCATCCCTGGAGGTGTTCCGGAAACCTGCAGAAATGGCACTTTGGGTCCTAGTTTAACAGCCACGGTGGTGTTGGGTTGGAGGTTGAACTTGATGATCTCAGAGGTCTTTTCCAAGTGAGACAATTCTCTGATTCTGTGACATCTCAAATGAAGTCAAAATTTGTAGCAGATGTGATAGACACTGTTTGACTGCTCTGAGATTGCCAGCACCCAAATCTTCCCCTGTGAAGAGCCAAAAACTAAATGAGATACTCTTGTTTTGGTTTCCTTTCTTATTTTTCCCTTCTGGGTAAACCAGAAGCCAAGAGTAAAAGATGTTTTGTATTCAGTGTGTATTCCACAGCCAATTGCTCCAGTTGCTGGGTTCCAAATGAGAGTGGGGTTTAATGGATTTATTGTATCTGTTTTTTCTTATCTAATATAATCGTCTGTCTCTTAATGCTGTTGATAAGCTTGCATGGATTATATCAACTTCCATGACTGCAGCCTGGGATACAAAGCCTGTTCACTAAAATGTATTGCTTGGAGGTCAGGAGAAATCTGTTGTGGCACTGGGGAGCTTCCTGGAAGCTGATTTACTGAGCTGAGAAGTCAGGGGTGGGATGCTTGTTGAAAGCTAGCTGAGGTTTCTCTGCATTGCACTGTAGTTTGTGGATGCATGACTTGAGTATGGAAAGCGACTTCTTGCAGGGTTGAAGGTTTGCTTAGCTTACCTTTTGCTAATGAGTCATTCTTTTTGGCTTTTTCTTCTTCTTTTTTAACATCCACATCATAGAAAAGTAAAATAGCTCACGTCAGAAACTGAGTTTGGAGAGGGACCTTGGGGCATTGCTTGACTGTTGACTGAACATGAGTCACTGTGTGTCAGGTGGCCAAGAAAGCCAGTGGCATCCTGGCTTGGATTAGAAACACTCTGGCCAGCAGGGACAGGGAGGTGATCATCCCCCTGTACTCAGCACTGGTGAGGACACACCTTTAGTGTTGTGTTCAGTTCTGGGCCTCTCCCTAAAGGAACGACATTGAGGGGCTGGAGTGTGTCCAGAGAAGGGTAATGAAGCTTGAGAAGGGCCTGGAGCACTTGGCCTCTGAGGAGGGGCTGAGGGAGCTGGGAGTGCTCAGTCTGGAGAAGAAGAGGCTGAGGGGAGACCTCATTGCTCCCTACAGCTACCTGAAGGGAGGCTGGAGTGAGGAGGGGGCAGCCTCTGCTCCTTGGTGTCAAGCAACAGGACCAGGGGAAATGGTTTCAAGCTGCACCAGGTGAGGTTCAAGCTGGATGCTAGCAAATACTTCTTCCCATTGGAAGAACATTGGAATGGTCTAACCAGGGCAGTGCTGGAGTCCTCATCCCTGGGGGTGTTCAAGCAGTGAGTGGATGTGGTGCTTAGGGACATGGTTTAGTGTTGACCCTCAGGTAGGACGGGATGAGCTTGGAGGTCTTTTCCAACCAGACGTATGCTGTGACTCTGTGAGTTTGCTGTGTGCTTTCCATGGGAAAATGAACGCCACCTTTGCCATTTGCATTTGTTTACAGTATAAGCACATCCATAATGTAACAATATAAAAGAAAGAAATCCTAAGAAGTGTATTTCTGTGCCTGAAGGATACATTTTGAATAGGTGTAGGACATTCAACTGCTTCGTGGCCGGAGTCTCTGAATGTATAAATGACTAATGTATATTCATGCTGTCAGCAGCAATTGAAAGCCTCCTACTCTCCTGACCACAAGAAATTACATTCTGCTTTTTGTTCTCCTCCAGTCATTGTGGCTGTTCCACTCTACCCGTGGGGAAAATAGCCTTAAGACCCAGTGAAACAGAAAGGATTGCTGGAGAGTGTTCAGAACAATGTCTCTCTTCATCCTTTTATCTGTCTTTTTTTCCTAACTTAGCTCAACTTGTCCTCAACCATAAGGATAAAACCTGCGCTAGGGTAAGCTCTGCGTGCACAAGGACGCTCATGGCTCTGGTTTCATACCCAAGGGTGCCAGGCCTGTTGGAATTACTTCTGGTCATCATTTCAGTTGTGCTCCTGGTGCTGCACGGTACAAAAAGCTCACCCCCAGTTTTGGTCAGTTTGATCATGATGCATGTAAGAATTTCAGAAGGGGAATCATAAGCAAAGCAAACCTGTCCACGTGTTTCTCTTTGCACATTCATAGATTCATGGAATTGTTTGGGTTGGAAGGGAGAGACCTTAATGATCATTCAGTTCTATCTCCTCCTACCATGGGCAGGGACACTTTCCACCAGACCACGTTGTCCAAGACTCTATCCAGCCTGGAGCTGGGCACTACCAGGGAGGGGGCAGCCACTAGATCAGGTTGCTTAGAGCTACATCCAGCCTGGCTTAAAAAACTTCCAGGGATGAGGCTTCCACCACCTCCCTGGGCAACCTGTGCCAGTGTCTCACCACCACCCCAAAGGTAAAATCTAAAATCCTCTTGAAATCAGTGTTTTGACCATGACTGATTTTGGTGAGGTTGGACAAATTTGTGTGTTGGCAGTGGCTTTGAGTTGAAAATGCTTCCTTCATCTTACATTCCTACTTTAGTAAATGTCTGCAAAGGATCTGTAGCATCTAGGAAAGGTGCATTGGAAGGAAAAGGGAGAAAAGATGAGGTGGGTTAAAGTAGTAGGAGTTTTGGACAATGAAGGCCAAGTTTTCCACACCTGAACTAATTACATTCACAGTGGCAGTCCTGACACATGGGATGAGAGTGAAATAACCTCTAATTCATGAAGCTTGCAAGCTGAACTCCATGAAAGTGAAGGCAGACAATAAAGAATTAAGCAGCTGTGCAACTGTTGAGTTAGATGGGGACAATGGAATGGTGATGGAAAGTATCAGCACTGCAACAGGGTTAAAAATGTCTTAGCCTCAAAGCACTAAAAGTCTCCACAGGTGCCCTGATCAGTTTCAGGGATGAAATGGGCTCAAAGGCTGAGGTAAAGAGAGATGTTCATCTGAAGTGTGTCACATCATTTTGCCAGCAAAAAGAGTGGCAGGACGCTTAAGGGAGACTTAACCCAGGAGAAGTATTTGACTGGGATGAAGACAGCAGAAAAAACAAAAGGTTGGAGTCTGAACTTGCCTTTGTGTAGCACCGCTGGCATCAGTCAGGCTTGTTGCAAGTGGGGATAATAAAGCTTTCGCTTAGGTTAGATTAGAACTTTGAAGTTCAAAGGCGCATTTGAAGATTTATAGGGTCACATCAAGCATCAGTTTTTAACTTGAACTGCCTCTTGACATCTGCTTCAGTAACAATAGTCATGATGGTTGACTTGCAGGAGGCTTTTTTGTGCTGGCTTTCCCCCCCCCCCGCTCTGTTCTGTTCCTAACTTGATCTAGAAGTCTGTGTTCAGGTACGTTTGGGTTGGGATGGTTGCTTCAGGTTGGTGTTCACACTCTCTGAACACCTTTGTCCATCTCAAATCATGAGTGCATATCAGGTTTTATCTCTGCCTCTTCCATTTTGTACTTGATTAATGTTTATAAAGATGTAAAGGGTGAGTGCCAAGAGGATGGCGCCAGGCTCTGCTGGGTGATGCCTATAGGGCAATAGGTGGAAGCTGAGGCATAGGAAGTTCCATGGAAACAGGAGGAAAAAAAATTGTTCCCTGTGAGAGTGACAAAGCCCTTGAGCAGGATGCCCAGGGGGGTTGTGGAGTCTCCTTCTGTGGAGATATTCAAAAGCCCACCTGGATGTGTTCCTGTGAGATCTGCTGTAGGTGATCCTGCTCTGGCAGGGGGGTTGGACTGGATGATTTTTTTTGAGGTCCCTTCTAGCCCTTAATGTTCTGTGATATGCTGCAATAGCTCTTCTCCTCTTTCCAGTTTTAAACCAGTAGCATTTACTTTCCTGCTGTGATATTTTTTTCTGTTGTGTTTTGAGGTTTTGTTTCTTTGTTTTGTTTGGGTGGTTGTTTTTTTTCCCTAGACTCACAGAATTGTAGGGGTTAGAATGGACCTCTGCAGATCATCTAGTCCCACGCCCCTGCTAGAGCAGCTTTTTAGTTGCCCTTGGAAATTTTATAGCTTTGTTTTGTTGCTTTTGGTTTTGGCTTGTTGAGGAGTTTGACAAGAGCATGTTGTTTCTCATAACATTGTTTTATGTTCAATTCCTAAAGAGTTCATGTCATTTTACAAGAGTTAAACAGAGTGTTATAATTGACTTCACTCAGTTTGTGGGGGGGAAAGAAAACAGTAGAGGTAGCAGGAAGCAAGAACGTGCTTTTCAAGTCCAATCAGTTCTGCACTTGGTTGCAGTGTTTTTGGTTGCTGGAAAGCTGCTGGATCCTTTTATATGAAAGATGTGAAACACAATGAATGTGGCTTCATGTTTGGCAAGGTCTTTTCTACTGGCTTTGATTGCCTGTTTAACCATGAACCTTCTTGAGTGAAGTCCTGGTGCTTGACAACACCCCCTTGATGTATGTGGTTTTCAATGATGAGAAGCAAGCAAACATGCAGAGCCCAAGTTTGTTAAGAGTTAGGTTTATATATTTATTGGTTCATAGAATGCTTTGGATTGGAAGGGACCTTGAAGACCATCCAGTTCCAAGTCCCCCACCGTGGCCAGGGACACCTTCCACTAGACCAGGTTGCAAAAGGCTTTGAACACCTCCAGGGAGAGGGCATACATGGCCTCCCTGGGCAACCTGTTTCAGTGTCTCACCACTATCACACTAAAGAACTTCTCCCTCATCTCCAGTCTAAATCTGCCCTCTTCAAGCTTCAACTCATTCTCCCTCATCCTATCACTACAAGACTTTGTGAAAAGACCCTCCCCTTCCTGCCTCTTTCAGGTACTGGAAGGCTGCTTTAAGGTCTCCCTGAAGCATTCTCTTTTCCAGGCTGAACAGCCCCAGCTCTCTCAGCCTGTCCCCACAGGGGATGTTCTCCAGCCCTCTGATCATCGTGGCCTCCTCTGGACCCACTCCAGTAATTCCATGTCCCTCTTATGCTGGGGGCACCAGAACTGGATGCAGTACTGCAGATGGGGTCTCATAAGAGCAGAGCAGAAGGGGAGTTTGAGTTGCCTGATGAAGACATGAATCCTTACTGTGATTAATATGATGCAGGTTATGTTTACTACTACTGCCATTTCTTTTATCCCACATCCATCTTTGATTTCACTGTAGAGAGGATTATTTTAATTCAATGTTTTGATGTTACTGCCAGAGCTATGTAGGAAAGACTCTTTTCAATGCACTAGAAAGTTAAGGGAGGCGATGGAGTGTGCAGCAGATGTGTCCTGTGACTTAGAACAAAGATCATTCCTGGGTTTGTGATCTAATGCATCCATTCCCCTCATGTCTGGAGAAGAGTCTCCCAATTTCAGGAGGTATAAGAACTTTAATGCTAAAAGATAAAAATGAAAAATGAGAACATCTGTTTGTTTATTGCATAAGAGAATATAATGTCTGGAGGTTAGGCAGGAACATAATTTTCTGTAACCTCTTTTCAAAGAGGCAGTAAGAGAGCCATGTGCACACAACCAACTTGGAGGATCAGCTGGCAGCTCTATAAACAATTTTTCCCTGGCTAAATTATAGCTTATTTCGGTGAGTGACTTTATTTATAGTCACAGAAACTTTATCCTCCTTCAACTGTTTTCAGCCTTCCAGAATAGGCCAATGTTCTGTGAACATGGACACATAGTATCATAGTATCAGTCAGGGTTGGAAGGGATCACAAGGATCATCTAGTTCCAACCCCCCTGCCATGGGCAGGGACACCCCACACTAGATCAGGCTGGCCAAAGCCTCATCCAGCCTGCTCATAAACACCTCCAGGGACGGGGCCTCAACCACCTCCCTGGACAGCCCATTCCAGGGTTTCACATGTCCTTCTTCACTTCACACTTGCATTCATTTTGGCCTTTTACAATTTTTCCTATTCAAAATAAGGTTGCTGTCCACCTTTATGTCCCTCGTGACAGGAAATTGCTGAGCACTGTGGGATCATGAAGCTTGAGGAGGGCAGATTTAGACTGGAGATTAGGAAGGAATTCTTTACAGTGAGGGTGGGGAGACACCGGAACAGGTTGCCCAGGGAGGTTGTGGATACCCTCTCCCCAGAGATGTTCAATGCCCGGCTGGATGGGGCCTTGAGCAACCTGTTTTAGTGGGAGGTGTCCCTGCCCATGGCAGGGGGGTAGAACTAGATGATCTTTAAGGTCCTTTCCAACCCATTCTATGAATCATTTTGTGATGTACTTTACCACTGGTTCACCTTGGTGCCCATTTGCTCTCAGCAACACTGGCTAGGGCATTTAAACATTGTGATGGTGACAATAGCAGCAGTAGTATTAGCATCATTATACAATGACAATAACAGCAATAATCACAGTGATGATTATTATTATGCACCATCACTGCTATTATGTTCTTTGATATCACAGCTAACTAGAAGAAAGGTTAATAACATCATTTTCCCCCTTGGAAAATGCTGTCCTCTCAACCTGATCTTATTGTGTTTAGATTTATTTTCTCCCTGAAGCTTTAAAGAGTTTTCAGGGTTTGTGCTGCTTTAAACAATGCTCTAAATCCAAACTTCTTTGCCAAACAGAATTCCCATTCTCTGTGTATCACTGGAGGTCTTTAAGGAAAGATTGGATGTGGCACTTGGTGGCATGGTTGAGCTGATGTGGTGGTGTTAGGTCACAGGCTGGACTTGATGATCTCAGAGGTCTTTTTCAGCCTCAATAATTCTGTGATATCTCAGCTTCATTTATAGCCAAGGACTTCTAATTTCCTGCAGGCTCATGACAAGAGGCTAAAAATTATCAGCTGCACTAATGTCCACTGCTGGTTAATCCATTATTAGCAGTATTATTTACATCAAAGCAGTGCTTAAATGTTTCAATCAGGCATGTGATCCATGGGTGTCTTTGCACACATGTATAGATAATAGGAAACAGTTTTGATTCAAATGCCTGATGGAGCAAGCAAGGGAAGAGAAGAAGTGTAGTAGGCAATAGTGAGGAGCATGGTGTGTGACGCTGATAAAGGGGATGTGGCAAAAATCCCTGGTGCTGCTTTGAAAGAAGTCTCATTGAGAATAAGCTGAGTTTGGTTTTAGTGTTCTCGCATTGACCTTACAAAGCTCCTTTAAAGTTTCTTTTACAGTGTCCTCTGTTACTGTTCTCTCTCTGCCGGATTCTCATGGTGTCCCCAGTGGTCAAGGGAACCTGGCTGGCTAAAGAGACTGTAAAAGCAGAGCTACTGCATTTCTTTTTATTGCTAATCATTCTAGCTCCTGGCAGGTGGCCTAATTGCCAGACCAAAAGGAAGCTCATGAGATAGGTGGCCATGAAACTGGCCCAGTGACCTTCAGTAAGATACATGGGTTCTGAGGTCTCACACTGCACTGGGACAGTAAAACATTATCACTGCCTGAACCTTCTCAGAAGACTGTGTGTGGGGAAAAGGGTTTATTAAATGTAATTTACAGCCAACTGGAACTTCAAGAAATGAAGCAAAACATGTTTAGCCATTTCTTTTCATGCCTCCTTTGGTACTGTCAGGAGAGCAGCCAGTGTATGTGAACCAGAAGCTTCCTCAGCTGCTGCTTTTGCTTCTCTCTTCAGGTGCAGAACTCTTGCTAATGTTAATCATCTACCTGCAGATGTGAGACACACATCCAAAGAAAGGGAGTTGTGCATATTGACTCCAGTTGGCTTGTTCTGTGAATATTCTATCAACTGAGTTCTGTCAGGGGGCTGGAAATGGCTTTCTGCAGCAAGGCAGGGAACTGCAGTCTTTCCAGGCTTTATTTATTTCTTTAAATTAAAAACCTCCTCTTCTCCTAACTCATTGCTGTACCTTTTGCTTTGTTTTGTTTTGTTTTCCTTCCTGTTCTGCAGCCTCAAGTAATGATCCACAAAAGAACTAGGAGTAGAGGAAGCTCTGCTAGATATATAGGAATATAAATTAGAAAGGGAAAAGAGAGGAAGAGGGAAAATGTTTGGTGTGGTCTTTTCTGGAGGTCAGCAGCAGGGCAGGAAGGTTACTGTTTGATTGCTCAGCTTGCCTACTTGCCAAATTTCATATTAAAGTCATGGGATGAAAAGGCATATATTTAAAATCATAGAATTGTCAGGGTTGGAAGGGACCTAAAGGGTCATCTAGTTCCAAGCCTTTTGCCATGGGCAGGGACACCTCACACTATATCAGGTGGCTCAGAGCCACATCCAGCCTGGCCTTAAAAACTCCCAGGGATGTGGCTTCCACCACCTCCCTGGGCAACCTGTGCCAGTCTCTCACCACCCTCACGGGGAAGAACTTCCTAACATCCAATCTGAACCTACCCACTTCTAGTTTTGGTCCATCCCCTCTAATCCTGTCACTACCCAACATCTGAAAAAGTCCCTCCCCAGCTTTCCTGTAGCCCCCTTCAGATAATGAAAGGCCACAGTAAGGTCTCCTCAGAGCCTTCTCTTCTCCAGACTGAACCACCCCAACTCTCTCAGTCTGTCTCCATAACAGAGCAGCTCCAGCCCTCTGATCATCCTCGTGGCCCTTCTCTGGTCACGTTCCAGCACCTCCAGATCCTTCCTGTAATGGGGGCTCCAGAACTGGACACAGTAATCCAGGTGGGGTCTCACCAGAGTGGAGTAGAGACTTCTTGTTAGATGCCAAACATGGAATTGGAGTTTATTGCTTATACTGCCTTGAGCCAGCCCCTTGCTCCCCCACCCTTTTTCTGCTGTTGTTGCTATGGCTTTGTTCTTGCTGTCCCTTGAAGAAGGCTGCACTTCCCTGTAACTCCAGTGGCAATACAGAAAGAAAAACCTCTTTTTCCTTTCTTCTTCCCTCCCCCCCCCCCCTTCCCCCCTGCCTTCTGTGTTCTGTCCTATTGTATCAGCCACAGCTTTGGCTGTGCTGAGGCTCTCCCTTGGTGTAACAGCCCCTCAGGGTTTCTGTCCCCATAGCCATAACTCGGTAAGTGGATCCGTGCAGCCGTTACTGAACAATGAGGTTATTGATACAGCATGTTAGGGTTGCAGGGGAGAGCTGCTGTGATAGCAGCTCCAGCCAGGGTTTTAATAAGGCCACTGAGCACAACAGAGGGAGGAAAGTTACCAGGCTGTGTTTTTATTTGGTTGCCTCAATGTTATTTCTTGCTGATTTCCAGCACCCATGGTGTTGACTGCTCTCTTCCTCTTTTTTTTTCTGTGAGGGTATAAATGAGGATCTCATTAAATTTAAAGCTCAGCTGTGCTGGAAAAAAATATTACTGAAGTTAGAATCTTTGCTAATATCTTAACATAAGAGGGAACATCAATACTGCCTTTGCCTGCTTGCCTCGGAGCTGCCCCAATTTAATCAAAGCATTTTATGTCTTGGAGACCTGCTTATTGTGCAAAGGGCTGTCCTCTGGGAAGCTTGGGATTTGTTTTCAGCCTGGCACAGTAGCTCTTTGCATGCAGGCACCTGTTTGCTATAGCCTGGGCACAGGTTAAAGTGAAACAAAGAGCTGGATGTGAACCAACAACAGGCACTTGCAGCACAGAAGGCCAATGGCAGCCTGGTTGGCGTCAAAAGAAGCATAGGGAATCTGTCCCTCTGCTCTGCCCTGGTGAGACTTCACCTGCTTGCTTTGCCTTTAGACAGGAGCTTCTTCAGGGGACAGCGCTATGCTCACCCCTCCAGCTGAGCCATTTTATGAGGAATGTGGTAGGAGCAGAAGAATGATAGGGGTAATATTTTTTTGTGGTGCTGGTCCAGCAGCAGCATCAGCAGTCTTTGTTCTGAGGTGCTGTGAACTTTCACAGTCACCCTTGAAGGAACAGGCTGTCAGGAGCAGCCAAGGGGAGCTCTCACACAGTAGTGCAGGTCACAGCAACATGGAGCTCCATTGCAGTTCTGGCCAGCATGTGGAACAAGACCTTTGTAACATGGGCGGGGGGAAAGAGAACTTCAGTTTAGACTGGAGTCATGTTGAATTTAGAGACTCAAGAGTGAGATGGAGAGAGATACTCAAGAGAGCCAGGGAACTCCTGGAGAGAGTCCAGTGGAATGCCACAGAGATGCTGAGGGGACAGAAACATCTCTCTGATGGGGAGAGGCTGAGTGAGTCCTGGGGGTGTTTAGCTTGGAAAAGAGCAGACTGAGAGGGCATCTTCTCAATTGTGATCAGTGTGTAAGGGGTGGAGGTCCTGAGGCTGGAGCCAGGCTCTTTTCAGTGATAGGACATGGGGCACCAGACACAAACTGGAACTCAGGAGGTTTCACTGAAGTCTGAGGAAAAAAATTCCTTCCTGTGAGGGTGGCAGAGCACTGCAGCAGGCTGCCCAGAAAGGTTGTGGAGTCTACTTCTCTGGAGTGATTCAAGACCTGCCTGTAATTTTTCCTGTGCAATCTGCTCTAGGCAAACCTTCTGCAGCAGGGAAGTTGAACTAGATGATCTCTTGGGGTGCCTTCTAACCTCTACCATCCTGTGATGCCATGATTTTATTTCAAATTCCTATCCTGACCCAGAGAATTCCCATAGCAGTTACAACACTAGAGTGGGAGGTAAAAATCATGCTCCCAGTTTAGAGGCAGAGCAACTAATTTGGATAGGTGGCTCCTAGACCTGCCCTAGATTTAGAACCTCTCCTTGATTTGAATAACTGAAAACTAGATAGGGGCTGAGAAATTTAACTGATGAGACTCCTCACTGCTTCATGCTTCCCTCTTACCTGCAAAGAGTGTTGCAAAAAGAAGGGTTTCGTGGCCATGAATGTTCTGTGTGGAAATTCCTAATAGGATGAAGTCTGACAGCCCTGGAAAAATGCTCCAGGAGCATGCATTGAAAGTGGGAAAACAAATGATGCCTGTGTGGAGGTGATGCAATGCAGATGCTGCTTCCCCCATGCTGAGTAAGAGGATGAAAAGAGCAATTTTTCCCCCTTCCCATTCCTGTGCCCAAAATAGTGTCACTTCTGCAGACATGCCTGGTGCAGTGCTTTCTGGGCTCCCTGTTACAAGCTGCAGCTGCACAGCTGCATTGCTGCTTGGGAGAGCTGTGAAGAGCAGCAAGGGGACTGAATCCATCTGCTGGTTCAGAAAGATCTTTCATTCACACACACAAATTGCACCAACTTCTGGCTGTTACAAATGGTGGTTTGTATTCTGCAGTGGTGTCAATTCAGTTCTCTGTTAGGGCAGGTTATATCCTCTTTTTCATAGATAATTCTGGGGTTTGTTGGCTTTCTGTTGTTTGCTTAGTTGTTTGGGCTTTTTTTTCCTCAGGCATGCCATACTTTATTGCATTTCACCATGGGAACTAAGGTACTTGCATGACTGTATTATGGGATTCAACCACAGAAGTAGACTTGACCCTTTTAAACTCCTCAGGTGGTTTGAACTCCAAGATCTGTTTTTCACAACTGGAGATGTAAACTTTTAAATCACAGAATGTGAGGGGTTGGGAGGGACCTCTAGAGATAATCAAATCCAAGCCCCTGACAAAGCAGGATCACGTAGAGCAGCTTGAACAGGAACACATCCAGGAGGGTTTTGGAAGTCTCCAGAGAAGAAGCCTCCACATTCTCTCTGGGCAGCCTGCTTTAGGGCTTCACCAGTCTCAACCTGTTGTTCTTCTTTATGTTTAGATGCAATTTCCCATACTCACGTTTGTGCCCATTACTTCCTATCCACTGGGCACCACTGAAAAAAGTCTGGCCCCATCCTTCTGACAGCTACCCTTCAAGTATTTCTAAGCATTGATAAGATCAAGGCTGATCTTCAGTGCCTCCAGGGATGGGGCCTCAACCACATCCCTGGACAACCTGTTCCAGTATTTCACCACTCTCACTGTGCAGAACTTCCTTCTGATGCCCAACCTAAATCTTCCCTGCTCCACTTTCAAGCCATTGTCCCTCACCCTATCACCACAGTCCCTCCCCAGCCTCCCTGTAGGTCCCCTTCAATACCAAAATGCAGCTCTAAGGTCTCCCTGGAGCCTTCTCCTCTTCAGACTGAGCATCCCCAATTCTTTGAGCCTGTCTTCATAGAAGAAGTTCTCCAGCCCTCTGATCATCTTTGTGGTCTCCTCTGGAGTCACCCCAACAGGTCCATGTCTTGCTTGTGTTGGGGGCCCCAGAGCTGGATGCAGCACTGCAGGTGAGATCTTACCAGGGCAAGGTAGAGTGGCAGAATCCCCTCTCTTGACCTGTTGGTCTGCTCTTGTCCTGTGCTTTGTGCAGTTGCTGTCTCCATCTCCTACACCCAAATGAGTCACCTGTAGATTTTTTCATACGAGTTCCAGGAACTATTCAGAGGCAAATGCCCATGGTCTGTTATCATGCACTTGCCAACAGCCTGAAATCTGCTCCAAACAGTCACCAGGAAGCCATAGTTCATTTTGCTGTCACCTAATTGCATGCACCTGCTGGTGACAGCAGTAAAATTTGATATCTCTGACATGGTGGCAGCAGATGGGGTGCTCAGAAGAGCTGCTTCCATTTTTCTTCCTAATGAGCATCGTCTTTTCTCTCCTTTTGCCTCTTCCCTGTGCTGGGGAGATACAGAGATATGGGAGATATGCTGCGAAAGAGGATGGCTGCTGCAGCAGAGCTTAATGGGACATTGCTGCTCCCCCCCCATTTCACCTAATAATGTGTCAATCAAATATTCATGGATGAAAGTTCCTTGTTAATGGAATTAGTGGAAGAAATGACTTTTACTCACCAGGGCTGAGTAGGTTGAGGGAGGTGATCCTCCCCCTCTACTCAGCCCTGGTGAGACCCCACCTGGAGTACTGTGTCCAGTTCTGGAGCCCCTATTACAAGAGGGATGTGGAGGTGCTGGAACGTGTCCAGAGAAGGGCCACGAGGATGATCAGAGGGCTGGAGCACCTCTCCTGTGAGGGCAGACTGAAGGAGTTGGGGCTGTTCAGTCTGCAGAAGAGAAGGCTCCGAGGTGACCTAATTGTGGCCTTCCAGTATCTGAAGGGGGCCTACAGGAAGGCTGGGGAAGGAATTCTCAGGATCTGAGGTAGTGATAGGACTAGGGGGAATGGAATGAAGCTGGAGGTGGGGAGATTCAGGCTAGATGTGAGGAGGAGATTTTTCCCCATGAGAGTGGTGAAACCCTGGAATGTGTTGTCCAGGGAGGTGGTCAAGGCCCCATCCCTGGGGGTGTTTAAGCCCAGGCTGGATGAGGCTCTGTCCAGCCTGATCTAGTGTGGGGTGTCCCTGCCCGTGGCACGGGGTTTGGAACTAGATGATCCTTGTGGTCCCTTCCAACCCTGAATGAAACTATGAAACTATGAAAAGGCCTCACAGGAACTCTGCAACAGTGCTGCTATGGTCAGCATCTGTAGAGCTACAAAAGAGGCAAGACTTCCAGGGGGAGCCAGTTTTCCTTTTCATTGCTTTTTCATGCTCACATCTAAACAGAGGCTTCTCAGTTTGAAAGTTTGTCCTTTTTCCTCCCCCCCCCCCTTTTTTATTTTTAGGGCTTGGGGGGGAAGGGAGAGGGTTGGAGTAATGGGAGGAGATTTCTCATCCCTACAAGCCTTGTCTCCCTGTAGCCTGGCACTCACTGGCTCTTGTACTGATGTTTTAAAGAGTGTGCCCTGGTGAGCAGTAATGCACAAAGGATTTGCACTTGCCAAGGAGATGAAAGCACCATCGCTAGCTTGATACATTCCACTGCAAACATCCTCAAGCATAAGGGGGGTGAGGGGTGGGGGGAGAGAGACAATGAATCATTAATTTTCTGCAGGAGAAACTGATCTGCCTTTGAAATAAATCCCTTACATGAACCATAGAACCGCAGAATGCTAGGGTTTGGAAGGGAGCTCCAGGGATCAAGTCCAGTCCCCCCACAAAGCAGGACCACCCCAAACCAGGCCAGGGAGGGGCTGTTTAGGAGAGCCTGTGGTGATAGGACAAGGGGCAATGGTTTGAATCTGGAGGAGGGGAGATTTAGGTTGGATGTCAGAAGGAAGTTCTGCACAATGAGAGTGGTGAAATACTGGAATAGGTTGCCCAGCAAATGTGGTTGAGGCCTTGTCCCTGGAGACATTCAAGCCCAGGCTTGCTGTGTCCCTGGGCAGCCTGCTCCAGTTGGAGGTGTCCTTGCTGAGTGCAGGGGGGGGTGGACAAAGATGATCTTTGACAGTCCCTCCCAATCCAATGCAAAGTGTGAGTCTGTCAACTGAGAGTTCATCCAGTCCACTGGTCCAGTGCAGCTGTGGAAGTGCAGCGGTCTTAGTGCAAGTATTTCAGCTCATGTGAACAGATGATGCTAGGACCTCCTGCTGCTGCAAGAGGCAAGTTGGTTGAGGCAGTTGTTTGCTGGTGTGAACACAGAAACGTTTCATTTTTGCTGAATCAGATTGTATCATATTGGTTTTGTAGTAAGCAAAACGTTCTGCTGGTGATTCCCATTGCTGAGCTGTTCGGCTTGGGACTTTTGAAAGCACTTCTCATAGGGGCACAGCTTCCACTGATAGTCATTTAAGCACTTTGGAAATGTTTTCCCAATGTTCTGCCCATAATTCCTCCAGAGGAATGACTTGGGTAATGTTGGCTCTATAAAGCTTTTGCAGTCTGAGTTTAGAGAGTTTAGAACTCTTTAATAAGCAGGGGGTTTACTTAAAGCATTCAGTGGACTTTGCTGCCCCATGCTGCTCCACGCAGTCGGGGGTGCAGACAAATACATTGTGCAAATGAGCAAATATAGACCTCATCAAAGCCTACCCAAGGCCATCAAAAATCTCCCACTGTGAGAAACGTTGGCTCAGACCCATAACAAATAAATAGAGGGGGGAGGAAAAAACAGCAAAGAGATTGCACCACTGATTGCCCTTTATTCTTGTAGTTGAATAACAGCATTTAATTAACAGCGTTAATTAGTTTGTTTCCCAGCTCTCTACCTGTTGTCTGAATGTACCTGCACTCTCTCACCAGCTGTCCCCACTCCTCAGTGCTGTCCCAGTGTATTACAGGATCACAGGATGTTAGGGGTTGGAAGGGACCTCAGGAGATCATCAAGTCCGGCCCCCATGCCAGAGCAGAACCATAGAATCCAGCACAGGTCACACAGGATGGATCTGGAAAGTCTCCAGAGAAGGAGACTCCACAACCTCTCTGGGCAGCCTGCTCCTAGTGCTCTGTAACCCTCGCAGTAAAGAAGTTCCTCCTCATGTTGAGGTGGAACCTCCTGTGCTGTAGCTTGTATTGACAATATTATTTACAGTCTTGCTGCAGATTGTTCAGTCCAGCTGCTAGAACTGGCAGTTAAAATCACAGCCAGATCCCAAAGGAAAACTTACCCCAAGCCCTGCTCCTGCCTGCCTGCAGATCCTTCTCCTAGGATTTGGCTTAGCTCTTCCTTCATTATTCCTCCTTTAGGCTCAACATTTCTCTGTCCACTGCATGGGAAGGAAGTCTGCTGGTCCCACTCCATCTCCTCTTTCCACCCCTTTGCATCTTCATCGCCGATGCTCCCCAGCTCAGTTGAGTTTTATTGCAATGCAGTGCTGCACTTCAGCCATCAGCTGAGACGCATCTTCAAGCTACATCATTTTTGTTTTCTCTTTAATCAGGCTCTGAAACTAAATAAATATGCAGCAGTAAATGCTGCGTGGTATATTTGGTAAGATTAACGGTCTTCTGGTAACATAACAGCCTGTGATAGTCTTTGCTGTTTAGGTTCCTGCTGAGAGGAGAGGAAAAACAGATAGTTGGGTGAGCAAATGATAAAGTATGTGGGTTAATGAAGTGCCTGTCAGAAAGCTGGGTCTTGCCTCTTCACATCCTTTCTCCTTTGATTGTTTGGCTAACAAAGCTCTTCATTTCCCTAAGCTTGGGAGACAGAACCTTCCCCTTTCATTTTCAGTGCACACCTATATAAGAAGCAAGAAAAAACCCCACCAACCCTTCCCCCCCAAAAAAAATTTAGTGAAATTTATCTCAATCCAAGTATATGCTGTGAATAACTTGAAGTATTGAAGTAATAGAAGTGCTTACTGAGGCATGAAAACCTTCATCTCTCTTTGGGATCCCATTTGGACTAATAAGGTATTTTTAAGCTTGGATTACTGCAGATTTTCATGATACTTCCCTCTTATAGCCTCTATTTATTTTTGGTAGGGACAATTTGACTTTCTTTAAATACAAGGAAGGGGCAAGGGATGAAATGCACCCTTCCTCCTCTGTGTGTTCACTCTTTTATGTAGCCAGCTCAGTCTGTACACTTGTTCAGGAGATTATTTAGGTGGTTCTTACATCAACAATGAGCCTGTGATTTAATTTTCCCCCCTCCTTGCACAGTAGGAGGGTTTTATGCCAGGATTTGTGACCTACACTTATAGCAGAGGAATAAAAAATAACCCAAAAGCCACAAACCAGCTCATAGCTAAGAGGCCTATTAGTGACTTGCAAAGAAGAGAGGATGGGGATGAGTTATTACTGAAGGCATTTACTGCCCCATATTTGCCAGCAGCAATAACAGAGGCAGCACTCTGCTGAGATCTGCTCAGGAAATGTGGCTGCAGAAGCAGTTTCTTCTGTGTATTTTCCCTTCCATCATAATGTGCTCCTACCTTAACTCTGAAGACAACATCTCAAGGAGGAGTGGGCAGAGAGGTTTTTTGAGATGTGATAATAATTGATTCATTCATATCTACATTTTGTCTTGGCTTAAATTTCCTTTGGAGAAAGACTTACAGTTTTCATACATTTGTAGAATGGTTTAGGTTGGAAGAGACCTTAAAGATCACCTAGATCCAACCCGCTGCCATGGGCAGGGACACCTTCCACCAGCCCAGGTTGCTCAAGGTTTCATCCAGCCTGGCCTTGAACACCTCCAGGGAGGGGACATCCACAACCTCCCTGGGCAACCTGTTCCAGTGTCTCACCACCCTCCCTGTAAAGAATTTCTTCCTAATCTCCAGTCTAAATCTACCTTCTCCAGCTGGATTTTGCTGAATAAAAGTAAAAACTGCAAAGGGCACACCAACAAACTATAAAATCATCTCTTTTCCAAGTGTCCTGAATTGCACTTTGCAGACCAAGATGTGTAATTGAAAGATCTTCATCTCTGTGGCTTTTGCTGTGTTGTTTTGGGGAGGAGCACTGTGTCCTCACAATTTCCCTGGCATCATCAGTGTTAGCCATATCATACAAAAGATGAACTGAAGCAGAGAGAGACTGAAATTACTCTGGCAGTTTATGGTACTGAAGAGTATTAAGCTGGGAGTCTCCTAACCCTGAGACTTTCTTGTTTTGTTTCTATATCCTCTGCAAGAGTGAGAGAAGCATTAGCAGGTGCAGGCAAGTAATTCATATACATTCTAAATGTCTTTTTCCATGAGGGTTTGTGCTTCAGTTGCATGTAATAATAATCACCAGCAGTTTTCTGGTCTCCAGAAGCTGTACTGGGAAGCTGATAATAGTGTAGCTGAAGGCTGAGGAACTTGTGGGATTTATTTAAATGCACAATGCCATTATGTGTTTTTATTTCTAGTACAAAGAACAGTGAAAAGCAGTGAGGCCAGCACTAGGGCACAAGTCACACAATCAGAGATTCTCCCCAGACATACATCAAAGTATCACACAATGATAGGGGTTGGAATAGAATAGAATAAACCAGGTTGGAAGAGACCTTCAGGATCATCGCGTCCAACCTATCAACTAATCCAACACCACCTAATCAACTAAACTATGCAGCCAAGCACCCTATCAAGTCTCCTCCTGAACACCTCCAATGATGGTGACTCCACCACCTCCCCAGGCAGCCCATTCCAATGGGCAATCACTCTCTCTGTGTAGAACTTCTTCCTAACATCCAGCCTAAACCTTCAGAGATCATTGGACCTTCAGATCATTGACCTTCAGAGATCATTGAGTCCAATCCCCCTGCCAAAGCAGGGTCCCCCTGCCAGAGCAGGATCACCCAGGGCAGGGCACACAGGAACAGATGTGGGTTGTCTTGAAAGCCTCCAGAGAAGGAGACCCCACAACCTGTCTTGGCAGCCTGCTCCAGGGCTCCAGCACCCTCACCATAAAGAAGTTTCTCCTCATGTTCAGGTAGAACCTCCTGTGATCCGGTTTGTCCCCATTGTTCCTTGTCCTATCGTTGGGCATTTCTTGTTGCTGTAATTCTGTTTCCAGCACCCATCTGAACACCCCAGGTTGGATTATTGCTGTTGGGAAGCATATGTGTCATGTTTTATTTGATCTGAGATGGGCTGGAGCAGCCTGAAGCCGACCGCATTAAAGTTCCAAGAGGCTTAAGCGGAGAAGTTTCAATTTCTCCTTTTCTCCCAGTGGCTGTGCTAGCAAATGCCACTTGCACATTTTGGTCACCTATCAATAGAAATTTACAGCTGAAGAAAGGTTTTCAAATTGTAATGAATAAAAAAGAAGAAGAGAAAAAATATAAAGAGGGGGGGAAAAAAAATCAATAGTTTTTCATGACTGCCTGGAGCTTTATGATTTGGCTCACTGGGTTGGTTAGAAAGGCTTGCAGGAGCTATTCTGTTGGTAGCAAAAAGGTACAAAATACTATTTGTTTGGGTTTGGGTTGGGTTTTTTCCCAGCTACTCTCTCCATTGAGTTGTTGTTTTGAGTCTATAAAATATGAAACGATTTTGGAAGCCTCTCCATCCGTTCCACGCAGGTTTCTGCACAATTTTCTCCGTGCTTGCAGTTGTTTTTTGGGGTTTTTTTTACACTTAATTGCTTTTTAAAGCAAAGCAAATTCTAATAGTATCCTTCAAAAGGATTGCCCAAGGGGGCCAGAAAATCAGCAGTTACAGATAGTACTTTTTACGTCCATATGTTCTACTATATTCTCTATGGAAAAATGTGTTTGGAGGTGCTTTGGGAGAGAGAAGGATCACAATATCAAGTAATAAAGAATGAGGGCAAATAAAGAGCAAGCTTTAATTCTTCCTTTACTTGCAGAATGTTTCAAGTAGACTTCCATACTGTATGGATTCACAGAACCATAGAATGGCTCAGGTTGGAATGGGCCTTAGGGGCCTCCAAGCCCCCTGCCAGGGGCAGGGATGCCTCTCAACTGGTTTGTTGTTCAAGGCCTCATCCAACCCAGCCTTGAACTCCCCCAGGCAGGAGGCATCCTCAACCACTCTGGGCAACCTATTCTAGAGTTTCACCACCCTCATACTGGAGACCTTCTCCCTAAGATCCACTCTAACCCTGTTCTCCCTCAGCTTCAAACCATTCCCCCTTGCCCTGTCTCTAGACACCCTCATGAAAAGTCCCTCTCCAGCCTTCCTGTAGAATCCCTTCAGAATCCCAATATCACAGAAACATTCAGCTTGGTCAAGACCCTCAGGATCTCCAAGTCCAACTGAGAACCCTACTCTACAAGTTCATTCCTAAATCATAGCCCCAAGCACCATATCTAAATGACCTTCAAGCACATCCAGGGTTGGTGACCCAACCACCTCCCTGGGCAGCACATTCCCATGCCTGATCACTCTTGGGATAAAATTCTTTCTATTGTCCAGGCTAAACCAACCCAGGTGCAGTTTGAGGCTGTTGCCTCTTCTTCTCATGCTAATTACCTGTGAGAAGAGATCATCACTAACTGGGTATTGGTGTATATAGACTAACTATATACACTGACCATGTACCTCACTCTTGCACTGGTGTCAGCTCCTGAACCAGGTAGTTAAAGGATACTGGAGAGTCTCAGGACTTCCCAGACCCCACTGGTAGTGCTGTCTCTGCAAGAATTGTTTCGGCAGGATAAGAGGAGTAAAAACCTGGAAAAGTTGAGTCTTGCTCTGCAAAAGATAGCATTTTTATTTATTTCTTCCTTTAACACCACAAAAGTGCAATTGAAGACTCTGAGCTGAGCCATGAATCAGTCATTCTGTGGAGAGAAATGTGTTCACACGCAGGAATTAAGGAATAAGTCAAGCTGCCTGCCATAGAAGTTGACCCTAATTAAGGTCAATTCTCCTCGATATGTAATTAATCAGGGATCCTTATTATGGTTTAGTCTCTTTGTTAACAATAAACAGAACATTATTTTATTTTTATGGTTGGAATGAGACTCTCTTAATTGATAGCATTCTGCAGGAGGTAAACATTCATCAGCACTGCCACTGATACGCTGAAGACATTTTGAATTAGAGCAGCGTTGGTGAAATCAAAGAGGGAAACTGCAAGGCCAGAGAATGTATAAGTACAGATTCTCAGATCTTCTGTGATTTATTGTTTGCTTATGAAGTGAAAAAGGGCATTGAGGTGCTGGAGTATGTCCAGAGAAGGGCAACAAGGCTGGTGAAGGGACTGGAGAACATGGCTGGTGAGGAGCAGCTGAGGGAGCTGGGGTTGTTAAGCCTGGAGAAGAGGAAGCTGAGGGGAAACTTCATTGCTCTTTACATCTCCCTCATAGGAAGCTGCAGTGAGGTGGATGTTGGGCTCTTCTCCCTTGTATCAGATGAGAGATTGAAAAGAAATGACCTGAAATTGTGCCAGGGGAGGTTTGGACTTTGTTGGTCATTGTCAGACCTTTGTCAGGGTGGCTGCATCTGCCACAGTCACCTACTTCTGCCTTTAAGTGCTTACAAATGTTATTTGTTTATATTATAGTTCCCCTAGAATGCAGTTTGCCATCACTGTGTTGCTCTGCTCATCATCTTAGAACCTGGACACCTTTTGCTAAACAGTAATGGCAAATACTCTTTCTGCTTGTCTGTATTTCACTGTATGAGGTGTGTGTGCAGTAGAATGTTCTGTTTCACCTTTTCATTCATGTATAATCATGCATGAGTACAAGTAAAGATATACAAACAAATAGGGTGCCAGAGCCCTGGGGCAGGCTGCCCAGAGAGATTGTGGAGTCTCCTTCTATGGAGATCCTCAAAACCCACCTGGATGCTTTCTGGTGTGACCTGCTCTAGGTGATCCTGCTATGGCAGGGGTTTGGACTGGATGATCTCTGGAGATCCCTTCCAACCCTTAACCTTCTGTGCCTCTGTGATACAGAGAAGCACCTGCATATGTGTATAGATCATGATGTATTTATATCAGTGAAAGAAGGTAGCAAAGGTTTTGATTGTCAGTAATAGCATATAAGTAGGTTTTAGTGTTCGAGTGTGGGATGCAACACGGAAAAAAAACCCATAATTATTTAGCAGATAAAGTAGGTCCAGAGGAGAGCCACAAAGAAGATTAGAAGGCTGGAGCATCTCTCCTATGAGAGACAGACAGAGTTGAGGCTGTTCAGCCTGGACAAGAGAAAGTTCCAGGGAGACCTTGGAGCTACTTTTCAGTATCTGAAGGGAACCTACAGGGAGGCTGGGGAGGGACTGTTTAGAAGAGCCTGTGGTGATAGGACGAGGGACAATGGTTTGAAACTGGAGCAGGGGGGATTTAGGTTGGGCATCAGGAGGAAGTTCTGCACAGTGAGAGTAGTGAAATACTGAAACAGGCTGCCCTGGGATGTGGTTGAAGCCCTGTCCCTGGAGACATTCAGAATTAACCTTGCTGTGTTACTCCTCAGCCTGATCTAGTTGGAGGTGTCCCTGCTGACTGCAGGGGAGTTGGACAAGATGACATTTGGTGGTCCCTTCCAACCCTATACAATCTGTCAGTCTGTGAGATAAGAGACAGAGCTTAGTAGAAGAGCAGCTCCAGTGGTTTCCTTGTTTGTGGTGTGCGCTGTATGCTGGAGTTTGTGGAGTTTCTCCACAGCAGGGTGGGCGCAGTGTTTGCACAGTGCTCTGCCTGAGCAGTCCCCAGGATTTGCAGAGCTGAAAGAGGAATAGGGAGAATGCTCACTGGGGAGATCTGTCAATCACAAATGCCTTTTATAATGGGGAGTGAGCCAAGCAATCTGTTAGCAGCTGCAAGGCAGAGCAGAAGAGGCAAAAAGGGAGCTTCAGTTCAGGTAAAAGAAAACTGTGCATGATGTCCTCTAATGATGCTACCACTTATTGAGGCTGCTTGTGGGCAAGGAACAATTTGGTAAAACAAGAGAAGAGAAAGAAGTAGGGTTTGCTTTTTGTAGCCCTGAAGTTATCAGATTTAATGCAGAAAAAGGTCTGAAAGGCTGTCTGCTTGCACAGCCACACACACAGCTGCCTTACATGATCCTAGACTAAAACCCTTTGGAGTCTAATGCTCCAGAATTATTTGTTCAGGAGTGCTGGGCTTACCCACATGGAAACCTCACCTCTGTGATTTAAGCTAAGTCAGTGAGACATCAGGTGATCTGCTGCAGAGCACAAGGCATTTCAAACATAAGCTAGGCAGAAAGCTGGGTAAGATGATGCAGAGATTTTTTTTTCCCTGCTCTGGTTTTAGGAAGTCTGAAGAGTAGGACTTGATCCAACAAGTCCATGAAACCCTTTCCCCCTGACTTTATGCTTCCCACCCCTACCTCCCCCATTCCTTTCAGAGATGGAATAGGATGAGAAGAAACGGTCTTAAGTTATACCAGGGGAGATTTACATTGGATATTAGGAAAAAACTCTTTACTGAAGGGATGGTCAGGCATTGGAACTGGCTGCCCAGGGAGGTGGTGGAGTCACCATCCCTGGAGGTGTTCAAAAAACATGTGGATGTGGCACTCAGGGACATGGGTAGTGATAGGACTAGGGGGAATGAGCAAAAGTAGAAATGGGTAGATTCAGATTGGATGTTAGGAAGAAGTTCTTCCCTATGAGGGTGGTGAGACACTGGCACAGGTTGCCCAGGGAGGTGGTGGAAGCCTCATCCCTGGAGGTTTTTCAGGCCAGGCTGTGAGCAACCTGCTCTAGTGTGAGCTCTCCCTGCCCATGGCAGAGGGTTTGGAACTGGATGATCCTTGAGGTCCCTTCCAACCCTGACAATTCTGTGATTCTCTGTTTTAGTGGGCATGGTGGTGTTGAGTGGCTGGTTGGACTCGATGATCTTAGAGGTCTTTTCCAACCTTAATGATTCCATGAGTCTCTTTCCTGCTACCCTGATGCGTTTGCAAAGATTCATCTGGTCAAACTGCCTCAAGGGTGCTTACAGCCTTCAAGTAATCAAAGATTTATATGTCACAAGTCAAAGATCTGCCAGCCTGCTGGGTTGCAGGTTGGATTGACTGAGATAAAGGCAAGAGATGTATTGTGGGGTATCTACTTATAGTAGGGGTCTTTTAGCAGGGCAGCTACTTATAGTAGGGTATCTGCTTGTGATGGGGGTCTTCTGGGGTGTGAAATCTTGTCCCTTCTTTTCTTTTCCTTTTTAAGTTTCAAATAGTCCCTTACTGATGTAAATGCTGTAGAAGGATGAAAATGGAAAGAGTGAGATGCCTTGTTTCTGATAAGCTTTTCGCTAGGAAAACCTTGATCTTAGCAAAGCCAGATTCTTTCTAAAACCACTGAAAGCACATCATTTACATCAGCTATCTGTCATAGCCAGTCCAGAGGAGGGCCATGGGAACGATCAGGGGGTTGGAGCACCTCTGCTATGAGAGGCTGAGCGAGCTGGGGTTGCTCAGCCAGGAGAGGAGGAGGCTCTGGGGAGACCTAATAGCAGCTTTCCAGGACCTGAAGGGGGCTACAAGAAGGATGGAGAGAGACTGTTTGCAAAGGCCTCTAGTGATAGGATGGGGGGGCAATGGCTTCAAACTAGAGAAGGCAGATTTAGATTGGATGTTAGGAACAAGTTCTGCACCATGATGGTGGTGCAGGTTGCCCAGGAAGTTGGTTGGGGCTCCATCCCTGGAGATAGTCAAAGTGAGGCTTGCCAGTGCTCTGGACAACCTGATCTGGTTGAGGATGCCACTGCTGACTGCAGAGGGGGTTGGATTAGATGACCTTTGGAGGTCCCTTCCAGCCTAGACCATTCTATGGTTTTTACCATCGCATCTCTTCCCCACTGCAGTATGTGAGAATAGCTGTAAGAAGCAGAAGCCTTGAGTTAAAAAAAAAGTGAGAACTACTGAGAGGTGCCCTGGTTTTACCACATTGCTATTAATAATGTGACCTTGACTTCAGTGGAGTGCCTTCAGCCTTTTAACTTTCAGAGGTAAATATCTGCCACCTATATAAAAATAAAAGCAGGAAGCAAAGGAAGCAGATGCACTGAAGGGCAAAAATCCAAAGGGAGGTTAGAATAATGCCCTAAAAAGTTGATTGTTGGTTGCCTGAGAGACCCCATTTGCTAAGTGGTGATTTCCCAAAGTTGTAGAAGTCTCCTGTAATGTACAGAAGTAAAGAATTTGTAGCTGAATGAAAGGATGAGATTGTTCCATTCCCTGGTGCAGCTTGCAGACAGTGATGCATTTTGCAGTTTTGGCTGTTTGTGGCTGTTGCACTATGTGTTGTAAAGCAACTACTTATACACTGTTGGGGGTGGGGTTGAATACCATTGTGTTCATAGAATCACCAAGGTTGGAAGAGACCTCAAAGATCATCAAGTCCAACCTGTCACCACAGACCTCATGACTAATAAGCCATGGCACCAAGTGCCACATCCAGTCCTCTCTTGAACACCTCCAGGGAGGGTGACTCCACCACTTCCCTGGGCAGCACATTCCAATGGCTAACAACTCTCTCTGTGAGGAACTTTCTCCTCATCTTCATGAACATAAATGATGTATTTGGACATCGTTCAAGCCTGCTGCTGACCCATCCTAGTGAAAACAACAACACTCTTGACTGTTCCCTGCTTCAGAGAGCCTTACAGAGCCTGGCAGTACAAAACTGTAACATGCAAAGCTTCCTTGCTGTAGGTTAACTTCTGCTTTGATTTTGTCTGATGGGCTCAGGGTTAGCATTTTAAAATATTTGTCAGGTTTCTTTTGGAGCAATTAAGTTTATTTGCAGGTCTCTTGCATGTTGGAGAACACATAGTTGATGGTGCTGATGCTGTTTTGCAATGGTTCAAAGATTCACAGGTTGCACTGGGTTGGAGAGAACTAGCAGACGGTGTCTTGCCCAACCCCCTGCACTCAGCAGATACCTCTAGCTAGATCAGGCTGCCCAGGGACACAGCAAAGCTGATCCTGAATGTCTGCAGGGATGGAGCCTCAACCACATCCCTGGGCAACCTGTTCCAGTATTTCACCACTCTCATTGCACAGAACTTCTTCCTCATGTCCAACCTAAATCTCCCCTGCTCCAGTTCCAAACCATTGCCCCTCATCCTATCACTGCAGACCCTTCTAAGCAGTCCCTCCCCAGCCTTCCTCTAGGTCCCTTTCAGCTATTGAAACATTGCTCTAAGGTTTCCTTGGAGCCTTCTCTTCTCCAGGCTGAAAAACCTGATTAGTTCAGCTTGTCTTGATAGGAGAGGTGATTCAGCCCTTTGATTGTCTTTGTGCCTCTGCTCTGGACCCCCTTCACCAGGCTCATGTGTCTCTTGTGTCAGGACCCCAGATGTGTTCCTTGCAGAAGCTGTTTGCCAACACTCCTGATAACCTGTACACGTCCCTCACATTGCTTTGTGTCATCTCTCTTCCATGGGGGTTTGGTTTTGTTAGGATGCCAGAGCTTTGTTTTCAAACCTTGGAGGCTGTTAGCAACAGTCACAGAGCAGAATTTGGGGTTTTGTTTTCACCTTCCAGCTCCACACTGGATTTCACAGTCCAGTCAACTGACACTGTTTGATCACTTCATGTGCTACATGTATTCAGTATAAGGATCCTTACACGCTCACAGCATTAAGTGATCAAAAGAAGTGAGATCCTCTGTTGTAGCGTTGATAACGGTCTACTCCACACCGCGTATCTCGGCACAGCACGCAGGGAAATTGTCACATTGGGTTTGATTCTGAAAGATCTTCAAGATGAAGAAAGGTAAGATAAAGGAAGCTACTGCTGTTGAGGAAAATATACATGGTATTGAAGCTTGCTATAGGATGACTCTGCTTGTGACAGTAAGAGAAAGGACTGCTCAGAAAATGGGACAACAGCCAGGACTTTAACAAGCCAGGACCTTCTGGTGATAGGATGAAAAGGAAGGGATTGAAGCTTGAAGAGGGCAGAATCAGAGTGGAGATTAGGAAAAAAATTGTTCCAGTGAGGGTGGTGAGATACTGAAACAGGCTGCCCAGGGAAATTGTGGATGCCTCCTCCCTGGAGGTGTTCAAGGCCAGGCTGGATGAGGCCCTGAGCAACCTGGGCTAGTGGAAGGTGTCCCTGCCTGTGGCAGGGGGGTTACACCTAGATGATCTTTAAGGTCCCTTTCAACCAATACCATTCTATGAATCTATGAGTCTATTATCTGACTTTTTCCAAGCAGTCCAAACCTGTGTCATGTTGTAGCTCTGCTGTCTGGGAATAACCATAGCTGTGGTTCCTTAGGTGAGGTCTTTTGAAGTCAGTTGTATGTTGGTTTTATAGGCCAGTAATTGATTTGTTATTGTTGTTAGTTGCTTTGGTTTTGTTTACTTCTCCTTCTTGTTGCAACAACAAGCTCTTCCAGGCACATGTTTCTGAAGTGAGAATGTTGTGTGTTCTTCATTGTACAGAGAGGAAAAAATGGTCATCTAGGTCCACTGTTCAGATCCTCAGCTTTAAATCATATTGTAAGCAAGGTTTTGCATTCACAGAATCACAGCATTTTAGGGTTTGGAAGAGACCTCCAGAGATTTAGTCCAATCCCCCTGCCAGAGGGCAGGTCACACAAGAACACATCCAGGTGGGTCTTGAAT
This sequence comes from Melanerpes formicivorus, assembly GCF_026170545.1. Lineage (NCBI taxonomy): Eukaryota > Metazoa > Chordata > Aves > Piciformes > Picidae > Melanerpes > Melanerpes formicivorus. Next base: position 4,237,862 of record NW_027142378.1, read on the forward strand.
GTCTCCAGAGAAGGAGACTTGAAAACCCCTCTGGGTAGCCTGCTCCAGGACTCTGCCACCCTGACAGTAATGAATGTTCAGGAGCCAAGAGGAATTAGGTACAGATTGGTTTGGTTTGGTTTGGTTGGTTTGGGTTTTTTTTCAGTTGCAGATCCCAAAGCAACAGACAAAGAGTTAGGAAAGAGTTCAGGAAATAAATCTGCATTCAGGGAATCAGAACAATAAAGGAGTGCCAAAGCTGCACTAAAACAGTGGTTTAAGAAGTTCTTTGTCCCAGTGTTTGTGGTAGGCAGCTGGGAATATTCAAGTTTGTCATTAATGAACGGTAGTAGGTGTTCAGTTTTCATTAAAGCTCGATAGGAGCTGGGCAGCTAATACCATTTCTTGGTTTTTTAATAATTCCCTACAGATTTTTAATATGAGGAACCCTTTGACCCAGATTCTGAAAACTTCATTACTTGCCTTTTCAGGAGCATGTGTGTTAATCATATGGTTATTAATCATTGAGCATGAAAGCCTGCACAAGAATTTGCTGATTCTTTGCTTCTGGTCCCAGCTATACCTCCCACTGACTCTGACTCTGGATTTGGTTTAGACATGCAAATTATCACAAGAGTTCTGTGAAGCCTTTCTCAGTACAGAAATCAATACCTTTAAAGCAGCACAATTGCCAGTGTGGATTACATTGTACTGACATCGAGGTGCTACTCCTTGGGGTTTCTTTCTTGGAGTATCTTTGCCCCTATGGATAGCTGCATCCAGTCCTAGGAACAATATTTTAATAACTTCTGTGTTAAAAAAAAACACTAAAAACAAGTGGAAAGGAAACCAAGTTTTCAAATCTTACTGTGCTCATGATGTGTCCAGCAGGGCTAGGGAGTTTTGCCTCCCTCTCTACTCTGCCTTGCTGAGACCACACCTGGAATACTGTGTCCAGTTTGGGGCTCCCCAATTCAGGAGAGACAGAGACCTGCTGGAGAGAGTCCAATGGAGAACTCCAAGGGTGATGAAGGGAATAAGCATCTCTCCTATAAAGAAAGACTGAGAGACCTGGGGCTGTTTAGTCTGGAGACAAGGCGGCTGAGAGGGGACTTTATCAGTGACTATAAATATCCAAGGGGTGGGTGTCAGGATGAAGGTGCCAGGCTCTTTCTGGGGGTGCCCAGTGATAGGACAAGGAACAAGGGTTACAAGCAGGAACACAGGAGGTTCCACCTCAACATGAGGAGATACTTCTGTATGGTGAGGGTGCTGGAGCCCTGGAGCAGAATGCCCAGAGAGGTTGTGTAGTCTCCTTCTCTGGAGACATTCCAAACCCACCTGGATGTGTTCCTGTGTGCCGTGCCCTAGGTGATCCTCCTCTGGCCAGGGGGATTGGACTGAATGATCTCTGGAAGTCCCTTCCAACCCCTAACATTGTATGATTCTTTGATGTATGTTTGGGGAGAGTGCTTGCTATTTCTGAGGCTGGAAATGTTATCATCCTGGGTACACAAGCTCAGAGGTGTCTGCCTATGTGGAAAACAAGCTTGCAGAAGCAGTGTCAAAGCATGTGAGCTACCTTGGCCAGCAGTGAAAAGACTTTCTTTTCCTTCAAATTAGGCTCTCTTTGGAGTAATGGCATCTGTAGTCTCTTCAATCTGTTTTAACCATCTCTTGGTGAGACGTTAGCAAGGTCAAGATATTTCTGTGTGACCTGCTGTTTTGACACAAAGTATCAGGTTAAGGGCTGACTGCTTAAATTGTTCTTTACTGCATATTTTGTTTGAAAAATTTAATTCTGTGTACTGCAGTAATGCTGCTGAGTGGATAATGAGATGCAGCCTGCTGCTGCTGCTGCAGGCTCTACACCATATGTCTTCCATAACTATTTGGGGGGCTGGTTGTTAAGGTAATTGTATCATCTCAGTAATTCATCATCAGAGTAACTGGAAATAATACAGCTGTGATGTATAGCAGAGAGACACACAATGGCTAGAACTGCACAGGAAAAATGCAGGCTGTGAACTCAGGTGCCGAAATCGTTGACTCACAGATTGCCTTGGGTTGGGAGGGACCCTCAAAGGTCATCTTGTCCAATCCCCTGCACTCAGCAGAGACACCTCCAACTAGAGCAGGCTGCCCAGGGACACATTGAGTCTGATCTTCAGTGTTTCCAGGTATGAGGCCTCAACCACATCCCTGGACAACCTGTTCCAGTATTTCACCACTCACCTTGTGCAGAACTTCCTCCTGATGTCCAACTTAAATCTCCCCTTGCTCCAGTTTCAAACCATTGCCCCTTGTCCTGTCATCACAGGCCCTTCTGAACAGTCCCAACCTTCCTGTAGGTTCCCTTCAGATAAATGCAGCAATATGGTGTTCCTGGAGCCTTGTCCTCCCCAGGCTGAGCAGTACCAATTCTCCCAGCCTGTCTTCATAGGTGAGGTTCTCCATCCCTCTTAGTGATCCTTCTTTGGCAGGGGGGTTGGACTGGATGATCTCTGGAGGTCCTTTCCATCCCCTAACATTCTGTGATTCTGTGAAGCCAGTGTCACTTCTTCCACTTAGTCCTCCACTTAGGATGGTACACCTCAGTTGTAAATGAATGTGATGCTGAGCACACTTTTCACTTCCCTCCTGTAAAGGTCACTGCTTTAAGGCTAGAAGCTGCTTACTTTGTGTAGAGCAACTTGTGGGAGTGCAGTGGCTCTGCTAGCTTCTGTATGTATTTGCATGGCTAATATTGTTACCCTGACAGTGCTATTTCTTATGTGTCAACCAGGGGCATCTGGCAAACAATGGGTTCTTATTATTTCTATATTGATTTAGAAAATCTAGATAACTTAATGGCATGAAACTAGGGTAATTTAAAGGTTTATGAAATGATCTTATAGAGCTCCCCAGTGAAACGTGAGAGCAAAGCATGCTGCAAATTCTCTATCTCTATTTAATGAAACCTGTGCCCATCAGGAAAAGGGAGGGGATCCTGCCCCTCTACCCTGCTCTGCTGAGACCCCATCTGCAGTACTACATCTAGTGCTGAGACGTCCAACACAAGAATGTCATGGAACTGCTGGAGTAGGTCCAGAGACCACCATTAAGATGATCAGAGAGCTGGAGCACCTCCACTAGGGGGACAGGCTGGGAAATTTTGGGCTGTTCAGCCTGGAGAAGAGAAAGCTCCAAAGGAGACATTAGAGCAGCCTTCCCATTCATGAATGGGGCCTACAAGAAAGCTGGGAAGGGACTTTTGACAAGGACTTGTAGAGATAGGATCAAAAGGAATGGATTGAAGCTCGAGGGTGGCAGATTTAGACTGGAGATTAGGCAGAAATTCTTCACCATAAGCATGGTGAGACACTGGAACAGGTTGCCCAGGGAGGTGATGGAAGCTAAATGATCCTTGAGGTCCCTTCTAGCCCTGACAATTCTGTGATTCAATGATCATAGAGGAAAATGTCAGCAGAAGTACCAGAGGGTACGTGGGGATAGACACAGGGAAGTGTAAAGGGACATCACAGTCTGTTCTGTTCCTGGCTCTGCTCAGGTTGAGTGTGGGGGGGGAAGTTTTTGGAAGGTTCTGTTCCAGGTGGAGAACTGAGTTAATTTGTGTGTCTATTCCTTTTCCCTGAATGCCTGTTGTATTTCTGTGTGTATTTGTACATAGTATTCAAATTTCACCTCCAGTTCTGTGTCAGTGTTTCTGTTTTACTCCCTTGGGGGTAAAATACCTTTCTGTCCTTGTGCCCTGGGCATCTTGTGGCTCAAACCAAGGACAGTGTCATTGCCAGGAAACATTTCCTCTGGAAGGTACTAGATGCTAATAAGATAAAATGATGGGCTATTAAACTAAAATATGCTTAGTTAATGAAGGATGGAATTCAAATGTCTCTTCTGCCCGTTGTGTAGCCCCCTCCTCACTTCCTGAAGCAACCAGTACTATTTTTTGCCTACACATTTCCTTAACAGGAGTCAGAAAACCAGAAATAATCTTAATTACTTTAGATATATTCCTCTAACATAGAACATTAGCTTCTGATTACATTTGAGTGAAAAAAATGATCTGACTCCTCTTAACAAAACTCCAGAAACATATTCTTCAATAACTCCAAAGTAAACCACCAGTTACTTCTAAGACTTTCTTACCACAATCACCAACAAGCTGTGCCTCAGGGACTGAAACTCTAATATGCAGGCTGGCAGGATTGAAGGTTGGGGTTTTTTTTGATGCCTCTATTTGTTGACCTGTGTGAGTCGTGGTATTATTATCTTTCTTTGGAACTTGCTAAAGCTTGCAACTCTTATGAGCTTAGGTTGTCTGTGGTCTCTTCTGAAACTACTGTTGTGCCAAATCTGCACATGCGCCTGTTTGACTCTAGAATTATTACTACAGAGAGCAGTAAAACTTTGCTGATGCTATAAGAAATATCATTCTTTTGGAGATATATATATATATATATTTTATACTAGCATAGGTTTTACTGCATGTGGAGTTGGCAGATTGGTAGCACTGAACTAGGGTCCAACAGGGAACAAATTGCACTGTCAGCTGCTGGCTTGATTTGCATTTCAATGTTTCTCGGCTGGCTCTTGTGTTCATCAGCATTCTTGGTGCTTCAGCAGAGCTCTGTTAACACCAAAGCAGAAGTATTTGGAGTGCACAGTTCTAAAAGCATGCTTGAAAAGATTCCAATGGAATGGATGTGGAGAAAAAACAAAACTCAGGCTAAGAACCATAAACAGCATGGTGGACTTCTGTGAGCTGATTTTTGCCAGGAGAGCTCTGAAATTATCCTCTTTGCTGGTGGGCAAACATAACCTAGAGATCTGAGCCTAAACCACTGTGCTACTTCAGCTCACTGGCAAGGATAAGACCATTCAGCAGTACTGTTGACTTACTGGCATGATTAGTAACACACAGATATTTGTACAGTGCCCATCATCAGGGTGCTGAAGAGGAAACCTCACATTCAGCATTTGTCTGAGGCTGTTCCTGATAGGAGGAACAGCTTTCATGTTAGTATGAATAAACAAGTGATAAAGGAGAATTTGTACTACTGCACTATGCACCTTGAGGCTGGAAAAATGGAAATAGTAAATGCTTCAGCTTCGTCACTCTTTTCCCTTTCCACACTATCACATTGCTCCAAAAGAGGAAGATAAGTAAAAAGCAATTCTTTCTGACAGGCTGCAGAGCCATTAGGTTAAGCATCACAGGGCTGAGGGCTGGGATCAGGTTATCTCAATAGGATTGTGGACATTAGCTGATCCACACTAACTGTTTGTGCACGTGGCCTTAACAACAGTTGAAAGATCATGTGGCTTGCAGGCAGAGGAGGAGTACAGTGAGTTCAAACTGCAGTGTGATTAATACAAGGGCTTAAAAAAATCTCTCATCATCATAGAGGTGATTATTGGAGCTCAGCTGATCCATGGAGGCTTACTGCTTTGTGGCAGTATCACCTCCCTGGGCCTGTGTACTGTCAGATCTTTGCATCACAGTTTATTTTGTAGTTCTAAAGGACTCTGTACAGTCAAATTTTATTCCATGTCATGTTTAATGTCATGCTCAGAAGTCAAACAGGTCACAGAATCACAGAATGTTGTGGGTTGGAAGGTACCTCCAGAGATCATCACGTTCAAACCCCTGCAAAGCAGGACCACTTAGGGCAGGTCACACAGGAACACAGCCAGGCAGGTTTGGAAGATCACTAGAGAAGGAGAGTCCACAGCCTCTCTGAGCAGCCTGCTCCAGGGCTCCAGCACCCTCACAGTAAAGATGTTTCTCCTCATGCTAAGATGGAATTCCCTGTGATTGAATTTACGTCCATTTCACCTTCTCCTGTCACTGGGTATCACTGAAAAGAGCCTGACTTCACCCTCCTGACAGCCACCCTTCGGATATTTGTAGGCATTAATCAGGTCCCCTCTCAGCCTTCTCCAGACTGAGCAGCCCCAGGTCTCTCAGGCTTTCCTCATAAAAGAGATGCTCCAGTCCCTTAACCATCCTCATAGCTCTCCATTGAACTCTCTGCAGTAGCTCCCTGTCCCTCTTGAACTGGGGAGCCCAGAACTGGACACAGTATTCCAGATGTGGTCCAACTGGGGCTGAGTAGAGGGAGAGTAGAACCTCCCTCAACCTGCTGGCCAAACTCTCAGTACACCTGCATATACTATTGGCCGCCTTGGCTGTCCCATGGATAACTTCTTATCAACCAGGACATAATAGAATATAAATATATAATCATATCTAATATACTATATATATTTATATCTATATCTATATATGTAATACATACTATATATTGGTATAAAATGTATAAATGTAGACATAATAACAAAGAAGACTTAAATTCAAGCCCCAGATTTGCTTCCTTGTTTTATGGGAGGTTACACAAGTTCCCACAAGCGATGAAGAAGTATGGAAAGGATTACATGCATCCTTTAAATATGGAGTTTTTCAGCCTCTCAGTTATAAATATGTATTAGAAATAGAGCCCCAAACCCCACTGTAGTTTGGTATCAACTCTTAGGGTGATACTCTTTGCTATTGCATCTTCATGGTTAGTGTCTGTGCACACTACTTAAGTACAAATGGGGAGAAGCCAATGAAACTTGGGTGTTTTTTCCCCCCCAAAAATGTAAATGTGCTCCAGTGAGGCTAAAGGTCTCCCTTCAAGCCTGTAAAGAATTTATTTCTCTTGCTAATATCTGGCCATATACAGATGGTAGCTTGAGAACCATTGCAGCACCACAGTCTCTTAGTTTGGAAGAGCTGCTGGTGTATTTTCCTTTCATGCCACTTCAATTTGCCTGCACCTATCCTATTCACTCAAGGGTGGTTTTTGTTTGGTTGGTTTTGGGCTTTTTTTCCCCCTCTCTTACCATTCATTTTAAGTCTAAAATAATCAATTTATGTGGGTATATATAACAAATAGGAAGAGAGATATGTAAAGTGTAGGTTATGAATAGTACAATTATGAATCACTGTACAATTAGCTTTTATTTTTAATCCTCAAAGCCTTTGATTTCTTGAAAGCACTGTGAAAAGGTGCATATGCCATTACCATTACATGCTGGGGTTCTGCATTTCATAAATTAGCCAAAGAGGTGATTGCTGTGGCTGGGACGATGTTATATTTCTTTGTATATATAGCTGTATAAAGGAAGCAAGCACATGAATGGAACAGGTGAAGCAAATAAGCTACTGCATCCATAGGAGAAAATGGGTGAAATCTGATCTGAATCATGCTTGAACCCAGTTGAAGTAAATCAGAGCTGCAGTTTCTCTCCCAAGGTATCTAGGAGATTGCCCTGCAACTCACATGAATGGCAAAAGAAGGTGGATAGGATAGGATAGGATAGGATAGGATAGGATAGGATAGGATAGGATAGGATAGGATAGGATAGGATAGGATAGGATAGGATAGGATAGGATAGGATAGGATAGGATAGGATAGGATAGGATAGGATAGGATAGGATAGGATAGGATAGGATAGGATAGGATAGGATAGGATAGGATAGGATAGGATAGGATAGGATAGGATAGGATAGGATAGGATAGGATAGGATAGGATAGGATAGGATAGGATAGGATAGGATAGGATAGGATAGGATAGGATAGGATAGGATAGGATAGGATAGACCAGGTTGGAAAAGACTTTTGAGATCATCAAGTACAGCCTATCACCCAACACCATCTAATCAACTAAACCATGGCACCAAGCACCCCATCCAGGCTCCTCCTTAATACCTCCAGTGATGGTGACTCCACCACCTCCCTGGACAGCACATTCCAAAGGCCAATCACTGCCACCCTATAGGCAAGTGCAATACAACTGGAAATGTGTGCCAGTATCATGAGCATCTGGAAAATCTACAGCCTTAGTTCAGAGTAAGAATGTGTGGTGGATGTCCCCTGATCCCTGCATGTGCTCAGGTACAGGAGGTTATAGGCAAATTGCAGCCAGAGCAACAAAAAAATCTTGATGTATCAGAAAAGACATCTATTTTTAAATATATGAATAACAAATATGAATATATAAATAAAAGATTACAATATAGATAAAACATTAAAATATGAATAACATAAACATAAAAATGTTATTATATAAATAAAAATATCAAAATATATAGAAATAAAATATGAATTTTAAACAGTTGTCTTGATCCTTACCAGGAGCAAGATGCTGTCCTTGTGTCACAAGCAACTTTTGTTCCTCTCTGGCTCGAAAGTCATTGTTAGGCAATTGATCTGTTAATATCTTAATGAATTGGAGATACTACAATTCGATGCAAACAAATCTCTCTATTAGCAAACCCCCAAGAGCTCCTCCTTTTGGTATCAGTTGTGAAGACTCTGAGGATGAATGAAGGTTGGAGTAAGAAGATGCAGGGCTGAGCCTTGGTGCTACAGCCAGAAAATCCTCATCCCTCTTCTGAGTGATACTGTAAAGGCTAAAAGGAACAATGGTGTTCAATCCTCGTGGGGGTGAGGGACGGGACAGAGAAAGAAAACCTGAGCTTTCCTCCTGTATTCCCTCTCTTCATCTTGGTCTGAATCTTGAAAAGGAGAGGACTCTGTGTGGTGGAATAACTCATTTGGAATATCAATTACCCCTCAAAGAGAGATCTTGGACTTACTGAGCTGTCAGGAGGCTCATCACTGCCACATGCAAGCCTTCAGAAGCTACCTCTGAGGGGGGAAGACTTCGTTAGAAATCTTTCTGTGCATGCCACGCTGTCTGTGTTTCTTGCTAAACCAGCTCTTAATTAGTGCTTTTTCTTCTTCCTTTTTGTTTACTTTTATTTTTTTAATATGCAGCACCAAGGCAAAATTGGAGTTAAGTTTAATGTTGGAACTGATGACATCTCTATTGAAGAGATCAACGCAATCATTAACGATGGCAAATACCATGTAGTACGTTTCACTAGGAGTGGTGGCAATGCCACATTACAGGTGGACAACTGGCCAGTTATTGAACGCTACCCAGCAGGTAAGGACTTACTCAAACTCTTGTGAGTAACAGGGGTTGGTGGGGGGAGAAGGGGAGGAGATGTGTGGAGTTTGGCTCATTTTGCTTCTCTTTGCTCTCTCGCAGTGTTTTAGTAGCTTAATTAAGTAGTTAAAGAGTCCTGAGCAATATGCAGTTTGTGATGATGGCGTTTCTTAAGTGAGTTTCAAAGCACAACGTTCAAGTTATTACTGGAAGTGGGAAAAATGCAGTTATCAAAGCATGAAATGTTGGGTTTGTTTCCGGGGTTTTTGTTGGGTTATTGTTTTAGAGGGGGGGGGGAAAAAAGAAAGAAAGAAAGAAAGAAAGAATAAAGGCTTTGACAAAAGCTATGCAGTAAAGTGAACTCCCAAATCGATCTCCAAGTGATGGGATAAAACATTTGCTGAGGGAGAGGCTGTCTCTGTTCTTTTAATTACAACTTGCTACTGAAGCACTTGGAAGCTTCTGAATTTAGCAGCAGGCATAAACCAGAATTTGTATCAGTTATTCAGTTGTCCAACCAACCAGACTGAGGTGCCTTAACTTCAAATGCAAACTCCAGGGTACTACTTATGCAAGTGATGCTGGTTACCTGAACAAGACACAGGAGTGTGAAGACAGAGTTGCCTTGATCTGGTCTGTGTTTAATTTGATGCAAATGCTGTGCACTGAAGATTACTGTGTCACTGATTTCATCCAGTTTTAAAGGCAGCAGGTTTCACAGGCACTCAATCCCTTTCTTATTGACTGGGACTACTGAGACATTAATGGCAACTTACAAATCTGCAAGTCGTCTGCTCACACTTGTTCTGTGTGTTGCTGTTATTAGACAAAAGGCAGCAGATCCAGAGCTGCAGGTATTCTGGTTTGCATATTTGCTGTTGTTCAAATGACAGTTCTGATTAATATCTCTGAAAGTAGAAAATCCTTCACTTGGTGAGTGCAGTGGGGTGGGAGGGTATGGTTTGCTAACTGACCCCCAAGGCCAGTGGTGTGCTGGGCTGAGTCAAAAGATCCTGGCCAGCAGGTTGAGAGAGGTGATGCTGCCACTCTTTTCTGCTCTGGTGAGACTTAACTGGAGTGCTGTGCCCAGTTTTGGGCTCCTCAGTTCAAGAGAGACAGAGACCTGCTGGAGAGATTCCAACACGGGCTGTGAGGATGGTTGGAAGACTGGAACATCTCTTCTGTGAAGAAAGACTGAGAGACCTGGGGCTGTTTAGTCTGCAGAGGAGAAGGATGAGAGGGGACTTTATCACTGTCTATCAATATCTGAGGGGTGGGTGTCAGGATGAAGATGCCAGGCTCTTTTTGGCGTGTCCAGTGATAGGACAAGGAACAAGGGGTACAAGCTGGAACACAGGAGGCTTCACCTCAACATGAGGAGACACTTCTTCATAGTGAAGGTGCCAGAGCACTGGAGCAGGCTGCCCAGAGAGGCAGAGGAGTCTCCTTCTCCGGAGACATTCCAAACCCACCTGGATGTGTTCCTGTGTGCCTTGCCCTGGGTGATCCTGCTTTGACAGGAGGATTGGTCTGGATGGTCTCTGGAAGTCCCTTCAAACCCTTACCCTTCTGTGATTCTGTAATGGGTTACGAATGAGAGACTGTTCTGGCCATGAGAAACAGTTCACAGCTTTAAGTTAGATGCAGCCCTGAGAGGTGACAAACCCTCGAAAGAAATGGGGTACTGAGTAAATATATCCTGAGTTTTTTCAGAGGTTCTTATTTTCCCCTATGCCCCTCTTGTGTTTTTACCTTTTGCACAGTTTGGTAGCTGAAATAAGATGGTGAAAGTCAGGAGGAGTGTGTCTTCATTTGTATTCAAGACTTACATAGCAGAAGAAAAAAACCTACATTTAGAGTGGGTTTGGGTTTGTTGTTGGTTTTTTTTCCTTCTGGGTTTTACCCAAGTGATGAGCATAAGAATATTTTCCCTTTCCTTCTCTATTCTGTTTCTTCCTGAAAACACAAAGTGCCTTGAAAAACAAAAACAACCAAACCAACCCTTCAGTTGATTTCTGAGGATACTGGCACTCAGAATTTGTTTAGACTGGACATGGATCAATTTAGAAAATAGAGTTATTTCCTTGATACAGGATTAGTGGAGTGGAAGGAGGTTGAATGTTTTCTTTGGATAATTTAGAGCTTCTTGAGCTTCCTGTAACAATCACTGTGCGAGCTGCATTTCAAGACATTTTCAGTTGCTTCATCATCTAGGGTACAGAATCCCTTGATTTGCTTTATTGATGGATCTTCCAAGACTGCTGTTGGCCTTTAATTTTCTTTGCCTTTCCCACAGTAATATTTTATGTCTCTTATATGCCATAGCATCACTTTTGAAAACCCTTCTCCCTCTTTTCACCTCTGTCTCTGTGCCTGCCCATGGCAGGGGCTTTGGAGTAGATGCTCTTCCCGAGGGGTGATCTTAGGAATACCTAAAGATGGATGTCAGCAGGATGGGACTGGTCTTCTTTCAGTGGTCCCCAGTGACAGGGCAAGAGGTAATTGGCAAAAACTGGAACACAGGAAGCTCCTTCTAAACGTGAGGAGGAGGAACTCCTTTAGGCTGAGGATGGTAGAACACTGGACTAGGCTGCCCAGAAAAATGTGGAGTCCCCATATTTGGAGGCATTTGAAGCCTGTCTGGATGCACTCCTGTTCAATCTGCCTTAGGTGAACCTGCTCTGGCATGGGGGTTGGACTAGCTTGTCTCCAGAGGTCCCTACCAAACCCTATCATTCTTCATTCTGTGATCCTTGCATCTCTGATTAGCCTTAGAAAATCATAACTCATTTACAGCTGTCCTGCAGTACCCCATGGGTCAGCAGAAGTTGTCAGGGCCGTATCTAACAGACCTAGATCTGACAACAGGAGCATCTTACACACATTGTTCGCACAAAAGAGATTGTCCAAACCCCTGCCAGACTAGAGGAACAGATGTAGCTGTGTGACTGGGGAGTATGAATTACAATCAAGCGTAGACACCAAAGGAGAACCTGTGTGAGTCTGTGTGTGTTGGCAGAAGTTCAAAGCCCAGACTGACATTCTGGTTCCTGCTAAGTACCTCTGCAATATGGCAGCTGGCAGCTGCAGCTTGTAGGAATTTGGTATCACACAGGCTAATTCTGCTCTGGGTTTTAGGTTTGTTTGGTTTGGGTTTGTTTCTTTTGGGCTTTTTTTTTCTTCCTTTAGCATATAAGTTGAAGCATCTGAGAGCACACATGTTTGTCTAAGGGACAGCTAGATCTGTGGGCTAAATGTTGCTGTCACAGAACATCCAAGGGCTAGAGGAAGGGGGCACTCTAGTGAAATGCTGTTCTTGGTGCCTGTATTCTGGACTATAGAAAAGTATCTGCCCTCTTTTCATGGGATCCATCTGACATGGAGATAAATGAAGAGGAACTTTTCATAAGGGTGTTTAGAAACAGGACAAGGGGGAATGGTTTGAAGCTGAGGCAGAGCAGGGTTAAACTGGAGCTTAGGAAGAAGTTCTTCAGTAGGAGGGTGGTGAGACTCTGTAACAGGCTGCTCAGGGAAGGGTACAAATGCCTCCTCTCTGGGAGGAGTGTTGAAGGCCAGGTTGGATAAGGCCTTGAGCAACTTGGTCTAGTTGATGTTTGTCCCTGCCCATGGCAAGGGGGTTAGAGGAGATGATCTCTGAGGTCCCTTCCAACCTAAGGCATTCTGTGATTCTGTTACCATGTGTCCTGTTTAGGGTAAATGCTCTCCATTTGTCTGTGGTTTGTGTATTTATATTGACCATAAAATTAGCAGGAGGAATTTGTGTCAGGACATTTGTTTCTCCAGAATGGATTAGTGTCTTCATAGGGTAGAATCATGGGATCATTTTGGTTGGAAAAGGCTTTTAACATCATGAAGTCAAATCATTCTGTAATTCAACCAAATCTGATGCTGAGCCATGACCCAGGGATGGGGATTCTACTACCTCCCTGGGGAGCCTGCTCCAGGGTTTGATTTTTTTTCCCAAGCGACCCTCCTTTTGCCCAGGAAGGAAATGCAGTGGAGAAGACTTAATTTTTGTTCATAGCAATTAAGCTTCTGTGAAACTGGTACTGCCCATTGTCTCCTGTTTTGTATGCCATTTTCCTGCTGTTGGAAGCTAGTGAAACAATGACATGTTTGGGACAATGGCTTTGAGGTAGAAGATGGGAGATCTAAGTTGGAGATCAGGAAGAAATTCATTAGAGTGAGAGGAGTGGGACATTGGAGCAGGCTGCCCAGGGAAGTTGTGGGTGCTCCTCCCTGGAGGTGGTGAAGGCCAGGTCTTGAGTGGCCAGGCCTTGAGCAACCTGGACTAGTAGAAGGTGTCCCTGCCCATGGGAGGGGGGTTGAAATGAGATGATTTTTAAGGTCCCTTCAACCCAAACATTCCATAATTCTATGATACTTTATTTTCCTTGGAGGTGAGTGTTTGGAAAGAACAGGAGGACTTCTCAGGAACTCTCCATCTGGGAATACCTCGAAGATGAATCATACAGTGCAAGTGAATGTTTAATGTGTGCATTTATGCCATATGTTTAAAATCTGGCTGTAGTTGTGGGTTTAAAATGTTTAGTCCATGGACCTAGTAAGAAAAGAAAGGGGGGAGTACTGGCTCTGTCAGTAGTTCCCTGGTTACCAAGCAGGGCTGCATCCTTCCAGATTTGAAAAGCAAAGCTCATCAATATTCTTCATGGCCTTTCATGTGGCCTAGGAGTCACATCTCCCTGCGGTTCTCTTTATCCTGACATCTCCATCTGGGAATGTCTGCTGGTAACTGTAATAGTTAGACCTACCTACTGTGGTTTGGTAGGAGCTGAGGGAGGACAAATAGGGATGAGTTAACATCCTCTTTTTGTTTTGCTATACCACTATTTCTGACAAAGTTGCATAGGTGAAAATATTCAGGAAGAAATTAAGCACCCATGGTTGCTTAATGGTTGCAACTCTGCATGGTTGCAGAGTTCTTCCACAGAGTCATGGAATGGTTTAGGTTGGAAGGGACCTTCAAGATCATGTGGTTCCAACTCCCCTGCCACGGGCAGGGAAACCTTCTACTAGATCATATTGCTCAAGACCTCATCCAACCCATCTCTGGAACGGATTGTCCAGAGAGGTTGTGGATGTATTCTCCTTGGAAATGTTCAAGGCCAGGTTGGATGAGACCCAGGGCAGGTCACACAGGAATGCATCCAGGCAGGTTTTGAGAGTTTCCAGAGGAGACTCCACAACCTCTCTGGGCAGCCTGCTGCAAGGCTGCAGCACCCTCACAGTAAAAAGGTTTTCCCCACGTTGAGATGGCATTTCCTGTGGTTGAGTTCATTGCCCTGACAACCATCCGTCAGATATTTATAGTCATCGATAAGGTCCTCTCTCAGCCTTCTCTCCTCCAGACTTGACAGCCCCAGATCTGTCAGTCTTTCCTGGTAAAAGAGATATTGTAGTTCTGTTGAACTCTCTCCATCAGTTCCATGTCCCTCTTGAACTGTGGAGCCCAGAATTGGACATAATATCCCAGATGTGGTCTAAGTAGGACTGAGCAGCGGGTGAGAAGAACCTCCCTTGACACATCAGACAGTGGTCTCTATATGGGAACTGAGACAGGAAGTAGAGGAGGAAATATTCCCCATTCAGTCCTATCTCTTGTTGACTTTTCTATTCAGCTCTTCACTGCATAATTTCTACACTCCTCAATGTTTTCCACAGTTAATCAATGATTTGCTACGTGGCATCATAGCAAATGCTTTACTCAAATCCAGATAAATTAGATATACTTAATTTCCTTTATCTAGAAAATCATTTAACTTCTCAAATACAGCTATTAGATTAGTCTAACATGATTTGGGGCACTTTTGCATTTTATCTCATTTTCCAATCACTTCCACATCTTTAATTCCTTTGAATTTATTCTAAAGCACTGCATATGGCTGAGGTCAGAATCAATAGAGTGGATGATTATTTTTTCCCCCTTCTCATGTAAAACTGTTACAGTTTTTGGTCTTTAATGCAAGAAGCAGCAGGCCCTGTTGGGCAGCTGTGTTTTAAAGAAGTCTAGCTCGTTGTTTTTATGTTCTGGGACAGAGTTTTTCTTCCTCACCTTCTGACCCCACAAATTCATAAAAAATATGCAAGTTGCTCTGTCCTGAGATGTGGAGATCTGCATGCATGGTTTGAAATTAGAGAGGAGGAGATTTAGGTTGGGTGTTAGGAACAGGTTCTTTACTATGAGGGTGGTGGAACACTGGAAGAGGTTGCCCAGGGAGGTACTTGAGGCCCCATCCCTGTAGATATTCAAGGTCAGTGTCAACAAGGTTCTGGCTAACCTGATCTAGTGGAGGATGTCCCTGTTGGCTGCAGGGGGGGTGGATTGGATGACCTTTGGAGTTCCCTTCTAATCCAAACCATTTGATGATTTTCATAGAGACATTCCTGGTAATTAAACATATCTTCTCCCTTGGATCATCATCAACCTTGCTATGGAGTGTCCTCCCTCTATTTCTTTTTTTGTTTATAGCACTTCAGGCCCTCCTGACTTTCAATTTATATTGCTTTCTTTGAAAAGGACATAAATTTAGACTACTTCCCATGAAGAGATCTTTTGAGCTTGAGTTTTGGCAACTCGACTTGCATATTTATTTCTGTTGCTAATTCTGAAGGGCACTTCTTTCTCTCCTGAGCACATCTGGGGTTTTAACCTCCTATAATATAGTCTATTGTAGTGTAGTTATTCAGCCTAGGAGGTCTGCCCTTGTGTTTTTTTAAATCTTACAGGTTAAAGTCCAAATATTTTTATATATGTATATAAAATAAGACCAGGTTGGATGAGGTTAGGCCAGGTTGGATGACGCCTTGAGCAGCTAAGTCTGGTTGAGAGGCATCCCTGCCTATGGCAGGGAGTTTGGAGCAGATGATCTCTGAGGTCCCTTCCAACCTTAGCCATTCTATGATTCTATTTTTAAATACTATCCCTTAAAACATTTCCAAGTGTCCCTCTTGGCTGAGTCCAACCCCTCAGGCTGATTGCACAATCTGGTTTCCTTCAGTGTATCCAATTCTGTTCTTTAGAAGTCAAGAATCTGACTTACAGATTTATTTTCGGTCGTCCTTCCCTGTATTAATTTGAACCAACCCATGATCACCCACTCAAAAAAAATTTTTACCCCAATTAAATTTTCTCTGCTGTTTCTATTATTTAGGATAGGATAGGATAGGATAGGATAGGATAGGATAGGATAGGATAGGATAGGATAGGATAGGATAGGATAGGAGAGAAGAGAGGAGAATAGAATAGAATAGAATAGAATAGAATAGAATAGAATAGAATAGAATAGAATAGAATAGACCAGACCAGACCAGACCAGACCAGACCAGACCAGACCAGGTTGGAAGAGACCTTCAAGATCATCACGTCCAACCTATCACCCAACACCACCTAATCAACTAACCCATGTAACCAAGCACCCTGTCAAGTCTCCTCCTGAACACCTCCAGTGATGGCAATTCCACCACCTCCCCGGGCAGTCCATTCCAATGGGCAATCACTCTCTCTGTGTAAAACTTCCTCCTGACCTCCAGCCTGAACTTCCCCTGGTGCAGCCTGAGACTGTGTCTTCTTGTTCTGGTGCTGGCTGCCTGGGAGAAGAGACCAACCTCTGCCTGTTTACAACCCCCCTTCAGGTAGTTGTAGAGAGCAATAAGGTCACCCCTGAGTCTCCTCCTCTCCAGGCTAAGCAACCCCAGCTCCTCAGCCTCTCCTCATAGGGCTTCTGTTCCAAGCCCCTCTAAAGCAAAGCTTAAAAAAAAAAGAAGGAAAAAAAGCAGCTTCTTTTTTGTTTGTTTGTTTCAACCGGACAACATTTTAAATGAGTCTTATTGAATGCTGATATCTCCCGGCGCTCACACAATCATCCTCGGTTAGGAATAAAAGAAGGCATTACAGCAGTGTGTAAAATGATGGCACAGAGAATTAACAGATGAGAAAAGGAAATCTGTGCAACTCACTTCAGCAGGTCCTCTGGAGTATAGTCAGATGCAGGAAAGTAATTTAGCAGGAATCAAAACAGATTAAAAATTCATCTTGGTTACTGAGCCACAAACCAGCGTTTAAGTGATGGATGTAACTAGGTCAGCGTGCTGCCTTACCTTGGCAAATATGTAATTGCACAACTTATTTCTTCCATCTTTTTTTTTTCTTCTCTTCTTCCCCTGATTCATACAGCTCTGACTACCCTTTGGTTATGATTGGATGTAGTTTTCAGCTTGTATCTAGGTCTCACTTTCAGCATAATGTTATTGCTCACGTGAAAGATTGATGCTAACAAAAACGGTGATTTATTTGCCCATTCTCTTTGGGTGAACCTCTGGTATAGCTTAGCCAAAGTCAGTGAAATGTCCTCTCTCTTCTTCCCTCTCTCTTCTTCCCTCTCTCTTCTTCCCTCTCTCTTCTTCCCTCTCTCTTCTTCCCTCTCTCTTCTTCCCTCTCTCTTCTTCCCTCTCTCTTCTTCCCTCTCTCTTCTTCCCTCTCTCTTCTTCCCTCTCTCTTCTTCCCTCTCTCTTCTTCCCTCTCTCTTCTTCCCTCTCTCTTCTTCCCTCTCTCTTCTTCCCTCTCTCTTCTTCCCTCTCTCTTCTTCCCTCTCTCTTCTTCCCTCTCTCTTCTTCCCTCTCTCTTCTTCCCTCTCTCTTCTTCCCTCTCTCTTCTTCCCTCTCTCTTCTTCCCTCTCTCTTCTTCCCTCTCTCTTCTTCCCTCTCTCTTCTTCCCTCTCTCTTCTTCCCTCTCTCTTCTTCCCTCTCTCTTCTTCCCTCTCTCTTCTTCCCTCTCTCTTCTTCCCTCTCTCTTCTTCCCTCTCTCTTCTTCCCTCTCTCTTCTTCCCTCTCTCTTCTTCCCTCTCTCTTCTTCCCTCTCTCTTCTTCCCTCTCTCTTCTTCCCTCTCTCTTCTTCCCTCTCTCTTCTTCCCTCTCTCTTCTTCCCTCTCTCTTCTTCCCTCTCTCTTCTTCCCTCTCTCTTCTTCCCTCTCTCTCTTCTTCTCTCTCTCTTCTTCCCTCTCTCTTCTTCCCTCTCTCTCTTCTTCCCTCTCTCTCTTCTTCCCTCTCTCTCTTCTTCCCTCTCTCTCTTCTTCCCTCTCTCTCTTCTTCCCTCTCTCTCTTCTTCCCTCTCTCTCTTCTTCCCTCTCTCTCTTCTTCCCTCTCTCTCTTCTTCCCTCTCTCTCTTCTTCCCTCTCTCTCTTCTTCCCTCTCTCTCTTCTTCCCTCTCTCTCTTCTTCCCTCTCTCTCTTCTTCCCTCTCTCTCTTCTTCCCTCTCTCTCTTCTTCCCTCTCTCTTCTCTCTTTAAATCACTGCTGCCCTTTGAGATTATGAAATTGTTCTGTTCTGCTGTCATCTTTAAATAAGAGCCTAGGTGATACCCAAACAAGACACTACAGTAAGTCTCTTTTCAAAAAGTGGTTTCAGTAAAGTTTCCTAAATCAGCTTTTTAATTTGACAGCTTATCAGGCTTTTCTGTCAGATAATGCTATCTAATAATGCTTCTTCAACTCTGCAGACAGATTTGTCTTTTTTTTTATATATTTTCTTTCTTTTCCCCCTCTTTTATTTTTCATCTTGGATATCCTGGTGATATACAAAGGCTCATCCCTTCTTAGACTTGATAGATCCTGTAATTAAATTCAGATCTTGATAAAATGTGTGGCACGGTTGTCATCGCTTGATCACAGAAGGTATAACACCTTCCAGTTAAATATGATAAGGTGGCACAATGCAGCTAGCTTAGGAGGAGGAGGAAAATGTCAAATGAGGAGTGATTCAGAAAAAGGCATTCTAAAATCCTGAAGAAACACCTGCCAGCTCTTTCTGGGTCCTGTGGCAAAGGCTGGTGCCCATACCTTCCTAGCATGATTAGTCACTGGGTGATGTGGAAATGGCATTCCCGAAGAAGACCCCAAGCTGTGGGGATTCAAGTTAGAGAAAGGAAGTGGGAGTGGAAGCAGATCTCAGAATGCCACACAGCAAACCTGTCACAGCCAGACCCATTCACCTCTCTTCAGGAAGTCCATTAGGTGTTAACAGTCCCAGTAAAAGACAGGTCACGAGAGATGAAGTATTGCCAATAGACAGGGAGCCTTTTGCACACTTTCCTTTGGTTTGTAGTACATTTTGCATGTCAGTTGGACTATCAGAACTTACCCAGTGGATTAAGGTTAGTTCAGAATGTGTCATTGGTTAGAAGTGTTTCAAACTCTTTGTCAAGGAATGTTGGCTGCTCAGCCTGGAGAAGAGAAGGCTCAGGGGAGACCTCATTGCCCTCTACAACTACCTGAAAGGTGGTTGTAGCCACGAAGGGGTTGGTCTCTTCTCCCAGGCAACCAGCACCAGAACAAGGGGACACAGTCTCAAGCTGCGCCAGGGGAGGTTTAGACTCGAGGTGAGGAGGAAGTTCTTCACTGAGCAAGTCGTTCGTCATTGGAACGGGTTGCCCAGGGAGGTGGTAAAGTAACTGTCCCTGGAGGCGTTCAAGAGGAGATTGGACGTGGCACTTGGTGCCATGGTCTTGTCATGGGGTCTGTGTTGATAGGTTGGACTCGATGATCCTTGAGGTCCTTTCCAACTTAAGTTATACTGTGATACTGTGGCTTCCTGAACAACACAATGCTGATGTTCATGATAGAATCAATGTCTGAGAAGGTACCTGTCATTCTTCTTTTCACTCCCAGCAGCAGGACCACTCTGTCAATTTCATAGATTCATAGAATGGGTTGGGTTGTAAAGGACCGCTAGAGATCATCTAGACCAACCCCCCTGTCAGAGCAGAATCACTGAGGGCAGGCAGGTTTTGAAAGTCTCTGGAGAAAGAGACTCCACAAACTCTGGGCAGCCTGCTCCAGGGCTCCTTCACCCTCCCCAGAAAGTTTCTCCTTCTGTTGAGGTGGAAGCTCCTGTGTTCCAGCTTGTATCCACTGTTCCTTGTCCTGTCACTGTGCACCACTGAAATGAGCTGGGGACCTTCCTCCTGACACCCACCCCTAAGATATTGGCATTTATTGGCATTGATAAGATCCCTTCTCAGCCTTCTCCTCTCCAGACTGAACAGCCTCAGGGCTCTCAGTCTTTCCTCATAGGAGAGATGTTTCAGTCCCTTCATCATCCTCATAACTCTCTGTTGAACTCTCTCTAGAAATTCGATGTCCCTCTTGAACTGGAGAGCCCAGAACTGAACACAACTTTCCAGATGTGGTCTAATCATCCTCATAGCTTTTTATTGGACTCTCACCTTCTTCATTTCTCTGTCCTTTTATCCTGCCCTCTAGTAGCTGCCTCTTTTTAGATTACACAAGACTTGATACAGCATGTCACTCACTAAGCCAAACCAATATTCAGCAGAATTACTTTTGTGTAACCCTTAAGTTGATAAGGTTATGACCCTGCCCCTCACTTTCGATGCTCTGCTTGCTGGGTATATAAATGCATCTGCTCTGAGACTGGTATTAGTGCTCCCAGCAGCTGATAGAGCATGCAAGGGAGGAGTACAATAGTGTGCTTCTGGCATGTGCTCCTTCTGCAAGGCACTTTGTTTCCATTAGCTTCTGGGGCAGCCCTGAGGTCAGTCTGAAATGGGAGCCTTTCTCAGGACAGAACAAATCAATGCAGTGTTGAGCCTTCCAACCAGAGAATCTATCATATGGAAACCAAAATGAATTTCTTTGCGGTGCTGATGTGTTTGAGGTGCTTGCAGAAGATAAGGTTGGGGGATTGTTTTTCTTAGTGATTTGGGGCATGTTTGTTCTTGTGTCCCCAGAGATATTTTACTGGTCTGGTGAGGTGTGACAGCAGAAGAGTACTTTATGTCTTCAGGGTAGGAACTTCCATTAAACTAATTCAGAAGCAGTCTGTGTAATTCATACTGCAGAATGGGAAATGGCAGCCTGCTCTGTCCTAGATGTATTCTCACAGATTCAAAGAATTGTCAGGGTTGGAATTGACCACAAGGATCATCCAGTTCTAATCCCCCTGCCATGGGCAGGGACACCCCACACTAGATCAGGTTGCTCAGAGTCCCATCCAGCCTGGCCTTAAAACCCTCCAGGGATGAGGCTTCCACCATCCCCCTGGGCAACCTGTGCCAGAGTCTCACCACCTTTATGGGGAAGAACTTCTTCCTAACATCTGACCTAAATCTTCCCTCCTCTAGCTTGGATCCATTCCCCCTGACACCCTCCCCAGCTTTCTTGTTGGCCCTCTTCAGATACTTGAAGGCCACAATAAGGTCTTCTTGGAGCCTTCTCTTCTCCAAACTGAACAACCCCAACTCTCCCAGCCTGTGCTCATAGGAAAGGAGCTCCAGCCCTCTGATCATCCTTGTGGCCCTTCTCTGTACCCTTGGACACACTGGTTTTATTGCTGCAGCCTGGTGAGCTTCACAGGAGTCAGATCCTATAGTATGCATCATTTAGAATCAATTTGAAGCAGAAATTGAACTTTCCACCAGTGTGCCTGCCCATGGCACAGAGGTTGGAACTGGATGATCTTTAACGACCCTTCCAACCTAAACCATTCTATGAATCTATGAACACCAGAAGCACAAATCACTGTGAACAACATCCTAATTTCAACCCCTGACAAGCAGAATGTAGCTGAATTAATGGCACCAAAATTAGGCTTTTATGAATGGGTTTAATTGAGAAGTGAATGGCTTGTATTCCTCGGTGGACTATTTCTGAGGAGTTAAGTGACCTTTGCTGATATAGCATTGAATTTAGCAGACATTTAGCAGAGATTGAAAGAGACCCTGCATTATAAGAAGCATGGCCTGAAGGTTGAGAGAGGTGATTCTGCCACTCTGCTCTGCTTAGACCACTTCTGCAGTGATATGTCCACCTATGGGGAGCCCAACACAAGTGAGTCATGGACCTGATGGAGCAGGTCCAGAGGAAGGCCACCACGATCATCAGAGGGCTGGAGAACCTCTCCTATGGGGACAGGCTGAAAGAAATGGGGCTGTTCAGCCTTAGAGAAGAGAAGGCTGTTGGAAGACCTTAGAGCTGCATTTCAATATCTGAAGGGGACCTAGAGGAAAGCTGGGGAGGGACTGTTTAGAAGGGCCTGTGGTGGTAGGACAAGGGGCAATGGTTTGAAACTGGAACAGGGGAGATTTAGATTGAGCATCAGGAGAAAGTTCTGCACAATGAGAGTGGTGAAATACTGGAACAGTTTGCCCAGGGATGTGGCCGAGGCCCCAGCCCTGGAGGCATTCAGGATCAGCCTTGATGTGTCACTGGTCAGCCTGATCTAGTTGGAGGTGTCCCTGCTGAGTGCAAGGGGGTTGGAGAAGATGACCTTTGAGTGACAGGCCTAATGCTTTAAACTCTGATTGCAAAAAAGCAGGAAGAGAATACTGAACATATGACCCCAATCCTAGTGTATCATTTCTCTTTCTCAGCCTTGGATGTTTGTGCATCCATAATCCTGCTAGCTAGGAAAATGATGATTAGTTAGCTGCTTGCTTAGCCATTCTATCTGATATCTCACAGTTTGTTGCATGTATTTTTTCCAGTGGCTGACTTTAGTTAAAGAGCATTCTATGGACAAAGGCTGAGTCGAGCTTTTCCAGCTGAGCTGGAGAGATGAGCCATCTTGCAAGAGTCTGTTGGAAATAATCTGCTGTCTCTACAGTTTCCTTATCTACCATTGCTCTGTGGGTGGGAGCACCACGGGTGTTCTGTGCAGAAAACAAAATGGGATGGTACCCCAGTCTGTGTCAGAAGTATGTTTCAGCTTCAGTGATGGTTACAATCCCTCTTGGCAGCTAGACGTATTTGAAACTTAATTGGATTGACTTCAGCCTTTGCCATGAAAGTTTGTTTATATGTTTTAGTGTTCAACTTTAGAAACAGTGGTAAATCCATGCACATATAAATATAAAGCAATGATATATAGGCAGTTTCATGGGTTCATAGAGTGGTTTGGGTTGGAAGGGATCTTAAAGATCATCCAATTCCAACCTGCTTGCCATGGTCTGAGACACCTTCCACTAGATCAGTTTGCTCAAGGCCTCATCCAGCCTCCAGGGAGGGGTCATCCACAACCTCCCTGGGCAACCTGTCCCAGTGTCTCAACTCCCCTCATTGCCAAGAATTTCTTCCTAATGTCCAGTCTAAATCTGCCATCCTCAAGCTTTAGTCCATTATCTCTCATCCTGCCTTGTGAGAAGTCCCTTCCCAGCTCTACTGCAGCCCTTTCAGGTACTGGGAGGCCACTCTAAGGTCTCCTCAGAGTCTTCTCTTCTGCAGGCTGAGCAAACCCAACTCTCCCAGCCTGTCCCCATAGGAGAGATTCTCCAACCCTCTGATCATCTTCGTGGCCTCCTCTAGATCTGCTGCAGTGGTTCCATGTCCTCCTTGTGCTGGGAACCCCAGAACTGAGCACAGTGCTGCAGGCGAGGGTCTCCCGAGAGCAGAGCTAAGGGGGGAGAATTCCTCGTCCCGTTCTCTCATACAGAAGCTCACCATACTTGTACAGGTGATGGTGAGCAGTGGATTGATATAGTCCTTCCTCCTTAAAGTAATGAATTTTGTCTTGAATATATTCCTATTAAGCTGGAATGCATTAATGTTTTATTAGCAAGCCATCTGCACGTTGTAGCTGTTAGTGTATTATCTGCTTCCAATTGGATGTTTATTTAATAATTCATCATTCTCAGTACCATCATTTAAACATAAAAATAATTTAAATAGCATACTGCATTATAGTTTAATGATGCATTAGTGCTTCACGTTAGAGGAGCTACCAGAACTCATAAATCCAGAAAGATGATAATATCCTTACCTAATTTCTGCAACAGAGTGGGTTTCAGTATGTTTTTGAAAGGTCAAGTGGTTTCCTGAGAGAAAGTGGATGTGTAGCTTGTGCCAGCAGAGGTATTTTCTTTCAAAAGTTGTTCTTTCCCCCCACTGAATGTTTCAGAAGCGTTTCAAAGCAGATTTGAATTCTGCTTTTAGGCTATTGCAGTAGCAAAATGATTTTTGTAACATAAAATAAGTGTCCAGTTTGGGGCTCCCCAGTTCAAGAGAGACAGGGGTCTGCTGGAGTCCAACAAGGGTGATTAGGGGGCTTGAGCATCTTCTCTATGAAGAGAGACCGAGAGACCTGGGGCTGTTTAGTTTTAGAAGAGAATACTGAGAGGGGATCTGATGAATGTCAATCAATATCTGAGGGGTGGGTGTCAAGTGGGTGGTGCCAATCTCTTTTTTGGTGGTGGTGAGTAATAAGACAAGGAACAACAGGTACAAGCTTGAACATGGAAGATTTTTCACCTCAACCTGAAGAGAAACTTCTTTACAGTGAGGGTGACAGAGCCCTGGAACAGGCTTCTGAGAGAGGTTGTGGAGCCTCCTTCTCTGGAGACTTTCCAAACCTGTCTGGATGCTGTCCTATGCAGACTACCCTAGGGGATCCCGCTTTGGCAGAGGGGGTGGACCTGGTGATCTCTGGAGGTCCCTTCCAACCTCTAATGTTCTGTGATTAAACATATTGATTAACCCAAAATCAATCCAATTAATTTAGACCCATATAGACTCATAGATCTAAACTAGATACTTGGAAAAAATTCTTCCCAGTGAGGGTGATGAGGCACTGAAACAGGTTGCCCAGGGAGGTCACGGATGCCCCCTCCTTGGAGGAGTTCAAGGCCAGGTTGGATAAAGCCTTGAGCAACCTGGGCTGGTGGAAGGTGTCCCTGCCCCTAGCAGGGGGGTTGGAACTTGATGTTCACGAAGGTCCCTTCCAACCCCAACCATTCTATGAATCTATGAAAATACTTAGCTAATTGGTAACACTTGGCAGAGTGTGTTTCATGAATTGTTTTACTGATGTGCTACCTATCACAGATCAACTGGAAAATATTATTGAAGCTTTTTGAATATATGGAAGTAGGGAATCAGATTATTTCACCTTTTAACAGACACAACTAAATCATTGCTGGGAGCCTACCCACAGCCATTATGCTATTGAGTGGTGGACTGCTCATTATATTGCTGCAATCCTAAAGCACCGCTCTGCTTCCATCTCAGTGAGCATCTGTTTCTATTATTTACAGTTTCTGTTTCTGTGTCTTGCCAAAAGCATTAAAAAAACCCCAAACCCCTCTATATGTACAAGTTTAAACCTTTCCATTTGAAATGGATTATTCTTTTATAGTAAAATGTCTGCAAGGCATAAATACACAAATTGAAATGTCACTTTTGGACAGAACTGGAAGTCTGGAGCTTGCTTTGGCCAAGGGCTAGGGTTGTTTTGTTTTGTTGTGGGCTTTTTTTGCTGCACTGCTGACACAGAACAGATTTTGATCTCTTAAATGCCATTTTCTATCTGTATGGCTGCACTGGGTTTCTTCTGCTTGGCAAAGGCTCTTCCAAACGATGACCTCACGTTTGTAGTTTCCATTGGCTTGTGTGTCATCTTGCACATCCCCAGGAGAATGAGCTTAGGCAGGGGTAGGGAGTGTGGCAAAGCGCCTCTGGTGCAGGGCTTTGTGGCACAGTGATGGTTAAATCAAACAGTTTTGTGTTTCCTGGGAGAACATGAAATCAGCATTCCTCACATTTGCAGTTGCACTCAAGTTAGCTTGTGTGCTGTTGATGAGGGTTAATGCTGATTGCCTTGGATTTCTATCTGTTTTCTCTTTTTTTTCCCCCATGTCTCTGGTCCTGTAATGAGCACAAAATTATCCTCACTGCCCCCTTGCATTGCCTCCAAACATTCTGCTAAAGCTTTGGTGATCACAGCCAAAGGCCAAACTCTATTTGCTCTTATAAATCACCTAACCAAGAGCAAAACTTAACCCCAGAAGATTGTTTTGCTGCTGGTTTTATTTCAGCTGTCTCAAAGAACTTTTTCTGTTGCAAAGGGTTCAGATATATCATAAGGAAAAAAAAATAATACAGAGAATTTCCCAAAGCCTTTCACTGCCTACAATAAAATGCACTGATAGCAGCAGTGACCTTTTGACAGTTTGTCCTATTCCATCCTCAGAACTTGCAGTGTGATTAAACTTAATTAGGAGGCTTGTACGTAGCTAATAAGACCTCTCTTACTGATGGCTCCAACCTGAGTGCTGGATACTCACAGGGTTACAGACCAATAGGCATTTAAAAGAAGAGCTGAGCACAGTATTTTCTCTTTGCCATTGTTCATTTATATAATGTGAGTATTATTGCTCTCAAGAGACATTCTGTATGGCAGCTCTTTGCTAACCTGAAATGAAGATCATCCTGATTGCTACCTGAATGAAAGTCAGGATGACTCAATCAGTAGTTACTATCTCAGACCTAGCTAATTTTAGATCCAATAAGGTTGAAATATTCTCCACTTCCCAGCTAGTGAAAACCTATTGAATGAGAAACTTCTTGCAGGCAACTTAGGGTTAAATTTCTATAGGAAAAGGAACCTTAAGTGCTGTGACATTATGATTCAGAGAGAGTTCAGAGTCCTTTTACCTTGGAGAACTGCAAAATGTCACTCTCAGAGTGATGTGGGGCATGGTACTGTACTTACAACAATTCATTCTTTATACTTTAATCTTCCTCTTTAATGATTTCTATCAATTTTCCTGCCCATTTTAGCAGCAGCCATACCATATTAGCTCCTTAAATGCTGCCCAGGCAGCACAAAGGATCTCTTTCAAACTCCTGATAACAAAATACGACCTTTAATTTATCCGACAAATCCTGTGTTTTCTTATCTCCTTCTCGTTGCTTTTCATCTCCTCTTGCTTGCTTTTGGTACAACACAGCAATATCTCAAAGTAAGCAATCTGACACTGTGCAAACTGAGACTTATATTGCATGATAGTGAGGAAGTGAGAGTCAGGAAGAGCACACTCTTCCTTTAATTACTGATTAATTAATCTAGTGAAAAATAATAAAGCCCAAAGCAGGGTGGAAGGCAGTCAGTTTGAAGTGAAGGTTCAGCTCTCACTGAGAGTTCACAGATTGCAGTGGGTTGGAAGTGACACCCAAAGATCTTCCTGTCCAAGCTCCCCACACTACATCAGGCTGTCCAGTGACACATCAAGGCTGATCCTGAATGTCTCCAGGGATAGGGCTTCAACCACATCCTTGGGCAACCTGTTCCAGTATTTCACCACTCTCATTGTGCAGTACTTCCTCCTGATGTCAAACCTTAATCTCCCTGCTCCAGTTTCAAATCATTGCCTCTCATCCTGTCACTATAAACCCTTCTGAACAGTCCCTCCCCAGCCTTCCTGTAGATCTCCTTTAGATACTGAAATGCAGCTCTAAGGTCTCCCTGGAGTCTTCTCTTCTCTAGGCTGAACAGCCCCTGTTCTTCCACCCTATCTTCCTAGGAAAGGTGCTCCAGCTCTCTGATCATATTTGTGGCTCTCCTCTGGACCCACTGAAGCAGGTCCATGTCTATTTTGTGTTGGGGGCCCCACAGCTGGACACATTACTGCAGATAGGGTCTCCCCATAGCAGAGGGGCAGAATCCCCTCTCCCCATCTCTGGCCACACTGCTTTTGATGCAGCCCAGGCTGCCATTGGTCTGGGCTGCAAGTGCCCATTGCTGGCTCATGTCCAGCTTCTCACCCACCAACACCCCCAAGTCCTTTTCTGTGGGGCTGCTCAGTTTTCAGCCATAGAAATATGTAAAAATATGGTTTAGTTTTGTTTAGCACTTGAGCATGAAAGGAGGAGCCTGCAAGTGAACACTGTGTTTTGGTAGAGCCTGTGGTATCAGTGAAATGGGAGTCAACTCACACACCTTTCAGTAAGTCTAGCAGTTGGATTCTTCTATAAGGCAATCTATGGTTTGCTTCATGGCTAGAAGTGTTAGAAGCCACCAATGAGAGATGTCACTCTGCTCCAAGGACTGCTGTGACTGTTGTTCTGTGAGGAAAATATTCTCTTGGGATATTTAGTATTTGTTATAAAGAATCTGGGAGTCTCTGTAAGGTGGAAAGGGCTGTAGTATGATGTGGTCATTTTATATGAACATGCCAGGCTGGACACTTTAAAGTTTGGAGAAGTCATACCTCATGGGGGTTTGTTTTTATAGAGGTTAGCTCTTCTGGGAGAAAGTAAGTTGTTGTAGAGCTGCACTCTTTCTTATTTGCTACAAGTTCTTTTTCTACCTTTAGAGTTTCTTTGCACTTTTATCTTCTTACCAAGCTGTAAGGCTTGTTCAAGACATCTAACAGGAAAAAAATACATATCCTAGAAGTGGGTGTTGACTTTCCTTTTGAACACTGGAGGAGGCCCAAAGCAGCCAAGACAACCGTCTTCAAGGGTGACCGCTGTATCCTCCTCCATCTCTTCTGTCGCATTGTCCTACACATTGTAACAGTTGGAGCTGGCATATTTTAGCAACAGAAAGACACAGCTTCGTGTGATGCATCCAGATCTCCTTCCTGGATCAAAGGCTGGATAGCCAATGCTGTACGCATTCAGCAAAGATATGAGTCAGAGAGTGTCAGTGTCCGCCAGAAACAAACCCATTTCCTGGGGTGGACCTGGATCTCTTGATCTCTTCTGCTCTGCCCCTTTATATGCTGCACCTAGGATGCTGTGATGGAAAAAAGTGATCTTGTATTGGCAGTATAACATCTTTATATGCTGGACCTAGGATGCTGTGATGGAAAAAAGTGATCTTGTATTGGCAGTATAACATCTTTATATGCTGGACTCAGGATGTTGTGATGGAAAAGGTGATCTGTTTGTTCATTCACTGATGGCTGTTGAGGACGAGATGATTGTGGCTCACAAGAAGGCTATTCATGAAGGCAATAGGCAGGATAAGGCAATTAAGTGTGCTGCAGAGTGTTTAGGAGCTAAGCTTGCAAGGAGCAAGAGTTATTAGAGGTCTACAGCAGCAGGTGAAGTAAGGTAATGCCCTAGCATACCCTCCTCATCATTTCTGGAAAGTCTGGGCACATACTCTGGGTCTGCAGCATACATGCAGGTGGGGAGCCCCAGCCTGAATGATCTCTCTAAGGGCTCTTTGGTCAAAGAGAGCAATGGAGACGTAGCTACTAAATTCCTTAAATGCCAGTTAAAGCTGGACTCTTACTACAGCTCTGGAGAATGTCTGTCTATTGAATATTTCAAATACATTACATTGTTAGTCTATTGGATCATTAACATCAATTTACAGTGTGACCGAGATGACACTGAAAGCATCCACTGATGGCCAAGGCATGGAGCCAATGTGAACACACCAGCAGGACAAAATTATCTGCAAGTTCTGTACAGAAGTTTGGGCTTGCAATTGAGAAGGCTTAAAATGCCACTCCCTCTGTTGCTGGGAAGAAGCAATCTGCACCTGCAAAATCCTAGAATCAGAGAATGCACTGAGTTGGAAGGGACCTTTAAAGGTCACCAAATCCAACCCCCTCTGCAGTAAGTAGCGACATCTCCAACCAGAGCAAGCTGCCCCAGCAAGCCTGACCTTGAATGTCAGCAGAATGGGGTCTGCACCACTTCCCTGGGCAACTTGTTCCCGTGTTCCACTGTTCCACCACCCTCTAGACCACAGCCTCAGCACCTCCAGTTTATTCTGACATTAATACACATTGGTATACACAAGTGCATGTGCACAGGAACAGCAAGAGGGCCTACAAGAAAGCTGGGAAGGGACTTTTTAGGGTGTCAGGTAATGATAGGACTAGGGGGAATGCAATAAAAAAATTGAAGTGGGTAGATTCAGATTGGGTGTTAGGAAAAAGTCCTTCCCTACGAGGGTGGTGAGAGACTGGCACAGGTTGCCCAGGGAGGAGGTGGAAGCCTCATCCCTGGAGGTTTTGAAGGCCAGACTGGACGTGGCTGTGAGCAACCTGCTGTAGTGTGAGGTGTCCCTGCCCATGGCAGGGGGTAGGAATTAGATGATCCTTGGGGTCCTTTCCAACTGTAACAATTGTATGACTTGAAAGGACTTCAGTGTGGCCATTCCCATTACTCTGCTCGCATTTCATAGCCTGACCCCTGCACCAGAGAGCTGCTGTGGCTTCCTTTCCTCGGGCTGTTACTTCAATCACATTGCAGCCCTGACTGCTTCTGGAGGGTCTCTGACATCCTCTTAAAGATATGAGGGGACTCATGATTCAGAAAAAGCAGTGTCAAGATCACGGTGAGCAAAGCTAGGGAGGGAGAGGCGGTTTATAAATGGAGCTAGACCTTGGTTTCAGCACTTTGCTAGCTATTTCCCTAGCAGATCACTGAGACTACCAAGGTGAATTTGTATTCTGTTAAAGGGTTTGCTTCAAAGAAAATATTCTCCAGCCTAGATTGTTCTTCACAGACTCTCGATTTTCAACCTCCTTACTTATTCTTTTTCAAGGATGCTGCTATTTCACATCAATAACTGACACCTTTATTTCAGAGAGCAAAATAGAATTACACTCCAGCACTGACAATATAATAAATCAGGAGGGATAAAATACATATTAGTGAAGTTCATATAGTTGGTTTGTCCCAGCTGACCTATAGATAGAAAGGTATGATTAAAGTTGGAGTTGTTTGGGTTTGTTTTGTTGGGTGGTTTTTTTCTTTGACTGCTTCTTCTCAATCTTGCCACAAGATTTAGCTCTAACTCAAAGATTTGACCTTTGCTGCTTCTCTCTGCTTACCTTGATTCTTTGGAATTATTGTTATTCCCTTGAAGCCTTTCTGCCCAAACAGAATTAACACACTGTTGTGACAAAATATGATCTGCTTGGCAGAAGAATGAAGGCAGGCAGAATTCAATTAGGTTAGACAGTGTCACTGTGCACATCCCCAGTGAATAATTCCTGCCTACCTTTTTTCAGTCGAAGAAATCTCAGCCATACAACTGGGAAGAGTCACACTGGATAGTCACCTAGCTGTCTAAAATTAAAGTTTAGGCATATTACTTGTTTTGCTGGGGTTTTTTTTAATGAATTATGGTTCAGAAACATGCCTGCCAGAGCACTTAATCTTTCAGATGGGGAGCAGAAATAAAGTCTCCAAGCTACAAATTTATTTGGGGTTGTTCAGCCTGGAGAGGAGAAGGCTCAAGGGAGACTTAATAGCAGCCTTCCAGTACCTGAAGGGGGCTACAAGAAGGATGGAGAGAGACTGTTTACAAAGGCCTGCAGTGAGAGGATGAGGGGAAATAGCTTCAAACTAGAGAAGAGCAGATTCAGATTGGATGTCAGGAACAAGTTCTGCATCATGAGGGTGGTGGAAGACTGGAACAGGTTTCCCAGGGAGGTGGCTGGGGGCCCTTCCCTGGAGATTTTCAAGGTGAGGCTCGACAGGGCTCTGGGCAACTTGATCTAGTTGGGGATGTCCCTGCTGACTGCAGAGGTGGTTGGGCTGGATGACCTTAAGACTTATGTTCCAATCTAAACCATTCTGTGTGATTCTGTATTCTCCATTTTCAGAATCATTCCCTGTAAAGCAATATTTTACCTCTCTGCCTTTCCAAGAAACTGAAAATGTAGAATAAAAGGATGCAGAACACAACAATTTTGATGTTGTGAGAATACAGAGTTCCTTCATTTTCCCCCCACCCCTCTTCTGATCTTTAAAATCACTACTTTTTATCCTGGGCTCCTTCACTTAGAACAAACATCCTGTGACTAAATGGGAATATACCTGAAGAGAGCCTACCGGAAGGATGCAGAGGGACTTTTCATGAGGGATTCTAGCAACAGAACAAGGGGGAATGGTTTGAAGCTGAGGGAGA
Source organism: Melanerpes formicivorus (assembly GCF_026170545.1). NCBI lineage: Eukaryota > Metazoa > Chordata > Aves > Piciformes > Picidae > Melanerpes > Melanerpes formicivorus. Next base: position 4,269,551 of record NW_027142378.1, read on the forward strand.
GCAGGGTTAGACTGGATCTTAGGAAGAAGCTTTTCAATATGAGGGTGGTGACACGGTGGAACAAGTTGCCCAGAATGGTTGTGGATGCCTCTTCCCTGGGGGTGTTCAAAGCCAGCTTGGATGAGTGCTTGGGCAACCAGGTTGAGAGGGTGTTGGAGTAGATGGTCTCTAAGGTCCTGTCCAAACTGAGCCATTTTGTGATTCTCTGTTATCACATGATCAGGTTTAAGACTCAGCTTGGCAGGACGCTAGGCCATCTCATTTCAACTGCACTATCACCTAGAAAGTTAGGACCAGCTGATCCTTGGAGGTCTCTTCGATCAGCATGGGAACAGAGATAAGTAGTGCAGTCCTCCATGCTTCTGCTCTGGATTTGCATCTTCAATTTCCATATCTATATATGTGTATATAGAGATATATATAACAACGAGTTAATGATTGCTATTCCCTGACAGACAGTTTCTTTTAACACTTATGTTTGAAGACTTCTCAATGAGATATTTCTATAGTTAGTAACGAGGCATTGTCAGCTGACTCACTGAATAAGGGAACATCCTATTTCTGAAAGGTTTCCTTAACTTAAACCAAATTAAGCCAGAGGTTTTGTTGCTGTTGGGGATGGATTTTGTGTTATCTGTTAAAACAAAACAACACAAAGATAAAAGAAAGGGGAGAAGGGAGGAGCAGGTGGGATTTTTCTATCTTATTTATAAAGACAAACTAAATAGTTCAGAAGATGTTCACAGGCATAAAGAATCTATTAACACATTGGAAAGAAGTCTCACAGAGGTAGATCACCCATTCACTCATCAGATCCACCCACTGCTAGTCACTGCATGACTTGGATGAACAAAAGCTTCCTAGACCTGAGCAGAACCGTGTAGTCAAGTCAAAATCACTGAATCTCAGAATGCACTGGGTTGGAAGGGACCTCTAGAGGACATCTAGTCCAAACCCTCTGCAGTAAGCAGGGATATCTACAACTCAGTCAGGTTGCTCAGAGCCCCATCAAGCCTGACCTTGAATGCCTCCAAGTATAAGGCCTCCACCACTTCCCTGGGCAAACTGTTCCACCACTCTCATAGTAAAGAACTTCTTCCTGATGTCCAATCTAAACCTACCCTGCTCTAGTTTCAGAACTGTGAAGGAGTGTTCAGAACTGCAGGTGCAGATATGAAGGCATTCAACTCTCTGTTATTCAACCAGCAGGTGTAAATCAGGTTTGTTTGGTAGAAGGAACCTGCTGCAGGCACCAGCCTGGATCCCTAATTCTCTGGCATCTCTCTGTAATTGCATTGCTGACAGGATTTATCCTAGACAAGGGTTATTGCTGCCTCCACTTTCGCTGCTTGGCAGACACTCCAGGACGTCTCTATGGTGACTGGAGAAACTCCTCTGTGAATTAACAGCATAATTTTAGTCTGGGCCAGCTTAGACATTTCTCAGTGTTATTTCATTAAAATAGTCCATGTGGTATGAACACATTGTATTTTATTATTATTTTTTTTAGAGAATCCTGCACCCTATTATAATGTGATTCTATCTAGAAATTATGTTTCATGCTAACTGCAGCAGTCTTGCACCACTGGGAGCAAAATACAAATGAAAAGCAAAGAAATAACCATTTGATTTGTAAAGGTCACACACAAAATAATTGCTGATTCCATTAGCCCATCCCTCACCAGAAGAACAAGGATGTTGTTAAGTGCATCTCAATTTGACACCGTTTCATTAGCTTAAAGTCCTCTAGTATATAATATAAGTGGAAGGACTAAGGGGAAATGGTGTGGAACTGATCCAGATTTAGTTTCAAGGAGAACAGACAGGCTCAGTAATTATGACAGTAGCAGACACCTAAGTAACTCAACAACCACATTAAAAGAAAAACCAAAACATGGGAGACAGCCCTCAATATAAGTCCAGGCTGGAGGAGGATGAAAGTGAGAGCAGCCCTGCAGAAAAGGATTTGGGGGTGCTGGTGGATGAAAAGCTGGGCATGAGCCAGCAATGGGCACTTGCAACCTAGAAGGTCAATGCAGCCTGGGCTGCATCACAAGCAGCATTGCCAGAGATGGAGAGAAGGGATTCTGCCACTATGCTCTGCTCTGGGGAGACCTCACCTGGAGTACTTTGTCCAGCTATGGGGTCCCCAACACAAGAAAGACAGGGAGCTGCTTCAGTGGGTCTGGAGAAGGACCACCAAGATCATCAGAGGTCTGGAGCACCTTTCCTATGAAGACAGGGTGGAAGAATTTGGGCTGTTCAGCCTAGATAGGAGAAGATGCTGGGGAGACCTTAGAGCTGCATTTCAATATCTGAAGGGGACCTACAGGAAGGCTGAGGAGGGGCTGTTTAGAAGGGCCTGTGGGGATAGGACAAGGGGCAATGGTTTGAAACTGGAGCAGGGGAGATTTACGTTGGACATCAGGAGGAAGTTCTACACAATGTGGATGGTAAAATACTGGAACAAGTTGCCCAGGGATGTGGTTGAGGTCCCATGGTTGAAGGCCTGTCCCTGGAGGTATTCAGGATTAGCCGTGTCCCTGGGCAGCCTGATCTAGTTGGAAGTGTCCCTGCTGAGTGCAGGTTGCTTGGACAAGATGACCTTAGAGGATCCCTTCCAACCTGATGCAATCAGTGAATCAAAAATAGTGGAAACTATATTAAAACCAACAATCCTTCTGTTATTACATTGTGAAAAGTATTCATTTACTCACTAACTTCCTTTGTTTCCAGACAGCTGCTTTGGGTTAAACTCTCAGCTACAATGGATTTGGACAGCCTCACTGAATTCAGTAAAACTTCCCCTGCTAATCTTATCTCAAGTAGGGAAAACATAAATACCAATATTTTTATTCCCCAGCCCCCAGCATTCAGTACACATTTTTCATGCTGCTTTTTTTTATGCTTGTTTTTACCACCATGTTGAACCACAAGGAACTTCTTCAATGAAAAACCTATTTCCGAGAGGGTTACTACATATTTTCCTACTCTGAATAGAATCCTAGAATGCTCTGGGTTGGAAGGGACCTACAAAGGTCCCCAGCTCCCTCAGCCTGTCTTCATAGCAGAGGTGCTCTTCTTAAGGCTGACTTGATTTTAGGAGTTCACAGAGCACAGTTTCCCATAGACATGGAACCAACTTGTTTGGTTGTCCAGAGAATTTAGTTGTGGGCATCATATCATTGGAAGTGTTCAAGGTCAGTTGTAGAGGCTTTGAACTACCTGATCTAGTGAAAAATGTCTTTGGCTGTGGCAGGGGCAATGGACTAGATGATCTTCAAATGCCCCTTTTAATCTAAACCATTTTGTGATACATTATTGGAAAGTGCATAGGAAAAGGGCATCCCCTCATAGTGATTGATATCCAGGGGAAAACAAATAAGGGGGACATGAAACATGGCAAGTAGCAGCTTGTGTCACTGCAGAGTCAGTACCTGCATAAAATCACTGTGGGGGTTTGATACAGAAGCTGCTGCTGTTTGTGAGGGCTATCACACAGAGTTACAAAATGTTAGGGGTTAGAAGGGACCTTCAGACCTCATTGAGTGCAAGCCCCCTGCAAAGCAGGATCACCTAGGACAGGCTGCACAGGAGTGCATCTAGTTGGGTTTTGAGTCTCTCCAGAGAAAGAGACTCCACATCTCTCTGGGCAGCCTGTTCCAGTGCTCTATCACCCTCATCATAAAGAAGTATCTTCTCATGTTGAGGTGAAGCCTCCTGTGTTTCAGCTAGTACCCATTGTTCCTTGTCCTGTCACTGGGCACCGACAATCAGAGCCTGGCACCTTCAGCCTGACACCTACCCCTCAGATATTGATAGATATTGTTCAGGTCCCCTCTCAGCCTTCTGCTTTCCAGACTAAACAGCCCCAGGTCACTCAGTTTTTCTTCACAGTAGAGATGTTCAAGTCCCCCAGTCATCCTCATAGCTTGCCATTGGACTCTCTCCAGCAGATCCCTGTCTCTCTTGAACTGGGGAGCCCAGAACTGGACTCAGTATTCCAGGCATGTTCTCAGCAGGGCAGAGTAAAGGGGCAGAAAATCCTTCCTAGTCCTGCTAGATGCCCTTTTCGTCATGCACCCCAGGATGCTATTGGCTCTCTTGGCCACAAGGGCACATTGCTGTCCCACGCAGAACTTGCTGTCCATAAGCACTCCAAAGTCTTTCTCCACGGAGCTGCTTTCCAGCAGGACCACTCCTAGTCTGCCCTGGTTCTTGGTGTCTCTCCTCTCATGATGTAGGGCTGATTCTATGGTACTGATTCTTCCCTACAAGCCTGTTACAACTTGTGATACTGAGAGCAGGGATAATTGTCTGGCAAACTGGTGCAGTGGTTTTCTTAACTTGGATAATAATTAGCTGGAGAAAATGTATTTCTGAGCACTGTGTGGGCTCCTGCGTCCCCTACTTAGATTTCCACTGCAGATACAGGACTTGGTGCATGCCTGAACCAGCAAATCTGACTTGGGATCCAGACCTCAATTCGAAATGTCTGCTTCAGACTCATCTGGCTCTTTTTAGCTCTCGGGGGGGCGGGGGTGTGGGGTGTGTGTTTTGGTTTTGGTGGGATTTTTGTTTGTTTGTTTGGGGTTTGTTTTTTCACTAATAGGAACCAATACAATGGAAGAAAAAGTTGCTGCTGCTCAAAAATGCTCCTGCCAACAAAAAGCCTGCACATTGAGGGAAATATTTAGATTGCCATTCTCCTAAGAAAAGTCTGGAATAGGAGACATAGTTTTCTGAGTGATCATGCCTGTACCATTCAAACACAACCCTTCCTCCTATAATCAGAAATAAATATTCAAAGTGATTTGCTAATTATTCCTCATTATCTGATTTATTTTTGTTCATGGCTATTACCAGCCTTATTTTATCTCCTTATTATATTTATCTCCTTGTTATTTTCTATCTCCTTGTTATATTTTATCTCTTTGTTTTATCTCCTTGTTTCATTTTATCTCATTGATTCATTATTTTGTCCTATTGATTTATTTTATCTCATTGGGTGATTCTATCCTATTGATCTCATTAATTTATCCTATTGATTAACTTTATCATAGTATCAGTCAGGGTTGGAAGGGACCACAAGGATCATCCAGTTCCAACCCTCCTGCCATGGGCAGGGACACCCCACACTAGATCAGGCTGGCCAGAGCCTCATCCAGCCCGGACTTAAACACCTCCAGGGACGGAGCCTCGACCACCTCCCTGGACAACCCATTCCAGGGCTTCACCACTCTCATGGGGAAGAACCTCCTCCTCACATCCAGCCTGAATCTCCTCACCTCCAGCTTCATTCCATTCCCCCTAGTCCTGTCACTGCCTGATATCCTGAGAAGTCCCTCCTCAGCCTTCTTGTAGGCCCCCTTCAGATACTGGAAGGCCACAATTAGGTCACCTCAGAGCCTTCTCTTCTGCAGACTGAATAGCCCCAACTCCTTCAGTCTGTCCTCATAGGAGAGGTGCTCCAGCCCTCTGATCATCCTCATATCCCATTGATTGATCTCATTAATTTATCCCATTGATTTTATCCCATTGATTGATCTCATTAATTTATCCCATTGATTTTATCCCATTGATTGATCTCATTAATTTATCCCATTGATTGATCTCATTAATTTATCCCATTGATGTTATCCCATTGATTGAGATCACTAATTTACCCCATTGATCTGATTTTACCCCATTGATTTATCCTATCTCATTGTTTTATTTGATCTCTTTTATTCTGTCTCGTTGGTTTGTGTCATCTCATTGTTTTAATTAGAGAAGCCAAAGATCTCTCTCTGCACAGACTGAGCAGATATTGTTTGCAAATAAGACAAGCTTGCGTGCTGCATTGCTGAGTCTTGGGTTGGTTATTGGATTATGAAGCCCCACCACAGATGGCCTCTTGCTAAATTTTAAAGCACTTCCACGCTTCAGGGCCAGGCTACCTTTCAGCAAGTCGCTTTTGTCAAAGCCTTGGTGTTCCTTCAGGATATTGTCAATGTGTTCTATGAGAATGTAGAGAGAGTGAATGGCCTGGTCTATTCTGTACCATATATCTGAGTCTCTGCAGTGTCTTTCAATGAAGCAAAGATGAATGTTTTGTTTTGTTTTGTTTTGTTTTGTTTTCTGGTTAGGAAATAAGTTACAGCAAGTCTGTTGCTAGAGAGCAGAAGTCTTAGATGATGGTTAAGAGTTGTGTTCCTCTTCTTTCAATGCCTAACCTCGAGCGAGAGGTTGGATGTCTTTTGCAAACTTAAACCTGTTTCACCTGATCGTGTTTAACTAGTTAATAAGAAACATCCAAAACCAAACAGAAAAAAAAAAGACAAAACCCTGAGGTCAATGATCAATTTATTTTCTTTCTTTGTTTTGGTAAAGCCATTCGACGATGTTTAAAACTGGTTTTTGGTTTCCTTCTTTTGTTTTGTTTTGTTTTGGCTCTTCTTTTGTTTTGTTGTTTTGTTTTTTTGGGGGTCTGTCTATAACATAAGTTTAATAACCTAGCTCAAATGCAGATTTCTAATTTTCAATTAACGTAGGAATAATTTTGTTTGCTAAAATAAAATAAATGAATGAATGACCAGTCTGAGCCATGACATGTGCGAGGGAGCGCTTTTTAAACCTCCAAAATTTCAAACCATCATGTGGCAACTGTGTAGCTCGAGCTTTAAGTATTAACTTTTAACCTTTGACCTTACAGATTTTAACCAATGAAATGTCTCTTTAAACTTTAAAGGAAACAATGATAACGAGCGCCTGGCGATTGCTAGACAGCGAATTCCATATCGACTTGGTCGAGTAGTTGATGAATGGCTACTCGACAAAGGTAAAAAACATTGATTAAAACTTCCAATAAAACCAATAATTTGAACATAACCAAGTAGTGCTTCATTGTAACACTAATAAACATAAACCAAATAAATTCTCAGTAAACCTAAATTTTAAAACCAACTTTAAACAAGTAAACTTGTAGAGTAATCTTTTCTTTTCTTTTTTCCTTTCCTTTTCTTTTGTTTCTTTTTTTTTTTGGGGCTTACCTTGTATAATAATTTCGCTACGTTTCTAGAGGTACCAGCTGGTTTAATAACCTTACCCTGTTAACTTAAGGTTAAAGGGACTGTTAAATCTAATCCACTAACTCAACCTACAGAAGGAATACTCAGAGCAAACATTAACCCCAAATTATTAACTCGTTCATAGATTATATGACCTGTTCCAGCATCTAAATTCTTAACTAAAAAAAAAACCAAACAAGACCAAAACATATACATGTGTGTGTATATATATCTCTGTAGTTATGATATCTTCATTATGGGCCTGAGAAAAAAAAAGAAAACAACCAACCAAACCAAACCAAACCAAACCAAACACGTTTCGTTGATAAACTGTAGGCATCTTAAATAGTGGGCAAGATGAATTGCCGAGCAAAATGAAGTCCCTTTAACGTTTGCAACTTTCTTAAGGGGATTTTTGGAGCAAACACTAATTTAAAACAGAACTTAAAGTCGTGTGCATGCCCTTTTTTAGTTTCTTATTTTTTGTTTGTTTGTTTTGGTTTTTTGGGGTTTGTTTTTTTGGTTTTGTTTTGACTTTTTGGTTGTTGGTTTTTTCTTTTCCCATGAGCAGAAAGCCAGTCTGCTCAGGTGACTGTTTTATTTACTGAGAGTGGTACTGTTGCTGAGGGATTGCTCTTGTTTAATGGAAATGTGCCATGATTTCTCCATCGGTATGTGCATCATCTCTGAAGCTGCTTTTACATCTTAAAAACAAACAAACAAACAAACAAAAATCCACCAGCTTTGATTTTAATTGATAGCCTTGCTGAAAGCCAATCAGACATCTAATTTTTTTTATTATTATTATTATTATTATTTTACTTTTTTTGTTGTTGTTGTTGTTGAATCTGCCTCTGAGATACTCAGTGTGAACCACGTGCTTCTTTTCAGTGTGTACATGGAAGGAAAATAAATATCAAAACATTAAAAGAAAAAGAAAGAACAAAAAGAAAGAAAAAAAAAAAAGAAAGAGAAAAAGAAAGGAAAAAAAAAGAAAGAAAAAAAAAAGAAACGAAAAAGAAAGAAAGGAAAAAAAAAAAGCCATTAAAAAGATAAATATTTAATTCACTTAGAGATGTGACAGAATATATACTCTTTAAAATCCGCTTCACTTAGCGACCTGTTGGCATTGTAAATAAACTCCGTGTGTATAGGCATGTGTTCATATGTCTATACACACATAAAATCACATCTTAAAGCTCTAGGCTCTATGCTGTATTGTGTGGAGGAAAACAAAAATAGAAACCACTTTTAATTGTTGGCAGACTCGAAGGTAAAAAAAAACCCAACCCTAATCTAAAAGAATTAGAAACCTGGCATTCTTGACACACACCAAAATAAGAGCTTAACACTGCTTTGAGGTAAAAAGGAAGAGAGGTCTCATGTGGAGTACTAAGCACATTATTTGCAAATATATTTGATTGGCCTTTTAGCAAAAAAAAAAAAAAAAAGAAGAAGAAATAAAACCAATAATTAGATAAATCTCAAACCGTCGCCACTTCAGCACAATGCAAATGCTCTCCAAATTTATGCATTTCATGGACACCTCATTAACAAAACCAAGCAAGCAAACAACCAAAATAATAAAAAAGAAACCCAAGCAATGAATTATGAGTCAATTCCTTTTCTTATAGTTTATTGCTCTCATTATTCACCCCCATGACGATTTGTTGTCACTCGTGTCGAGTCCGGTGTTCCCAGTCAACATTTTTGCATGTATGTAATATTATCTCCGCAGGGCGTCAGCTCACAATCTTCAATAGCCAAGCAACCATTAAAATTGGAGGCAAGGAACGTGGCCACCCTTTCCAAGGCCAGCTCTCTGGCCTTTACTACAATGGCTTGAAAGTTCTGAATATGGCAGCAGAAAACGATGCCAACATCGTGATAGAAGGGAACGTGAGACTTGTCGGTGAAGTGCCTTCCTCTATGACAACCGAGTCCACAGCCACGGCGATGCAGTCGGAGATGTCCACGTCAGTCATGGAAACGACCACCACGCTGGCCACGAGCACTGCTCGAAGAGGAAAGGCGCCGACAAAAGAGCCTATTGGGCAGGTGAGTCGGCTTCTAGCCTCTTGCAAATACTTACTCAGCTTTGAGTGCGGCTTCCTGGACCACATTTGCTCTGCAGGTGAATGTGGATGCGGTGTAGTTTGAGGACAAGTGCCTTTAAGGAACCACGGTGTTGAAGACCTCCAGGAGGTAGACCAGGAAGAGTATTTCATTCCTCTAAGTCCTGCATCCCTATAAAACTGGCTGCAGAATCAGTTTTCTTCCCTTTTCCCCTCCCTCTCTCCTCCTGAGAGGACACACAGGCTGTTATCTTTTGCAGGGGATGCTTGGTGTCAGCTTTGGCAATGCTGCCAGTTAGGCTCGGAGCTGCCTAATTGGGGCCCGGAGCTGCCAAGCTTAATTTTTTGCTGCATCACAATGGTTTGGTATGGGGGCCAGAGAGGCATGGTATTGGGGGGGCAGGAGGGGGAGTGGAATGAAGGCCTGGGTTGGCTGGCTTGGTTTAAAGGGAGGTTTGTGGGAAGCTTTGGCTTAATGAGCTTCTGTGTTAACCAGGCTATGGGTTTTGGTGTATTTTATATGCTCCTGTACTGTAGTTATAAGTAGCATTTCCATTTAAACTTTGCAATCCTAGCCAATCCTTTGGTGTGAGTGCTTTTTCTTTTACCCCTTTTGGAAGAGGTAAAGGAGCAATCTCTCTGGCTCTAAACTAAGACAATGAATTGTGGATAAAAGTTGTGCCATATACGGTTCATGGATGCAATGCTGATCAGCCCCTAGAGGGAAAAGAAGGACTTTGTTGTTCTAACTTAGGCAGACTTTGGACTTGGGATTTTTCTTGCGCTGTGTTGCATTGCCCTGTCATCCATCTTCATGGTGGTGCATATTTTTAAGCACTCTTTCTTCCTTTGGTGGCTTATATTGATTGTTTTCAGTGCAGGAGTGCAGAATGCCTGGAATTGAGAGACAATGACACAGAGTGATGACTTTATCCATGAGATAAAGAAAAGAGACCCAGTTGGAATAGGGGACAAGAAGGGTGAAGACAAAAAGTTGGAAGAGACTGGAGAAGGAGGAATTAGCACTTTCTCTAGTCCCATGACTGATCAGTTTCTTATAAGAGGCTGCGGAAGCAGAGGGAACTAAGAGCATTCTGCACCCTGGGAAAAGCAAGCTCCAAATCAGAGGCTGTTGTTTGCTCTTTGTTGAGGTTGTTTGCATCTCATGAATGTTGTGATATATTTAGCAGCTTTCAAGTTTTGTCAGGATTTCGGTATGATCTGTGTGGCACTTTAATTATCAGGAACAGGAGAGGGAATACAGGTGAGTGAACTAAGAACCCTCCACTTGTGGATAAGATGAGTAACAGCATTCAGGCTTTGTACTTTAAAAACGTGAAGCACGCTGGGGTGGCAGGGAAGGTTCTTTTGTATTTATTCTGTCTTAAAAACAAAAGCAAACAAACCAACCCCCCAACCAAACAGAAAAAAACAGAGTATTTCCTGTTGGTCATGCCTGCTTGTGTGCCCACTGTGCCATCAAGGCATGACAGCTGTGTTCTGAGCTCCAAAAGCATTTCAAGGAGACAAGCAGAGGCGGCCTGGGTTCTGTTCTCATTTGGCTAGAGAAAATTCATAGATTGGTCTGAGGGTGATGGAGTTTACTGTTATAGTTGCTTTGCCAGTTGGCTTCACTTGCAGAAATACTCCCCAGTATGATTTACAGACTTGTTTGTGTGGTTAACCATTGAAAGGTTTTTTCCTTTTTTAGATGTTCCCATGGCATATTGGGGGAAGAAAAAAAGTTTCTTAAAGTAACAGCTATGGTGAGGTGTAATTTTCTCTGAAGAGAGAAAAAAGCCAATTAGGCAAAATGATCACAGAATGACAGAATGGAGGGGGTTGAAAGGGACCTCCAGAGAGCATCCACTCCAACCCCCATGCTAAAGCAGGTTTGCCTAGAGTGGGTTGCACAGGAATGTGACCAGATGGGTTTTGAAAGTCTCCAGAGAAGGAGACTGCAGGAGATCTTCCAGAAATCTTCAGTCTTTAGACCATAGTGCCCGAAATAAGGTATGTTCTTTGCTGACTTCATCAGAGCATCTACACCATTTCTTTAGTGCTACTGGAGCAGTGGCCTCAATGATACTATGCCATTCCTCTATCCCCTTCTGGCTGAAGTGGCTACACCAGGATATCACGAGTACCTGCTCTTTGATGTCCTGCCATCATCCAACCTGTGACCCAGTACTGAAGGGTCACTACTAAGCCAGGTCCACACTCTGCTTGAACACCTCCAGGGATGGTGACTCCAGCAATGCCCTGGGCAGACCATTCCAATGTTTGAGAACCCTCTCTGTGAAGAAATATTTCCTAGCATCCAGCCTAAACTCTGCTGGTGCAGCTTGAAACCATTTCTTCTGATGCTGTTGCTTGACACCAAGGCTCCAGCCTCCCTTTATATAGCTGTAGAGAGCAATGAGGTCTCCCCTCAGCCTCTTCTTCCCCAGACTGAACAACCCCAGCTCTATCAGAAGCTCTTCATAGGCGATGTGCTCCAGGCCCTTCACCAGCTTTATTGCCCTTCTCTGGACACACTCTGGAGCCTCAATGTCCTTGTAGCGAGTGGCCCAGAACTGAGCACAATACTTGAGGCCTAGGAAGTTAATAAATCAAATTGTGAGCATCATTTAATCACTTTTATTATTACCTGCTTTCTTACTCTACCTGTATGCAATAATTTTGGTGCTAGTGACCCATAGGACTCCCATGGGGCTGTCCTGCAGGGTGCTGAATAATCACTTTCCACCTTGCTGTCATAAAGGCCCTGACTATCTCGTGGGAAATCTACCTTTAATTTCTGCATTCCCTTTCATTTTTGTCCTTTAGAGCACAATAATTTATTTATATATAACCTCTGCAAGTGTCAACTCCATTGACACACTGTCATGCACAAGAAGAGAAGTTACCTTTCCAGCATTAATTAGGTTGCTGAAGAAAAAATGCAGCTGAAGAGCAAATGCTAATGAAACAAAACAAAACAAAGCAAGCAAAACAAAAAACTTACATTAGAGCAAACCAGTGCATGTCTGAAATAGAATGGAAGCAAATGATCTAATCAGACACAGATTGTTTGCTCCATTTGCAGAGGTATTGAATTCAATTAAGGATTACAATATTTAAAGATCATTTAAGTATCTATTTATAGGAAAAGAAATAAAACCAAAACCAAACACCCAAAGCTACAGCATTCATGTTTGGAGTGTGTGCTCCTCAGCAGATATCTAATACAACATATCACAGATCATGGAATCATAGAATGATTTGGGTTGGAAGGGACCTCCAAAGGTCATCTTGTCCAACCTCCCCTGCAGTCAGCAGGAATTTCCTCCACTAGATCAGGTTAGCCAGAGCCCTGTTGAGCCTCACCTTGAGTATCTCCAGGGATGGGGCCCCAGCCACCTCCCTGGGCAACCTGTTCCAGTGTTCCACCACCCTCATAGTGCAGAGCTTGTTTCTAACATTCAATCTAATAAATCTACTCTAATTTCAAACCATTGCCCCTCATTCTGTCACTACAGGCCTTGGCAAACCATCCCTCTGCAGCCTTCTTTTAAGCCCCCTTCTGGTACTGGAAGAGAGAAAGGATACTTCCAAACAATCTGTGGAATGCTGTTGTGCATGGGTTTAGACAAATGAGGTCTTAGTGCTGCTGCAAAAAAATAAAAGAAGAAATTGCTTTTATGTTAGAGTCTCAGCTTTAAATGTAGGTTTGCCTTACTTGGAGGCTGTGTTGTGTTTTAACAATGGCTGTTTTGGTGCTGATAGACATCTTAATTATCACACTTGTAGATTTGTTCAAAGAGGAGAAAGGTACTCAAAGCCTATTGAATGTCAAAGGCAGGTGAATGCCTCATTTTCTTAGCACCTTAAAAATCCCACCCCCACTTTTGATTATAATGGCATCTAGAGCTGTCAAGCCTTCATGCAAGGCACTGCCTAAACACATAGGAAGTGACAGCCCCTGCCTCAAACAGCTTACAGAATAAACAAAAGATATCAAGGAAGGAATAAAAAATCAGGGGGGAAAAAGGGAAATTAGGAGATGGGAGGAAGAGGGAAATAAAGCAAGCATTGTATTGTTTCAGTGTTAACAAACACTGTGTGGATTTGCAGGCATCGTGGGAGGAATAGTTTAACTCCCTGCTTTTTGATCCAGGCTCTTCAGGTAGCAGCCCCCAAGCTCCCTCTCTGCTGCAGGATCGCTGCACAGCTTAAGGTAGACTGTGGAGTAGGCAATTTCAGGACTGGGCTGCCCATTTTGTCCCTGTTGGGCACCTGGTGCAAAATAGGCACCAGCTGGGTGGTTGATGAGATGTTTTCTCTGCTTTGCTTCTCACTTTGCCATTGCCACTTGGGGGAATCCATGGGCACTGACGTGAGAGCTGAGGATTGCAGGAGAGGTCTTTTGCTCTCTCTGTGGTAGATGGGAGGAGGATGGAAATTTTGCTCGTGTTGAGCTTTTCATCAGCTGACATCCCCAAGTCCTTCTCCTCCAGACTGCTCTTGAGACACTCCTCACCCAGCCTGGATTTGTGCTCAGGATTGACCTGACCCAGATTTAGGACCTTGCGCTTGGCCTTGTTGAACTTCTTGAGGTTGGATTGGGCCCAGCTCTCAAGCCTGTCCAAGTCCTTCTGGATGGATCCCTTCACTTCAGTGTGTCACCCAGACTACACAACTTGGTGTCACCAATAAACTTGGTGAGGGTGCTTCAGTCCCACTGTGCATACCACTGACAAAGATGTTAAACAGCACTGGTCCCAGTACTGGCCCCTGAGGGAAACCATTTGTCCCTGGTCTCCATTTGGATATTGAGCCATTGACTCTCTGAGTGTGGCCATCCAGCCAAGCATGTTTAGTAAAACACCAAGTACAGCAAGGCTTGCAATACAAATTGCAAGAGTTGGCAGAGGCAGAAAGGCTTCCAGAGGACTTGGAGGATGGATTTGCTTGAATTGAAATAGCAGAATCAGGCCTTGACTATCCCCTTAGCCTGGTTGTGTAATAACTGGAAATCATAAATGAAGTGAGAGTAAATCAGGAGTAATCTGCTCATTTCTCATCTCTTTGTATGGATTTGATTGTGACAGCCCAGCCAGAAAGCAACCTCATGCACTGGGAAACGTTCCTGTAAGTTCCATGCAAAACAGCTTTTTTGCTTTCTTTTTATTTTTCATGAAGGTTTCTGGCAGTCCTCTTTGTTCTCATCAGAGTGGGCTCTTATCAATAACACAGAGCCACTTAACCAGCAATTGCAATCCACTGTGAGATGATTGCATGTTTCCTAACAATAGGCACTGATTTTTGGTCAAGCAGAATTAGATTGACTTCATCTTACACTGATGAGCTGAAATTTGGTTAGTTGCCTTGCAGGGCATACAGCAGGTGAAGGATACGTGAAGCAAAGCGCTGGATTGAAAAGGTGTTCGTTGTAGCGGGGACAGTGATGGATGTGGCTCAGTGTCTTCAACTGCCAAACTAAAACAAGCATTTGAAGATGATGGGGGGGTTGCCATGGGAGGAGTTCAGCTGGAAGAATGGTATTGTGAAGAAATTCTTTACAGTCAGACACTGGGATGGGTTGCACTGGGAAATACTGGAGAGAGTCCAGCAGAGGGCCATGAGGATGATTAAGTGATTGGAACATCTGTCTGATGAGGAAAGGCTGAGAGACCTCTGGGGCTCTTTAGCCTGGAGAAGAGCAGCCTGAGAAGAGATCTGATCAGTGTTTACAAATGCCTTAAAGGTGGGTGTCAAGAAGAAAGCACCAGTCTCTTTTCACTGGTGTCCAGTGGTAAAACCAGGAGCCATGGACACAAACTGGCACCCAGGAGGCTCCACCTCAGCATGAGCAAAAACTTTACTGTGAGGGTTCTGGAGCCCTGGAGCAGGCTGCCCAGAGAGGTTGTGGAGTGTCTTCTGGAGACTTTCAAAACCCATCTGGATGTGTTCCTGTGTGACCTGCCCTAGGTGATCCTGCTCTGGCAGGGGGGTTGGACTGGATGAACTTTCAAGGTTGGTTCCAATCCTTAACTTTCTGTGATTCTGTATAAGTGTCCTCTCATGTGAAGCAGTGCTTGGTTCTGTCTCATACTCTGTGTCTGCATTCCCCCCGCCCCCCCCCCTTCAGAGCCTTCCAGCACAAAAAACAAACATCACTGCATCAGGATTACATAGACATGGGCTTGCTGCACCCAGGTGGAACAAGACACTGCTGCAGAGCTGGTGACCCTCAACCACAGAGTCACGTAGCTGTTACACACTTCTCTGCTTCTGGGATGGATGGAAAGGCTGGGGTGTTACAGTCGCTACTGATAGGAGAAAATCCTTGCCATTGTGTCTGAGAGCTGCTGTTCTCCTGTGAAAAGAAAGTAATACTTATTCAGTCCCCTTATCATTCACTGGAGCTGTGGGAAGCATGAAGATCTCCTTCAGCGTTTCCTTTGGTGAATTTCTGTGCCTGAAGTACCTGTGTGTTTTACATACTTGGCTCCCAACAATTCCTTTCAGAAAGCAAGAAAATAACCTTCTTTTTCTTTACTTTTGTGTATGATCCTTTAAAGCTGAGGGAAGGAGACTGACTCAGGCTGTGGCACTCCCCTCTCCTCAGTGGGAACCCAAAGCTGCACAGACCCTGGGCAGCCTGCTCCAGTATTTCACCACTCTCATTGGGCAGAACTTCCTTCTGATGTCCAACCTAAATCTTCCCTGCTCCACTTTCAAACCACTGCCCCTCGTCCTACCACTGCAAGCCCTTCTAAACAGTCCTTCCCCAGCCTTCCTCTAGATCCCCTTCAGATACTGAAATACAGCTCTAAGGTCTCCCTGGAGCCTTTTCTCCTCCAGGCTGAACAGCCACAGCTCTCTCCCAGGAGAGGAGCTCCCACCCTCTGATCATCTTCGTGGCCCTCCTCTGGACTTGCACCTGCAGGTCCATGTCTGTCTTGTTTTGGTGGCCCCACAGCTGGAGTGAGTACTCCAAGTGAGGTGTTTAGGAGAATGTGTAGCAGATGTATGAGTTGTAATTCTAGAAAGAGCAGGATTTATATGGGAGGAAGCCTGTGTGAAGAGCCTGAGTGGTGCTGACATACCCTCGGGTCCAGGAAGAAGCAAGGCTCATATGGGGAACAAAACATTTGGAACTGAAATGTACTCTATTATTTTGGTACATCTTTTAATCTAGCCCTGTGGTAAATGTTTGGGATCTTGTGGGTGGATCTTGTGAGTAGGAAAGTCTGGAGAGGTTGGCAGGGTTTTGGAAGTGCCCATCAGCTTGCAAGGCGTTTTGATCAGCCCCCAGCATAACACTGTAAATATAGAGATCACGTTCATTCTGACATTCTCCTGCTTTAAAAAGAGGAGGAGGTCAGACTAAATGGCCTTAGCCATCACTTAAATGGCACTTTCATATTATTTTGCAGGTTTATAAAGCAGAGCATTATTAGTATCTGTGCTGAGTAGATGCTGCCATAACCCTGGGACAGCAAGAGTGGGATTCTGATGTCCACAGAGCCATAGGTGGCTCCACTAAGAGCTTCAAGAGCTGATCATTTACTTCTCTCTCCCTATCCAGATTCCCTCCTGACTTTCACAGGCATGCTGGCATTAATAAGTAGAGAGCCCTAAGAGAATATTCCTCCTTCTCTCTGTTTCTATTCATATTTCGGGAAAAGGAATGTAGATCCAGCCTCCATGTTTCACAAGGCCATGGATCCCCTAAAATAAAGCATCTGGGAGCTTTACCAAATGCTTTATGGAGATCCATCTAGATTGACTGTGTTCAGCAAAGCTGATAATTCCTTACATTAATTCTAAGACTTAGTTGTTTAATTCCAGGCTCCCAGAGGTATGGAATACGACAGTCTGAATACATTTTCTCTAGGTGTGATGGACTTGCTAATTAACTGATCTAATCCATACTGAAGCATTATCAATACCTTCATATATCATGCCACAGTGGAGGATAGCAGTGATAGCTCCTAAAAATCACAGGTATTTGTGTATGTGTGTGAGGGTATAAATGTAATTTCTTTTTTTCTAGGCTACACTGTGGTGGTGGTGTCCAATTGTACCCAGGATACCACAAACACTGAAAATATTTCCCTGATAATCACAGAAGAATCACAGAGTGGGTTAGGTTGGAAGGGACCTCCACAGTTTGTCATCAGGGACATCCTCCACTAGATGAGGTTGCCCAGAGCCTTGTTGAGCTTGGCCTTGAATATCTCCAAGGATGAGGCCTCAACCACCTCCCTGGGCAACCTGTTCCAGTGTTCCACCACCCTCAGAGTGCAGAACTTGTTCCCCACATCCGATCTAAACCTGCTCTTCACTCATATCAAACCATTGCTCCTCTTCCTATCCCTGCAGGCTTTTGGAAACAGTCTCTCTCCATTCTTCTTGTAGCCCTCCTTCAGCTACTGGAAGGCTCTTATTAGGTCTCCCCAGGGCCTTCCTTCCTCCAGGCTGAACAACCTCAGTCCCTCATCCTGTCCTCATAGCAGAGGTGTTCCACCCCCCCAGTAGTGTCTCTGACATTATCATAACCTCTCTCTGAGGTAGCTGCTGGTAGCTTGAATCACCAGATGCAGGAATGGTGTAAGAAATCTTTTCTAGAGTACTGCAAACAGCCCTCTTGGAATTAGATGAGAGACAAAGGCAGTTGTAGCACTTTCTTAATGAAAGAGCACTCCTGATTAGAAACACATGCACAGGTGGCGAGAGAAGAAGGGTCAGAATGTGATTGATTGATGGAAGAATCATTTGAGATGGCCCCAAATATTTTTTCCCCCATTTTTATCCTCAACACAAGCAAAAGAAATCTGAATTTTTCAACCCTTTTTATTTTATTTTATTTTTGTATTATTCTTTATTAAGTTCAAGCAAATCTGGGGGGAACAAAAAAAAAGGAGAGGAAAAAAGGAACTCAAAGCAGCAGCAGAGGGAGTTAACAGATGTCTGACAAGACAATTCCACCTTCTGACAATTCCACCATATGGCATTTCCATTTTCTTTCATTAAAATGGTAATGATGAACACTGAGTAACTTGTTAGTCTTAGTAGGTGGAAGTTTCACCAACGTGTAAGAAGCAACAAGGGGTGATTTTTAACTTGATCTTGAACATCGTAAGAGGAACATTAGGGTTTTGCCTCTTCAGCCCTCTGCAGTCAGCAGGGACATCCTCACCTAGAATAGGTTGCCCAGAGCCCTGGTGAGCCTCACCTTGAATATCTCCAGGGATAGGGCCCCAACCATCTCCCTGGGAAACCTGTTTCAGTGTTCCACCACCCTCATGGTGCAGAACTTGTTCCTGACATCCAATCTCAATCTGCTCTTCTCTAGTTTGAAGCCATTGCCCCTCATCCTGTCACTGCAGGCCTTTGTAAACAGTCTCTCTCCATCCTTTTTGTATCCCCCTTTGGGTACTGGAAGGCTGCTATTAGGTCTCCCTGGAGCCTTCTCTTCTCAAGTCTGAACAACTCCAGCTCCCTCAGCATGTCCTCATAGCAGAGCTGCTCCAACTCCCTGATCATTTCCATGGCTCTCCTCTGGACCTGCTCCATCAGGTCCATCTCCTTCCTATATTGAAGGTTCCAGAACTGGATGCAGTGCTTCAGGTAAGGTCTCACCAGAGCGGAGTAAAGTGGCAGACATCACCACCTCTTAATTGCAGGATGCTTGTAGTTGTGAGGAAAAATAGCCCATCCTTACCTTTCCTGTAGGCCCCCTTTAAATACTGGTAGTTAATTTAAGTACTGCTAGTTTAAGTAGGGTAAATACTCTGGTTTCTGATAGCAGCGAGCAGCAGAGCTAATGCATTGCCTACATGTTCCTTTCTATTCATCAGCAGTTACTACAGACCTCTCAACATCAAAGCACACAATGTGTCTCCTGTAAACTTTATCCCTCAGTGTGTCAGTGATGGGCGAAAAGTCTTGGTTTTGTCGGATAAGAAGCCTGAGCTGGGAGCTGCTTGAAGGCTGGGAGGGTATTCTAGGAAGGTATTAGCTTCTGCTTGTCATAGCCCTATGCTCTTTCCAAACTAGTATAGAATCATAGAATTGTTAGGGTTGGGAGGGACCTCAAGGATCATCCAGTTCCAACCCCTCTGCCATGGGCAGGGACACCTCACACTACAGCAGGTTGCTCACAGCCACATCCAGCCTGGCCTTCAAAACCCCCAGGGATGAGGCTTCCACTACCTCCCTGGGCAACCTGTGCCAGTGTCTCACCACCCTCATGGGGAAGCATTTCTCCCTAACAGCCAATCTGAATCCATTGTGAGGAAAGAATAGCAGGCTAGGTGAAACTGTAACCCAACCTGGTATGGCCAGTTTTATAACACACTCTGGTTGCTTCTTTTTGTTTATGTTGTTTTTATTATTATTATTCTACTTTGTTTCTGCTTTGTTTTGTTGCAGTTATTTTTGTTTGTTGAGTTGTGGCTTTTTTGTTTGTTTTGTCTGCATTTGCTGGTTTGGTTTGGTTTAGTTTGGGTTAGGTCAGTTTTGTTTCGGTTTAGTTTGGGTTGGTCTTCTGCTGGTATTTCAGCTCAGGACTGAGTTTTAAACACCCTGTTTCCTGAGAATTATTTGCAAGTGCTTTGTTTTCTTTCTGTAGCGTAATGTAAAAGCAAAATTGTATACAATCTACTGCTGATGATTATGGATATGGGATTTGTCAGGCAAGGGCTGCAGCACCTGCCCTAAGAGGACAGGCTGAGACAGTTGGGGCTGTTCAGCCTAGAAGAGAGAATGCTGCAAAAAGACCTTGGAGCAGCCTTCCAGTACCTGAAGGAGGCCTGTAAGAAAGCTGGAGAGGGACTTTTGACAAGGGTTTGTAATGATAAGATGAGAGGGAATGGATTGAAGCTTGAGGAAGGTAGATTTAGACTGGAGATGTGGAAGAAATTCTTTGTAGTGAGGGCGGTGAAACACTGGAACAGGTTGCTCAGAGAGGTCATGGATGCTTCCTCCCTGGAGACATTAAAGACCAGGCAAATGCAGACTGGGCAGCCTGATCTAGCTGGAGGTGTCCCAGCTGATTGCAGAGGGGTAGGACAAGCTGACCTTTTGGGGTTCCCTGCAACCCAATGCAATCTGTGAATCTGTGCATTCCCAGAGGGCAAGAAGCAGATATTGCCCAGAATAACTTGCAGATGCTGTTGACTAGGAGGAAATTGTAACTGACGGGCTGGCTATGGATGAGCTTCTCTTGCAAATTCCCTGGGTTCTGTTGGCAACTTTCTTAGTATTTGTCAGTGATCCTGCATTTTGGGTTCCTCGAGAGGAAGTGTTTCTCTCAAAGAAGGGCATAAATCCATTAGCACAACTGAAAGCAGCCAAATAGCTAAGTCTTAAAATTTTATTGTGATTACAAATTAATACACTCTGAGAGTTGGACCCGGAATGTGTATTATCCTGGCACCACAAATGGACAGAAATTAAAGGGTAACAGATCCTTGACTTTGGCTAAATAAACAAAACTGTTTAATGAATGCTTCATACATGAGCCAAATTCTCAGGCGCAGTGGGACAACTCTATTGACTTCGGTTAAGGGCATCAGTAGCCAAGAGGAGAATGTAAATCACAACATTTTGCTTCTGCATGCCACCACAGAGGCAGCCTGTGCTTTGAAAAGGCATTCATCACTCTGCCTCTTCACACAGAGATTTGCAACAAGCCAACTGATGAGTCTGAAGCATAACAAAGGATGTTAATAAAAAGTTAAGGGCAGCAGTAGCAAAGAGTAGAAAGACAAAGTTTTGGCTGGAAGAGCAAGCAAAGCTTGCTGCATGGATTTAACATACATTACCACCAGCAGCAGCAAGAGAGAGAGAGCTGTGCAAGGAAAAAATAATGCAAGCAGGTGCTATTGAGGTGATTTCATATGAACCTGTTTCATATGAACCCATGGAAAAAGACTGAGAGTCTTGGGGCTGTTCAGTTTGGATACCTTGTTGTGGCCCTCCAATATCTGAAGGGAGCTACAAGAAAGCTGGGGAGGGACTTTTTAGGGTATAAGGTAGTGATAGGTCTAGGAGGAATGGAGCAAAACTAGAAATGGGTAGATTCAGATTGGATGTTAGGAAGAAGTTCTTCCCCATGAGGGTGGTGAGAGACTGGCACAGGTTGCCCAGGGAGGTGGTGGAAGCCTCATCCCTGGAGGTTTTGAAGGCCAGGCTGGATGTGGCTGTGAGCAACCTGCTGTAGTGTGAGGTGTTCCTGCCCATGGCAGCGGGGTTGGAACTGGCTGATCCTTGAGGTTCCTTCTGACCTGACAATTCTATGATTGTATAAAGATGCAGCAAACCACCTGCATTTGTAGTCAGCCCCCTTAATCACAGGGCACTCAGGCACCAATATTGTGTGCTGGGACATATGCAAATGATCAAAGATTTACATTCTGAGTTAATGCTCATTTAAACCAGACCAGTCAAGAGCAGTAGATCTGGGTTGGGATAAGACTCTTTTCTCTGGATATTATCCTGTCATTTCAAGCAGTGCCTTTAATTTGCTGACCAATTTTCTGATGCAGATACTGTCATTACTTGAACGTTGCCTGAAGTCATGTGGGACTCAGCACAGTCGCCTCCACTGTCTAGTGCCATATCAGATGACTGGGTTATCTAACACTTGCACAGGGGTTGCAGATGTGACACAGAGCTTGCAGGAGCCCTCCTGGAGTGATGGGTGAAAGGCAGCTGGCACTCCCTGGGGCATGACTCCCTGGTCATGCCACTGTGAAGCTATGCCCTAACCATTATTGGAGAGGAGCTTTTGTGGCAACAAGAGGAATGTCCCTCCAGATTTTCTCTTTTTTGTGCCCCCAAATATGATCATAGTTATAACAAAATTGTGGCAAAAAACTAATATCTGACTTCTAACACATCCTTTCCCATAACTGTGCTTAGATTCAGATTGGACATCAGAAGCAAGTTCTTTACAATGAGAGTGGTGAAATACTGAGTCAGGTTGTCTAAGATATGTGATTGAGACTCCATCCCTGGGGATATTCAAGATCAGCCTCAGTGTGGTCCTTGGCAACCTGATCCAGTTGAAAGTACCTGAAGGGGGCCTAGAAGGCAGCTGCAGAGGGACTGTTTCCAAAAGCCTGCAGTGATAGGACAAAGGGCAATGGTTTGAAATGAGAGAAGAGCAGATTTAGATAGGATGTTAGGAACAAGTTCTGCACCATGAGGGTGGTGGAACACTGGAACAGGTTGCCCAGGGAGGTAGTTGAGGTCCAATCCTTGGAAATATTCAAAGTCAGGCTGGACAAGGTCCTGAGCAACCTGATCTGTATGGAGATGTTCCTACTGAGTGCAGGGAGGTTGGACCCGATGACCTTTGAGGGTACCTTCCAACCCAATGCAGCCTGTGAATCTGTGAGGTTGGGTCCCACTGCTTGTATTGCAGAGATGCAGAAGCCAAAGCAACTTGTTCAAAATCTGCAATCAGGACAGGCAGGGCATGGGAGGAGAGCTCAGGCCTCTTGAGACCACCTTTGTAGCTACAAGCTGCATTTGACTCAGAGGAGTCAGGAAACAGTTAACAGATTTGCAACCCCGAGCTGTGGTAACCAAGCCTATCACGTTTATTTAATCTTTAGTGGAACATAACAAACGTTTTCATCTTCAGCTGCAGTCCTGATTTTCCAGCAAACCAGGTTGGTTTGGGGTTTTTTTGGGGGTCTTCTCTCATGTGAAGGGGGGAGCACAGGTAATTGCATTTTATATGGTGATAGGGGATTTGTGCTGGCTTCAACCAGCAGTTGTAATCAGTGCTAACAGTCACTGGCTTCCCCCACTCCTGTGGGATAAAGAGCTGCTGTTGAGTCTGTTTCCCAAGCTTAAGCAGAATTGCTTTGAAGGCTTGTGAAATTCAATTTGCAAGAGAATGGAGGAAGTTCTCCCTGCAATTTCAAAACGTGGGAAAGAGTAATTGCTTTGACTTCACTCAGAGCATCCCTGTAGGTTAGCAGCAGCAGCCTTTGGGCCCCAGCATCCTCTGCTGCTGCTGTCAGCAAGAGGTTGAAGCTGCCCAGGACGCTGGAGCTCACATCTGTTTGCCACAGCTGTAGTTTTTGGTGGGAAGGCACATCAGCTGAGTGGCCAGCACCCTGTCTTTCTCTCTTCTCAAGGCATTGCTTTGTATCTTGCCAAAGTACGTGAATCAGGATTTTGCTATGATCACTCTGTCTTTAATTGCCTGCATTTGTATTTGTCTCTTCAGCATGGAAGATAATCCTCTATATGTATAATCAGGCTTGATCTCAGATTTATAAGGTTTAGATTTGTTCTGTTCAGCAGAGAACATAAGCACAAATGGATTTTTCACGAGTCTTGTGTTAGAAGCCATCCTTGATCCTAGGGCTGGCTTGTCTGCTGGTAATCTTTTTCCATGCTTGAAGAGCTGACAAAAGCATCTGGGCCTCCCTGGCAATAATTAAGGCAAGCTAACTGCCTGCTGTGCTGAAAAGTAGCTCTGAGATTTGAGGAAATGCAAACTGTCCAACATGCCAATACCTTGTTCCCTGCAGATGGAGCAACCACTGCATTCAGAGAGGAAAGGCTGTGAGAGCTGGGTTTGTTCAGCTTTCAGAAGAGAAGGCTGAGGGAGCTGGGGATGTTTAGCCTGGAGAACAGAAGACTCTTTGGGAACTCTATAGCTGCCTACAGGCAAGCTGCAGAGGGACTTTTCCTGAGGGTGTCTAGAGACAGGAGGAAGAGCAATGGTTTGAAGGTGAGGGAGAGCAGGGTTAGGCTGGATCTGAGGAAGAAGTTCTTCAGCATGAGGGTGGTGAGACTCTGGAATAGGCTCTCTGGGGAGGTTGTGGATGCCTCCTCCCTGGGACTGTTCAAGGCCAGGTTGGATGAGTCCTTGAGCAACTTGGTTTAGTTGAGAGGCATCCCTGCCCATGGCAGGGTGGTTGGAGTAGATGATCTCTGAGGTCCCTTCCAACTTGAGCCATTCTGTGATCCTATGAAAACACAGCCTGGACTGAAAATACATATGAGAGATCTGAAACAGAGAGAAAAAAGCAGAGCCTGAAACCAAACACTGCTACTGGCTGAACATGCAAAAGAAGTGGAAAATTACTATAGATAGTGTTGGATGATAAGTTGGACATGATGATCTCAAAGGTCTCTTCCGACCTGGTCTATGATATGATATGATTCTGGACTTGCCTGTTATCTCTTTTGCACATCCAGCTGAGCATGGCAGTTAGCTCCTGCAGGCAGAGCTTGGTGTCCCTGAATAACAGCTGAGGATAGTACAGGTGAGATGAACATATGGTGGGTGATGTGATAACAGAGGACAGAAACCCATGAGAGGGCTGTGAGTCCAGAAATAGGGACCAAAACCTGATCTGTTCCATGGCTGTGCTCCTTGAATCAATTACAGCCACGGCCAAGCTGTGTTTTGTTTTGGCTCCAGCACGGCTATTGACTTTCAGTCTCTTTCTCTGTTGCAACATCTTTCTTTTTCTTTCTCAAAAACGTGGTTCTTCCTCTCCCAGCATATTTTTATGCAAGAATTGCCCATTCTGTGTTATTTTTTTCTGCCTCACTGGTATGCACAGTGATGATGTTCCCCCTGACTATCCTCCAGCACTGTGGGGTTTGGTTTGGGGTTTTTTGTTGGCTTTTGGTTTGTGGGTTGTTTTTTTTTGTTAATGTCAGATGGCCCTTTGCTGTTAAGGTCAGGAGCCATCAAGCCTCACTGGAGAGTCTGAGTTTCATGGCAGCCAAATAATTGACTTGATATCATCTCACTGAAAGGTCACAGTGTGCTTTGGAGAGTGCTTTTCCCCTTGTCTTAGTATGGTTTTGGACAGGTAATTATGTTCCATGCAATTCCAGGCTCTTGGTTCAAATTTGCAGCCTTTCTTACTCTGTAAATGGAAAACAGGTCTCCTGGCAGGCCTTAGCTATTGCACTCAGCAGCTGCTCTCATGGGGTATCCAAACTGGCCTATTGGGATTGAGATGTTGACACTGAACCACAGCATCTGGAATTTCTCCATGTATTCCTGTCCTCACCTGCCCAGGTCTGAGGGCCTTGGCTTTGGGAACAAAGCCACTTCAGATGAGCAGTTAGGGAAGAGATCTACAGACCCTGTAGCTCTTGCTGGCTTCTGCTGATGCTTTTACTAATTCAAGGAGAGTTCTGCAGATGAACAGTATGGCAGGATGTGTCTGGCAATTACAATCCTGTTTGAGTACTGAAAAGAACTCTTGATCCCTGTTGCCCTGCAGTGGCCTAGACTCAAAGTTATCCTTCAAGCTTGGTGCTGACTCTTTCAGCTGTAGCAGTGAGGACATTTCATGTTGTTCACATAAAAGGACTCCATGTCAGCCTTTCTCTAGGCATTGATTTGTTCCTGGTTCTTATCCTGCAGCAAGTAATACAACCAAAACATGAACAATGGGAGAAATACTTCAAGATGAATGCTGTTTAAGAACTAGGTGCAAGCCTTGTAGCATTGCCATAAGGATATGTTCTTTATTCTGTTTATTATTCAATTGTGGGTTTTTTTTTCACATGTCTTTTGGTACCTGCAACTTAAAGTCCATGTTCTCTGGTTTAGCTTTGCAGATCAGAGCTAGAAATCCAAAGGTGTATCAAAAGATGCAGGTTAAGGGAAGTGATTCTGTCACTCCACTCTGCTCTGCTGAGACCCCCACCTGGAGCACCGCATCCGGTTCTTGTGCCCCCAACATGTGGCAGATGTTGACCTGTAGGAGTGGGTTCAGAGGAGGGACTCCAAGATGATCAGAGGTCTGGAGCACCTCTTTACAAAGATAGCTGAACAGACTTGAGTAAGTTCAGCCTGGAGAAGAGAAGGTTCTTGGGAGAAGACCTTATATTAGCCTTCCAGTACCTGAAGGAGTCTACAGGAAAGCTGGGGAGGGACTTTATATAATGGCCTGTGGTGATAGCGTAAGGGGCAATGGTTTGAAACTGAAGCAGGGCAGATTTACACTGGATGTTAGGAAGAAGTTCTTTACTATGAGGCTGGTGAGATGCTGGAACAGGGTGCCCAAAGAAGTTGTGGATGCCTTATTCCTGGAAATGTTGAAGACCAGGCTGGATGAGGCCTTGAGCAGCCTAGTCTGGTGGGAGGTGTCCCTGCCTATGGCAGAGGGGGTGGAACTAGATGATCTTTAAGGACTCTTCCAAGTCAAGCCATTCTGTGATTCTATGAAATTCAGCTTTCTGGCAGTTGCAGTGAGATTATGATTGGTGCATTGCAAAGACTGGAGTTTAGAGAACAGTGCCAGATACCAGAAGACCTGAAGATCCTACAGTGTATACTGGCCATTCATGTGTGTGCTAGAGAAGACTGGAGCCATAGTTCCATGAAGTGTCCCTATACATTTTGTTAGTAAGCTAATAAACCTCAACTTTGGAAATGACTGCTGCTTTCATCTAGAATAATTATTATAATAGGAGACTTCCTAGGTCATTTTTCTTGCTCTCCTGTGGGGCTGGAGCTGTTCTGGTATAATGGAGTTTGCATATTCAAGGCATTTTAAAGACCTAGGAGAAGGTCATCTGTTAATAACAAAGAGCAAGTCTGAACAGCTCTGCCAGGCTCTGGTTTATGGCTTGTCTTTGGACATAAAAGGGAGCTTCAAAGGAATAATAATGGCCAAGCCAGTAAATAATAGATGTCATCCTTGCTAACCCAGGAAAGCTCTGCACGCTGGTCAGCCTATAGGCATTAACTCCATTGTCTGAGCAGAGACCTTTCTAAATCATTTGCCTCACGTAATAGATTATTAATCAATTGCTGTGAACTGGGGACTTCTGGTGACTTCCATTTTATTGGATTTAATCTTTCTCTTGTCAGGGGTGTTCCAGGGAACCATTCATTCCAGGAAATATTTGCTGTGGCCCACTCTTGATGGCAGAGATCTATTCCCTTGAAGGAAAGCTTCTCCTGCAAGCTGTAAATTGAAGCTGAGAACTAAATTTACAGATTCACAGACTGCATTGGTTTGGAAAGGGACCCTCAAAGGTCATCTTACCTCTTCACTCAGCAGGGACACCTCCAACTACATCAGGCTGCCCAAGCGCACATCAAGGCTGATCTTGAATGCCTCCAGGGACAGGGTCTCAACCATATCCCTGGGCAACCTGTTCCTGTATCTCAGCACTCTCATTGTGCAGAACTTCCTCCTGATGTCCAACCTAAATCTGCCCTGCTCGGGTTTCAAATCATTGTCCCTCATCCTATCACTACAGGGCCTTCTGAACAGTCCCTCCCCAGCCTTCCTGTAGTTCCTCTTCAGATACTGAAATGCAGCTCTGATGTCTCCCTGGAGTCTTCTCTTCTGCAGGCTGAACAGCCCCAATTCTTTCAGCCTGTCTTCGTAGCAGAGGTGATGATCTTTGTGACCTCCTCTGGACCATGTCTCTCTTGTCTGCCTCATGCTGAATGGTTAAACATCAGAGTAGTTCCACAGTTTCGACTCTGATGTCAGTTCTTCAACAATGTCCTGCCAGTATTATCTGAATTACAGTATCACAGTATCACCAAGGTTGGAAGCGACCTCAAAGATCATCAAGTCCAACCTGTCACCACAGACCTCATGAATTGCATCATTGCTTGAAGCCATGGTTTAGAAGTCTTGAGGTGTTGGGTGACAGGTTGGACTTGATGATCTTCGAGGTCTTTTCCAACCTTACTGATTCTATGATTCTGTGATTTAGTACAAACTCTTATAAATGTTTTTCTGTTTCTATTGTGCCTTAGTTAATACTTCTCCTTCCCCCCCCCCCCCCCCCCCCCCCCCCCCCCCATGTTTTATTAGCTCTCAGAAGTTTGTATGACAATTGGTGTTTTGAGGTTTGCCCAACTTATTTTACGGTTGTACTGTACTGCAAGTGTTTATACCTTGCTGACGCTCCATCTTTAACATGAGCCTGGCCATATAGTGTCTAGAGATCATTTAACATGTGATAAATGATGCAGCCCAGAAGCCAAATTGTATCCTAGGCTGCATCAAGGGGAGTGTGGCCAGCAGGGCAAGAGAGGGGATTCTGCCCCTTAACTCTGCTCTGCTGAGACCCCACTTCCAATACTGCCTTCAGTTCTGGTGTCCCCAGCATAAGGACACAGAACTGTTGGAGTGAGTCTAGCAGAGGCCACAAGGATGATCCAAGGGCTGGAGCACCTCTGCTATGAGGATAGGCTGAGGGAGCTGGGGGTGTTCAGCCTGGAGAAAAGAAGACTCTGGGGGGACCTTAGAGCTGCCTTCCAGTACCTTCCAATGTCAGGTGCTCCAGGCCCTTCTCCTGTCTCATCACCCTTCTCTGGACACACTCCAGCTCCTCAATGTCCTTCTGTAAAGAGGGGCCCAGAACTGAACACAACACTCGAGGTGTGGCCTCACCAGTGCTGATGATCACCTCCCTGTCCCTGCTGGGGAATTGCAGTGCTGTGAGCGAGTAGTTGTGTGTACAGGCACCTGGGATAAAATGACATGGGTGAAAATGCAGGCAGGAATTTTGGTCAATCGCCGTAGTTATGTGGGGAGAAAAACTTGGCTTTGGAAGTCTTCTGTGCTTTAGCTTTGAAGGCTTTTTTTTTTAGTCTTTTTTAAAATGTCTCCTCTTGGACATTTGCTGTGTGTTTCTGCTGTCAGGATCTAGCATTTCTCCTGTCTCTGCTGCCTCTCTTGACAAATCTGTTCTTCTAACAAGCTTTTTCAGGCTTCAGTGATGCTTTTAGAAACACCTGTCCTGTGGTAGAGAGGCTTGACAATCATTCAGTGTACTTGTTTAACTCATGAGATTCAAGTGGAGGGTCTCAGCCAAAGTGTTCCTCTAGTCTTTCTCTACCATTGCTGCCAACTGATGTTCAAACAGAAACATTCCCCAAGAGGTTTGCTATTAGTGCACAGAGAGATGTGCTAATAGTGCAGAGAGCTGAAACATGAACTTTTCAGCTTGCCTCACCATCTTTCTCCTCTCCCCAGCTGTTAAACCTTTCCGTGTCAGTGCACAGAATCATATGATTGTTAGGGTTGGAAGGGACCTCAAGGATAATCCAGTTCCAACCCCGCTGCCATGGGCAGGGACACCTCACACTAGGTCAGCTTGGCTAGAGCCACTTCCAGCCTGTTCTTGGAAACCTCCAGGGATGAGGCTTCCTCCACCTCCCTGGGCAACCTGTGCCAGTGTCTCACCACCCTCATGGGGAGGAACTTCCTCCTAACATCCAAGCTGAATCTAAACTTTTCTATTTTTTTCCATTCCCTCTAGTCTTGTCAATTCCTGACACCCTAAAAAGTCCTTCCCCAGCTTTCTTGTACCCCCCTTCAGATACTGGAAGGGCAAAATTAGGTCTCCTTGGAGCCTTCTCTTCTCCAGACTGAACAACCCCAACTCCCTCAGTCTGTCCACATAGGAGAGGTGCTTTTTAGCTCCTTGTGGTTACTCCTCATTGGACCCAGAGCAGTGTGTTGTACTTCTCTCAGGTGCTAGCTCCTACCCCATTGCAAGGGATCTGCCTTTCAGGTAGTTTCTTTTTGTCTCACGGGTCTGAGAAGAGAGAGAAGAGGATTTAGCAATTATTTTTTTTTTCCTATTCATATGTAGTAAAGGTTCCCCTTCAAGGAAAACATCCTTGTTCCCAAGCAGTACTGAGACTTGAAGTTTGGGACAAGAGGGACAGGGAACTGCTGGAGAGAGTCCAACAGAGCGCTATAGGGATGATTGTGGGACTCACAATATCTCTCCTATGATGAAAGACAGACCTGGGGCTGTTTAGTCTTGAGAAGAGAAGGCTGAGAGGAGATCTTATTGATGTCTATAAATATATTTTAGGTGTGGTTGAAGATGCCAGGGTCTTTACAGTGGTGCCCAGGGATAGGACAAGGAATAATGGATACAAGCTGGAACAGAGGAGGTTCCATCTCAGCATGAGGAGAAACTTCTTTACTGTGAGAGTTCTGGAGCCCTGGGGCAGGCTGCCCAGAGAGGTTGTGGAGTCTCCTTCTCTGGAGACTTTCTAAACCTGCCTGGATGTGTTGCTGTGTGACCTGCCCTAGGAGATGCTGCTCTGGCAGGGGGTTGGACTGGATGATCTCTGGAGATCTCTTCCAACCTGTAACATTCTGTGGGTAGGTGATTTGAGCAGGCAGGTTTTCCAAAGAAACTTGAAGAAAGCTCTGCTTTCCGCTTCTGTGACTGAGAGGGAAAAGTGGTGGAAGCTTAGGTAAATTCTTACTGGCCTGAACTGTTTCACTCATATCCTTGACTCAGATGAGCAGTACTACTGTATCACAGAGAGCTTCCTTGTTGTTGTCTTCCCATTATAACATAATGCAATAAAATAACACTGAAAATGAAAGAGAAAATGGAAAAGCTGGGAATGTATAGGGAAAAGGGCTCTTAATGTTTAATAGCTCCCACTAAGGCCTGTAATTCAGGTTCTCAGTTCTTACACTTCTGCAGGTAGGATGAGGTGTCAAACATTATTAACAGCCTGTCTGGCTGTGAGATTGGACTCTGCTCTCTGTTTCAAGATGGATAAAATATTGTTCCTAAATAAATCTTCCAATTCTAGCTGCAGTGACTCAAATAATAGAACACGAAGGCGGGAAAGAAAATGGCCAATTTGAGTGCTATGAAAAGAAGCTCTGCTTCATTTGGTCTTAGAAAACAAGGCACAGTACAAAGATGATTGCCTTCCTTTGCCACTTGTATGGGATTGCTGCTATAGAAAGCTCTCCCTGCTTGCCTTTTTGGAGTGACTCAGTGATCTGTGTGTGCTGGGCAGGGTCTTTTTCAGGTTTGAGAGCCATGTGAAGGTGATGGCTCTGTAAAATTTAGCATGTAGGAACTCTGGATATTGTTTTTGCCCTCAGATTCTGATTTGTTAGCAACTTCCATATTTGTGTGTAAAGGTGGCAGAACCAGGCAGAGCACTGAGCCTAAGGAAGGCTGCAAGTCACAGCAGTAGTTGTCATTTTATTTTTGTGTCTAATGGCCTGTTCTTAAAAGCTGAGCTTCCCACACCAGGCACTTAGAGGAAATTAATTTTTCTGTCTTTAAAAAAAAAATCATAATATCAGTCTAACTCATGGACTAGTATGGGCTGGGGACTGACCTGTTGGAGAGCAGTGTAGGGGAAAGGTCCCTGGGAGTCCTGGTGGGCAGAAGGATGCCCATGAGCCAACAATGTGCCCCTGTGGCCAAGAAGGCCAATGGCATCCTGGGGTGAATTAGAAGGGATATAGTTAGTAGGGCCAGAGAGATTCTCCTCCTTCTCTATCCTGCCCTGGTGAGGCCACATCTCTGGGATATTGTGTCCAGTTCTGGACCCCTCAGTTCAAGAATGACCTCAGGGAACTGTTTGAAAGAGTCCAGCACAGAGCCACAAAGTTGCTGAAGGTTGTGGAACATCTCCCTGTGAGGACAGGCTGAGGGAGCTGGGGTTCTTGAGCTTGGAGCAGAGGAGCCTGAGGGGTGCCCTCATTCATGTTGATAAAGATGTGCAGGGCAGTGTCAGAAGGACAGAGTCAGGCTCTGCTAAGGGATGTCTGATGATAGGACAAGGGGCAATGGGTGCAAGCTGGAGCAGAGGAGGTTCCACAGGAACAGAAGGAAAAACCTTTTCACTGTGAGAGTTCTGGAGCCCTGGAGCAGGCTGACCAGAGATGTTGTGGAGTCTCCTTCTCTGGAGACTTTCTAAACCTGCCTGGATGTGTTCCTGTGTGGCCTGCCCTAGGGGATGCTGCTCTGGCAGGGAGTTGGACTGGATGATCTTTGGCAGTCGCTTCCAATCCTTACCATTCTGTGTGTATGTCTGCATCTAAGTTATACCTTCTGGACTTCCCATACCCTTTAGCAATTGTACTGTCTGGTGCTGTTTATGTTTGAAGATGATCTTCAACCTTTAGCCTAGTGAAAGGAAAATTATGCTTGTTTCTTTATAGCAAATCTGTAAGCAGCCAGCAGCTTAAAGATTACATTGACAGAGAAAATGTAGCCTGACGGCATCAGAGAGCCAGCCTGACACATACCATTGGCTTCATGTGTTCATTTCAAGTTGGATTTAGTTAATGCCTGCGTGGTAGTAATCTCTGTGAGGTTACTTTATTACTTAGAACACATGTTTTGAAGTGGCAGTCAAAAGGATGAGGGCTTGGGGTTAAAAGACTTTGAGACATAATAATTCTTAATCAAAATCTCATTTGGAAAAAAATGGCACCTGGGCTCAGTGAAGCAGCAAAGCACCGTGACTCTTCCAGGGAGCACAGCAGCTTGTCTTGACAGTGATTTATGTTCTTTTTTCCCGACCATACCCAAGTATATTAGCTAGGTTGACATGCATATGTACATATATCAAGTGAGGTCTCAGAACCTGCTACAATCCCCAGACTGAATTTCTCATCCTTGATACCTCTGCATGTTGGTAGAGAAGGAAGGATGCCTGCCTCAGCTAGGATGCCTGTATCAGCTAGGTGGATGTCCCAGTTTTGAGCCATGAGCTGCCCAGGGCAAAAGGACAGAGAAGTTATTTAACCCCTTCCCAAGGAGGAAACTAAAAATGCTCCACACTGGGTTGCAAGCTTAGATGGGATGGCTATTTGCAAATATATACAACAGGCATTCAGGTAAAAGGAAGACCTTCACAAATTAGGCTCAGTTCCTCACCTGGGCTTTACCTGAGCCAAACCCTTCCAGAAACCTCCACCCCCACTCAGCCTCAGCAGGCTCCAGAGCAGCCAAGCTGCTGCCCCGCTAGACCCAGGCCTGCCGCAGGCTTCAGCAGGCCCAGTGGCGTAGCTGGAAATTCACTGCCAGACAAGGGCAGGGGAAAAACCTCTCCCACTTAAACTATAAAAATAAGGCACACACCTCCTGAGACAGAGAGGAGAGGGAGAATTGGCTGTACCCTCCCTGAAATAGAGAGATACAGGAAAACAGAGTAGAATAACAGATTACAATATCCTGGGAAAAATTGCACATGCCCTGGGAGTCTCAGGCCTCCAGAGGACTTTTCTTTATGCTTACACCAATTAATTCTTGATTCTCCTTGGCCTCCAACAGTGGAACATGATTCCGGCACAAGCTGGGTGGAAGACCAAACGCAAGGTCCTGCATCTGGGGGGAATGGACCAAAACTAGAAATGAGTAGATTCAGATTGGATATTAGGACAAAATTCTTCTCCATGAGGGTGGTCAGACACTGGCACAGGTTGCCCAGGAGGTGGTGGAAGCCTCATCCCTGGAGGTTTTGAAGGGCAGGCTGGATGTGGCTGTGAGCAACCTGCTGTAGTGTGAGGTGTTCCTGCCCATGGCAGGGGGGTTGGAACTGGATGATCCTTGAGGTCCTTTCCAACCCTAACAATTCTGTGATTCTATGATATTTCATTTCCACAGCAGAAGTCATTAAGAGTGGAATTTGACTGTCATCTGGCCTTGCAGTTGTTCTTGCCATGAGAGTCTGGCAAGCTGGAGTCTCACAGGTCAACAAGCAACCAGCCTGCTCCTGTATTTGTTGACATTTCAGGGGCTATTTCTGCATAGAGGTGAAGGAAGGGCTTTGTGGGGAAAACATTAAAACAGTGAAAGAGGTGACTCCTGTAATCTTGTCAAGTGCAGAATAATTTAGATTGTTCTGCAAGTCCTGTGCATGCATTTTCCTAAATTAAAAACCTGCTGCACTCTTTGAAAAATATGTAGCCTAACTATTATGGCCTGAAGCATTCTGAAAAGGTCACTATATGATTTAGTAGGAAATGGTAACCTTCCAGGAGCTTTGGAGCCAACCTGTAAAACTTAATACAAAGCCAGCCTTCCAGCTTAGAGATTGCTAGGGCACCAGTGAAACAAAACAAAAGATTCACCAATGAAATTTGGTGGAGTAATGTTTAGATAATCTTGGGCTATCAAAAGTACTACTTTAGATGGGACTTATTCATAGATTCAGAGAATGGTTGAGGCTGGAAGAGACCTTCAAGATCATCCCTGCCATGGGCAGGGACAAGTTCCACTACACCAATGGAGGGTGGTGAGACACTAGAACAGGTTGCCCAAGGTGGTTGTGGATGCCCCCTCTCTGGAGGTGTTCAGGGCCAAGTTGGATGAGGCCTTGAGCAACGTGGTCTAGAGGAAGGGTTTGGAACTAGATGATTTGTAAAGTCCTTTCCAGCCTAAACCATTCTGTGGCTCTATGAACAGTTTAGGGTTTTCCCTGCTGAACCAGACATGAATTCAAGCTGCATCTGAGTAATTTAAAGTATTATCTACAAGAGGTTCTTTTTTTCCTGAATTATAACTGAACCTCCCAGCACTGAGGAGTTCCTCAGAATTTCCTCCTCATGGTACCGTGCAGCTTTGCAACCTCAGTGAATTTAGTGACTTTCTATGTGAGTTGTCAGATTCCAGCCTTGTGACTGTGTCTCGGGGAGGAGACTCTTTCTGCTTGAAAGAGTCCAGCACAGAGCCACAAAAAATTTTAAGGCAATGGAACATCTTCCTTATGAGGAGAGACTGAGGGATCTGAGGCTCTTTAGCTTGGAGAGGAGGAGTCTGAGGGATGACCTCATTCATGTTTATAAATATGTAAAGAGTGAGTGCCAAGAGGCTGGAGCCAGGCTCTGCTGGGTGATGCCTAGTGCCAGCACAAGGGGCAATGGTGGAAGCTGAGCCATAGGAAGTTCCATGGAAACTGGAGGAAAAAATTTTTCTCTGTCAGGGTTACAGAACACTGGAACAGGCTGCCCAGGGAGGTTGTAGAGTGTCTCTGGAGATATTCCAAACCCACCTGGATGTGTTCCGGTGTGATCTGGTATAGGTAATCCTGCACTGGCAGGGGGGGGTTGGACTGAATGATCTTTTGAGGTCCCTTCCAGCCCGTAATATCCTGTGATTCTGTGAGATTTTACACAGATCTCATACTCTGCCTTTTTTTCAGTGGAATCTTCAAGTTATTATCATCTAATTATTACATGGAACATTTAATGGGATGTGTGCTATAATTATGAATTTGACCAGGACACATTAAGGCAAAATCTTAGCCTTTCATCAAACGAATGAATCCGTGCTTCAAAGGATGTGTGAGGTTATTTTCAGGAGTGATGTGCAGAGAGATTCAACCTTGATTGATGAAATGCACAAGGCACATTAGAAGGCAAATTTGAAGGGCAGTATCCTAAAGTGATGAGGACATCTGGAGAGGTTCAGCAGTGAAAGAAGCAAGGGCATAAATCACAAATGGGCTGTTCTTTGGGTGGAGATTAGTCTGCTAGTGGGAAGGCTATGAAATTTGCATTTGATCCTGGCTCAGGCTGAAGTAGCTCAGTGCCAGACCTTGGATCACAAATGTGCTTCTGTGATCATCATTTGGACTGTGCTCTGCCCTACACTGGGTGTCCCCGAAACAGGTTTGTGAGAAGCAGAGCTTTAAATCCATCTGTGCTTGCAGTGTTGAAGATGGAGAATGTGTTGAACTATGAAATGCTCCTCATATCAAATACTAAGAGCTAAAGATTTCAGCAACCCAGTGACTCTATCAAAGCCACATTCTGTCCCATGAGGTCTTCAAGAAGCACGTGGGCATGGCACTTTGGGACATGTTTTCATGTCCAAGATGACCTTATTTTGAAGGCTCAATGACCTTAGAGGTCTTTTCCAACCAAAACAGTGAAGACTGACTCCATTAGAACATCCTTCAAATTTCAGAAACAGAAGTAAGCTGCAGCACTTTAAAAGTAAAGTATTTTTTAATCAGTGTAAACATAATCCTTGGGAAAAAACTCTAAGTTACAGAGAGTAAGTAAATAACCCACTTTACTCAGCATTTTAGTGACGTTCTCTAAGTTGAAGCTATCTACTGTCTGAAGCTTCTCTTCTTCAAAGGAATTGCAAGGTAGAAAGTACAGAGATGATAGATGCTTTGAAAGAAGATTCACAGATTGCCTTGGGTTGGAAGGGACCTTCAAAGGTCATCTTGTCCAACCCCCTTGCAGTCAGCAGGGACAATTCCAACTACATCAGGCTGCTCAGGGACACAGCAAGGCTGATGTTGAATGTCTCCAGGGATGGGGCATCAACCACATCCCTGGGCAAACTGTTCCAGTGTTTCACCACTCTCACTGTGCAGAACTTCCTCCTGATGTCCGACCTAAATCTCTTTTGCTCCAGGTTCCAACCATTGCCCCTCCTATCCCCACAGGCCCTTCTGAACAGTCCCTCCCCAGCCTTCCTGTAGGTCCCCTTCAGATATTGAAATGAAGCTCTGATGTCTTCCTGGAGCCTTCTCTTCTTCAGGCTGAGCAGTACCAATTCTTTCAGCCTGTCTTCATTCCAGAGGTGCTCCAGCATTCTGATCATCTTTGTGACCTCCTCTGGACCCACTGAAGCAGGTCCGTATCTCTTTTGTGTTGGGGGCCCCAGAGATGGACACAGCACTGCAGGTGAGGTCTCACCACAGCAGAGTAGAGGGGCAGAATCTCCATCTGCTGGCCAAGCTTCTCTTGATGCAGCCCAAGCTGCCTTTGGCCTTCTGGGCTGCAAGTGCCCATCACTGGCTCATATCCAGCTTCTCACCCACCAGCATCCCCAAGTCTTTTTTGCAGGGCTGCTCTCAATTGCATCATTCCCCAGCCTTGATTGTTACTGAGGATTGCCCTGCCCCAGATGCAGGACCTTGCACTTTGCCTTATTGAACTCCTGAGATACTTGATGCTTTGAAACTATCCAGTGGTTGAACACTATGTAACACATCTATTTCAATTAAAATCTTCTGTAGAAATGACTGGGAGGTGGGGGGGGGCATATATCCAGGACTCATTTCAAAACAGCTGTTTCTTGTTTCAACTCTCCAAGCTTGTGCTGTGCAGAGCTGGGTGAAGATATTCAAAAAGTATTTAGCAAATAAAAACTAAAAATGAATATATATATAGATATATCTAAAGTCAGCTGTGCATGACATTGTCTCTCTGTGATGGAGTTCTGGCTAGATAGGAGCCTTGTCTGCAGTGGAAGAGACAAAGATGAGAAATGTGAGTTTCCACACAAGGGATAAACAAACCCAACAACAGATGAAGTCATGTTTTGCAAGAGTCTGAATAGCAAAGGGATGTGAGGAAATCAAAAGCTTTAGCAGCATATCAAAGCTGACATTGTTGTCCTTGTCTGTGTTCTCTCTCACTCACACAGCAGATCATTTCTGGATTTTACCATATGTGTTTCCTTTGTGTTTCTCGTTAATTGTCTTATTTTACATAATCAATTGCAGGCTTCTAGATTAGTTCCTCTACTAAAAAAAAACCCTGGTTGGTAACTCTCTCTACATCTTTCCTTCATTTATTTAATCATAGAATGGCTTAGGTTGGAATGGACCTCATAGATCATTTACTCCAACCCCAGCTATGGGTAGGGACCAGGCTGTTCGAGGCCTTATTCAATGTGGCCTTGAACGCCTCCAGGGAGGGGACATCCACAACTTCCCTGGGCAATCTGTTCCAGTTTCTCACCACCCTCACTGGATAGAATTTCTTCCTAATCTCCAGTCTATACCTGCCCTCCTCAAGCTTCAATCCATTCCCTTTCATCCTATGACTACAAGCCTTTGTAAAAAGTCCCTTCCCAGCGTTCTTGTAGGCTCCTTCAGGTACTGGAAGATGGCTGTAAGGTATCCTTGGAGCCTTCTCCAGGTTGAACAGCCCCAACTCTTAGCTCTCTGATCATCTTTATAGCCTCCTCTGGACCTACCCCAGCAGTTCCATGTCCTTCTTGGGCTGGCGGCATCAGAACTGGACACAGTCCTGCAAGTAGGGTCTCAGTAGGTCAGGGTGGAGGGGCAGAATCCTCCCTGTGCTGCTCCTCTCCCTGCTTTGGATGCAGCCCAGCACACAGCTGCCTGCTGGGCTGCCAGCGACCACTGCTGGCTCATGGGGAGTTTGTCACCAACTGACACCCCCAAGTCCTTCTCCTCCAGACTGCTCTGAAGCCACACCTCACCCAGCCTGGATTTGTTCTTAGGATTGCCCCAGCCCAAGAGCAGGACCTTGCACTTGGCAATCAGAACAGGAAGAGGGTTTTACTATTTCTTCCCTGCTTTTCTTGGGCTTGCAGACGTGAGGAGAGGATGGCAAACGCGGCCCAGGCAGATCTGAGAAACTGTGAACCGCATTTTTACAGTCCGGGGAAGTTGCTTGAAAAATGTCATCCTTCAGTCCCCTGCGCGTTTCTAGTTACTAAATCCCCTGAAAAGGGACATATCATTATCTTACCCTTTGCTCCACCAGTTCAGATGTTCAAAGCCTTGAAAGATTAACAGTCTGGTTGTTCACAAAAATAAAATTGCTTTTCTGGATCGGATTTATGATTATTATGCAAATGTGGCTGCCATATTCTGTGAGCAGAAAACACATTTAAATGCCTGAAAATAGCAATAATCCTGTGGAGGAGCTCCTCCAGTTAATACTTTCTTATATAGAATTGAGTATTCATTAATAACTTCTGGATTGCTATTGGTATTGTTTTATTGCAACATGTAATTTGCTTCGACTGACTCTGCCTTCCTCAAAGTGGTTTTAATTACAGAAATAAATGGCAAAGCTTAGAGGAGATGCTGCCACAACAGCACAGTCGTTTTCTGTCTGCCAACTGGAAATTCATTCCTAACAGATGGAATTCATCAGTCTGCAAAGAATGAACAGGAGGCCTTAAAACTTTACTTAATCTGGCTGATAAAGTAGGAACGTGATGCTCTTCACGCTGTTCCTTCTTGGCTTCTGCACTATTACTCAGTTACAGCTGCAGAAAAAAAAAACCCAAACCCAAAACAACAAACAGATTTGTTCATTTTACTGAGGGTGCATTTTGCTATCAGGATCAATTTTGTATGTCACCCAGATGTAGCACTGTGGGAATAAGGGTATGGCTCGAGATGCTTCTTTTCTCTACAGATATTGTGATGTTTATCCTTCTTCCTTTGCGTGGTGTGGGCCCCTGATATCCTTGCTAGCAACATAGGCTGGGGGATGAGGTGTTAGAAAGCAGCCCTGTGGAAAAGGATTTGGGGGTGCTGATGGATGAGAAGCTGGACATGAGCAGGCAGTGTGAGGCAAATCACATCCTGGGGTGCATCAAAAGATGCATTGCCAGCAGAGAGGTGATTCTGCCACTTTAATCTGCTCTGGTGAGACCTCCTTGGAGTACTGTGTCCAAGTCTGGAGCCCTCAGTATAGGAAGGACATGGACCTGATGGAGAGGGTTCAGAGGAGAGCCACGAAAATGATCATGGGGTTGGAGCACCTCTGCTACAAGGACAGACTGAGGGAGCTGGGGGTATTCAGCACAGAGAAGAGGAGGAGACCTAATAGCAGCTTTCCAGTACCTAAAGGGGACTACAGGAAGGATGGAGAGAGAGTGTTTGCCGAAGGCCTGCAGTGACAGGACCAGGGGCAATGGCTTCAAACTAGACTGCTGACTACAGGGAGGTCAGACTGGATGACCTTTGGAGGTCCCTTCCAGCCTGGACCATTCTATGATTCTGTGACTGATTAATTTGGTCTCTTGTTCTTCTTTTTGTTTTCGTTATCATTCTGCTTGACTCTGTTCTTGTAGCTTTTGTTACCTTTATGAAGCAGTAGTTACAACCTTATTCTAGTTTCTCATTCAGGATAAAGGCTGTAGATGCAGCCTACCATGAATAAAAAAAATCACTATTTTTCTGCTGTGAGTGCAGGCTGAGGGAGCTGAGGTTGTCCAGCCTGGAGAGCAGAAGACTCCAGAGAAACCACAGAGTTGCCTTCCACTACCTGAAGGGATCCTACAGTAAGGCTGCAGAGGGACTTTTCATAAGGGTATCTAGAGACAGGACAAGGGAGAATGGCTTTAAACTGAGGGAGAGTAGGGTTAGACCAGATTAGGAAGAAGTTCTTCAGTACAAGAGTAGTGAAACTCAAATATGTTGCCCAGAGTAATTGTGCATTTCTTCTCCCTGAAACTGTTCAAGGCCAGGTTGGATGAGGCCTTGGCAATCAAGTCTAGTTGTGAGGCGTCCCTGCCCATGCTAGGGGGTTGGAGTATATGATTTCTGAGTTGACTTCCAACCTAAACTGTTCTGTGATTCTGTGATTTTGCTCCTTGTTGATAAGCTGGCTGATTGCAAGTTTCTCTTCTTCCTTGAGACTCATTAACTTTAATGATCAGTAGTAAAAACACAGCCCAGAAATAGCTCAAAAAATGGAGGAGTACTGATTAGGTATGTCATAGAGAAAGGGAGCATGGTCAATATGGAGAAAATGAGGGTATCAAACTTCAGGACCCTTTGGACTGGGGTAGGAGCAAGAGGATGACTTCAAGTGCAAAATCATATACTGAACAATAACAAGCTATTCAGCTACAAGCTAATTACTTATCAGCTAGAAATGAATGAGGAGTGAAAGTGTGTAATGAGCTAAATGGACAACATGATGAGTAAGCCAGAGCGCTGTGGTCATGGGAAAGGTAATTGCAGTGCTGGCCTCTACCAAGGGAGAGAGAACTGGCAAGGATTCATAGCTTCCAAGAATGATTTATTTGGGAAGGGCCCTTGAAAATCATCTAGTTCCAAGTGCAAGGTCCTACACCTGGGCTGGAGCACAGATACAGGCTGGGTGAGGAGTGGCTCCAGAGCAGCCTGGAGGAGAAGGGCTTGGAGGTGTCAGCTGATAACAAACTCTCCATGAGCCAGCAATGGTCGCTGGCAGCCCAGCAGGCAGCCGTGTGCTGGGCTGCATCCAAGAGAAAGCAGCAGGACAGGGAGGAGATTCTGCCCCTCTGCTCTGCTGAGACCCCACCTGCAGCACTGCTCCAGTTCTGGTGTCCCCATCACAAAAAGGACATGGAACTGCTGGAGTGGGTGCAGAGGAGACCACAAAGATGATCAGAGGGCTGGTAAACTTCTCCTATGATGACAGGCTGTGAGAGTTGGAGCTGTTTCAGCTTGGAAACAAGAAGTCTCTGGAGAGACTTTACAGCAACCTTCCAGTACCTGAAAGGACCTATAAAAAAGCTGGGGAGGGATTTTTGACAAGGACTTGTAGCGACAGGACAAGAGAAAACGGATTGAAGGTTGAGGAGGGGAGATTTAGGCTGGAGATTAGGAAGAAATTATTGAGAGTGAGGGTGGTGAGACATTGGAATGGGTTGCCCAGGATGCTCCCTCCTCGGAGGTGTTCAGGGCCAGGTTGGATGAGGCCTTGAGCAACCTGGTCTAATGGGAAGTGTCCCCTGCAAGGGGATTGGAACTAGATGATCTTGAAGGTGTCTTCCAACCTAAGCCATTCCATGAATCTATCAATGGGAACATTTTATCAGTTACAATCTTAGTGATTTTATACTTTTTGTTGTATAAACTCAAGCCTTTTCCTCTGAACCCTGTTTGTTGGGTTTTTTTTTCCAGTGTGCTTCCATCCTGCCATGTCTTATTCATATGATTATTTATACATTTGCTCCAGCAGTATTTTGATAAATAGTGTAAGGTTTGTCACTTAAACCTGACTGTGACTTGAGCTGTAAAGATTTCTTACAGCCCT
Organism: Melanerpes formicivorus; assembly: GCF_026170545.1. Taxonomy (NCBI): domain Eukaryota; kingdom Metazoa; phylum Chordata; class Aves; order Piciformes; family Picidae; genus Melanerpes; species Melanerpes formicivorus. The sequence goes on from NW_027142378.1 coordinate 4,311,236, forward strand.
GAAGGCTTAAAATTAACATTGGGCTGGTTTTATTTAATTTTACTGCTTTAATCTTGTAGCAAGACCAAGCAAGGCTATGCTTAGTTCATTAACAGTAAATGAGGACATAGAGCAGCTATGCTGTCAAGAAAATGAAAGAGCATAGGGGAAAAAAAAACCCCAAACAAACCCAACCCCAAAACATTCAGGACTATCTGCTTAATGTTTTTACTCTGCATTGTCCTACTTTTTATTCTGTAGTCTTCTTTATGTAGGGAAAACAAGTTCTGGCAGAGGGAAAAAAATATTATTATCCATTATTCAATGAAAGAAATGTTCATTTCTAGAAATTCAGTGATGATGTTTTACACACACACACACTGTGACAGTTTTAGGCTGGTTTAGCGAGGGTATGTGTGGAGATCTGAGCAGATGAATTGTCTGGTTTGTAATTTGTGACTAGAATCATAGAGTTGTTTCAGTTGGAAAACACCTCTAAGATCATTGAGTCCAACTGTTGACCTAAGAGCACCATGGCCATTAAACCATGTCCCCAAATGCCATGTCCACAGGTTTCTTGAACATCTCCAGGGATGGTGACTCCACCACCTCCCTGGGCAGCCTGTTCCAATGCCTGACCACTCTTGCAGCAAAGAAATTTTTCCTCGTCTCCAACCTAATCCTCCCCTGGCACAATTTCAGATCATTTCCTTCCTTCCTATCACCTGAGACTCGGGAGAAAAGACCAACCCCCCACCTCATTCCAATCTCCTTTCAGGGAGTGGTAGAGAGTAATGAGGTCTTCCCTCAGTCTCCTTTTCTGCAGACTAAACACTCCCAATTCCCTCAGCTGCTCCTCACCATCCCTGTTCTCCAGACCCTTCCCCAGCTTCATTGCCCTTCTCTGATCATGCTCCAGCACCTCAATATCCTTGTAGTGAGGGCTCCAAAACTGAACACAGCATTTGAGGATCAGCCTCACCAGTGCTGAGTAAGGTGCACACAGATCTGAATATTGTGACAGGAAGTATGCTCCTGCTTCTTTGTTGTCGGAGTTTGGGTGCTAAATCCACTTTTACAGTGGCATAAAGAAGAGCACTCTCATGAAGCCTGGAGAGCTCCTGGCGTTGCTGCCAGAGGATGCTGCTTGTCCAGCATAGCTGTGCTGTGGCTTCTCTTCACAAGGCTTCAGCAGAGAAACCAAGAGCTGCCAGGAAGTCTTGAGGGAGGATAATGTACCCATTCCCTTCCCTTCTTTGTGCAAAAAGCCCCTCATGCGACCAAGGAGCTTTTCCTGGCAGGGGAATAGACGCCAGCTCCAGCAGCCAGAGCATGCCTGACCTCCAGGGCTTAGCTGGGGCAAAGCAGATGTGAATTCTACTGCAAAGAAAAGAAAAGAAAAAAGAGATTTGCATTTCACTTGTTTTGATTCCTCTACTTAAAACTAATCTTGGGTAGCCTTTGTGTTTTCTTGAAAGCTGCTTTGTACCGACTAGCCCTTGGTAGCTGTCAGATTCTTTGTTTTCTCTGTGCATTCCCTGCTGGCCTGCTCAGAAGCTAGTTAAATTATGAGGATTATTCTGAGCTGCACTGGATAATAAAATGGTCTATTGATTAGTAAACTTCTAATTACTTGTCTCTTAGCATGAAAGAGAAATAAGAAGATTTGATAGTAAACAAAGGAGAAAACAAATAGGGTGTTTCCAACACATGGGGGTATACATGCTGCTGTGTGGCCTCCTTGTAATTTCCAGTTTATCATCATGAGCTTATTTGACTGCTTACAGAAGTGTGACCTGCACAAGCAGGCTGCTTGACAGATAATCAGCCCCAAAATGCAGCTTCTTCATTCTTGTTGGCAGTACCCTGTGTATGCACTGGAAGAATGACGTCGTGATGAGCAATATGGGTTTGGTATTTTGTTCCTGTCTTGTCGTAAGGGAACGACAAGTTCTGGCTAATTTGTGTTTTAACTAGGTATGTACCCAGAGGAATGGTTATAAATGGTGTGTCAGAGTTCCAGCTTGGGAAATGGTGAACATCAGTAGGGATTGAAACCTTTGCTACTGCCATCACATGCCTCCATACTGGTTCAACATCTCGAATGACCTCTAGTCTCTCCCCAAAATGTTGCATAGTGTGTATTGCACCTTCAGTTTCTCTAACAGAGCTTGACTCAGAGGTTCATAGATTCATAGAATGGTCTGGGTTGGAAGGGAGCTTGAAGATCATCCAGCTCCAATTCTGTGCCATGGGCAGGGACACCTTTCATTAGACCAGGCTGCTCAAGGCCTCATCCAACATGGTCTTGAACACCTCCAGGGAGGGGTCATCCACAGCCTCCTTGGGCAATCTGTTTCAGTGTCTCACTATCCTCACTGGAAAGAATTTCTTCCTAATCTCCAGTCTAGATCTACCTTCCTCAAGCCTAAAGCTCAATGTGTGTGAAATTTTTAAGGATGCATTTCTGCAAACCCACAAGCCTTGCCTAGGAGGAGAGTAGTGTTGACATCCTCTGCTCCTTTCTTAGTGCTGGATGGCAAAGTGATGGCCACGCTACTTGCAAGAGGACTTCTCTCTTGTGCCTGTGCTTCACAATGGTAGGACAAGGGGCAATGGGTGCAGAGGAGGTTCCATGGGAACAAAAGGGAAAATTTTTTCACTGTGAGGGTGCTGGAGCCTAGAGCAGGCTGCCCAGAGAGGTTGTGGAGTATCCTTCTCTAGAGACATTCAAAACCCACCTGGAGGCATTCCTGTGTGACCTGCCCTGGGTGATCCTGCTCTGGCCAAGGGGTTGGACTGGATGATCTCTGGAGCTCCCTTCCAACCCCTAACATTTTGTATTCCTATGATTCTGTGAAAGCACAGAGCATAGATTTCAGGATGTTGTGAAAAATAAGGACTGAACTGCTGGTTTCAGAAGGACCAGGGTTTTTACACTAGCTCTTTAATGACTCTCCCATGACCCACAAAAGTCTTTCCATGAATTTCCAGAGGCTCTGCATGCTTGTCTTCCCCCCCCCCAATCTCTTTTTAAAACAATCCTGTGAAGTTCAAACAAAACCCAATACCCTCCCAACAACTACCCTGCATAGTTCTTGCCCACAGCAACAACGGCTGAGCCAAAGCAGTAATTCAATTGAAGTGTGAAAATAATGTCATGCTCACAAAGTATTCAAATTCCCTTTTTCTTGGGGATTTTTTTTGTTGTTGTTTTATTTTGTTAGAGCTGTCCAAGCATCAAGAGCTTAGTCTGCTCTTCTGTTATGCCCCTTTTAGGGAATATGAATTTCCCATTCAGAAATGAAACAAATCCCACTGCTCTTAGTTTTGCCTGGGGGTTGATTTGCCTGTGGTGTAGTTAGGTTGTCTGTTTTCCTCCATGGCAAAAGCTTTTTCCTTTTAAACCTGGCTGCTAGCAGGGAGGCAGGTGTGCCTGCCTGTGCTTCCTTGATGCAAGCAGTCTTGTCAGCCCATCAGTCTCCTCCCATCACCTGGAGGTTGATGTCAGAGTAAGATATCCATCGCTAAATGTGAAATCCCTCATTAGTTTTGCGATCTTCCTCTAGGCCTGTAATTAGAGCCCTCCTGATAACCAGCACACAACTGCACCCATTAATTAGCTCTTCATTGGAAGGTTTCTTTCTGTGTTTCCATCCTTGTCAGCTTCCAGGAAGCTCAGCTACCTTCAGCTGCTGCTTGAATCCATTAGCCAAGTCAGTCATCCCTCCCATAAAAAACAAAACCATCCCAGAGGCTGAAGGAAGCCCTTAGCATCTCTGCAGTCACAGGAAAGCCACCCTCTCTTCACGGAGGGAAGCAGTGTGCTGTGTGAGCAGCCAGCACTACACTCTGTGTGCCTTTGTGGGTGCCTGTGTAGCTCTTCAACAGCTGCTTTACTTTTCAGTGCAGCAAAGAGGCACAGCCCAGGTTCTGCTGTTTACCTGACAGAACAGTCAAAACAGGGATCTGATTTAAAGAGGCAGCAGCAGACACCCAGTCTCTGCAGGCAGCTCCACACATGGGAATAATTCAGGGCAAAGAAATTATTTAGTAGGATATGAAACCCTTAATTTAAAAGGAAGGCTTCAAGTTCTCTCTGCTTTATTATTATTTTTAATTCTTCTACTCCCACTCTGTCAGAAGTAGCCAGGCCAAGAATTAATACATTTGCACATCCATTTCTAAGCTGTGTGGGTGTCTCTGAAAAGGTGTGATTTGAAAATAGAACGAATCATGGACTCATAGCAATCTTTGAACCAACAAGTTTTTTGGCAACCCAAATACCCAGCTCAATCAAGTCCAGTCTATTACATTTTCTGCTCCCTTAGTTTTAGATTTACACTGCCTTATAACTGTTGAAATTGCAGCTCCAGAATTCCCCAGCTGCTGAAAAAAAAAAATTGGCTCTGATGGAGCAGGGCAAAGTCACACCTGGGGAAAATACACTAGAAGCTGAGGTTTCAGCTTGCTTTCTGCTCCCCTAAATATCTGGTACAACAGTTTTGTGCTCTGTAGTATGGATTTTGATAGAGACAGCTGCTCCTGTCATCTATACAGGAGGCTGGCAGAGGGGGTCAAAGTCTTTCCTGACCCTCCAAAGCTAATGAGTTGCTTTGAATCTCACATGTATGAAATACACAGTCATGGGTTCAACATCTTTGTCAGTGACATGGACAGTGGCATTGAGTGCGCTCTCACCAAGCTGTGTGTCCTCATGGATGTGCTGGGGGGAAAGGATAGCATCCAGAAGGACCTGGCCAGGCTTCAGAGCTGGGCCCCAGCCAGCCTCATGATGTTCAACAAGGCTAAGTGCAAGGTCCTGCACCTGGGTCAAGGCAATCCAAAGCACAAATCCAGGCGGGGTGAGGAGTGGCTCAAGAGCAGTCTGGAGGAGAAGGACTTGGGGGTGTCAGTTGGAGACAAACTCCCCAAGAGCCAGCAGTGGTTGCTGGCAGCCCAGAAGGCAGCTGTGTGCTGGGCTGCATCCAAAGGACAGGGAGGGGATTCTGCCCTTCTGCTCTGCTGAGACCTCACCTGCAGCACTGGGTCCAGTTCTGGTGCTCCCAGCACAAGGAGCACATGGAACTGCTGGAGCAGGTCCAGAGGAGGCCACAAAGATGATCAGAGGACTGGAGAACCTCCCCTATGCAAACAGGCTGAGAGAGTTGGGGCTGTTCTGCCTGGAAAAAAGGGAGCTCTGGAGACGCTTTAGAGCAGCCTTCCAGTACCTGAAAGTGGCCTGCAAGAAAACTAGGGAGGGGATTTTGACAAGAATTTGTAGTGATAGGATGAGAGGGAATGGATTGAAGCCTGAGGAGGGCAGATTCAGAGTGCAAATTAGAAAGAAATTCTTTACAGGGAGGGTGGTGAGAAACTGGAACAGGTTGCCCAGGGAGGTTGTGGATGCCCCCTCCCTGGAGGTGTTGAAGGCCAGGCTAGATGAGTGCTTCAGCAACCTGAGCTAGTGGGAGATTTCCCTGCCCAGGCAGGGGCATGGAACTGGATGATCATCCAAGTCCTTTCCAACCTAGACCATTCTATGAATTCATGAATATTGAGACATTGAAGTATCAAATGTTGCCAAAGGTATGAGATAATATAAACAGCTCTGTTGTCTACTGAACAGCCCCCTCTGCATTGCTGACAGTTTCTTATTTGTACAGACCCAGATGTGCATTATGTACTCGAGAGGGAAGAACACAAAGACTTTTCTTCCCCCTTTGTTTTACTTGTTCTTTTCTGGGGTGAAGAAAACGTGATCTCTGGCATGCTGAAGAGCACAGAACGAATGGCAGATGTGAGGCTTCTCCTCCTGATCTCCCCCTCACAACTTCTTTTTTAACCCCATTGAAACTTCCTGTGCATCTTCTGAGAAATTAACCTTCTTGGTGCAGGAACTGGAGCTCTCTCTTCCCTCTCCCTTGGACCCTGCTGTTTGCTGGTGGAACCATAGAATTGTAGAATGGTTTGGGTTGGAAGGGACCTGCAAAGGTCATCTAGTGCAACCCTCCTGCAGTTATCAGGGACATTCTCTACTAGATTGACCAGAGCCTTGTCAAGCCTGATTTTTAATATCTCCAGGGATGGAGCCTCAGCTACCTCCCTGGACAGCCTGTTCAGTGTTCCACTACCCTCATGGTGCAGAACTTGCTCCTGACATCTAATCTAAACCTGCTCTTCTCTAACTTGAAACAGTTGCTCCTTGTCCTATGATTGCAGGCCTTTGTAAGAAGTCCCTCCGCAGGTTTCTTGTAGCCCCCTTCAGGTATTAGAAGGCTCCTACAAGGTCCCCTCAGAGTCTTTTCTTCTCCACTGTGAAAAACCCCAGCTCCCTCAGCCTGTCCTCATAGGAAAGGACAAAACCTTTATGCAATCTAGAAGTGTTCCAGCCCCAGCCACGCCAAGTTTGACCCTGTTCCCTTCACTCATCAAAACACTGGGGGTTCATCAACTCCTCTAAGACTTTGGAGCTACTTTAGGTTCTCCAGTAAACTTCAGGCGTGAACCAACTGGCACTGAAATGAGAAAAGCATTTGTGAAATCACTGGGGTGTGGGTTAAAATAAGAAATCAAAGACACTTGGTCCCTCATTGTTCTGCACTCAGTTCAGCCCTCTACAAAAGAGGCAGGCAGGCCCCTGAGAGACCCCAGGGGAATTTAAGACTATTTTATTTAGGCCTTTGTGACCTGTACAGAGGTACAGTCAGTGCAGAAATCACAGGCTCACAGAATGCTGGGGCTTGGAAAGGACCTTGAAGGATCATCAAGCAGAACAGAGCAGGATCACCTAGGGCAGGTCACACATCTGTAAATGCCTGAGGGGTGGATGCCAGCCTCTTTTTGGTGGTGCCCAGTGATAGGGAAGGAACCAAGGGTACAAGGTGGAACACAGGAGGTTCCATCTCAACATGAGGAGGCACTTCTTTATGGTAAGGGTGATGGAGCTCTGGAACAGGCTGCCCAGAGAGGTTGTGGAATCTCCTCCTCTGAAGACATTTAAAACCTGCCTAGATGTGTTCCTGTGTGACCTGCCCTAGGTGATCCTACTTAGGCAGGGGGGTTGGACTGGATGATCTTTTGAGGTCGCTTCCAACCCCTAACATTCTGTGTTTCCATGATTCTGTGATACGTGTTCCCAGCAAGAAGCGTATCTCATCTGTTTCTCGGCAGTAGAGGCATTAGGACTAAAGTCTGGTGGCAGCTGTTAGCTCCAAACAGGTAGGATTGATCTAAATTACAGCTTCTTGAGGAGGTAATTTTTTCTGGTGATAGTTTTCCTGCTTCCATTTGCTTAAGGAAGGAGGAGAATCTTGACCTTTTGAGCAGTGGAAGACACTTCTCTTAAAGAGTTACATCACTGTCAAGCTTATTTTCCTATGATCCAGGGGAACAGAGGTATCTGCAAGCCAGCCTGATGCGCACACTTTGGCTGACAGCACGATGGGATAGTTGAGACCTCTGGGAAGGAGATTACAGACTTCCTGCCAGAAGGGGCTAATTTTGTCACAGGTGCAGAGTACACAGTTCCAGACATGACAGAAAGCTGTGACACTGACATTTCTTGCTATAACTTTGGTAGTTTATCAGGGTAAATTCTTGCAGAAGTCTCTCCAGGGAGAGGGAAGAAGATGTCATGTTGCCCACATCCCAAACTCTGTCCCAGTCCTACTACAAAAAGAGTAAGGCTACCTCCTTAATGCCACCTCTCTCTGGAGAGAAAGCTGATTTGTGTGGGAGTAATTATGAAATTAAATCTCACTGTAGGCTGCTAATCCACATCCATCTCAAAGCTGTCTAATATGGTTCCAAACAATGTTATTCACAGATTGCATCAGGTTTGAAGAGACCCTCAAAGGTCACCTTGTCCAACCCCCCTGTAGACATCAGGGACAATTCCAACTACATCAGGCTGCCCAGGGCCATATTGAGTCTGATTTTGAGTGTTTCCAGGGATGGAGCCTCAGCCACATCCCTGGGCAATCTGCTCCAGTGTCTCACCACTCTCACTGTACAGAACTTCCTCCCGATATCCAACCTAAATCTCCCCTGCTCCAATTTCAAACCATTGTCCCTTGTCCTATCCCCACAGGCCCTTCTAAACAGTCCCTCCCTAGCTCTAAGGTCACCCTGGAGCCTTTTCTTCTCCTGACCAAACATCCCCAATTCTTTCAGCCTGTCTTCACAGGAGAGGTGCTCCAGACCTCTGATCATCTTGCTGGCCCTCCTTTGGACCTGTTCCAGCACATCCTTGTTGAGGGGATTGCAAGTGATTGGACATCCTCTAAGTACAAGAGAGATGTGACTCTCAAGATGTAATGCCAGTTTTATCCCCAAGAATATGTAGAAATTTAGACTTAAAACTAACACCACTTTGAGGTTTATTAAGAACTTACGTTATTACTACCCCTTCCCTGGAGCTGTTGAAGGTCAGGTTGGATGAAGCCTGCAGCAGCTTGGTCTAGTGGAAGCTGTCCCTGCTTGTGGCAGGGGGTTGGATCTAAATGATCTTTAAGATCCCTTCCAACCTAAAGCATTCTAAGAATCTATGAATCTTTTTTTCCTGGATAAATTACAATAACTTAAGTGCCTGTTCCATGCAGTAGCAAGGAATTTAATGATGATGTCTCTGTACTGCTCTTGTCTCCTTAATGAAATATGTAGCATATTTAGATTTAAATCAAACCTCAGGTTTGCTTTCTGCTGTTCTGGGTTGCCTGTGTTGGAATTTATGTCCTTTTTTTGGTGGGGGCTTTTCAAGTGGAACGCTGTTTCTGCATTGTAGGGACTCCAGATTCGTCTTGGCAATATTTACCACGCTGTCCCTTGCTATGAAATGTCTGCAATACAGCTCATTTCCTGTCCCTCACTGCAGCAACGAGCAGGTTTTAAAGCAATATTTGTGTAGCTATTTGGCAAAATGTATGCATGCAGCAAAACTCTCATCTGTGCCTTCAGAGTGAGTGCTCAAGCAAATTCAGCTCATCTTTCTTTCCTGCCTTTCTCTTAGACTCAGCTGTTCAAGGCATCGTCCAACCTGGCTTTAAACACAGAATCACACCCCCAGGGATAAGGCATCCACAGCCTCCCTGGGTGACCTGTTTCAGTGTCTCATCACCCTCATACTGAAGAACTTCTTCCTAACATCCAGTCTAACCCTACTCTCCCTTAGCCTCAAACCATTCCCCCTTATCCTATCTCTAGATACCCTGAGGAAAAGTCCCTCTCCAGCCTTCCTGTAGGATCCCCTGAGGTATTGGAAGGCAGATCTAAGTTCCCCTCAGAGCCTTCTCTTCTCCAGGCTGCACAACCCCAGCTCCCTCAGCCCATTCTCCTAGCAGAGGTGCTCCAGCCTTGGATCATCTTTGTAGCCCTCCTCTGGACTTGCTCCAGCAGCTCTGTGTCATTCAGTGTTAATTTTTTGTATACTTGGCCTTGATTCAATGAAGCACTCAGTAATTTCTGTAAATATAAACTGAGGAGTGCTCATGTAGAGTCAGGTGCATTTCTAACTGCTTTGCCCTCTCCTAAGCTCATAATGATTGCAGTGTCTTCACATCCTTTGGGTGAAATCTGTCCTAATCATGTCGGCTATTCTATCTCCAGATCACCTCACAGCACAACACATGATAAGCACAGAGCTGCATGTCCATGAAAAGCAAAAAAAATACCACCCTGAACTTAGATGGAGGAATCCCATTACAATCTCCCCATGAGCAATGATCTCTGGCAGCCCAGAAGACAGCTGTGTGCTGGGCTGCATCCAAAGCAGGGGGAGTAGCAGGACAGCAGGGGGGATTCTACCCTTCTGCTCTGCTTTGCTGAGACATCACCTGCAGCACTGCATCCAGTTCTGGTGCCCTAAGCATAAGAGGGACATGGAGCTGCTGGAGCAGGTCCAGAGGACGGCCACAAAGATGATCAGAGGGATGGAGCACCACCCATGTAAGGATAGGCTACAGGAGTTGGATCTGTTCGGCCTGATGAAAAGAGGGCTCTGAGCAGACCTTAGAGCAGCCTTCTGGTACCTGAAAGGGCCTATAAGAAAGCTGGGGAGGGACTTTCTGCAAGGGCTTGTGATAGGATGAGAGGGAATGGATTGAAGCTTGAGGAGGGCAGATTTAGACTGGAGATTAGGAAGAAATTCTTTCCATTGGGACACTGGAACAGGCTGCCCAGGGAGGTTGTGGATGTCTTCTCCCTGGAGGTGTTCAAGACCGGGCTGGATGAGGCCTTGAGCAATCTGGGCTAGTAAGTGTCCCTGCCCATGGCAGGGGGTTGGAACTAGATGATCTTTAAGGTCCTTTCCAACCCAACCCAAGCTATGAATCTAAGCAGATTTTTGCTGGGCACTGTTCACTGTGACCTAGCCCAGCTCCTGTCAAGCCACACCATGCAGGATTTCTCCCAGTGCTTCAGGGCAAAGCTTCCCAGTCAACTTCCCATCCTCAGAGGCATCTGCTCTGTGTTTGAGGGGAGCTGGGATCTGCCAGCCCTCCTTGCTACCATTGCTGTTACTGCTGTGCTGGTCCCCTCAGTCACAGCACAGGGGGCGTATGACAGCTTATTACTTTGAATGTTCTTCTTGTAGAATCACACTTGCAAAAAATACTGCCTCAGGCCAAATGTTACAGATAATTTGGTGCTGTCCTTCAGGAAGGTGCCTGCTGGGGTTAATGAAAGTTTGGCTTAGCGAATGTGAAAGGAAGCTGTTGTTTGTAGGTGGCATTCTCACTTAGTTTATTTTCTTACTGAGAATAGAGTTGGGGATCTTATTTGGTTTGTCCCCTAGATGAACTCCTTTCATTGAGGGCACAGCCCTGAGAGATTACTGTCAGGCCACACAAGGAAACCAGCACTGATGCCAGGAGGTTGGTCCACCAGCATTGCCTTTGCTGTCATCAACCCTAACCCCAGAGAAGGAATGGGCAAAAAATAGTGGAAGATTTGACCACGGCCACCCCTGCAGCCAAATGCTGCACAAGCAACCACACAATTATGGCCTGATGGTTTCCTCTGCCATCTTCACAAAGGGAAGAGGTGCAGGGTCAAAAATTTGGGATTTTTAGGGTGCTTCTCAGAGGACCAAAAATGGCTCTGAGTGGAAATGCTGGGAGATTTACAAGGCAGAGATCTGGAGCTGTCCCAGGTGACTGGAGAAGAGACGATTGAGAGGGGATTTAATAAATGCTTATAAATGCCTGAGGGCTGGGTGTCAAGAGGGAGGGGACAGGCTCTGCTCAGTTGCACCCTGTGATAGGACAAGGGGCAATGGATATAAACTACAACACAGGAGGTTCCACCTCAACATGAGGAGGAACTTTTTCACTTTGAGGGTCACAGAGTGCTGGAACAGGCTGCCCAGAGGTTGTGGAGTCTCCTTCTCTGGAGACTTACAAGACCCATCTGGATGCCTTCCTGTGCAACCTGTGCTAGACTGTATGATCCTGCTCTGGCAGGGGGGTTGGACTTGATATCCAGAGGTCCTTTCCAACCCCGAGCATCCTGTGATCCTGTGACTGCAGGGGGGGGGGCTACAACAAGAAGTGTTGAGAGAGACTGTTTGCAAAGCCTGCAGTGATAGGACAAAGGGCAATGGCTTCAAACTAGAGAAGAGCAGAGGTAGATCAGATGTTAGGAACAGGTTCTTTACTATGAGGGTGGTGGAACACTGGAACAGGTTGCCCGAGGAGGTGGTTGAGACCCCATCCCTGGAGATATTAAAGGCGACGCTGGACAGGGTTCTGGGCAGCCTGATCTGGGTGAGGATGTCCCTGCTGACTGCAGAGCGGGTTGGACTGGACGACCTTTGGAGGTCCCTTCCAACCCAGACCATGTCGTGTTTCTGTGAGTGTAACACTGTTACCTCCAGCCTCCACAACCTCCCCTGCGGTAGCTCAGGGCGGGGGCTGCGGGATCCGCGCTCCCAACCACTGCGGGCAGGCTGGGGACGGGCGGGGGTCGCTGGGAATGGGGTGAGGTTCTCCATTCCGTTCCCAACCGCACCGCTGCCGTTGGGCTCTGCGGCCGCGGCTCCCCGCGGCCGGCTCCGCTGCCTTCCCCGCTGCGCGCCCCCCTCCTCCCGCGCTACCGGCCGCGGCTATTGGCTTGGCGGCGGCACGTGCCGGCGGGCGCCATTTCGCCGCCGCCGCCGCCGCCGCCGCCGCTGGTGCCGCCGCCGCCACCGCCTTCTTCCTCCCTCCCTCCCGCCCGTTCGTTCGCGTTGCCGGGCAGCGATAGGCCGGGGTTGATGCGCAGACAATTTATCATCCAGGTCTCCCGCGGAGGCAGGGAGCGCGGCTGTCACCAGTATTGATTTCAGAGGATGGACTCTTAAATTTCCTAGGATTGCCATTAAGAATTAAGGGAGGGGAGGGGGTGGGGGGAGAGAAGGGGGGGGAAAAAAAAAAGAGGGGGAAAAAAAAAAAAGAAAGAAAAAGAAAAAAAGGGATTAAAAAAAAAAAAAGCGCTCAAAGCACCCAGGGTTAGCCAGGCAGACATGGATATGAGATGGCACTGTGAAAACTCTCAGGTAGCTTCTTCTCTCGCAGGCGATGCAGCGCACAGGCGAAGCACTGCAGCATGCAGGGTTTAAGAGAACCATTAAGCGAGGAGAAGGAGGAAAAAAAAAAGACAAGGAGGGGAAAAAAAAAAAAAAAAAAAAAAAAGGAAGGGGGGGGGGGATGAAAAAAAAAGGGGGAAAAAAAAAAAGGCATTTGCACCGATTACTGAAAATTACTTCTTTTTTTTTCTCCTTCTTTCCTCTCCTTTCCCCCCCCCCCCCCCCCCTTCCTTTAAATTACAATATGTCTCCTTGGAGATTGCATGTCATTAATATCGAGCTCCGATTTTTTTTTTTATCTGCACGGTATCTCTTTATTTAAACAGAGAGAAGCGTTTAAATTGTCGTGGTTTGTTCGTTGTCCTTTTACTCATTTCTTTATTTACTCGTCATGATTATTTTTTTGTGGTTACCCAGAGCATGGAGGCTTCTTTTGGGTTTTGGGTTTGGGGTTTTTTTTTCTTTAGGTTGTGGGATTGGTTTGTTTTTTTTCCTTCTTATTTTTTTTATTATAAACAACGAATATAAAGGGAAATTGAGAAGGCTTCCAATAAAAGCATGAATAAAACAAAAATTAGTTGCTAGGCTGCTTTCCTTTTTAATAATCTAGCAATTATTATTTTATATATCTATATATATTGGCTTAAATGCTGCTTAAACCCTGTCCATGCATGCATTTTGGTTCAGAATGTGTGTGTGTGTGTATGTATGTATGTATGTGTATTTGTTTTGATTCCCTGTTTTTTTCAGTGAGCATTTGCCCAACTGGAAATTCCTGTGAGTTATATATAATGTGTATGTGCATGCTTGAATGAGGGAAAGCAAACAAAGCAAAAAATTGCAATGCAAATGAATGACTTGATTAATATTTTGTGATGGTATCATGCAAAGTAGCTTCGTTTTGAAACGGTCTGATCTGTTCTTTTTAATTTATTTTCGTTTTTCTTGGCGGGGGGGAGGAGGGTAAATTGCTGCATGCTTATGACAAAGTGTTTGTGTATTTCTTAAAGATTAATTGTTTACAGTGCTCGTTTCTAACGCTAAAATGCAAAGGAGGTTGTTGGAGGAGGGGGTGGGGATGGTGTTTTCCTTTATTTATTTATTTGTTGTTAAATAACAAACCTCCAAGGCTTCAAATTTAAAAGAGCATCCATTTACAAAGCTTTCCAAGCAGAAAAGAAAGAAAAAGAACAAAAAAACGTTTGTGTTTGTGTGGCAGCTCTCAGCTCCTCTGGGAAGGGGACTGTGATCTTTGCTCTCTCTTTATTTCACCCCAAGAAGGGTTAAAAAATGCCTGCGTGCACCATGGGAATTCCGCTGGCAAAACCCCCAGAGCCTGGCTCCAGGTGGGACTGGGGTGTATCGCGATAGCGAGCAAAGATAAAGGTGAGGATGAGGGTTGCCAAAAGGAGCTTTTGAAGTGAGGAGGCAGCAGCTTCTGTCTGGACATCAATGGCTAATTGTCGGGTTTCCCTTTCATTAGGGAGGAAGGTACGAGGAGGGGGTAGGAGGGATGTGAGGGGAAAGCTTGTCTGCTACTTTGCTTGCTTTCAGATGAAACAGAGGATAATCGGTGGAGGAGGTGGTCGTTCAGATGTGTTCTGGTGTACAGAGTGTCACCAATATGTTGAGTTACAGTTTGGGGGGGTGGGGGGGGGGGAGCGCCTCTTTTTCCCTGCTTGTGGAAAGGTTACCTGCTGCATTGGAGAGGGGCTGTCTTAATGTGTTGGGGTTTAACCGCAGTTGTGGTGCTGGAGGGTCTAACCTTTGGTGTATTGGGTGCGTTGTGTAATCCTGTTTGCATTTCTCAGCTAGATTTCCTCAGAGTTCTGCTTTTAAGCCTTTTCTTGTTGGGTGTTTTTTTTGCATGGTCTGCATGTAAATCTCTTAGTATGCAATTCTAGAAGCAGCTCTTCTCTTATTACTCTGGGCTATTCCTATCTGGTTTTTGTTCTTCCCATAGCATCCCCCCCAAAAACAAACAAACAAACAAACTGTCTTTTGGGTGGTGGTTGGCATTGTCCCATGCCAGATGGTTCTGGCCTGTTGGTATCATAGGCTGCTCTTCACCTTCTTGCTGAAAACTTTGCGGTTTGAGTTTGCTTTTGCCAGCTCTGGTCCTAATAGCCTTCCACATCAACGAGGCATCAGATATAATTTGACACAGCTGACAGCATCTACTTAGAAGCAGCTTAGGGCTGAGCCAGAGTGAAAATTGAATTGCTTCTCAACTCCCTAGTATTAATGATCCTTCCAGGTCAGCACAGGAGTAATTGCCAGGGCAGCCTGAGGAACTGTCCATTAAACTTGCCTAGATGGGAGCTCACCTGTGGAGAAGTGTATCCGGAGAAAGTGTGCAAAACGAATTCCATTTGCTTAATGGAAGGTCTGCTGGAGTTATGAATATGTCAAAAGTCAACATGTGGTCTCAAGTTTAGTATGAAGTGACTTTTTGGGTGGTATTTTAAGATTGATTATGACTAAGACTGGACAGTTTTGCCTTAGATGTGTCTGGGGGGAAAAAAAACGAAGTGTGCAAGACTCAGGATGGTAATTGTAACTCCAAAGGCAAACCTTTATTTCTGGAAAGGTAGAGGTTGGTCCAAAGCCTTGTGGCATAAAGCAAGAGAAGAAAAGGTTATGTTGTCGGTGTTCTTTAGGCCATGGTGTATCTGTGCATTTTAAATAACCTATTAATCACTCCCGAGCTTGTATACACCCGGGCAACTTGAGGAGGTGGGCAGCTGGACCTTAAAATCCCCAATCAGTATTCAACAGGAATTCAGAGGAGACAAACAGCCTAAGGACAATGCTAAAAACTCAGCTGTGCTCTGTGCTGATTTAGCAAGAAATCCCAGTCATAGAGCGAGAGGATTTCATTTGTGACCTTGTGCATCTGAGATGACAGAAAAAGTTAACAGCTGTCAGCATAGCTTTACTGCGAGGAAGATGTGCAGAGGATTGTGAAAGGTACCCACATGGACATAGGTGGGGACAACCCTTTCTATCAGTACAGGCTGGGGCGTAATTGCAGAAAAGCAGCCTTGCAGAAAAGGATTTGGGGGTGCTGGTGGGTGAGAAGCTGGATAGGAGCCAGCAGTGGGCACTTGCAGCCCAGAAGGCCAATGGCATCCTGGGCTGTATCAAAAGCAGCTTGGCCAGCAGATGGAGAGAGAGGATCCTGCCCCTTGGCCCTAGTGAGACCTCAACTGGAGTGCTGTGTCCAGATCTGTGGCGCCCAACATAAGAGAGACATGGAGCTGCTGCTCCAGAGCAGGGCCAAGATGCTCCAGAGGGCTGGAGCACCAGTCCTGGGAAGATATTTCAATATCTGAAGGAGACCTACAGGAAGGTGGGGAGATTCAGGCTGGATGTGAGGAGGAGGTTCTTCACCATGAGAGTGGTGAAACCCTGGAATGGGTTGTCCAGGGAGGTGGTCGAGGCCCCGTCCCTGGGGGTGTTTAAGAGCAGGCTGGATGAGGCTCTGTCCAGCCTGATCTAGTGTGGGGTGTCCCTGCCCATGGCAGGGG
The DNA here is from genome assembly GCF_026170545.1 of Melanerpes formicivorus. Taxonomy (NCBI): domain Eukaryota; kingdom Metazoa; phylum Chordata; class Aves; order Piciformes; family Picidae; genus Melanerpes; species Melanerpes formicivorus. The sequence goes on from NW_027142378.1 coordinate 4,327,307, forward strand.
GGTTGGAACTAGATGATCCTTGTGGTCCCTTCCAACCCTGAATGAAACTATGAAACTATGAAGGCTGGGGTGGGACTGTTTAGAAGGGATAGGACAAAGGGCAATGGTTCAAAAGTGGAGCAGAGGAGATTTAGGTTGGACATCAGGAGGAAGTTCTGAACAGTGAGTGGTTAAATACTGGAACGGGTTGCCCACGGATATGGTTGAGGTCCTGTCCCTGCAGACGTTTAAGATCAGATTTGATGTGTCCCTGGGCACCCTGCTCTAGTTGGAGGTGTCCCTGCTGAGTGCAGGGGGTTGGACAAGATGAGCTTTGAGGGTCCCTTCCAATCCAGTGCAATCTGTGACTGGAGAACCAACAAACAGAGGTACACAGGAAAGACTGAAATACTGATGCTTCGGAATAAAAGATCCTTCTGAAATGCTTCCGTACCTGGTAGATGGTTTAACAAAAAATAGCATCATGAACATTGTTTGGTGACACAGATGAAGGAACAGTTGTAATACTTTGTCAGGAGGGACAGGGAACTACTGGAGAGTGTTCAATGGAGACCTACAAGGATCTGGAGCGTCTGTCTCATGAGGAAAGGCTGAGAGCCCTGGGGCGGTTTAGTCTGGAGAAGAGAAGGCTGAGAGATCTGATCAATGTCTACAAATACCTGAAAGGTGGCTGTCAGGAGGATGGAGCCAGGCTCTTTTCAGTGACACCCAGGGATAGGATGAAGGGCAGTGGATATAAACTCAATCACAGGAAATTCCATCTCAACATAGGGGAAAACTTCTTACTGTGAGGGTTACAGAGCCCTGGAGCAGGCTGCCCCGAGAGGCTGTGGAGTCTCCTTCTCTGGAGATCTTCAAACTCCACCTGGATATTTTCCCTAGGTGATCCTGTTTTGGCCAGGGGGGTTGGAGTGGATGATCTCTGGCAGTCCCTTCCAACCCTACCATTCTGTGATTCTCTGATTGTAGTCCAAATGGGAAGTATCCTCTGGAGGGCTTGGTTCACTGCCTCTTCATCTGTTCTCTCTTTATGGCTAATGAAAATCTTGTGTTCTTTTTCACCAGCCATGTAAACTGTAGCAGCCCCTTGTTGTAACAGGATGTCTCACTCTGCTGACACCCTTCTGTGTTGGGCCACCCATTGCCACTACTTACAGCAGTTGTTTCCTCTTTTTAGAGCGCCTTATGTCTTCACACTGCTAGAGGTGGTGTCACAGCTTGGTTGGGTTGTGTGTATATAAAGAAATCATCAAGATAAACAGTTGAGGAAAACATCAGATTCAGGCTTAGCCAAGGAGAAGCTTGACAGCTGGAACTGATGAACGATTTACTGATGAACAGTAAATTGTTTTCCTAACTTTTTGGTTGACATTTTCAATAGCTTGACATCCTTGATCATTATTTTTAGTTGGGTGTATTAATACAGAGCTTAGTCATTCTGTGTGCTTCATGTTACTAAATTTTAAGACTCAGCTAAGTTTTTGCAGCCACTGATAACTTCTCTGACACAAAGAAAAATAGTCATTTTCCACTTCTTTTGTGTGTTCAGCCAGTAGTAGTGTTGGGTTTCAGGCTCTGCTTTTCTCTCTCTATTTCTACATCTCTGGTATGGTTTTTCAGTCCAGACTGTGTTTTCATAGGATCACAGAATGGCTTAGGTTGGAAGGAAGGGACCTCAGAGATCATCTACTGTGCTATGGGCAGGGACACCTCTCAACTAGACTTGGTTGCCAAGTCCTCATCCAACCTGGCCTTGAACACTTCCAGGGAGGGAGCATCCACAACCTCCCTGGGCAGACTATTCCAGAGTTTCACCACCCTCATACTGAAGAACTTCTTCCTAAGCTCCAGTCTAACCCTGTTCTCCATCAGCTTCAAACCATTCCCCCTTGTCCTGTCCCTAGACACCCTGATGAAAAGTCCCTCTGCAGCCTTCCTACAGGATCCCTTCAGGCATCAGAAGGCATCCCTAAACTCCTCCCCAGAGTCTTCTCTTCTCCAGGCTGAACAACCCCAGCTCCCTCAGCCTAAGATTTAAGATGAAATTCTAAGATTTAGGATGAAATTTTATTACTTGAAATGAAAGTCTAATTTCTTACAGTGAGTGGAATTTTTGTCACTTGACTTCAATGTCATTGACATCCCTGGCAGAAGTCTGAAAAGGACAGAATTTCAAGTCCAAGTAGGTAAGGACACACGAATTGATTTCTCAACCTAGCTGTCTCTTGGTGTATAGTTGATAAGGGTATATCCAAAGTGTGATGAGAAATGAGCAATGTGGGTTTTTCACCAAAATTACTCATTTTAGATTCCATCTCATGAACCAAATAATTCCTTGGCAACACAGAACTGGGAAGGTCCCGCACTTGGGTCACAACAACCCCAAGCAATGCTACAGGCTTGGGGAAGTGTTGCTGGAAAGCTGTCTGACAGAAAGGGACCTGGGGGTTCTAATGGACAAGCAGCTGAACAGGACCCAGCAGTGTGCCCAGGTGGCCAAGAAAGCCAAAGGCATCCTGGCTGGGATTAGAAATGCTGTGTCCAGCAGGAGCAGGGAGGGAATTGTCCCCTTGTACTCAGCTCTGGTGAGGCCACACCTTGAGGACTGTGTCCAGTTTTGGGCACCTCAATACAGGAGAGATGTGGAGGTGCTGCAGCCAGCGCAGAGGAGGGCAAGGAAGCTGTGAAGGGCCTGGAGAATAAATCTGATGAAGAGCAACTGAAGGAACTGGGGATGGTTAGTGTGAAACAGAGGAGCCTGAAGGGAGACCTCATTGCTGTCTACCTGAAAGGACCTTGTGGAGAGGCTGGTGCTGGTCTCTTCTCACAGGTAATTAGTGATAGAACAAGAGGGAATGGCCTCAAGCTGTGACTGGGGAGGTTTAGACTGGACAGTAGGAAACATTTTTTCCCAGGAAGAGTGGTCAGGCATTGGAATGTGCTGCCCAGGGAAGTGGCTGAGTCACCGAACCTGGATGTGTTTAAAGGTTGTTTGGATGTGGTGCCTGGGGATATGGTTTAGGGGTGAACCTCTTAGAGCAGAGTTATTAGTTGAAAGTTGGTGTTCTTGAGGGTCTTTTCCTACCTGAACATTTCTGTGATTCTAGGAAGCTTTCAGGTGGTGAGGAATTTCTCATGCTGAGACTCTGTTTGGTCCAGGACCTTGGAACACCTTCTAGTTTGAGCCTGGCTGGAATGTATTGGCACAAATCCAGAAATGAGTAAGGCTGTGTGGCTTCAGCAGAGAGTAAATTGCATTTCTGGGTCACAATAATGTTCGTGCCTCCTTCGCTGGTTTCTCTGAGCTGCCTGTGGTATGGCTGCAAGCCAATAAAAAACTAAACTGCACAAAGTAAAAAAGTAAAGGACTTCCTTTCAGTTTCCAGAAGTTTTTCATTTGTTTGGTTTTGCTTTCTTGTGGCTCTTTTGATTTCTTTTATTCCCTTTCCTATATATTTTCAAGGCTCCCTTGCTAGCTCACCCTCGTTGCGAAGGCTCCACCGTCGTGTATGCTCTTCTTGCATTATTCCATGCTGGTGGCTGGGGAAGGAGCTTTGTTTGCTGCTACTTCACCTGAGTTGTTCAGGGGCTTTGTTGGATTTCCAGAATTTGTCTGTGAGGTTATTTGAGCTGCTCCCCAAACAAAGTCAGCAAAGTTGGTGAGCAAGTTCAGTGGCAGGAAAATGGTGTTTACACTCCAGGGCTCTGTGTCTGCACTATGACTACAACCAATTTTTTCCTGCTCCCTCAAAGGAGTATATACACCTGAGGCACGCACAGCTGCATCAAACAAGTGGAAAATGGCTTTGAGTTTTCACCTGTTTTATTTTGCTTGGCTTTAAGAAATGTGTTGCCCAAAGAGTACATAGAAAATGAGCAAATGAGCATTGTTTGGGTAGAACGTACTGTGTGGTAGAAGCAAGAATTCATAGATTCACAGATTCATAGAATGGTTTGGGTTGGAAGGGACCTTAAAGATCACCTAGCTCCACCCCCACTGCCATAAATAGGGACACCTCCTACTAGCCTTGGTTGCTTAAGGCCTCATCCAGCCTGGCCTTGGGCACCTCCAGGGAGGGGCCATCCACAACCTCCCTGGGCACCCTGTCTCACTATCCTCACTGGAAAGAATTTCTTCCTAATCTCCTGTATGAATCTCCCAGGTTTAATCCATTCCCTCTTGTCCTATCACTACAATCCCTCATAAAAGTGGCCCTTAGGAGTAAAGCCCCTTTTTTTTCCAGTTCCTCCTCCAGGTTACAACTCTTGAGCAAGAAGGATTTGACAGTAAATGAACAGTCATGATTTTAATTCACATCTAACACAGGTGTCTTAAGACTGGTATTAAGTGTCAGTTATGTTCAGTAAAATTTCACCTCAACATGAGGAGACAATTTACTGTGAGGGTGACAGAGCCCTGGAACAGGCTGCCCAGGGAGGTGGTGGAGTCTCTGTCTCTGCAGACATTCAAAACCCACCTGGATGTGTTCCTGTGTGACCTGCCCTCAGTGAAGGGGATTGGACTTGATGGTCTGCAGAGGTCCCTTCCAACCCCTAACATTCTGTGACTCTGTAATGCACCAAAGATGAGTAGGCTAAGGAATGAGTACAATGGAGTTTGACAAATTAAAAAAGCTCTGAGGTGAGCAGGGAGGTGTTAGTGAGGAGAAAGGAGAAGCCAACTTAGCCAAAATCCCAGCAGGCCACTTCAGAAGTGCCCTCTGCTAAGCTCTGCTCCCAAATACAAATCCGTGAGGCTGACATCCGCGGCAAGCGCCACATCCTGGGCAAGCTCACTTCCCCTGGCCCATGCCAGCTCCACAGTGGTCTGCAAAGCCAAGCTAAAAATGTCACTTGTGATTTCATAGAGGATGTCCATCTGCCCTCAACAGCCTGAGCAGCCCCGGGCCCTCACCGACCCCCACGTCTGTGGCACCGCCGCGTCCCACGTGAACGTGGCTGACCGCTTGCAGCACGCCAGAAATATCTCTCCTCTTGTCCTAGGCATAAAGGGCACGACCCTAGGGCACTCTACCCTTACTTGGCTTTAAGTTTAGCCCTGAGAAATGAAGTTTGAAGCCCTTAAATGAGTTTAAACTCAGGCTGGACCAGCAGGAGATCTCTGCAGGAGTCACCTGGCATGTGAAGTGCCTGTTGGCTGATGGTCACCTTGTCCATTTTTGGTCAGGAAGAGACTTCACAGGGTGGCTTTCCTGTTACTCTTCCTGTTTGTTGAGTAAATGGTTCAAGAAGCACAATGAGCTACTAGTGAAGAGCCACTAAGATGATGAGGGGATTAGGACCTTATGAGGAAAGGCTTAAGCGAGTTGGGGCTGTTTAGCCTGGAGAAGAGGAGACTGAGAGGGGATCTCAGTAATGCTGATCAATATCTAAAGTGTGAGCATCAGGAGGATGGAGCCTGACTCTTCTGAGTGGTGTCCAGTGACAGGACAAGGGGCAGTGGACACAAATTGGAACAGAGGAGGTTCCATGTAAACACAAGGCAAAATATCTTCCCCTTGAGGGTGGTAGAGCACTGGAGCAGGCTGCCCAGAGAGGCTGTGGTGTCTGTCCATGGAGACATTACAAACCCTTCTTGATATTTCCCTGTGTGGTTTACTCTGGGTGATCCTGCTTTGGCAGGGGGGTTGGACTGGATGATTTTCAAGGGTGCCTTCCAACCCCTCCCATTCTCTGCCTCTGTGAAGTTAGTCTAGCTGACTTACCAGCCAGTAAGATGTTCCTGCTAACTCTTGCAGGGATCTTGCAGGCAGCAGCTGAGGTTTGTTTCTTTCTGCTGTATCTTAAGTGCTAAGTTGACAGTTGCACTGGTTTTACCTAGAGGCACATCCAAATCAGACCCCAAGTTTATCCATAAGCTGCACTGACAATTTTCATCTTTACCAGCCCTAGTTCTTCCCTTTGCTGCTTTACCTGTGCAGAAAATATCTCTCACTTCATAATTCACCTTTCTGCTGGGGCTGTCTAGGGAATAACATAAGCAAAGTGGCAGTGGAGACATCTGAAAAGGCTGCAAGGGCGACCTTTGCAAAAGAGTCCTTCAGGGTTACTGGGGATGGTGTGTGAGGCAGAAAGGATACAGGCTGACATTCAAATCTCTCTGGTTTTGGGCAGCACAGAGTTGCAAAGGAAATAACAGCAACCCCTACGCCCATAGGAAGGTATCTGTCACTTTGTCTAATCAGCGTTTCCTGGCAGTCTAAAAGAAGTGACTGAGATGGTGAACTTGGTCATGAAAAGGTCCAAGACAGTTCTGCATCCAAGCTGCCTGTAATATCTGTGGCCCATTGCTCTTAGAGGTGTTTTATCTGAAGCAGGAAAGAGCAGCAGCTTTTTATGACAGTGGTGGCATTCTTCCAGTGTGCAGCCACTGCAGGGTGAGGAGCTCTGGCAGCTGATCCCTGACCCTTGCTCCTGACTTGCATTGTTGTGAGACTGACTTGACTGCTGTAGTAGACTTTGTGTTACTCTTTTTAAAGCCTGGTATCCAGACAGCTTCAGGGATTGAAGTCAGCTTTCAACTACAGGTATTGTGTGTGGAAATAAAGCAACTGAAATAACCTGTACCAAATGAAGTGTGGCCTGCAGGTCAAAAGAGGTGATTCTGCCACTCTGCTCTCCTCCAGTGAGACCTCACCTGCAGTACTGTGTCCAGCTATATGTCCCCAAAACAAGAGAGACATGGAGCTGCTGGAGCTGTTTCAGAGGGCCACAAAGCTGATCAGAGGGCTGGAGAGCATCTCCTATGAAGACAGGCTGAAAAATTGGGGCCTGGGGAAAAATTCAGCCTGGGGAAGAAAAGGCTTCAGGAAGACCTTAGGGCTACATTTCCATATCTGAAGGGGACCTACAGGAAGGCTGGGGAGGGGCTCTTCAGAAGGGCCTGTGGGGATAGGCCAAGAGGCAATGGTTTGAAAGTGGAGCAGGGGAAATTTAGGTTGGCCATCAGGAGGAAGTTCTGCTCAATGAGAGTGGTGAAATACTGGAACAGGTTGCCCAGGGATGGGGTTGAAGCCCTGTTCCAGCAGACCTTCAGGATCAGCCTTGCTGTGTCCCTGGTCAGCCTGATCTCATTGGAGGTGTCTCTGTTGAGTGCAGAGGGGTTGGACAAGATGACCTTCAAAGGTCCCTGCCCACCCAGTGCAATCTGTGAATGATCTAATAATGCAGTTGGAAGTGAGTAATTCCCATTGAAAGCCTACCTCAACTGTAAATCATTTGAGTTCCGAGCAAAGATTGTCATTTATTTGTGATTAATTAGACAGAACCATTTGAGATTGCTAAATAATAAGATAACCCTGGGAAATAACAGGATTCCCCTTGAATGAACTCCAAGCAGCTTCAGTTGTTTATCAGACTACTAGTGCATGACAGATGCCTGTACTACTGAGGAGCTATAGGAAGTGGAAAGATGTCACTTTAGCTAGGTTGACAGGGCAAGAGCAGATGAAGCTGTGAAAAATCTTGGTCAAACGGTGTCCTCTCACAGTGTGCTAACTGGTGTTGCTCAGACCCTGGCTAGAATCATAGCATGGCTCAGGTTGGAAGGGATCTCAGATCATCTACTCCAACCCCCCCACCATGGGCAGGGATACCTCTCGACTAGACTCAGCTGCCCAAAGCTGAGAGAGTAAAGGCTGCATCTCTCTTAAACAAGGGATAAGGGATTTGAATCACAGAATGTTAGGGGTTGGAAGGACCTCTAGATATGATCCAGTCCAACTCTGCTGCCAGAGCAGGATCCAGGTGGGTCTTGAATGTCTCCAGAGAAGGAGACTCCACAACCTCTCTGGGCAGCCTGCTCCAGGGCTCCAGCACCCACACAGTAAAGAGATTTCCCCTCATGTTGAGGTGGAACCTCCTGTGTTCCAACTCCTACCTGTTGTTCCTTGTCCTATCACTGGGCATCACCAAAAGGAACCTGGCATCTTCATCTTGAAACCCACCCTGCAGATATTGACAGCCATTGATCAGATCCCCTCTCAGCCTTCTCTTCTCCAGACCAAACAGCCCAGGGGCTCTCAGTCCTGTTCTTTCTGCCCCCAAATCAATGTGTGAGTGCAGGACTCCCTGTATTTCTAGCCTGAATGTAGAAATTCCTGTTGCTTCCTCCATTTCTGTGAACTTCACGTTCCTCCTCCTTCATTTATGAATATGCCAGATCATTTTTAGGCTTTAAGTGGATTTGAGGATGCAGCAAGACTTGAGCAAATCAGTTATTATTAACCTGACATTTTGGAGGAAGCCTGTGTCACCATTTACCTTACCCACGTTCAATCCATGGTGAGCTTTGCAAACTGCCTTTTATTTCACATGGTCTTATGCTAAACCGTGACTGACATTATTTCCAGATATTAAAAATCATTTTATTTTTCTTATGGATATCCTCTATTGACCTTTTCTTCCAGTACCAGTGTCCCAGCACAGGACATCAGCAGTGCTATAGACAGGGAGATTGAGGCACCCTCAGCAAGTTTGCAGATGATACCAAGCTGAATGGTGAGGTTGATAAGACTGAAGGATGGGATGGGTGCCATCCAGAGGGACCTGAACAGGCTGCAGAGGTGGGCTGAGGACAATCTCATGAGGTTCAATAAGGCAAAGTGTAAGGTCCTGCACATGGGTTGGAGCAATCCTTGATATTATTTCAGCCTGAGAGACAGTGTGGCCAGCAGGAGCAAGGAAGTCATTCTGCTCCTGTACACTGCACTGGTTAGGCCACACCTCGAGTCCTGTGTCCAGTTCTGGGCCCCTCAGTTTAGGAAGGAGGTTGACTTGCTGGAACGAGTCCAGAGAAGGGCAATGAAGTTGGTGAGGTGTTTGGAACACAAGCCCTGTGAGGAAAGACTGAGGGAGCTGGGATTGCTCAGCCTGGAGAAGAGGAGACTCAGGGGTGACCTTATCACTCTCTACAACTACCTGAAGGGAGGTTGTAGACAGGTGGATGATGGTCTCTTCTCCCAGGCACCCAGTACCAGAACAAGAGGACACAGTCTCAGGCTGTGCCAGGGGAGGTTCAGGTTGGATGTTAGGAAGGAGTTCTATACAGAAGGAGTGATTGCCCATTGGAATGGGCTGCCCAAGGAGGTGGTGGAGTCACCATCATTGGAGGTGTTCAGGAGGAGACTTGATGGGGTGCTTGGTGCCATAGGTTAGCCATTTGGGTGGGTTGGATTGGTTGACGGGTTGGACACAATGATCTTGAAGGTCTCTTCCAATCTGGTTTGGTTTATTCTATGGTTTATTCTATGATGAGCTTGAGAGCAGCCCTGCAGAAAAGGACTTAGGGGTGCTGGGGGGTGAGAAGCTGGACATAAGCCAGCAATGGGCACTTGCAGCCCAGAAGGCCAGTAGCAGCCTGGGCTGCATCAGAAGGAATCTGTGAGTCATCCATCTAATAGAGGGCATTAGGAGTGACAAATAAAGTGTTTCTTGAGTGGAAATTAACCTGAATATTACAAGTGACAGTCTAAGAAATGAATGTGTTAGAAGAAGTGTCACCATGCCTACGTGTTCCAGGTGCCATTTGAGGATTCAGTCAGGTACTTCTCTGGGGTCTGGCAGAATTTTTCCCCCAGGGGAATTTTGTTAATTTGGAAGTGGCATTTCTGCCTCCTCTGAGCAGTTCTGCTTGGATATGCCCTCAAGTGTATTAGTGCTTGTAACTGGGAGGGGGAAGGCATCTGCAGTCCAATCACCAATGCTCTTTGTCTTGCTGGTGCCCTGATTTTAGGCTGTCAGTGTGGTGTGCATGTCCTATCCCTCTGGGAGGGAGCCAGACTAGCCTGGGTGCTGAATGGAGCAAAACACTGGCTTCACTCCAAGGATCTCTGATTTTATTAGATTGTCTATATGAAGCAGGTGGCAGACTGACTACCAGAGAAGTTTTAAGGACAGAGATTGTAGTCTTTACCAGAAAAGTTTTGTTTATCTTGCACTGCAGAGGTCAAGTCAGGGAAAACAGTGCTGTCCTTGCCATCAATTTCATGCCAATTAAAATCTCAAATAAGAGTCTTGTAACTTTCTCATCTGCTCTTGGTACTGCAGTTGCTTCGTCTTTTCAGTTTTAACCTCATTTACAGTGGAAGACTGAATATTGGATTTCTGGTTGGGTTTTGTTTTTCTGGCTGGAAATTCATCTGAGCATCATTGCCTCTGTCTCTGTTCCATCCATGACATTCAGTTCAAGAAGGACAGGGAGCTGCTTGAAAGAATCCAGTGCAGAACCATCAAGATGCTGAAGGGAGTGGAACATCTCCCTGCTGAGGACTGGGTGAGGGAGCTGGGGCTCTTGAGCTTGGAGCAGAGCAGCATGAGGGGTGACTTCATTCATGTTGATAAAGATGTGCAGGGCAGTGTCAGGAGGACAGAGCCAGGCTCTGCTCAGGGATGTCCAATGATAGGACAAGGGGCAATGGGTGCAAGCTGGAGCAGCGGAGGTTCTGAAGGAACAGAAGGGAAAACTTTTCTCACTGTGAGGGTATCAGAGCTCTGGAACAAGCTGCCCAGAGAGGTTGTGGAGTCTCCTTGTCTGGAAACTTCCTAAACCCACCTGGATGTGTTCCTGTGTGACCTACTCTGGGTGATCCTGCTCTGGCAGGGGGAAGTTGGACTGGATGATCTTTCAAGGTCCCCTCCAACCCCTACCATTCTGTGGTTCTGTGACTTGCACCCTGGGCCAGTAGCTCACATGCAGCAGTCCCCCTTGGAGCCTATCAGTATGAAGGAGAAGGGATCTCAGGACAGGCCCCTGCCTTCAGTATAATTTTAGAACCAGGTGCCCAATATGCTGTAGCCATCCACCTGCCACCAGGGGCTTGCAAGCCTGCCAGCTTTGATTCCTGCCTTTTGCACCATGCCCATGAGGAAGGCACCCTTCCCAAGGTCACACACCACTCTACCTTTTGCTCAGAAAGCTGAAGAAGAGTTATGCAGAGCAACAAAGTAAAAAGACTCTGAAAGGATCAGTCCCTCAGCAGGTACTTTCAATCTTGCATGCAGCCGTGGGCTAGAGCTGTGGATGTCAAAGACAGGTAGAGAAATTAGCCCTGTGGGGAGAGCTAATTGGCAGCTTCTCCTTCAAAATCAGACCCTTTTGAATGGGGACTTTGTGTGTGTATATTTTCATAGCCAGGCAGAGCTGTAGAAATATCTGATGTGTAATCTCTCCTCCCTCTCCCTGCCCCCCCCCCCCCCCCCCCCCCCTTTTCTTTTTCTCTCCAGTGATTCAGCTGTGGAGAACAGCTGCTGTAGTTGAGAATGATCATAGATATCATTCAGCCCTGATAGAAAGGGAGAAGGTTGTATTAGAGTAATCTGATTTCAGGCAGAGAATCTTCTTTGGACACTGTTGCTACAGCAGACTTCTGAGTTGATAACTATCCTCAGAAGCACTCCATAAAACAGTGTAGTAAACACTGATTAATATCATGCACATTGTGGAAGAGAGGATTAAATTGTAGGGTGTTATAACATTTCTTCTATGAGGCAGTGATTGGGAAAATGGTGTTGAAAGCTCCTGTAGCTCCTATATAAAAATAACCTAAGACTACTTCCTAACCTTCCAGAAAGAGAAAACAAATCTCTTCAGAGACTTCACAGCTTATCCTCGTGGTATTCCAAGACATGAGGAGCATGCCTGAATACCACTGCCAAAGAGCGAGGGTAAGACATGGGTGCAGAGAGAGAGAGAGAGGATTTGGGCTGCAGCAGGCAACAGGGAAGTTTTCTTCTGCATTTCTGAAAACTTCAATTCCATCAAGACCTGACCAAAGCAGATGCAGGGCAGGCTTTGACCTCATGGATGACAGCACACATTCCTTGCTGATTACTGTCCAGCACAGTGAGATTTACCAAAATACAGGATTGAACAGGGAAGCAGCTGGTGGTGATCTGAAAAGTCCAGGAGTTGTGTGTCTGTGCCCAGCAAGGGCTGTAGTGATGCTGGGGGAGATCATGAAACCCTGTTTGTGTTTCCCCAAAGCCCTTCCAGGAGATAGCACAGGCAGGTGTGGATTGGGCTGGCTTAGGGAGCAGCTGAAAGCAGCCTGCAGAAACTGCTAAGTAGCTGAACACGGAGTTGGTTGATGCCAAAGTTCACCAGAGGAGACCATGGCAGGATCATTTGAGCTGATGTGCTTCGTACAGTTGTCATTTTTCTGTCAGGTGCTGGGAGCAATCAGCTAGCAGAGCTGCCTGATGGGGTATTTATTTCACAGAAGGAAAGTTTCTTGCCTCTGTGTAAATGGGCAGCACAAGAAGCCAGCTATCACAGCTGAGTGTGGAAAAGCATGAGGAACATCAAGCTCAAAAGAAATAACTGGGATGCAGAGTTTCCAATGACAAGAGATCCAGAGAACTGAAAACATGATTCTTAATACTGTGTGTCCAGTTCTGGTGTCCCCAGCATAAGGACACAGAGCTGTTGGAGTGAGTCCAGAGGAGGCCACAAAGATGATCTAAGGGCTGGAGCACCTCTGCTGTGAGGATAGGCTGAGGGAGCTGGGGGTGTTCAGCCTGGAGAAGAGAAGGCTCTGGAGGGACTGTAGAGCTGTCCTCCAATACCTGAAGGCAGCCTACAGGAGCGATACAGAGGGAGTTTTTCTGAGAGTGTCAAGCAACAAAACCAGGGGCAATGGTTTGAAGCTGAGGGAGAACAGGCTTAGACTGGAGCTTAGGAAGAAGTTCTTCACTATGAGGGTGCTGAGACTCTGGAATAGGCTGCCCATGGAGGTGGTGGATGCCTCCTCCCTGGAGGTTCCACTAGACCTAAGGCTTCATCCAACCTGGTCTTCAACAGCTCCAGGAAGGCATCCACCACCTCTCTGGGCAACCTGTTCCAGTGACGCACCCACCCTTACTGTAAAGAATTTCTTCCTAATCTCCAGTCTAAATCTGCCCTCCTCAGGCTTCAATCCATGCCCCCATGTCCTATCATTAAAGGCCCTTGTAAGAAGTCCCTTCTTGGCTTTCTTGTAGGCCCTTTCATGTACTGGTAAGCTAATCTAATGTCTCACTGGAGCCTTTCCCAGCCTGAAGAGCCCCAGCTCTCTTAGCCTGTGCCCGTAGAGGAGATTTTCCAGTCCTCTGATCATCTTTGTGGCCTCTTCTGGACCAGCTCCTTTAGCTGAGAGATATTTCTGTCCAAGAACTGTGTCATTATCTAGAAAAAAAACCAACATTTTGTACCAAAGTGGCCTGCTAACAGCAGCCCATTTGGTTAAGAGGATGGCTCAGTAATAGTGAAACTGACCAAATAATCTTAACCCAAGTGCTCCTATCTTAATGGTCTAAACCTCTACAGAACCTGTTGAGAACACAGAGGCTTGGTAGATCTCTCTGTCTCTATCTATCCAAGCAGAATTCCCTGTGGCAGCAGTGGGAGTAATGCCCCAGTAAGACCTAAAACCCCAGTTTGTAAAAATACTGCAGAAGAATTCAGCCTTGCTGCTGGGAGCTTCTCCTTAAATCCAGCTGACATTATGGGAGAGGAGCAGAAGTGGGAGATGAATGGGAAGAGCAATTAGGGGAATAGGTTGCTTGTAAAGCAATTCTGGCTTGTTTTTTCCTATTTTTTTTCTTTTTCTGTTTGATTTAAAAATTATTTTAATTGTCTTTCAGTTAAGAGTGTTGAACCTTTAATGAAAATGAGAAATTAGATGCTGCCGTTAGAGGGGAAATTGCACTCGTTACGAGGAGCAGGCTTGGGTGCCAGAGTTGGTGCGTGCTGCTGAAGCCACTTTGCTCTTTCAAGGAGATGATTAAAGTGGTTCTTGCCTTGGTGAACATCTGTGCATTTCATGTGGCAATGGAGAATATCCCTGCATCTCCTTCCTCTTTTAAATATCCTTCTGCTTTAGTACCTTTCCTGTGATGAGCTGCAACAGAGGTGTAGGTCAAAGAGGCATTCATAGAATCAACCAAGTTGGAAGAGACCTCCAAGATCATCCAGTCCAACCTATCACCTAGCCCTAACCAATCAACTAGACCATGGTACTAAGTGCTTCATCCAGGCTTTTCTTGAAGATCTCCAGGGATGGTGACTTCACAACCTCCCTGGGCAGCACGTTCCAATGGCCAATCACTCTCTCTGTGAAGAACTTCTTCCTAATATCCAGCCTGAACCTGCCCTGGCACAGCTTGAGACTGTGTCCTCTTGTTTTGTTGCTGGTTGCCTGGGAGAACAGAGTAACCCCCACCTGGCTACAACCTCCCTTCAGGTAGTTGTAGAGAGCAATAAGGTCTCCCCTGAGCCTTCTCTTCTCCAGGTTCAACACTCCCAGCTCCCTCAGCCTCTCCTCACAGGGCTGTGCTCCAGACCCTTCACCAGTTTCGTCACGCTTCTCTGGACACTTTGCAGTACCTCAACATCTCTCTTGAATTGAGGGGCCCAGAACTGGACACAGTACTCAAGGTGTGGCCTGATCAGTGCTGAGTACAGGGGAAGAATAACCTCCCTTGTCCTGCTGGCCATACTATTTCTGGTGTAGACCAGGATGCCATTGGGTGTCTGTCAAGAAGAACGTGCCAGTCCCTTTTCAGTGGTGCCCTGTGGTGGGACACAGTGCAGTGGATACAAGCTGGAAACCAGGATGTTCCACATCAACATGAGGAGAAATTTCTTTACTGTGAGGGTGCTGGAGCCCTGGAGCAGGCTGCCCAGAGAGGTTGTGGAGTCTCCTCCTCTGGAGACTTTCCAGACCTGTCTGGATGCCTGCCATGGGGTGACCCTGCTTTGGCAGGGGGGTTGGACTGGATGATCTCTGGAGGTCCCTTCCAACCCCTAACATTCTGTGATTCTGTTTGTCACAGTTAACATCCACAGTCCTTTTTATGCCCAGTATAGCTTAGCTCCCAGGAGGCATGGCTATAGGTGTTGGCACTTTTGAAGCTTCACTGGATTTCTGTGGGAGAGAAAAGAAGTCAAAATGGGGGGTGGGGGGGGAAGTAACCAACCCCCACCCCAAAGTTCCTGTTTTATGTAATTGTCTCTCTGCTTTGGCTCTCCACAGTATAAATTATGGCATGAAATCTTGATTTGTTGCAAGGCACAGTTCCAGAGCTTATTTGCTTGACTCCTGCAGTATTCTAATGAAACCCCAATTTGATTTTGACAGGTGAGGGTTGTGCTTTTAAAGGCAAAGTGGCAGATTTGTAGATAGTGACTCCTTGAAGAGTGATTATGGAGACAGTTGCTTATATAATTACTGCATTATAGGTATGTTACCATGTTACTGGCATGAAAATCAGCAATTAATTCACATTCTTATGATCCCTAGCAGCTAAAACCATAGGGAGTGAATAAAATAGCTCAGCCACCATGAGAAATAGAAGGGGTCTTCAAAGGAGGTCCTGATGGCTTAGGAAAATGAGATATCATGTCAGATAAGGAGGTTGTGAGCAGGCATTTCTGAGATCCTGGCATTCCACTTTGCAGATAATTTTCTTATCTAGAAGAATTAGGGCTGTTTGTTGCTGGCATGTTTCCCTGTTTTAATGCTGAGCTGCTGCTCAGAAGCAGACTTTTTTCTCTTGGGTATACCCAATGCAGCTCTCAAGCATTCACTGAAGCATTGCAGAGCTAAGCTACAGTGGCTCTCTTACCAGGTCAGGCAGAGCAGGAGGGGATGAAAATAAAGCCTAGTAAAGGCTCTTGGAGGTGATGGCTGATTGTTCTATGTAAAAAGAAGCAGGGAGACTTGAAATCAGGCAGTGCAAGTGGGAGAGGGGTTGATCTAAATACCTGGACTTGGCACAGGAATCATGGATTTATGGAACCTTTAATGCTTCTGTGTGTGTGTCTAGTCCTTTGCAAGTCAAAATTACAAGGTTGGTACCATTGCATGCAGTGCATGGCACCTGCAGAATTGAATCCTTTTTGTCATGGGGACCTGGAGCTCTGAAGACAGGCTGAGAGAGATGGGGTTGTTTAGCCTGGAGAACGGAAGGCTCCAGGGAGACCTCATAGCAGCCTTCCAGTATCTGAAGGGGACTATAAGAAGGCTGCAGAGGGACTGTTTCCAAAGACATGTAGCACTAGAACAAAGGAAATGGTTTTGAACTAGAGCAGAGCAGATTTAGATGGGACATTAGGAAGAAGTTCTTTACTATGAGGGTGGTAGAACACTGGAACAGGTTGCCCAGGGAGGTGGTGGATGCCTCTCCCCTGGAGACATTCAAGGTGAGGCTTGATGGGGCTCTGAGAAACATGATTTTGTTGGGGATGTCTCTACTGACTGCAGAGGGCTTGGACTAGATGACCTCTCAAGGTGTCTTCCAACCCAGAGCATTCTGTGATTCTAAGGGAAAGTCAGTGCAGGCCTTGAAGTCAGGAACCAATCTGAGGCTGAATACAACCATATGGAGAGATTTGGGATGGGCTTGAATCCCCATCCCTGGAGCTGTTCTGAAGAGGCAGAGATGTGGAGCTGGGGGCCATGGTTTAGCTCCACACTTGGTAGTTGGATAATAGTTGGACTTGATAATCTTCTAAATCTCTTCCAACCGAAATGAATCTATGATTCACCAGTCTGAATTGATGCTTTAAGGAAGTTTTGAGTCCTAGATCAGTGACCTGTGTGAAAGCAGCTGTGAAACAGTGATTGTGCCTTTCTAAACCCTGGGAAATGCAGGGATTCAACACAGAACCTCCCACAAACACACCCATGCTCACCCTGCCTGTAGTTGTAGTTCACTTTGTACCAGAGAAGAATGAAATATTTAATCATTTTCCTCTTCTGGAGGTAAGATTATGCTTTCTATTCAATTATTCTTTTTTAATTAGCACTTTGGGTGCCTGAAGCAACACAGAGGGTTCAAAGGTTTAACTGCAAGGCTACACATTTGCTGTGCTGGAAGATGCCCATTGTTTGGGTAGCTTTTGGGTGGAACTGAGCAAGTTTCAACCATTGCTAATTAGCTTTTGAACAATAGTTCCTTTTTGGTTTTTTTCTTGCTGCTATACAGTAATTTCTCTTTTGTTTGCTCTGTGCTTTACCAGGTAAAGCAAACATTAAATATCAATTAAGATTCCTGTACTCATCAAGTGGAAATTTTTATAGGTTCATATAATGTTTTGGGGTTGGAAGGGACCTTGGAGATCATCTACTGCAACCTCCCTGCCATGGGCAGGTACACCTCCTGCTAGCCTAGGTTGCTCAAGGCCTCATCCAACCTGGCCTTGAACACCTCCAGGGATGAGGCATCCACAACCTCCCTGAACGGTCTGTTCCAGAGTGTCACCACCCTCATATTGAAGAACTTCTTCCTAAGCTAAATTAGCTTCCAGTCTAACCCTGCTGTCCCTCAGTTTCGACTCATTGCCCCTTGTCCTGTCTCTAGACACCCTTATGAAAAGGCCATCTCAGCCTTCCTGCAGGATCCCTTAAGGTATTGGAAGGCTGTAGCTGGAGGTGTCCCTGGTGAGTGCCAGGGAGTTGGACAAGGTGACCTTTGGGGGTCCCTTCCAACCCAATGCAGTCTGAGTCTGTGAAGCATCAGGTGATTTCTTGGTGCTTTGCTGGAAACTCACCCAAAGCAGACACAGCAGGAGCTGACTAGAAAGCAACTGTGTGGTGGGAGAGTGGCTGTGGGTGTCTCTGCCTTCCTCCGTCGGTGGTGCAAGGCCCAGTGCCACATTTCCCTGGGGAAGCCACGTGTCTCCTACCACAGTGAATCACTTGCCTTAATTAACTAGGGAGAAGCTGCTGTGCCATTTGCATTACAGCCTGGAGCCCCCAGCTCATTTGGATGCAGGCAGCCAAGCCCAGGGGGCTTCAGGGGACTGCAGTTTCCAGCATCACACGAGGCTGCACTGGGGAAATGCCTTGCCCAAAACAGCATCTCTGCATTGCATGCCAAAGCTGGAGGAGGAGCATGTGATGTGTCACAGAAAGAGTCATTAAATTCTATTGTCAAATGAAAGAGAAATAGGCAGAAAGGGACAGGCTTGTTCACATGGGTCCTTTGTATGCCTTTGCTGGAAGACCTTTAAGAAGTAAAAATTATGATGTCAGTTTGGTTGTTCAGTGAGTTTGCAGCCCAGAAGGCCAATGACAGCCTGAGCTGCATCAAAGGAAGTGTGGCCAGCAGATGGAGAAAGGGGATTCTGCCCCCCTGCTCTGGGGAGACCTCACCTGCAGTGCTGTGTCCAGCTCTGGGGCTCCTAACACAAGAGAGACATGGAGCTGATGGAGTGGGTCCAGAGGAGGTCACAAAGATGATCAGAGGGCTATGGAGACAGGCTGAGAGAATTGGGGCTGTTCAGCCTGGAGAAGGCTCCAGGGAGACCATAGAGCTATATTTCAGTACCTGAAGGGGACCTTCATGAGGGCTGGGAAGGGACTCTTTAGAAGGGCTTGTGGGGATAGAATGTGGGGCAATGGTTTGAAACTGGAGCAGGGGAGATTTAGGTTGGACAGCAGGAGGAAGTTCTGCATAATGAGAGTGGTGAAGTACTGGAACAGGTTGCCCAGGGATGTGGTTGAGGCTCCATCCTTGGAGACATGCAAGATCAGCCTTGCTGTGTCCCTTTGCAGCCTGCTCTCATTGGAGGTGTCCCTGCTGACTGCAGGGGAGGTGGTCATCTTGTCCAGAACTTTGAGGGTCCCTTCCAGGCCAGTGCAATCTGTGAATCTGTGATTTATTCATTATAAATGAAAATATATTCCTGTGTCAGAAAAGGAGTGTGATTTCTGGGCAGCTATGCTTACAAGAGCCCTGTCCTGTGAAATCTGGTCTGTGGCTGCTAAATAGTTACCCAGCTGAAAACTGTGCTGGCCTATGGTATTTTTAGGCATCCTATCAATAAATATTTTATAAAGCACTGCAGAAAGTCATGGGAGGAGATATTTTCTTGCAGAGGAACCCAGTTTCAGGTTCCCATAAAAAATGATGTGGTGTCTCAGCTCTGCTATCAGATACAAACCCAGGGATGTTGTATAAGATACATCAGATGTGGTCACTGAAGACACCCTGCTGTGCTGTGAATAATTTGTGATCCTTCAAAGGAAACTAGAAGGGCTCTAAGCAGGCCATGCAGTGATAAATACCAGGCTAGGTGTGTTCCTATGCTGATGGGGGAAAAAAAATAAGCTGTTTCTTACTTTTATTAACAACTGATTCAGATCAGTAGGAAAGGAAAGGTAGACAAAGAGTCTTTATTGATACTTGTGCTACGTGTTTAATGGAGAATCAAGTCTACAGATGCTCCTTCTAGCAGCACATGCTGTTGTGAGAAGTCTGCCACTTCCAAGGCAGGTATTTGGGGATGATAATCACCTCTTGGAGGCTTCACTCTGCCATTTGCAGAACTCCAGATCCATGGTGTTGTGCAGTGGTGGAATTTGTTACCTGTTCTGAGTACGTGAGACCCACCTAATGCTCAGTCTGTTCCTGTTCAATTGAGGTAGGAGATAACAGCCTTCAGGCATTCCAGTGTCTTAAGGGGGCCTACAAGAAGGCTGGTGAGGGACTTTTTAGGGTATCAGATAATGATAGGATGAGGGGGAATGGAACAAAACTAGAAAGGGGTAGAATCAGATTGGATGTTAGGAAGAAGTTCTTCCCCATGAGGGTGCTGAGGCACTGGAACAAGTTGCCCAGGGAGGTGGCAGAAGCCTCATCCCTGGCTGGATGTGGCTCTGAGAAGCCTGATCTAGTGTGAGGTGTCCCTGCCCATGGCAGGGGGTTGGAACTAGATGATCCTTGATGTCCCCTCCAACACTAACAATTCTATGATGTCTACAGCTGAGGTTTAGCTACCTGCATAATCTTACAATGGCAGATTGAACTTTCAGAGCAGCATCATTGGAAGCAGCCTGCCTGCTGGCACTTGCCATGCCCTATTAAGCTGAAGAAACAGTCATGGAGGACAGATCACAAATCATAGAATGTTAGGGATTAGAAGGGACCTCAAAAGATCATCCAGACCAACCCCCCTGCCAGAGCAGGATCACCCAAGGCAGATCACCCAGGAATACATCCAGGCTGGTTTTGAATGTCTCCAGAGAAAGAGACTCCACAACCTCTCTGGGCAGCCTGCTCCAGGGCTCTGGCACCCTCACAATCTCTGCACGTGGAACCAGATTATCTTTAAGATATCTTCCAACCTGAACTATTCCATGAATTACCACAGGCTTCTGCTTGGGTCTACAGCATACAGCTGCCTGAGGGGGTGGGAGGATGGGGAGGATGTTGGCTAATGAGAAAACAGGAGCTAAGGTTCAAGATTGCAGAACTCAGGGCATCCTTTTTACTACAGGGTGGGATTTAGAGATGAGTTTTCTATCCTTTCCCCCAGGACTGTGTAGATGTCCATATTTCTGTCTCCTATCAAGAGAACTGAATGTTTAAATGTCAGCCTCGTCCTCTCCTCATCTGTTTTTAACATGGAGGGTTAGTGCAGGGAAGCTGAAGAGCAGCTCTATACACAAGTGCTAGTTACAGATATCTGTCACCACTGGTTTGATTGTTTGGAGTTTGAAATAACAGAATCGAAAAGCCAAGGCTTGAGAGGGCAGGTTGTGTGGTCTGTAACAAAGTTGGTACTGAGCATTTGCACGTGTCAAGGGTGTTTGAGAAAATGGCTTTGTTCTGTTACCTGTAAAAATACCACAGGAAGTGGCTGGCCTGCTCCAGACGTTGATAGATGAGGTTAAGAAGTGTGACTTTCACATATTGAAAAGGCCCCCTGGATTGTATTTCAAGCCCAAAAAAACCCAGGAAAGATGAATGATTCCTTTGCTCAGAGAGCACTCTGATATACAGAGGGTTTGGTGGGTGTTTGGTGGTTTTTTCCCCCTTTGCCAAGGATTTTTGTCACCCCAAATCTCTGAGTGTAATTTGCATAAGCAGATGGTTTATACCTGCTGTAATTCAGACGTTGCTGCAAGGAACAAAGGAAGGAGGCTGCAACGTTTTGATTCTGCTGAAGCAAAATATTAAGACATGGTGAAGTATGCTGGCTGCAGATCCTGGGAAGGAGATGCTGGGGAGCTGCCTCACTGTGTATCTGACAGAGTTAAGCAAGAGGCTTTGTCATGTTGCCGAGCAAACGCAGAACGCGGCCGGGTCCTCCCTGGCCTCATTTTATGTAGGGCACTCTCTTTGTACCATGATGGATCTTTCATTACCAAAGGCTTCATTGTGAAATTAAGCATTGTGCACTCCTAGGACCTATCCAGTTCTGGCTGCTGAAGCAATTTTTGAAGTGTAAGATCAATTAATAAAACCAATTGGGGATTAAAGAACAGCAGGTTGAAGAAAAACGCTGCTAGCTGGCTGAGTATATGACTCGAGCACCCTGGAGGATCTGGTCTGCAGAGGTAGTTTGTGCATTGTCTGTGAGTTTTATGTCCATAGATTTTGCTTTGCTAGACTAAATTAGCTTCAAACCTAAACCCTCCCAAAATCTGGGGTGCTTTGGCTCCGAGGTCTCTGAGCTGAAAGCTGAAGCTGCCTGTTAATGGCGCAATGCACGGCTGCATTTATTTTGAATGAATGTAGCCAGGGAAATTTAGATTAGCCAAGCAGTGAAGTATTGTTAAATGGACAAAAATGCATGCAGAGGTGATTCAGATATTTCTGCTTTACCTGCAGCTTGGGCTTTTGAGGATACTTGGACATTGCTTCTTTTTTCACACCTTCCCCCTCCCCTGCCCCCCTCTCGTTTGTGCTGAATGGTTAGAAAATTGATCTCGACCAAAGTTTGCCTTCCTTTGCCTCCAAATATGAATCTGATCCTAAATCACTGCTCTTCAAAGCAGACCTCATTTGAATGGTGCATTGTGCACAGTCATTCAGAAAGTGTAATTGATTGCTCTTAGAAGATATTTATATAACTTGATTTTGTGGGAAGGAGCAGTTGAAAGATCTAACTGAATGCATAGGTCTGAAGGCTGTGGCTGGAACCTAATTAAATATGAGTAACAAAGCCTATTCTTCCACTCCTATGTATTGGGAGTACAGCACTGTATGAGTAACTTGCAAATCTTAATAGGATACAGTAAGCCTCAGACAGTTTGTGTTCTGGTTGTGAGCAGCATGCAGGAGCTGGTGTGTTGAAATGTGACCGAGGCACATCACATTCCCACAAATAATTGCTATAGCAACATTGCCTGAGACCTGCCTCCCTTGGGTTCACACCTGAAGGTGTCTTCAGAGTGCAGCAAAATGCCTTCTCAGGTTGAAAATGTTGTTGTGATGGCGAGGGTACTGCTAGCTTTTGCATTTTTAATTATTACTTCTTTTCTTTCCCCAAGTAATTAAATTTCAAATGTTGAGAAACAGAACAGAGCATTAGGGGGAATCATTTGCTGTCATAATAGCCATTTACCCCAAAATTCATCCTTGGGTGGCTCCTTCCATGCAAGTAATCTCTGCAAGCTGCTGTGATCAGGTGAAGAGATTCTCTCTGGGTAGTCTCACCTAACTTGTGGAGTTTTTCCCCTTCCCTCCATCTGAGTGCTTAGGTGTTACATTAATGTTCTGTAGGAATCAATCAAAATGAGGCTGTTATTGCTCTTAAATTGCTGCATGCTGGGATGTAGGCTGTGTCTCTGCTTGTCAGGAGCTCTTTCTCTCAAAGTACTGCAATACAGTGCATAGCAGCTTTCTTGAGGGACCCTGTGGGAAGCAGCCCTGTGCAAAAGGACTTGGAGGTGCTGATGGATGAGAAGCTGGACATGGGTAGACAGTGTGAGCTTGCAGCCCAGAAGGCCAATGGCAGCCTGGGCCGCATCAAAAGATGCGTTGGCAGCAGATCCAGAGAGGGGATTCTGCCAATTTACTCTGGTGAGACCTCACCTGGAGTACTGCGTCCAGGTCTGGAGCCCTCAATATAGGGAGGATATGGACCTGATGGAGCAGGTCCAAGGGGGGTTGGAGCACCTCTGCTACAAGGACAGGCTGAGGAAGCTGGGGTTGTTCAGCCTGGAGAAGAGAAGGCTCCAAGGAGACCTAATAGCTGCTTTCTAGTACCTGAAGGGGGGCTACAAGAAGGATGGAGAGAGACTGTTTACAAAGGCCTGCAGCGATAGGATGAGGGACAATGGCTTCAAACTAGAGAAGGGCAGATTTAGGTTGGATGGTAGGAACAAGTTCTTTACTATGAGGGTGGTGGGACACTGGAACAGGTTGCCCAGGGAGGTGGTTGGAGCCCCATCCCTGGAGATATTCAAGGTGAGGCTCACCAGGGCTCTGAGCAACTTGATCTAGTTGAGGATACCCCTGCTGCCTGCAGAGGGAGTTGGACTAGATGACCTTTGGAGGTCTCTTCCAACCCAGACCATTCTATGATGGAATTTTAAATAATTCCAGTGAAAGAGAATCCACTGTCTCACTGGGCAGCCTGGTTCACCACTCTACCACCCTCAACCAAGAAGTTCCTCCTCATGTTTAGACTGAACTTCCTCTCTGGAGATATTTAAAACCCATCTGGTTGCATTCCTATGTGACCTGCTATAGGTGATCCTGCTGCTGTGGCAGGGGCTTTGGACTGAATGGTCTTTTGAGGTCACTTCCAGCCCCTGACATTCTGTGATTCTAGTGTTCAAGTTTGTGCCCATTGCCTCTTGTGCCCTCACTGGGCACCACTGGAAAAAGCCTGGTCCCATCCTCCAGACACCCACCCTTGGAGTATTGACAAGCATTGATCAGATTCCCCCCTCAGCCTTCTCCCATCCCAATTCCTTCTTTCCTTTTGCTGTTGGATAAAAGTAGGAAGGGATGCCCCCAAATGGCAGATGTTGCATCACAGAGCAGCCAAGGGGTGTTTGCCTGTTAGGTGTTGCAGTGTAAAATGTTCCTCTGCATCTGAAGACTGTTACCTGATCCAGGAGGAGAGAGGTGGAACAGTGCTTTGCAGGAAGCTCCTGCGCTCCTGTCAGCTCAAAATCTTGCTCCTCTCTGTTGAAGTTTGTTACAGACATTAAAATTCATTGATAACTTGAAGTGACATTAAGTTAACTTGAAGGTAAAGTTAACATTTAAGTTCCTGGTGATGTTAAGTGAAGAATATTGCTTCATTTTCATGATGAACAGGCAGCAACAGAGGAAACCATTTATTTTTTTTCTCTGGGTCTTAGAGAGATGCAGTGGAGTCTGAACAATGACTGCAGAAGGTAGAGCACTGAGGGCAACAGAGGGCTTCAATCATCTGGCAGGCTAATTAGAAGTCTTGCAGCAGGGAGACAAAGAGGAGCAGAGGTTAGAAAAAAATGGATCTTGCAGTGATATTAGGGAGAAGGGAGAGGTCCCACGCTTCAAAGGACAGACCTCCAGAGAACTGCCGTGGAGGAGGAGGAGGTTGGGACCTTTGTGTAAGATAAGAGAATACTAAAGATGTGAGAAATCAGTGGTGGGCAGTATGTGAAGGTAGTTGTGTAGCTTTGCTGAGATCTGGGAAGTCTGGGGAGTCTTAGGAAGTCTGGGGAGTCATAGGAAGTCTGGAGAATCTTAGGAATTCTGGAGAATCCAGCCATTACATGTTTTTGTATAGAGGCTTAAAGAAAACAAAAAGAAGGGGAGGAACACCCTCCCCCCCACCACCTCCCTGTACAAAGGTGCTGTGCTCCACTGCTGAAGAGAAAGAAACCCTACTGCAGCTCCCTCAGCCTCATAAAAATGTAGAGACTTGCACATGACCCTTTGATGGCTGTCCAACATGGGGCACTTGGGGCTTGCTGACAGTGACAAACTGCCTGCATGCCTGATGTGGAACTGGTGGGAGAAGCACTGACATGTTTGTGTTTAATGCAGGCTTTCTCATAGATTCACAGATTGCATTGGGTTGGAAGGGACCCTCAAAGCTCATCTTGTCCAACCCCCCTGCACTCAGCAGGGTCACCTCTAGCTACATCAAAGTGCTCAGGCACACATCAAGGCTAATTCTGAATGTCTCCAGAGACAGGACCTCAACCACGTCCCTGGGCAACCTATTCCAGTATTTCACCACTGTCATTGTGCAGAACTTCCCCCTGATGTCCAACCTAAATCCGCCCTACTCCAGTTTCAAACCACTGCCCCTTGTCCTTTCACCACAGACCCTTCTCAACAGTCCTTCCCCAGCCTTTCTGTAAGTCCCCTTCAGATATTGAAATGCAGTTCTGAGGGCTCCCCAGAGCCTTTCCTTCTCCAAGCTGAACAGCCCCAATTTTTCAGCCTGTCTTCACAGGAGATGTGCTTCAGCTCTTTGATCATCTTTGTGGCCCTTCTCTAGCCTGCTCCAGCAGGTTTATGTCTGGTTGGTCTGTATGGTTGTGGCTGTGCAGTTTGCTCTCCTGACAGCAGAATGTAGCCCTTCCAGGGAAGAGAGCTGAACCTGAGGAGTTGAGGTGTAGTGGAGATTGTTATGCAGTCAGACAGAAAGAGCATGTCAGCATGAGGGTCTGACACATCCTGTGGCTGCCATCATGCCAGTAGCAATGAACCACTGCAGTGTGCCTGCTTCAATTCCTATTGACACAGAGAGTTAGAACCCTGAGCAGGCTGGAGGTAGCTTGCACTGCCCTCCAAAGCTGCACAGGAAATCTCTGCTCTTTTTCCCCAGCATAAATTTATCCACCTGGGACTTAGCCCAGTTTTAATGAACTTCATTTATATCACTCTGACATTGCTAAACAGACAAGCCTGACAGGCTCAGGGAGTTTAATTACAGCCTTTCCCAACACAGCAAGCCTACTTAGGGAGCCAAATGAACATCTTGGTTGCACCAAGAACTTCTTGTAGACTCCCATGTGAGTTTGAGCCTTGATTCTGCTCTGCTGAGACCCCACCTCCAATACCGCATCCAGTTCTGCTGTCCCCGGTGTAAGAATGATGCAGAGCTGATGGACAGAGTCCAGAGGAGGCCACAAAGATGATGCAAGGACTGGAGCACCTCTGCTATAGGACAGGCTGAGGGAGCTGGGGTTATAAAGCCTGACAAGGGAAGAATGTGAGGGGACCTTAGAGCTGCCTTCCGATACCTGAAGGGATCCTACAGGAAGGCCGCAGAGGGACTTCCTGAGGGTGTCTAGAGACAGGACAAGGGAGCCTGAGGGGTGACCTCGTGCATGTTGATAAAGATGTGCAGGGTAGTGTCAGGAGGACAGAACCAGGCTCTGCTCAGTGGTGTCCAGTGACAGGCCAAGGGGCAATGGATGCAAGGTGGAGCAGAGGAGGTTCCATAGGAACAGAAGGAGAAACTTGAGGGTGTCAGAGCCCTGGAGCAGGCTGCCCAGAGAGGTTGTGGAGTCTCCTCCTCTGGAGAGTTTCAAAACCCAGCTGTGTGTTCCTGTGTGACCTGCCCTAGGTGATCCTTCTCTGGCAGTGGGGGGTTTGACTGGATGATCCTTTGAGGTCACTTCCAATCCCTAACATTCTGTGATTGTGTGAAGTGTGCCCCATTGTAGTCAGAACAGCCTTTAGTCCATGGCCTTAGGCATGTTGAAGTTTAAGATCATTCCCTATGGGTTTGGGCTTTAAGTGACATGACAAGAAGAGATGGGCCAGATCCACAACTCGAGTGTGAACATTTTGTTTCTCTAGCACTGCGGAGCTCTCTGCCAGCTGACATCCAAATATGTTGTTGTGAATCTCTAGCAGCCTGTTATTAAAGATGGCATCAGCTTGTGCCGGCACAAGGCGTGTGAATTATGGCTTCACATCAGACTTGAGTTCTCACATCCCCTAATTGTTGGGTGTTTGTTCCCTTTCACACTTCAGATTTCCCAGATCAAATGTCTTTGTCTGTGCTTTTGCCAGTTGCTTAAAAAAAACCCCAACAAACAGCAGAGACACATTCCACTCTGTGCTCTCAATCTGACACCCCAGACCTGTGGATCCACCTTACAGATCTCTGAGGCTGAGATTACACTTAGTGGGAGTCTTACACTTACTTCTTTTCAGATGATCATAGAATTGTTAGGGTTGGAAGGGACTCCAAGGATCATCCAGTTTCAGCCCCCCTGCCATGGGTAGGAACATCTCACACTACAGCAGGTTGCTCACAGCCCCATCCAGCCTGGCCTTCAAAACCTCCAGGGAGGAGGCTTCCACCACCTTCCTGGGCATCCTGTTCCAGTGTCTCACCATCCTCATGGGGAAGAACTTCTTCCTAACATCCAATCTGAATCTACCCATTTCTAGTTTTGTTGCATTCCCCCCAGTCCTATCACTCTCTGACACCCTCAAAAGTCCCTCCCCAGCTTTCTTGTAGCCCCCTTCAGATACTGGAAGGCCACAATTAGGTCACCTTGGAGCCTTCTCTTCTCCAGCATGAACAACCCCAACTCTCTCAGTCTGCCTCCATAGCAGAGGAGCTCCAGCCCTCTGCTCATACTTGTGGCCCTTTTCTGGACACATTCCATTATGTCCAGATCCTTCTTGTAAAAGGGCCTCCAAAACTGGATGATGGATCCTCATGGGCCAGACATCTGCAGACAAGTGGAGTTTTTGTTAGAGTGATTAGCAGATAACTGCTGACAGTGGATGAAAAGCCTAAGACTTCCCAAATCCTCAAGTTGTGCCAGGGTAGATTTAGGTTGAATATTTGGAACAATTTCTTTGCTGCAAGAGTGGTCAGGCACTGGAACAGGCTGCCCAGGCAGGTAGTGGAGTCACCATCCCTGGAGATGAAATCTGTGGACATGGCATTTTGGGTCATGGTTCAGTGGCTGTGGTGGTATTGGGTTGATGTTTGGACTTGATCTTAGAAGTCTTTTCTGGTCCTTTGTCTCAGTATCCCATCTTGATGTCATTCCAAGCTTAATTTCTCTCTCCATCTTACTCAAGTCTGGCCAACTTCTCCTCACTGTCCAAACGTTATCTACAGCAGTATGGACAGAAAAACTGTCTCCCATGTGATCAGAAGGCTGGAGCATCTCTCTTACAAAGACATACTGAAAGAACTGGTACTGCTGAGCCTGAAGAAGAGAAGGCTCCAGAGAAACCTTAGAGTTCCATTTTCATATCTGAAGGGGACCTACAGGAAGGCTGGGGAGGGACTGTTCAGAAGGGCCTGTGGGGATAGGCTGAGGGGCAGTGGTTTGTAAGTGGAGCAGGACAGATTTAGGTTGGACATCAGGAGGAAGTTCTGCACAGTGAGAGTGGTGAAATGCTGGAACAGGCTGCCCAGGGATGTGGTTGAAGCCCTGTTCCAGCAGACATTCAGGATCAGCCTTGCCGTGCCCCTGGGCAGCCTGATCTCGTTGGAGGTGTCCCTGCTAGTGCAGAGGGATTGGACAAGATGACCTCTGAGCATCCCTTCCAACACGGTGATCTGTGTATTGAATTCTCAGCACTAAAGCAGTGACAGATAAAACTTTTCTTATGCAAATAACAGAGTTTTAAACTGTCTTCACCTTTGCTGAAAGTGATTACTTAAGAAAATTCAGGCCTTGAAACAATGGTACACAGATTTCTGAAGGCTAAATGATGCCATCTGAAGTTCATGCCACTCCCCCAGCAGTCACCTGGAGCATCTCCCAAGCATGCAAAGGTTTCCTGTAGCCTGTTTCTCACCTTAATTTTCTGTGCCCTTTGTTAGACTGTTAAGAAACAAAAGCATCATTAACAAAGCCCAGATACCTCTGTGACAAATGTACACTTTCAGAAACTATCTAATTAACTGTAGCTCCAAAACAGAGCTTAATGAAACTCTTATTTTAATTGAAAGGCAATTAGGCTTTGTTTCCTTCCAGTGCATATATAGCTAACTCTTGTTGGTCTTAACCAGTTGCAGACCCAAGCTTCATAGGACATTACTCTGCCCTCCAAAAGTGATGTTCACCCTTAAACCATATCCCCAAGCACCACATCCAAACCACCTTTAAACACATTCAGGCTTGGTGACTCCACCACCTCCCTGGGCAGCACATTCCAATCCCTGACCACTCTTCCTGGGAAAAAATGTTTCCTACTGTCCAGTCTAAACCTACCCAGTTGCAGCTTGAGGCCAATCCCTCTTGTTCTATCACTAACTACCTGTGAGAAGAGACCAGCACCAGCCTCTGCACAAGGTCCTTTCAGGTAGCTGTAGACAGTAATGAGGTCTCCCCTCAGCCTCCTCTGTTTCACACTAACCATCCCCAGTTCCTTCAGTTGCTCTTCATCAGATTTATTCTCCAGGCCATTCCCCACCTTTGCTGACCTTCTCTGCCCTGGCTTCAGCACCTCCACATTTATCTTGTGTTGAGGCGCCCAAGGCTGGATGTTAGGAAGAAGTTCTATACGGAGAGAGTGATTGCCCATTGAAATGGGCTGCCTGGGGAGGTGGTGGAGTCACCATCACTGGAGGTGTTCAGGAGGAGACTTGATGGGGTGCTTGGTGCCATGGGTTAGTTGTTTAGGTGGGTTGGATCGGTTGATGGGTTGGACGCAATGATCTTGAAGGTCTCTTCCAACCTGGTCTGGTCTGGTCTGGTCTATTCTATTCTATTCTAAAACTGGACACAATCCTCAAGGTGTGGCCTCATCAGAGCTGAGCACAAGGGGACAGTCACCTGATGGTATTAATTAGATGAGAGCCAGGACTGAGAAAGTGTTTTGATTCTCCCTCGCTGTATTTTCACATTCCTGGCTAATAATATGTCAGCAGTTAATTAGCTGTATAATAAATACTCTGCACGTACTTGAAATATTAGCATTTTAATATCCATGTCCAGAACTAACTTTTTTTTTTTCAGGAGAAAACACTGTTTAGATGTGGGTGGATGAGGAGTAATTGATGCCCATGTGCTTGATTGACCTAGAGCAGGTTAAATACAACTTTGGAGGCAGTGGTCCAAACAGCTTCTCATCTAGAGCTGATAATATTGCTAGGGAGCACCTTCCTCAGCAAACTGCCTCCTGCAAGGGGAGCTTGTTTTCACCAGGGAGAAGAGGACAACTGATTAATTTGACACATTAAAGCTTCTCCCTACGACTGGCTCAACAACCAGGCAGAGAGATATGCTTCATACACAGAAAATTAAATTTAAATTACATAGTCCTGGCTTAGAAAATTGTGCAGTTCATCCTTCTGCCAAAACCCCCCAAAAAAAGGGACCTCAAGGATCATTTAGTTCCAACCCCCCTGCCATGGGCAGGAACACCTCACACTAGAGCAGGTTGCTCACAGCCACATCCAGCCTGGCCTTCAAAACCTCCAGGGATGAGGCTTCCACCACCTCCCTGGGCAACCTGTGCCAGTGTCTCACCACCCTCATGGGGAAGAACTTCTTCCTAACTTCCTATCTGAATCTACTCACTTCTGGTTTTGCTCCATTCCCCCCAGTCCTGTCACCCTCTGACACCCTAAAAAGTCCCTCTCCAGCTTTCTTGTAGCCCACTTCAGATCCTGGAAGGACATAATTAGGTCTCCCCAGAGCCTTCTTTTCTCCAGGCTGAAGCAGACCCAACTCTCCAGCCCTCTGATTATCTTCATGGCCCTTCTCTGGACCCACTCTAGTAGCTCCATGTCCCTCTTCTTCTGGGGGCACCAGAACTGGAGGCAGTACTGCAGTTGAGGTCTCAGCAGAGCAGAAGGGCAAAATCCCCTCCCTGTGCTTCTGCTCTCCCTGCTTTGGATGCAACTCAGCACACAGCTGCCTCCAGTGACCGTTGCTGGCTTGTGGGGAGTTTGTCATCAGCTGACACCTCTAAGTCCTTCTTCTCCAGGCAGTTCTGGAGCCACTCCTCAACCACTCTCACTTCACTCTCACTATCTGTGCTTGGGATTGCCTTGACCCAGATGCAGGACCTTGCCCTTGTCCTTGTGGAACTTACTGAATCTGGCTTGGGCACACCTCTCCAGCCTGTCCAAGTCTCTCTGGATGCCATCTCTTCTCTCCAGTGCTTCAGCACAGCACAGGTCATCCACAAACTTTCTGTGAGTGCCTCAGTCCCACTGTCCATGTTACTGACAAAGATGTTAAACAGCATATTTTGAAAGGAAAGTTTGCCAGAGCTGAAGAAAAAGGTAGCAATGCGTGTCTGCTGGGTTTCCAAACCCTTCCTCTGTTGGGTTTCCATACACTTCATCCATACCACAGCTCTAGCTCTGTGTTTAATTCTCACTTGTAGCTGATTCTCTCTGGACTGCATGGCAAGTCTTTAAAGAAGCTTTTTACTATATTTTTTTTCCTTCAGGAGGAGGAATGAGGTAAGCAGGGATGGTAACCAAGCATTAGAGAAAAGGGGGAAAGGAGAATTACAGATTTAGTGTCCTTCTCCTACATCTGAAAGTCTGTTTTCAGACAGCCATTTGGTAACAGTCATTAAATTCTAGCTCATTAATCTTCCCATAAGCAGAGCTGTTGTTATCAAGTCCCTTGTACCTTGGCCATCCCCTTTTACTGCTTTGTCCCCTTTGCTCCTCTGACTGTACCACTCATTTCTCACCTTCTTTGTTACTTCCCCTCTCCACACAAGTGTGCTCTATCCTCCAGTGTCTTAATCCTTGTGCTGTTGGTGCTTCCTGCACCACCCTGCCTGCCCTCACTCCTTTACTCTCTGGGCAGGATTTGAAATAATAGGAATTTTCTCAGTGAGGCTTCTAGCCTCAGCAGTGCTCTCCAGGCACCATCTGTTCCCAGTATCCTCTTGGCCAGTCACAGGCCCCTGCATGGCATTTCACTGCCTCCTTTCTTCCTGACCTTCCTTCCTGCTATTTTGAGCCATCATTTTGGAAGATTTGCTAGACCAGAGCCTGCATAACTGTTAGTGCTTGTCAGTGCTGCCCCTTCTCACCCTCTGCTCCCCTCTCTCAGGCTCATTTCTTGCATCTTGTCCAGAATCATAGAATCATAGAATCATTGTGGTTGGAAAAGACCTATAAAGATCATCAAGGCCAGCCATTATCCAATTCTGCCAAGTCTTGGCCCTCAGCAACACGTCTGAAGGCAGAAGAAGAGATGCTGGCTATGAAAGACAGGGCCAATTTGGAACTGAAATTGGGTGACCTGAACTCCTACCCTTGAAAATGAGCATATCAGGGGGGAAAAAAAAATCAAAGGGTAAGCTTCTCAGAGCAGAGCCTCTTCCCTCCAGCTGCCTTTACCAACCAGGCACAGTGGTGCCTGGCTGCTGTTAGGCACCATAGCTGTACAAATAAATAAGAACAGTTTTGATTACACCATCGACGTTCTCATCTAAGATAATCTCAGCATTAGTCAGAAGCAGTTGAGCTGTTTATAATTCATACAATAATTTAGGGCTGCTGCTTCTAAACTGTTGTTTCATTTGGATTTACTTGCAGTTCTCATGGGGTAAAGTATATTACTGAAGAAGAAAGGAATGAACTACACTCAGGGTAGCTGTAGGGTGCTGTGATTTAAAGGAGGAGCTGGTGGAATACTACAGGAGGGGAAAAATACAGGATCCATTATGCTGTTAATGAATGCACAATTCAGATTTGCTGATTTAATTTCTAAATCATATTTCTCTGGTCCCCTCAGGTGTAACAGGCTTCATGCATAATAACTGAAGGAGATGGGATATATTTATGCCCAGTCATGCAAAAAAACCACACGAATAAGAAACCCAAAATGACTTTTCCCTATTGTTTATTCATTTGCAGTTAAGTCTTCCCAGTGACATAGCATTGAAGGAGCACTGTTAGGAGGGCACAGCCACAACTGCTGGTACCAGTTTTGAGCCTGTGGTAGTAACCTTGGAGGCAGTTTGATATTTATCCAGAGCTACAGACTGTCACACTATTTAAGCCGCGACTAGAGCATCATTCTCTGCTCTGGCCAGGAGCTTTCTTGAAATAGTCACCATTTCCTTCCTCAGGCAAGATGGCAGATTGGTGATACTTTAAACTTTGTCTTGGCTAAGAGACAAATCCCAAAGTCCTTATTTTATTTTATTTATTTAATTTGTTTCTCCCCAAGCAGATCTGATTGATGTAAGCAAGACCTCTTCCTGCAGGGACCACACCCCTGACTCAGTGTCAGAGATGACATTAGGCAGGGACTTCTACCTTCACAAAATGGGAGTATTTCTTTGGTCCATTTTTCATATTGACATGTTAATTGTAAACTTTTACTGCCATCCTTTTCCTGAGCTGTGAACAGACATCCCAACTTTTCAAGGAGCTACAAGGTGTGAACAGACATCCCAACTTTTTAAGGAGCTACCTATTACAATGAACTGCACTGGAAATTCTACAACCACATAGAACCATAGAATGGTTTGGGTTGGAAGGGGACCGTAAAGATCATCCAATTCCAACCCTTCTGCCATGGACAGGACACCTTCCACTAGATCAGGTCACTCGAGGCCTCATCCAACCTGGCCCTGAACACCTCCAGGGAGAGGACATCCACAACCTCTCTGGGCAACCTGTTCCAGTGTCTCACCACTGTCACTGGAAAGAATTTCTTCTTAATCTCCAGTCTAAATCTGCCCTCTTCCAGCTTCAATCCATTCCCCCTCATCCTGTCACTACAAGCCCTGGTGAAAAGTCCTTCCCCAGCCTTCTTGTAGGCCCCCTTCAGGTACCGGAAGGCAGCATCAATCTGAA
The DNA here is from genome assembly GCF_026170545.1 of Melanerpes formicivorus. Classification (NCBI taxonomy): domain Eukaryota; kingdom Metazoa; phylum Chordata; class Aves; order Piciformes; family Picidae; genus Melanerpes; species Melanerpes formicivorus. The sequence continues at coordinate 4,360,812 of NW_027142378.1, forward strand.
AAGCTCTGAATGTACACCAAGAGAAGAAGATGCAAGCAAAAGAAACTCTGCCAGGCCTTGCAGGTTGTTCACCTGTTAATTTTTGATTATTGTTATTTTTGGTAATCTCCTTCAGCCAGAGTATCACTTCTTAAATGAATTTCAACCAGTTGCCCAAGAGACATCCTAATCCGATCGTGTATTATGATGATACCAGTTGGATGTTATCCTATTAGGCACTCAGGGTAAATAAGGGATTTTCCACTGACTTTTAAATCCTTGATTAATGAGAATGCTCGAAGCAGTGTCCTGTAAATTAGCCATAGTGCTAGCAACAATTGCAATTCACTTAGGAAAACTGATTTGGTTTAAATCTTCCCCTCCAAATTAAAAAGCATGAGGCAAAGATAATGTGCAGTAAGTAAAACATCCTACTCTATCTCACATTATTTATCTCTACCCCCTGGCCATCTGAGACCTTTAGGTCTAAATCCTGCTCTCTCTCCAGGTAAATTCTAGAGAAAGAACTCTAGAGAAAGAACTCTAGAGGAAGAACTCTGGTAGCTGACCCATAGTATTTAGTTTATGCATTCTTTACATTCCCTAGTGTTTTAGCTAATTCTTAATCCCAGTTTAAACTGTGTTATGCAAGCCAATGGATTTCATTTGGAGTTTGGCCACTGTTATCTCACTTCACTTTCACAGATCCTTCACCATTATTTTTTTTGCCTGATAAAAATATGTATAAGTATCAGGAAAGGGTTTTTTAGGTTTGGGGAGAGGTAGGGAAAGGAAGAAGTTGTGGCATGATACTTAAGATGGAATTCTTCCTGACATATTTTTTTGAGGGAAACATTTTTTCCCATCATCTTTGCCACTTCCCTTCTTCAAATACTGATAAGGGATTTATTGCTTGCAGTAAAATTAGGTTTATATCTGGTATTGACTTTGAAACCTTGTATCTGGTATTGACTTTGAAACCTACATCTCCTTTAATATTCTGAGACATTAATGAGCTCTTCCTTGACATGCTTGATTCACATTTATTTAAGGTACTATTCATCATGGTACCCACAGTACACATTAACTTTTATCAGTCAAGAACATCCCTTTATTCTTGTGGAAGTGTGAATACTCTTTCCATAGATTGAAATTAGTGTCACTTCACAAAGAGAGCTTCCACACTTCCTCTTGTAACTGAGCAAAGTCTCTCTCATTGTAAGTGTTAAGATTTCTGTATAGTTATTTTCTGGTAGATTTGGCTGCACTGCAAACTGTACAAAAAGCAGAGTTAGTTCAGGTGTCAAGGATAGTCAGAGACACTGCAATAATTCTGTACATCTGATTGTTTCACCTCAGTTCAGTCAAGTTACAAGGGTTACTTGTCCATGCATGTACCAAAGTACCCTTAAAAAATGGGACTGAGACACCTTCAGCAAGTTGGCACATGACACCAAGCTCTGTGTCCTGGTTGACATGCTGGAGGGAAGGGAATCCATCCAGGGTGGAGACCTGGACCCAAGCCAGCCACATGAAGTTCAACAAAGCCAAGTGCAAGGTCCTGAATCTGGGTCAGGGCAATCGCAAGCACAGATCCAGGCTGGGTGAGGAGCAGCTCAAGAGCAGTCTGGAGGAGAAGGACTTGGGGGTGTTAGCTGGTGACAAACTCCCAATGAGCCAGCAATGGTCTCTGGCAGCCCAGAAGGCAGCTGTGTGCTGGGCTCCATCCAAAGCAGAGAGAGCAGCAGGACAGGGAGGGGATTCTGCCCCTCTGCTCAGCTCAGACACCATCTGCAGCACCGTGTCCACTTCTGGTGCCCCAAGCATAAGAGGGACATGTTACTGCTGGAGTGGGACAGGCTGCAAGAGTAGTTTTAGCCAGGAGAAAAGAAGGGAGACCTTAGAGCAGCCTTCCAGTACCTGAAGGGGGCTACAAGAAAGCTGGGAAGGGACTTATAACAAGGGCTTGAACAACAGGGAATGACTTGAAGCTTGAGGAGAGGAGATACAGACTGGAGATGAGGACGAAATTCTTTCCAGTGACAGTGGTGAGACACTGGAACAGGTTGCCCAAAGAGACTGTGGATGCCTCCTCCCTGGAGGTTTTTAAGGCCAGGTTGAATGAGGCCTTGAGCAACGTGGGCTAGTGGGAGGTGTCCCTGCCCATGGCAGGGGGTTGGAACTAGATGATTTTTAATATCCTGCCCAACCTATGAATGCAGGATACATTTATTTAATACTTGCTGGTACCTTTCTTTCCATTTTACAGTTGTGTTTTTCACAGTACTGAGTTAACCTTTCATGTGCAGACTTTATTGGTTACTTAGTTGGGGTTGTTTTGGTTTCTTGGGCTTTTATTGTGTGGTCGGTTGTTTTGTTGGGGTTTTTTGTTTGGTTGGGGTTGGTTTGTTTGTTTTTCCCTTTACACTTCAAGAAAAACATTGTGGCTTTTCCCACCAAGAGTCTGAGATGTTGCCTTTCAAGCTTAAGTGGTTGTATTCTGAGAAAAAAAGAAGTGGAGGTCTGAAATTCAAGCAGCTGTTTGCAGCTGGCTCTTGTCAGACAAAATGGATATCTCGAATGCTTTTTACGTTATTTTATGGGCTTTTCTGTGAGTCTGCCAGCTAATTTTCCCAGCATTACACATTCCTAGACTGGTTTCCTCCAGCTACAAATTTTCTCAGCTACAAGGGAAGATAATATTTTGTGAGGGTGGCATCGAGCTGGGCCATAACATAGCTGCTGTCCGTGGCCTGTTTTGGTTACCTTCAGCAAGTCGCTTCATTTTTTTTTATGCCTCAGCCTTCTACCTGTAGAATATAGCATTTTTATAATAGGCTTTTCTTTGTTGTGCCTCCCATGTTAATGAAGGCATTTGTGTAGCACTTTCCTGCTTCAGGGAAGCACTGGGAGGGTTTGTTCATTAATATTCCTGAAGCGTGACATAGAAAAGCCTATTACTGTAATATGCTCTGCTTTAAAACTTCACTTAGAGTAATAATGATAAACAACAGCGGTCTGGCTTTAGCTGTGCTCTGCAGAAATGAGACTTTCATGTCTTCAGACTTAAATTGATGGAGGAAAATGTTGGTGTATTTTATGTCCCTCCTCTATGCTCATAGGAAAAAAAATATCACCTGCAGTTCTGGGTTCCACAGCTCCAGAAGGACAAGGAACTGCTTGAGAGGGTATAGCAAGGGGCTGTGAAAATGCTGAGGGGACTGAAATATCTCTAGTGTGATGAAAGGCTGAGGAACTCGGGGCTTTTGAGCCTGGAAAGGAGAGGACTGAGGGGGGGATCTTATCAGTGCTTGGAAATATTTCAAGGGTGGGTGTCATGAGGATGGAACCTGGTTGGGTTTTTTTTCAGTGGTGCCCAGTGACAGAGGTAAAGGGCACAACCTTGAGCATAGGAAGTTCCATCTAAACATGAGGAGGAACTTCTTTACATTAAGGGTGGTGGAGCAGTGGAACAGGCTGCCCAGAGAGGTGGTGGACTCTCCATCTCTGGAGTCATTCAAAGACCACCTGGACACCATCCTGTACAATGTGTTCTAGATCAACCTTCTCTATCAGGGGAATTGGACTTCATCATCTCCAGAAGTTCCTTCCAACCTCTACCACTCTGTGACTGATTCACTGCAGTGGGTTCTGTCTCTTTTGTTGGCATGTCTGTCATACAGGCATCCAGGAATGGTTTCTTGCCTGCTCTATCCTTAGCCTCCTGTTTCAATAGGATGCCATCTTTTTATTCTCCCTATGTATTTCCTTCAGTGGGGTGAAGAGAAGCTTGAAATAGCCAATTCTGAAATGGACAGTTCTGAAACTTCTTGCACATAGGATAAGCTGCTTCTTAACCTCATTAGTAATTGCCTGAGGGATCATAGAATCAATAAGTTGGAAAATACCTCAGAGATGACCAGCAGCAGGACAGTTTATATTTCCCTGCTATTATTTCCCCTCATAACCATGGGTGTTCTGATTACATTTCTAAATGACTGTTCTCAGAGGTGGCTTCAACAGAAGGTATTGCATTTTGTCAGCTTCAGATGGATTGCCTCAGTGTTTCATGGAGCATCTCCTTGTTCTTGCACTGTAAGAAGTGGCAGATAGGAAGAGACAGTTTCTTTTCTGTCCTTTTTAGCACGTTGTATCCTGCATTCCCCGGTTTGTCTCCATTGTCATAATTTATTTGATTCCTTTCTTTCAAAGAACTGTGCAAGCTCATTTTGGACAGATGTATCTGCTGTGGGGATAGGCTGAGGGAGCTGGTCTGTTCAGCCTGGAGATGAGAGGACTCTGGAGGGACCTTAGAGCTGCCTTCCAGTACCTGAACAGATCCTACAGGAAGGCTGCAGAGGGACTTTTCCTGATGGTGTCTAGAGACAGGACAAAGGGGGAATGGTTTGAAGTTGAGCGAGAGCAGGGTTAGACTGGAGCTTAGGAAGTTTTTCAGTACAAGGATGGTGAAACTCTGGAATAGGCTGCCCAGGGAGGCTGTGGGTGTCTCCTGCCTGGGGGTGTTCAAGGCCAGATTGCATGGAGCTTTGAGCAGCTGAGTCTCATTGAGAGGTCTCTCTGCCCATGGCAGGGTGGTTGAAGTAGATGATCTCTGAGATCCCTTCCAATCTAAGCCATTCCATGATTCCTTGAACCCCTTAGACCTGGGACACAGCATTTAAGCAACACCTCCTTAACTTAAGCAAATAGGATGTTTTACCTTAGTTAAGAAAATAGGGAGATAGTTTCTAACAGTGCATATATTTCAGATGTTTGTTTTCTTTTCTTGGCTTTGTTTTCATTAAGATGCATTCAACTCAATGAGAATTCTCTTTGCTGCTTTCCCTTTCATTCTTATGTTTTTTTGGGCTGTGCATCTGAGGAAGCAAGTGCAATAAGTGGAGGGAGCATCACTACCTTTCTGATAGTTTTAACAGCTGCAGGCAGTTCAATATTTTGACTTGTTTTGATGGATTTGGGGTTTTTTTAATGCTCCCAGCATTTTCAGCAGGATCACTGTAGAGAGATTGGAGAGCAAAAGGGAATAGCAACAGCCCCATATATACTTGTATTTTATGCTTCTGCTTTCTGTTCTTACTACTAAAATGGAAAAAAATACTGAAATGTTGAAGAGACTACCCAAAAAAAAAAAAAAGTACTAAAGTATACTGGATATATTCACATGGTTCTCCTACAAACTGACAAGTGTGAATTGGAAAGCAAAGTTCTATTAATACAGAGTGGGAGAGTGTCACTGTGCCATGACATATTAAAGCTGGAATGCTCTGGGCCTTCCAGAAATCCAAGCAATAAAATAAATGCCAGTGAGAATCTTGCAATATGTTCAGTCAATTAAAATCCAGCTTACCTGATTTCTTTTGTTTTCTTTTGTTTTCACTGCAGACCACGGATGACATCCTGGTGGCCTCGGCTGAATGTCCTAGCGATGATGAGGACATCGATCCCTGTGAGCCGAGCTCAGGTGGGTTAGGTTAGTCAACTTTTTTATTACTTTCTTTTATTTCATCTTTGCATGCTCTAGCTCCCCCAGAGTCCCATCTGGCAGAGCAGGGAGAGGTTGAATTGGGGCCTTGCTAAATGGCAGTGTCAGCAGAGAAGCAGAGTTTGCTCCACGTTCAGTAGATGGGAGCAGACTGATAGCTGTGATCTGAGCAAGGTCATAGCTTGACCAAGGACTTGAAGCTGGAGCCCTGCAGCATCACAGAATGGTCTGGGTTGGAAGGGACCTCCAAAGGTCATCCAGCCCAACCCCCTCTGCAGTCAGCAGGGGCATCCTCAACTAGATCAGGCTGCCCAGAGCCCTGTCGAGCCTCACCTTGAATACTGCCAGGGATGGAGCCCCAACTACCTCCCTGGGAAACCTGTTCCAGTCTTCCTCTACCATCTTGGTGCAGAACTTGTTCCTAACATCCGATCTAAATCTGCTCTTCTCTACCTTGAAGCCATTGCCCCTCATCCTGTCATTGCAGGCCTTTGTAAACAGTTTCTCTCCATCCTTCCTGTAGCCCCCTTCAGGTACTGGAAGGTCACTATTACGTCTCCTTGGAGCCTTCTCTTCTCCAGGCAGTACATTGCCAGCAAGAAGTTGCAATTCCTTGTGCCTTAAGCATTTCCCCCAAATGAGATAAATAAATCCATATTTCAAATAGCCTGTTCTGTCAGTAGAGCTCAGTTTGAATTACTGTGCAGGGCACAGAATGCTGTGTGGATAGTTAAAAACCAGGGGACACAGAATGCAAGCTCAAATTGCCAATCGTTCTATGGCTGTTTTTTCTAAGCCCAGGCTATTCAGAGTGATTGCTTCAGTTCTCACCAGAAATGAAAACTTTCTACATTCTACTGTTTTTCTGTGGAACAAAAACTTTGTATTGCTTTGCTCACATCACAGATTCACATCCTGTTAGAAAGGGCCCTCAAAGGTCACCTTGTCCAACCTACCTGCAGTCAGCAGGGACACCTCCCACTAGATCAGGGTGCCCAAAACTTCCTCCTGATGTCTGACCTAAATCTCCCCTGCTCCAGTTTCAGACTGTTGCCCCTCGTCTTATCCCCACAAGCCCTTCTAATCTGTCCCTCCCCAGCCTTCCTGTAGGTCCCCTTTAGATACTGAAATGCAGGTCTGAGGTCTCCCCAGAGCCTCCTCCTCTCCAGACCCTAATTCTTTCAGTCTGTCTTCACAGGAGAGGTGCTCCAGCCCTCTGATCATATTGGTTGGCCCACCTCTGGACCCACTCCAGCAGCTCCATGTCCTTGTTGTGCTGGATATGGAGGATTGTTCCAATCTAGGTGCAGGACCTTGCACTTTGCCTTATTGAACCTCATGAGCTTCTCCTCAGCCCACCTCTGCAGCCTCTCCAGGTCCCTCTGGGTGGCACTCATCCAATCCTTCAGTCTTAACCTCACCACTGAGCTTGGTATCATCTGCAAACTTGCTGAGGGTGCCCTCAGTTTTGCTGCCCAGAGCAATGATTAAGGTATCTCTTTCCTACACCTAGTGAATAGTGGAGATTTGGTACTAAACTTTCTCTGTGATGCAGTTTCCCCCACACCTTTATTCTTCAATTAAGCACTGCATTGCTGCTCTGGAAATCCAGATGTTTCTTACAGATGAACTTCAAAGAATTAAGCTCAATTTGTTGTGCAGTGGCATATTTAGTTCAAGTAGAAATCAATTACATTTGAGAGCAATATATTACTGCAAATCACAACTAAGAGCCATCTCTGTACAAGAAATCCCGGGCAGGAGATGTGTTTAGACAGCCTTAAGACAAATGAGGTTTTGCTTCAAATGCAGGTGTGTGGTTCCTCCTTCAACTCACATGCAAAACATATTTAGGTAAAGGCAGAGACATTTATTTGTAGATTGATGGAATGGTTTTGTTTGGAAGGAACCTTGAAGATCATGGGCAGGGACACCTTCCACTGGACCAGGTTGCTCAAAGCCTCATCCAACCTGGCCTTGAACACCTCCAGGGAGGAGGCATCCATGACTTCCTTGGGCAACCTCTTCCGGTGTCTCACCACCCTCACTGCAAAGAATTTCTTCCTCATCTCCAATCTCAATCTGCCCTCCCCAAGTTTCAATCCATTCCCTGTTGTTCTATCACTACAAGCCCTTGTAAAAGGTCCCTTCCCAGCTTTCTTGTAGCCCCCTTCAGGTACTGGAAGGCTGCTCTAAGGTCTCCCCAGAGCATTCTCTTCTCCATCCAGGTGTTTCTACCAAATCATTATCTATCATCTAATAACCTCAAACCCCTCTTGTCTCTTAAAGCTGAGGTCACTTTACCTCTTTCCTTTTGAATGTCCAGTGAGAATTTGCCACCCTGGCCCAGGAGAATCCACATTGTCCCATGGTTCCTTATTTAGCTAATGGGTGGAGGAAAAGGAGGGGTGAAATGAAGGTTTCTGACATTTTTGTCCACACTGTGATCCAGAAGGGGAAGGTGAGTGTTAGTTTTCCTGCAGAACATTGCCATTTAGCTTTGCATCCTGGTGTTTAGCTTTCATGGTTTAGCTTCTTGCTCATGGCCCAGCTACACTTCTCAGTGTAGTTTATTTGAGGGCAGGTTTACTGTTTCATTCCCTGGATCTTCACTGCTATGGAGTTTGTGGTTTTGGTTTGGTTTCTTCTTTTTGTTTTTCCCCCAGTGTAGATTGCCACAGGAATTATGTTCTCCATAATCCCAATTGTTTGGATCATTTTAGCTGTCATTCTTCACATCAAAATGTCACTTAGCCTCCCACTCTCAACTCTTAGAAGCTATTAATTTGCCTCTCTCTTCATTGGCCTTTTCCTTTTTTCTTCTTTGAAACAATGTGAACCAAAGGGCTCACTGAAGTCACAACTTCCAGCATTTCTGTCTCTCTGTAGTCTGCTTTGCTCTTAGTCCTTTCATCTTGTGACTAAGCTTTCTCCATAAGTAGTCTTCATTTGCCTTATTGAATCCCATTAACTTCTCAGCTCACCTCTCCAGCCTGTCCAGGTCCCTCTGGGTAGCACCCATCCCACCCTTCAGTCTTATCAACCACACCACTCAGTTTGGTGTCATCGGCAGATCTGCTGAGGGTGCCTCAATTTCGTTTCCTATAGCACTGATGAAGATATTGAACAGCACTGGCCCCAGTACAGACCCTTGAGAGTCTGACTTGTCTGACCACTTTTCACCCATCCCCATCTGGACATCGAGCCATTGACCACTACTATTTGGGATGGGATCATCCAAACAATTCCTTATCCACTGGACAGCTCACCCATCAATTCCATATGTCTCCAGCTTAGGGAGGAGGATGGAGTGGAGTGGAGTAGAGTGGAGTAGAGTAGAGTAGAGTAGAATTAACCAGGTCGGAAGAGACCTCCGAGATCATTGAGTCCAACCTATCATCCAACACTATCTAATGCACCAAGCGCATCATCCAGTCTCTTCCTGAACACCTCCAGTGTTGGTGACTCCACCACCTCCACAGGCAGCCCATTCCAATAGCAAATCACTCTCTCTGCGAAGAACTTCTACCTAACATCCAGCCTAAACCTCCCCTGGTGCAGCTTGAGACTGTGTCCTCTTGTTCTAGTGCTGGATACCTGGGAGAAGAGACCAACCCCCACCTGGCTACAACCTCCCCTCAAGTAGTTCTAGACAGCAATAAGGTCTCCCCTAAGCCTCCTCTTCTCTAGGCTAAGCAACCCCAGCTCCCTCAGCCTCTCCTCATAGGGATGTTGTGGGGAACTGTGTCAAAAGCTCTACAAAAGTCCAGGTCAGCATTCTTCTAGCAAGAATACATTTCAAGTGTGGCCAGAGCTCTTTTAACTGCCCACTCCCACAGTGATTGCCCGTAACATGCCTTTTTCTGACCAAATTCTGCAGCTCACCATGAGAGCCTATTGCAGAAACACTCTGATTATGGCAAACCTATACATCACAGAAAATACTGATTATCTAGATTGTACTTAGATTAGCAAGATTTATGCTTAAAAGTGTGGCTTCTTTTCTAGGATAAACACACTGCAGTGGCTAACAAGTCTCAGTCTGCCACCGCCAGCTTTGCTGTCAGTGCACCTGCCTCCTAAAGAATAAATGGAAAGCTGCAATTTGCTACAAATGTCATGTGGGACATAAAACCACAGAGCAGATTAGGAGCTGCTAAGCAGCAATCCTATCGACTTGTCTCGAAGATAAAAGTGACAAAAAATGATAATTGCAGATCTCATTGTGGTGTAGAAAGTGCTAAATGTGCCATAATGGGATGGAGTCGTAACAAATTTATTACCATGCAAAAACTTAGTCAACATATTTTGTTTTCATTGCATTTTTGTGCAGTAAGGCAACACTGAGCTGCTCTCACAGGCTCCCCACATTCCCATCTCCTGTTTTAAATACAAGCAGCAGCACACACCAAAAAAAAGATGGTGATGGTGGAAATAATCATGCATAATTCACAGATTGCCTCGGGTTGGAAGAGACCCTCTAAGGTCATCCTGTCCAACCCCCCTCCAGTTAGCAGGGACACCTCCAACTAGAGCAGGCTGCACAAGGCCACAGCAAGGCTGATCTTTAATGTCTCCAGGGATGGGATTTCAACTACATCCCTGGGCAGCCTGTTCCAATATTTCACCACTCTCATTGTGCAGAACTTCCTCCTGATGTCCAACCTAAATCTCCCCTGCTCCACTTTCAAACCATTGCTTTTCATCCTATCCCCACAGGCCCTTCTAAACAGTCCCTCCCCAGCCTTCCTGTAGGTCTCCTTCAGATATTGAAATGGATCTCTAAGGTGTCCCTGGAGCCTTCTCTTCTCCAGACTGAACAGCCCCAATTCTTTCAGCCTGTCTTCATAGCACAGGTGCTCCAGCCCTCTGATCACCTTGGTGGCCCTGCTCTGGACCTACTCTAGCAGCTTCATGTCTCTCTCGTGTTGGGGGTCCCAGATCTGGGCATACTGTCCCAGGTGAGTTCTCACCAGAGCAGAGCAGAGGGGCAGAATCACCTCTCTTGACTTGCTGGCCATGCTGCTTTTGATGCAGCCCAGGATCAGGTTGGTCTTCTGGGCTGCAAATGCCCATTGTTGGCTCATGTCCAGCTTCTCATCCAGCAGGACCACCAAGTCCTTTTCTGCAGGGCTGCTCTCGATACAGATAGTTTAACTTTCCTCATTTTCATGGCACAGAGGAAATAATAAAGCCTTCTCATTTTGTAGCTAAGTTATGAAAACTGTTAGTGGAAACTTACCAAAGTAAAAGAGGTCTGGGAAGATTTACTGACTTTACAAGGAGAGTTCTAAACCTGGGGGTGCACAAATTGCCAACCTGCGGATCAGGATTGCCGCTGCAACCTTTCCTGAGCTCTGTACAGAGCTCTGCTTTCTGCTGAGCTCAGTGAGCATTTGTGTTAGACAGCTTATTTGTTCCAGTTACACTGGGATGGTATTTTATTTGTTAGCTATTATCTAGCCACTTCTGTAGCTATTGAAATGTTCCAAAACACAGAGAGGTCCAAACTGGGTCAAATGAAGTAAAAACATTGAGTTTAATGGCAGCAAAATCCAGACCAGGGAGAAAAGTCTTAGAGTTTTGAGCATTTGCACACAGATCTTTTTTTTTCTGCAAATTGCAGCTAAATCCTTCTCAAAGTCTGAACACAACAAAAACTTAAGTTTAATAATTGGGTTGAAAAATCTCTCCTGACAGCTCCAGCACAAGTGGAATGGGTAGAGGGTTTGGCTTTCTTAAAGCTGTTTGCTGGTCTTGGAAGCTTTAGCAGAAGACAGGCTTCAAAGATGAAAAAAAAAATGGTGCTTATGGACATGGTGGTGCTTATGGGCGTGGTTCAATCATAGAATAATTGGGGGTGGAAGGGAGCTCAAGGATCATCCAGTTCCAACCCCGCTGCCATGGGCAGGGATACCTCACACTACAGCAGGTTGCTCACAGCCCCATCCAGCCTGGCCTTCAAAACCTCCAGGGATGAGGCTTCCACCACCTCCCTGGGCAACCTGTGCCAGTGCCTTACCACCCTCATGGGGAAGAATTTCTTCCCAATATCCAGTCTGAAATGGAAGTAGGTTAGCAGTATTGGTGGGATTGTGAGCTCTAGCCAAGTGGTTGGACTCCATGATCTCAAAGATCTCAAAGGGCAGCTTTGTCCTTGAGCAGAACAGCACAGGGGTTTGCATGCAACCTGCTTCCTGTATCTCCACATCTCTACATCCAGCTTCTACACATGTAGTGACAGGATGAGAGGGGATGGATTGAAGCTTGAGGAGGGCAGATTTAGACTGGAGACTAGAAGGAAATTCCTTACAGAGTGGGTGGTGAGACACTGGAACAGGTTGCCCAGGGAGGCCATGGATGACCCTTCCCAGGACAGGTTGGATGAGGCCTTGAACAAGCTGGTCTAGTGGGAGGTGTCCCTGCCCATAGCTGGGGGGTTGGAACTGGATGATCTTCAAGGTCCTTTCCAACTCAAACTGTTCTATCAATCTATGAATGGCCTGCTGGGTGCTAACAGGTAGTGGATAGATGGAGATGGCTAGGAACCATGACTTCTCAAACATTTTGGGACACTCTAGGTTTGTTCCCAATGTGAAATACAACCTGTGAATGGGCTCTGCAGAGGGACCTTGACAGGCTGGACAGATGGGCAGAGTCCAAGGGCATGAGATTTAACACATCTAAGTGCAGGCTTCTACACATTGGCCACAACAACCCTATGCAGTGCTACAGGCTGGGGTCAGAGTGGCTGGAGAGCAGCCAGGCAGAATGGGACCTGGGGGTACCAGTTGACAGCAGCTAAACATGAGCCAGCAGTGTGCCCAGGTGGCCAAAAAGGCCAATGGCATCCTGGCCTGCATCAGGAATAGTGTGGCCAGCAGGAGCAGGGAGGTCATTCTGCCCTGTACTCAGCACTGGTTAGGCCACACCTTGAGTCCTGTGTCCAGTTCTGGGCTCCTCAATTTAAGAAGGACATTGAGATACTTAAATGTGTCCAGAGAAGGGCAACAAAGCTGGGGAGGGGTCTGGAGCACAGCCCAGTGAGGAGAGGCTGAGGGAGCTGGAGGCGTTTAGCTTGGAGAAGAGGAGGCTCAGGGAAGACCTTATTGCTCTCTACAACTACCTGAAGGGAGATTGTGGCCACATAGGGGTTGGTCTCTTCTCCCAGGCAACCAGCACCAGAACAAGAGGACACAGTCTCAAGCTGCACCAGGGGAGGTTTAGGATGGATGTTAGGAAGTTGTTCTTCACCGAGAGAGTGATTTGCCTTTGGGAGTGCTGCCCAGGGAGGTGGTGGAGTCACCATCCCTGGAGGTGTTTAAAAAGAGCCTGGATGAGGCACTTGGTGCCATGGTTTAGTTGATTAGATGGTGCTGGGGGATAGGTTGGACTCGATGATCTCGGAGGTCTTTTCCAGCCTGGTTAATTCTGTATTCTGCACTCTGATTTATGCTCATTTCTCACCACTTTTCCTCTCCTTTTTCCTGTCTCAAATCCTTGCACTGTATTCTGAGCGCATCCAGCAGCGAGGTAGCCTTGCGGTGGGAGGTGAAGTGACTCCTATAATTTATACATCACTGCAAGTGCCCTGCTTAAGGCACTTCATTGTGCAAGGAGCAGAAACAAAGGAAAATAAAATTACAGTTAGTTCATAGGGCTACTGTGTTCATTATGGCTCAAGACATAAAGGGAATATTTGTGCCTCAGTCCAATTATGCTGCAGTTGTGTATGTGTTTCCAGGACTGGAAAGATCATTGGGTTGTCTTGAGTCAGCCTTTTAAAAAGCTTGGCTCAAATGCATGTAGCTGTGGCTGTGTGAGCTACTACAGGGTGAAAATTATGCTTTATTTACAAACTTTCAAAATGTTAGCACTTAGCCATGCCTATCCATAAAGGAACTGAGGGGGCTTCGGGTGGAGATTAATTTCCCTGCAATCGAAGTCAAAGTAGTTGTTAAGGTTATTGATTTGCTCTCAAAATAAATCGGAAAGCAAAGGTAGCATTTGTCCACGTTGGTTTATTGGGAGCTGAACCACTTCTCTGTGAGCAGACTCAGCTCCTCCTGTCTCACAGAAAACATCCAGTTGGAGGAGACCTCCAAGATCATCCAGCACACCTTCGACCCAGCACTGAAGGGTCAACACTAAGCCATGTCCCTAAGCACCAGGTCCACACACTGCTTAAACACTTCCAGGGATGGTGACCTCAGCACTGGCCTGGGCAGACCATTCCAATGTTTGAGAACCTTTTCAGTGAAGAAATATTTCCTAGCATCCAGCCTGAACCTCCCCTGGTGCAGCTTGAAACCATTTCCTCTGCTCCTGTTGCTTGACACCAAAGAGCAGAGTCTGTCCCCTCCTCGCTCCAGTGTCCCTTCAGGTAGTTGCAGCGAGTGATGAGGGCTCCCCTCAGCTTCCTCCTCTGCAGACTGAACACCCCCAACTCCCTCAGCCCCTCCTCCTAGGCAATGTGCTCCAGGCCCTTCTCCAGCCTCGTTGCCCTTCTCTGGCTCCAGCTTCTCAATGTCCTTCCTGTCATCACCTCCCTGTCCATGCTGCCCAGGATGCCATTGACTTTCTTGGCCATCTGGGCACTTTGATGACTCTTATTTAATGGACTCTCAATCAGTACCACCAGATCCCTCTCCAAGTTGCAGCTTTCCAACCACAGATCCCCAAGTCTGTAGCTTACTATGGGGTTATTGTGACCCAGGTGCAGGACCTGGCACTTGGCCTTGTTAAACTTCATACAGTTAGCCTTGGCCTATGGGTGTAACCTGTCTAGATCCCTCTGCAAAGCCTCCCTACCCTCTAGCAGATTGACACAGCCACCCAGCTTGGTGTCATCTGCAAACTTACTGAGGGTCCTCAGTCCTCTCATCCAGATCATTGATAGATATTGAAAAGGACAGGCCCCAGTACTGAATCCTGGGGGACCCCACTGGTAACTGGGTACCAGCCCAGACTTAACTCCTTTCATCAAGACATGGTTTAATGGCCATAGTGGTGCTAGGTCAATGGTTGGGCTCAAGGATCTTAAATGTCTTTTCCAACTGATCCTATGATGGATCTGATGGAGTGCATGCAGAGGAGGGCCACCAAAATGATCAGGGGGCTGGAGCAGATGATCTCTGAGGTCCCTTCCAACCTAAGCCATTCTGTGATGACTGATTTTAGACAACTCTGACTTCTCAAATGCATCCTGTGTCATTTTGGTGGCGGTGGTGGTGTTCACATTCCTAGACTGTAATCTGATTGGTACAGAGGACCTGTGAGCAGCAAGGAATTATTTTAAAGTTGCTTTTTTCAGCACACTTAAAGCCAAAATCCATCTATCTTTTAGCTAAACGTGCCTTTTAGAAGTCAACCCTTGAGCAGATATTTCTTGCTGAACAGAAGCTGTTCAGGGAGAGGTTTAACACGTAGCCTAGAAGATGACAGCACTGGTTAGTGCTTCCCAGCATGTTTTCATTGCAGTCCCAGTGATAAGAACAGCTCAGAAGGCAGAGTACAGATGGAAGCTGGGGAGCAGGCTTTTTTCCCTCCACATGGTGGTTTTCTATCAGTCCAATTTCGGTGGCTCACTATGCTCGAAGACTGGTAAGAAATATTGACATCAAGTTGCTATAAATCAGAGAGAGCTCTCTGCTGGCTTGCACAAGGCCTTCTCCACTGGTGCATAAATGATGAATGGTTTTCCTTGTGTGTGAACTTTGCATTCATATTCCACTCCTATTTTTGCTCAAGTTGGACATAGGACTGGATGATTTTAAAAGCATTTTCCAGCTGAAACAATTCACAGAAACACAGAATGTTAGGGGTTGGAAAGGACCTCAAAAGATCACTGAGTGCAACCTCCCTGCTAGAGCAGTACCACCTAGATCAGGTTGCACAGGAAAACATCTATAGGAGGTTCCACATATACATAAGGAAAAATGTTTTTCCTGCAAGGGTCCTGTAGCCCTGGAACAGGCTGCCCAGCGAGGTGGTGGAGTTTCCTTCTCTGGAGACATTCAAACCCCACCTGGATGCAAAAGACCACACAGGAACACATCCAGGTGGGGTTTGAATGTCTCCAGAGATGGTGATTCCACCATCTCTCTGGGCTACCTGTTCCAGTGCTCAGTCATCCTAAATTAAAGAAGATCCTCCTCATCTTTAGATTGAACTTCTTACATTCAAGTTTGTCCTAGTTACCCCTTCTCCTGTCACTGGGTGCTGCTGAAAAAAAGCCTGGCCCCTTCCTCCTGACACTCTCCCTTTAAGTATTTGTAAGTATTTTTGAGATCCTCCCTCAGTCTTCTTGATTCCAGACTAAAGAAATGCAGTTCTCTCAGTCACAGAGATGTTCCAGTCCCCTAATTATCTTTGTAGCCCTTTTCTGTACCCCCTCTAGAAAGTCCCTTCCTTCTTGAACTGAGAAGCCCAGAACTGGGCACAGTATTCCAGATGTGACCTCAGAGTAAAAGGAAAGGAGAACCTCCTTTGGCCTTCTGGCCACACTCTTCTTGATGCCCTCCAGGATGCCATTGGTCTTCTTGGCCACAAGGGCATGCTGCTGGCTCATGGTATCCTGTTGTCCACCAGGACTCCCAGGTCCCTTTTCCCTAAGCTGCTCTCCCCCCAGGTCAGTCCCCAACTTTCACTTGTTCATGGGGTTGTTCTTTCTTCTGAGATGCAAGACTCCATACTTGGCCTTGTTGGGTTTCATTCAGTTTCTCCCCACCCAGCTCTCCAGGTTGTTTACAAATATACTGAATAGTACCTGTCCCAGTACCAACCCCTGAGGGACTCCACTCAATACAGGCCTCTAACTAGACTCTGATCACAGCTCTCTGAGCCCTGTCCTTCAACCAGTTCTCAATCCATCTCACCACCCAATCATCCAATCTGCACTTCTTAAGCTTAGCAGTGTGGATGCCAGGGGAGACAGGGTCAAAAGCCTTGCTGAAGTCAAGGTTGACCACATCCATTGCACTCCCCTCATCTCTCCCTCCAGTTATGCCACTCATGACTCAAATGTCACTGCCACTTAGATGGAACATTTTTGGTACAGTGAAGTCCATCCTAAAGTTAGCTGCCACCAAAACCTTTTTACAGTGTCCCTGCCCTTTTCTTGCCTTGCTGCTCATCTGAATCTTCAGGGAGCTAGAGCTTCAGGTAGCTAACTGAGCAGAAGATCCTGATTCAGCTGTCTGAACTGCTTCTCCGTGATTCCATCAGCTTAGCTCTAGCTTGAAAATGTATCAAGGCAGTGTAGTATTTGTGTTTTGCCTTCCTTATGTCATTTGCAAGATCATATTATTTTATTTCCCCATTTAGGAATGCTTCACTTCAAAAATCTACTCTACCTACTCACTTTGCTGATCAGTCAAAATTTCTGAGACAAAGTAACAGATTGCCAAAGATTTCCCAGAACAGGCAGGGGAACAGGATAAATTATTTCATGTAGGAAAGAAAGAAGCAGAAGTGCAAAGGTGAATGGCAAATGTAGAAGCAGGGGGAGGTAAGACTGACAGCTGGACTGGTAAAAGGAGAAAAGATCCATACTTGGAGGGAGAAAATGCTGAAAGAAGAGCAATAAAACTGAAAATGTTAATAAAAAGGGCAAGAGCACTGAGATGAAGCCTGCTAAAAAACATGGAGATGTATTGGTTTACATTATCCATTTGGGCTAAAATGAGATTTAGTTTTGTGGCAAATGTTTTCACAATGATTGAAGTGGGTGAAATATTCCCCTCAGCTCTGCAGAGCATATTAACTTCTGAACCTCATCGATTTGCCATGTCAGATCAATTGGCACTGTGCTACCCAACTCACCTATCTCCCTTTAGACTGATGTTGGCATTTCAAAAAGATTGAGACAACAAACCCTTCCACCTCGCAAAAATGAATGCTGCTTGCAAAACCTGGGGTCCTAAAGAGCTGGTAAGGGTTTGTGAATGATCTGAAGTCAATGTGCAGCAAATGGCTGCGCTTGGAAGCAAACAGATTTTGTGCTGTACAGAGATAGTCTTTAGCTTCTGAGCAAAACAACCTTTTCAGCTGTGGATGGTGTTTCACTGCCAGGCTGTTTGTATGACTGGCTCAGTTGGTATTTTAATGCATCATATCTTTCCTTCTGAGAACCTTTGAAATTTCAGTTTATAGGAAGGGAAGAGCCTGGGTTTGTGTAGCAGAGTAGATCAGATACCTTAAAAAAATTCTCTTAAGGTAGGTTATTGTCTTGTTCTCTCCAGCTCACAGATTGACAAAATGGTTTGGGTTGGAAAGGCACTTAAAAATCATGTAGTTCCAAACCCCCTGCCATGGACAGGAACACCTCACACTAGACCAGGTGGCTCAAAGCCTCATCTAATGTGGCCTTGAACACCTGCAGGGAGAGGGCATCCACAACCTCCCTGGGCAACCTCTTCCAGTGTCTCACTGCCCCCACTCTCAGGAATTTCTTCCTAATCTCCAGTCTCAATCTGCTATCCCCCAGCTTCAATCCATTCCCTCAGTAACTGTCTGACCAATATCTCAGAAGAAATGCAACAGTTGGAGATGGCAGAGGTAGCCTCACACTGCTTTACCGCACCGCAGGGTGTTGTATGTACAGGTCCCAGCCCCTGTGCTCTTTGAATCCTGATGCCATTGTGATCATGGAGCACAGTGAGTTCAGCAGCTGGTTTTGTGGTGCCTCTCTCAGATGGTTTAGATTATGGCTTTGGATATAGACTGTTCCAAGTCTGATGAAAGGTTACCACTGACATTTAACAGCCACATGTGGAACAACATCATACTCCTTCCCTCCCATGGTAGCTCAAACTCGGACACCCTATGGAGAGCCAGCTTTTCCCTCCCATCAAGAGCTACTTAAGGCAAGGTGGGAAGGGAGCAGGCTGGGATGCTCTTGTATTCAGACCAGGATGGATTTGAGCTTAGTCTCTTGCTTAAGTTTACAGATAATCCTCATCTTGCACCTATCCTAGCAATTCACAGAATCACAGAATATTAGGGGTTGGAAGGGACCTCCAGAGATCATGGAGTCCACCCCCTCTGCCAGAGCAGGATCACCTAGGGCAGGTCACACAGGAACACATCCAGGTGGGTTTAGGAAGTCCCCAGAGGAGGAGACTCCACAACCTCTCTGGGCAGCCTGCTCCAGGGCTCCAGCATCCTCACAGTGAAAGAGTTTTTCCTTCTATTCCTGTGGAACCTCCTCTGCTCCATCTTGCACCCATTGTCCCTTGCCCTGTCATTGGACACTAATGAGCAGAGCCTGGCTCTGTCCTTCTGACACTGCCCTTCACATCTCTATCAACATGCATAAGGTCACCCCTCAGGCTCCTCTGCTCCAAGCTAAAGAGCCCTCAGCTCCCTCAGCCTGTCCTCAGCAGGGAGATGTTCCACTCCCTTCAGCATGTTTGTTTCTCTGTTTTTCAAGCAGTTCCCTGAGCTCCTTCTTGAACTGAGGAGCCCCGAACTGGGCACAATATTTCAGATGTGGTCTCAGCAGGGCAGAGTTCAGCAGAGGAAGAACTGAGCTTTGTTTTTCAGTTGTGTTTGATGTAATGAGATGTTGAAATTGCAGCAAGCTCAGAAACCAACAATGCTCCAGAAAGTCAGCCACAAACAGGTCTACAATGATAGCACACAGGGTGAAAATTAATATGTGTCCTGTAAATAATTGGCTTCATGCCTCATTGCAAATGCAGTAGTTAAACATTCTTGTCTTGTGAGTAATTTCCTATTCACAGTCTGTGGGAAGGCATAAATGTAAAGAAAACAGATTTGGGGTCCCTTTGTTGGGTGTTTTGTTTTGGGTTTAAGTCTGCTAATTTCAATTCCCAAACACAGTGGGAGCCTGCAGTTCCAATTTTCTTTTCACTGTGTTAGTGAAAACTGGGCACTCAGAACAGTCAGATTTTTCTGTTCCCCCTCTAAATTTTAAACCACTCAGAAATACAGTCGAGAATAATAACTTCCTAATCCATTATTACACCAGGTAAAGAAAAAACCAAAACCAAAACCCCAAACCCAAAACTCTACTCAATTGCTATGATTTCATGCAAAGTTTTCCAGAAGTGGTAGAAAAATCAGACTCTTCTAAAGCTGGTCTTTTGAGGCAATGCAAAAAGGTGGGTGGTGTGTTACTGAGAGGAAGAGTTGAGTATCAGAGAGGTTTGTTGCTTTAGGAAAGGATCACTGAATTTTTATTTGCTTGTGGTTTTTTTCTTTACAAGATTAACTTCCTCTCACTCTCCTGGCATGGCCTAAGTGTAATCAGAGTCTTCATGATTTTCTCTTGTTTCTCCTGAAACCACCCTGAGCTTATTAGAGTTGGTGTCAGAGCTTTTTGGAGATGACTTTTTTGCAGATCACTTTTTGTCCTTAAAAGTGAGGGGCCTTTATATGACATTTAATTTAACACTTGGCTATAAGGTATTTCTCTTCTCATTTAAAACAAGTAGCCCTATCTGCAGTGAGGTTAATGTCCTTTTGATGCTGCAGACCCCAACAAAGGCTGCAAATGAGTAGCAGACATAGGTACCCCTAGGCCTATCTTAGCTGCTGTGCCACCCATGCTGTGCATCCTGCTCTAGGTGAATGTACTGTGACAGAGGAGTTGGACTCAATGCTCTCCAGAGATTCCTTCCAACCCCTAACATTCTGTGATTCTGTGACTCTGCCTGGTTTAGCTACCAAGATGCTGGGGAAAAAAAAACCTGCATTGTGAGTTTCTCAGAACATTGGGAAGCAAAGAGCAAGATTTCTCTAACCTTGTAAACTTTGCTTGCTCTCCAGTGAGATTCATAGAATCACAGATTGCATTGGGTTGGAAAAGACCCTCAGAGGTCATCTTGTCCAAGCATCCCAAAGTCAGCAGGGACACTTCCAACTAGAGCAGGCTGCCCAGGGACACAGCAACTCTGTTCTTGAATGTCTCCAGGGATAGGGCTTCAACCACATCCCTGGGCAGCCTGTTCAGTATTTCCCCACTCTCATTGAGCAGAACTTCTCCTGATGTCCAACCTAAATCTTCCCCTGCTCCAGTTTCAAGCAACTGCCCCTTATCCTATCCCCACAAGCCTTTCTGAACAGTCCCTCCCCAGCCTTCCTGTAAGTTCCTTTCAGATATTGAAATGCAGCTCTAAGGTCTTCCTGGAGCCATCTCTTCTCCAGGCTGAGCAGCCTCAATTCTTTCAGCTTGCCTTCACAGTTGTCCCATGCAATCACTCCTGTCTTACAGGTGAAACAATTTGCAGATAAATTTCCCTTGGGTACTCAAGTCTTAGTCAAGTAAAGGTCCTGCTTAAATTAAAGAAACTGATTCAGCAGTCTTCTGAATGGGAGTTTCTTTGTTTACATAGATAGGACAAGAGGCAATGGTTTGAAACTTGAGCAGGACAGATTTAGGCTGGACATCAGGAGGATGTTCTGCTCAATGAGAGTGGTGAAACAATGGAACAGATTGCCCAAGGATGTAGTTGAGACCCCATCCCAGGGTCAGCCTTGATGTGTCCCTGGGCAGCCTGATGTAGTTGGATGTGTCCCGGCTGAGTGCAGGGAGGGTTGGATAAGATGACCTTCAAGGGTCCCTTTCCAACCCAAGGCAGTCTGAATTTCAGAAGAATGTCAGCTGGCCTTTTCCTGGTGGCCCTTTCTTCACTCTCTCAGAACTGGACACTTGTTTTAACACATGCTCCATGAGCCTTTCCTACCTCTCAGACCAACCCATGTGCTTTGTAAAATTTTCCTCTAAATTCCTCCTGATTCCTTTGCCTCCAGATGCCCTGCTGGGTGTATTTTAAAGTAAAAAAAAAGCTAAGAAGAAAAATAGCAGAGAGCCATTTCCTTGTCTGAATCGTTCCTTTTACCGAAGTCCAAACAAATGTTAACAAGAGAGGCTTTGGAAACATCCTGAGTTTAACTAACACGAACGTGGTGGTTGAGTATTCTTCAGGCAGATGGGATAAATGAGATAATTGTGAAAACATTCTTAAAAATAAAAAGGATGCCATCAGGTGAGAGGCAGGCATGGAGGGGAGGCTGGAAAATATTCCTTACATGGTTATTTCTTTATAAGGTTGCAGTGTTAAGAGAATGTTTTCTTCTAGGCAAGCTGTTAGGTGTCATTTAGTAGACATTAATTGTAAAGTTAGTCGTTGGCTTTTGGCCCAAATGTCTGTGGTGGGCTTTTTTTTTATATAAAATAAAAGGAGAGCAGCTGTTAGTCCTTCAGGTATTGACAGAGTTTATTCAGCTGCTTCTATTCTTTCTCAGGCAGAAATTAATTTCCTGAAATCACATCCAGGAAGATAAGGCTCTGTCACATGTTCACTCGCTGTGGAAATACTCTGGAGTCTTTTTTTTTCCTGCAGCAGTGCATTGTCTCCTGTCAAACAATCGTTGACACCCTGGGTGCAAAGGAAGTGCCATTTCCTATAGTAACTGGAAGGGAAAAACAAGAACTGAAAGAGTCACTGACTGCTTTGGAACAGACCACAGGTCCTAGTAGGGTGGCATCTACCCTGAAATGAGGAAAAAATCTTAGAGCCTTCTGAAGGAAAACTTCATAGAATCATAGAGTGGTAGAGGTTGGAAGGGATCTCCAAAGATCCTACAATCATAGAATCAACCAGGTTGGTAAAGACCTCAGGGATCAGGTACAACCTATTACCTAATATCTAACACCTCATAACAACTAAACCATGGCTTGAAGTGCCACATCTGAGATCATCCAGCCCAACCCCCCTGCCAGAGCAAGATCACCTAGGCCAGGCCACACAGGAACATATCCAGACAGGTTTTGAAAGTCTCCACAGAAGGAGACTCCACAACCTCTCTGGGCAGCCTGCTCCAAGGCTCCTGCACCCTCAGAGTAAAGAAGTTTTTCCCCATGTTGTGATGGAATTTCCTGTGATTGAGTTTACATCCATTGCCCCTTGTCCTGTCATTGGACATCACTGAGCAGAGCTTGGTTCCATCCTCCTGACAGCCCCCCTGCAGGTATTTGTAAACATTGATAAGGTTCCCCCCTCAGCCTTCTCTTCTCCAGACTAAACAGCTCCAGGTCTCACCCTTTTCTCACATGAGAGATGCTCCAGTCCCTTCATCATCCTCATAGCTCTCCATTCCCTGTCCCTCTTGAACCGGGGAGTCCAGAACTGGACACAGTATTCCAGGATAGTCAGGGAATAGAATAGAATAGAATAGAATAGAATAGAATAGAATAGAATAGAATAGAATAGAATAGAATAGAATAGAATAGAATAGAATAGAATAGAATAGAATAGAATGAATAGACCAGACCAGGTTGGAAGAGACCTTCAAGATCATCAAGTCCAACCTATCATCCAACACCACCTAATCAACTAACCCATGGCACCAAGCACCCTATAAAGTCTCCTCCTGAACACCTCCAGTGATGGTGACTCCACCACCTCCTCGGGCAGCCCATTCCAATGGGCAATCACTCTCTCTGTGTAGAATTTCTTCCTAACCTCCAGCCTAAACCTCCCCTGGTGCAGCCTGAGACTGTGTCCTCTTGTTCTGGTGCTGGTTGCCTGGGAGAAGAGACCAACCTCTGCCTGTCTACAACCTCCCTTAAGGTAGTTGTAGAGAGCATTAAGGTCACCCCTGAGTCTCCTCTTCTCCAGGCTAAGCAACCACAGTTCCCTCAGCCTCTCCTCATAGGGCTTATTCAGTATCTCTTGTGTAGTCATAGAAAATACCAACTTGTACCAACTGAGAACTTTGAGAGGGGAGCAAAAATAGTCTTTGAGATGAATGACAATTTCCATGAGTCTTACTGTGGTGCCTCTATTCTTTCAGCCAAATAAAATGTCACCTTCTTTAAACCTGTGTGGGATAACTGCCAGCAAGTGGTGTTTCAAGAGTAGGAACACAAATCACCAATAAATAAATGATGAGTAATAGCAAGCTGGGGAGGCAGCTCAGTTATTTTTGGAGTTTCTGGCTTTTTGACTGTGTTTTATTATTCATAGGAGATGTCTGTAGCCGGTGGCTGCTTTTAATTCTCATCACCCAAACTTGTTGCAGTTTTTTGACCAGTGTTAATAGTTTGAGTGGCATTAACTTTAATGGATTTAATATTTCATATCAGTAATCATAGTATCACAGAATGGCTTAGGTTGGAGGGGACCTCAGATATCTTCTATTCCAACTCTCAACTAGACTCGGCTGCTCAAGGCCTCATCCAACCTGCCCTTGAATGCCCCCAGGGAGGAGGCATCCTCAGGCTCCCTGGGCAACCTGTTCCAGTGTCTCACCATCCTTGCACTGAAGAACTTCTTCCTCATCTCCAGTCTAACCCTGCTCTCCCTCACCTTCAAACCCTTCCCCATTGTCCTGTCTCTAGACACCCTGATGAAAAGTCCCTCTGCAGCCTTCCTGTAGGATCCCTTCAGGTATTGGAAGGCAGCTCTAAGGTCCCCCTTGCAGTCTTCTCTTCTGCAGGCTGAACACCCCCAGCTCCCTCACCCTGTCCTCATAGCAGAGGTGCTCCAGCCCTTGAATAATTTTTGTGGCCTCTTATGGACTCACTCCAGCAGCTCCATGTCCTTCTAATGCTGAGGACAACAGAACTGGAGGCAGGATTGGAGGTGGGGTCTCAGCAGAGCAGAGTCAAGGGGCAGAATCTCTTCTCTTGCCCTGCTGCCCACACTCCTCTGGCTGCAGCCCAGCACACAGCTGCCTTCTGGGCTGCATGAGGGCACTGCTGGCTCTTGGGGAGCTTCTCATCAATCAACACCCCCCAAATCGTTGTGGGCTACTCACTGCACCTAGCCTTTATTTGCTCCTGGGGCTGTCTGCTCTAGTTGGAGGTGTTCCTGCTGACTGCAGCGAGGTTCGACAAGATGATTTTTGAGGGTCCCTTCCAGTCCAGTGCAATCTGTGAAACTGTGCTGACAGACACAAAAATGGAATGGACTCCAAACCTTAGAGTTTTCAGAGGAGGGGATCAGGGCCCATTGCCAGGCAGTCCCCACCAAGCAGTGTTTTGAGAGCAGGGCCTGTTGCCAGGCAGTCCCCAACTAGCGAGTGCGATGAGGACGATGCATGCTCCCAGCAGGTAGATTTGACTAACTCCTCTGTGCGCAAACTCAACAATAACCTCTCCCTTATTTCATTATCTACCCACAGCAAATCCTACCAGGGCAGGAGGAGGAAGGGAGTACCCTGGCTCGTCCGAAGTGATCCGTGAGTCCAGCAGCACGACGGGCATGGTGGTCGGGATCGTGGCAGCGGCGGCGCTCTGCATCCTCATCCTCCTGTATGCGATGTACAAGTACAGGAATCGAGACGAAGGCTCCTACCACGTCGACGAGAGTCGAAACTACATCAGTAACTCAGCACAATCCAACGGGGCTGTGATCAAGGAGAAGCAGCCCAACAGCGCTAAAAGCTCCAACAAGAACAAGAAAAACAAGGATAAGGAGTACTACGTCTGATCCCAACAGCTGAAAGGAACGCTTGTATAGGAATAGTCTTCATTTTATCTGAGACATAATACAAACTTATTTCCTTTACTTTTTATGAAGCACATTCAAAACAAAACAAAACAAACAGACAGGGAATGCAATCAGAAAGGAAAAGACTGTTTTTAAAAACAAGCATTTCGTGCTCTTTGTTTCCCAGAAACAGGAGCAGGTAAATTCCCTTAACATCCACAGTGTTTTCATTCCCTCTGCCTGTCTTTATGTTGCTGGAACATTTCTGAGAGACAATGGTGGCACCACGCACTCATAAAGCGAAGGAGTATTACTACGGCGTCGAGGCACAGCGAGAAACAAAACGAATTAACAAACAAACACAAACAGGAGGAAAAACAAAATAAATGAAACTAAAAAAGGGAAAAGAAAAAAAAAAAGGAAAAAACAAAAAAAAAAAAAAGGAAGCTACCTATGATTCTGGATTTAGCCAAAGTGCTAGGCTCTTTCTTGAGAAGTAAGTTAGTCTTTATGGTCAGAGAAGACTGCCATTAAATGTGGTGACTCAACAGCAAGCAAACACAGAAGCGTTTGCCGTCCGGTGCAGTGAAGCAGTGATTGGAAACTTTGCATTCTGAAACAAAAGTGCTGGCTTTTCTGAAGACTTCACGTAGAACTACTTTCAAAAAGCCCTTTCTTTCTTTCTTTCTTTCTTTCTTTCTTTTTTTCTTTCTTTTGGTTTTTTTTTTTTGGTGTGTGTTTTTTTTTCTTCTTTTTCTGGTCAGGAGGTTAAAAATAAAAACCAACAAAAAAAAAACCAACAAAAAAACCACAAAACAAAAAGTACGGAGGCCTTATTTAACAAAAAAAAAACCAACACAACAGCAGAAAAGAGACAACAACAACAACAAAAAAAAAAATAAAGACAAGAAAAGAAACCAACCACAATAATAATCTGGAATATAAGGCACATTTCCACCAAAAAAAAATTATATAGAATTTAATAATAATAATTATATATATATAAAAAAAAAAAGGAATAAAAAATAAAGAGAAAATAAAGAGACAAAAAATAAAGAGAAAAAATAAAGAGAAAAAAATAAAGAGAAAAAATAAAGAGAAAAAAATGAAGAGAAAAAATAAAGAGAAAAAAATACAGAGAAAAAATAAAGAGAAAAAAATACAGAGAAAAAATAAAGAGAAAAAAATACAGAGAAAAAATAAAGAGTCAAAAATAAACTGAGGGCATAGATGCAATCATTGGGAAAATTTTCATGCACGCTTAACTATGTTATTACATATGTTTATATAAAAACCACATCTCTATGTGCTTTCTGGACTGTGATAAGTGATGTTTTATAGCCTGTTGTATAGAAAACAAAAAAAACCAAAAAAACAAAAAAAAAACCAAGCAAACTATATCTGCTCTTCAGCCATTTTTGGTAAACTCAATGTTCTAAGTGTTGCTAGGGTATAGAGAGTTTTCTGACATCTGGAGCAACAGACATACTTCAGGGTTGGGTTTGGGTTTGGGTTTGTTTTGTTTTTTTTTTCTCTTCTTTTTGCAGCCATTAGAAATTGTCCCCAAATTTCTTCCCTTTTCTATTTTCTGTTTGCTTTTTTTCGTTTCTCTTTTATCTCATTTTATTTCCTTGGGTTTTAATTATTATTTCCTTTTTTTTTCTTTTAGTTGCAGTGCAGTGGTAATACTGAGGGGGATGTGTATGAATGTATATAAGAGTCAGCTAGTTTTTTTCTTACCTGTACAGCCTCTACTCCGTTGCAATTGAGTTTTAGTAGTTTGTATGAAGGAAGTGGAACTAGGAAGCAAAATTCTCTCTCTACTGTAATTTGTCTTCTCCTTCCTGTTCCCCATCTCTTGCTCCTGATACGCATCAACAAAGTTGATCGGAGTGGCCAATTTTCATTAATTAGCTAAATATTTCAGCGACTTCAAACTGGCCTTTGGCTTCCAGTCAAAGCTTCACTAGTGGAGAGCATGGTTTGCCTTACAGAAACTTTATTCTTAAGACAGTATGAGAATGAGGAGTTTGTGGAGAATCTTAGGGAGTATCGCGTAGTGTTTATCAGGCATTCAATTAGATGACAGCTGCCACAGCATGGGGCGGTAAGAGACCTTAAAAAAAAAAGACAGACCTGTTTTAATTCTCCAGGCTGATTCTACTGCAGAATTTTGCCCCTTTCTCAACAGAAAAAAAAACAAAAAAGAGAAAGAAAAAGGAATTACCTTGAGGTGCACGATAGTATTTTTCAGCGGTGGGCATTTTGACTTAGAAAGAAAAACAAAAGAAGTATTTTTAGCTATGTTGGTCATGTAGTTTTGCAAGGCATCAGAAGCAGGCAAAGAGAAGTTCATCCTGTTTTCAAGTGACATGTTGCTTTTCTTGCAGATATATATAGATAGATATATATATACACACAAAAAGCATTAATGCATTTTAGTTAAACATACTCAAGACGAAGCTGGAATTTACATGGTAAGGTTTGGGGGGTTTGTTGGTTTGGGGGTTTTGGTTTGTGTGGGTTTTTTTTAAATTTATTACTATTCTTTTTTCTTTCTTTTTTTTTTTTTTTCCCCTGGTATTATTTCATTAGGTTCACAGCAATAAATCATAGCTTAACATTTTATTTTACACAGAAGTTCAAAGGGAAATGCATGAGACAGAAAGAGGGTAGGTTCAACAGAAATCGATCAAATCATTGGAAGGCCTCCTGGGAGGGATATAGATGTTCACACTTTACAGACAGGGAGGAGGACTTGGAAATCAGCTTTGAACAGCAGGCACAAAGCATTCTGTTGTGTGTTCTTCACTGTAGCTGATGAGAATGGCTGGGAAGCGGTACGGCTAGTGAGCTGGGGGGCAGAGCACTTTAAAACCCACATGTAGCTGACGTGAAAACACCTCTCTCGAAGGCTGCCCACCACGTGGAGGTGTGTCATGTTGCCTTTGCCAAGCAGTCTTTTAATTTTCATCAGCATTTGCACAGCAATGAGAACAAGGCTCACCACACACATCCGCTGCTCATCTCTTAGACGGTTCTTCACCCGTGGCATCCGCAGTTTCTCCCACCTTTGCAAGAGAGCTGTGCTCAGGGAACAGCAGGGTCAGCAGGTATCCTAAGAGGTCATTGCTGGAAGCAAGAGATTTCAGCTGGAGGGGGGGAAAGAAGAAATTGGAAGCCAGGTGGTGGTGAGATTTCAGTGCTTGAAGACGCAGAGAAGGACGCGAGCGATGTGATGACAAGACGTGACAGAATAAACGGTTTGGGTGAGGTGAAATGGTCTTTTCTGCTTGGTATTGATTGCATTAATGAAATAGCATGGTCAGGTCAACTTCCAGGCAGTTTGGTAGATTAATCTTTAACTAAATCCATACATCAAGGAAAAAAACCAACAAACACAAAACCAAACAAACAAATCTGCTACTACTATGATAAGCAAACACGGTTTTCACACTGTTTCTGAAGGTTCTCCTTTTTCCTCTTTAATTTAATAACTTAACAAACAAACAAACAAAAAAAAAGCAAAACAAAACAAACAAACAAAAAAAAAAGCAAAACAAATATGGATGTATCAGAAGTGCCAGCAAGTGGATTTAAAATTCCTATACTGTTTTTTTTTGTTTGGGGTTTAAAAAACAGCAGCGACAGCAAACAAACATACACCAACTACCTAACACACAATTGGATCCTTTCTCTCTCTAATAACCTAATTTGTCTGACTGAGATGGCTTCATTTCTATGACTGTCTTGTGTTGCCTTTTTTAACAAAACACTAAATAACTGTGTGAAACTTTCAACCCTAAGACATCAAAAGAGAGGCCCAATGCCCCTAACCTTATAGTGCTTTCTGTGATAGATATTTACGATTTTTTTATTTGTTGCAAGGCCAATTTATTCATTTATTGGAAATGCTAAGCAAGTGGAATTTACTGTTTTGTTAATAAAAATGTTTCTTAATACAAACTCTGGCTTGGTTCTTCTCTCGCTCCTGAGATCTGGAGTCCCCCTTCATCTTAAGGACCAGAGGGAATGGATGGAAGCTGGAAGAGGGCAGATTTAGGCGGGAGATTAGGAAGAAGTTCCTTCCAGTGGGGGTGGTGAGACACTGGAACAGGTTGCCCAGGGAGGTTGTGGATGCTGAAAGTGTTCAAGGCCAGGGTGGGTGAGGCCTTAAGCAAGCTGGTGTAGGGGAAAGTGTCCCTACCCATGGCAGGAGGCTTGGAACTAGATGATCTTCAAGGTCTTGTCCAACCCAAACCATTCTATGAATCTTACTTGCACCCTGTGATAGGACAAAGGGCAATGGATACAAACTGCAGCACAGGAGGTTCCACCTCAACATGAAGAGGAACTTCACTGTGAGAGACACAGAACACTGGAACACGCTGCCCAGAGAGGTTGAAGAGTCTCCTCTGGAGACTTTCAGGACCCACCTGGATGTGTTCCTGCGTGACCTGTGCTGGATTCTATGGTCCTGCTCTGGCAGGGGACTTGGACTCAATGATCTCTTGAGGTCCCTTCCAACCCCTAACATCCTGGGAGCCTTGACCCTGGGAGCCTGTGGTCCTGTGAATCAATGAAGAGTAAATGGGTGTGGAATTCATGTGTAGGAAATAGTGCCTCAGAGGTCTCTGTACACTCCAGTGAAAGCCTTCTACAAGTCCTGTGTTCAACTGGCCCAGGTAGATAAGTCTGAGTCCCATTAATGCATTGCTCGGTTTTGCTTAGGACTACTTAATTGGAACATTCCTAGCTTTTTATTAAACAAAAAAAGAATAAATAACAAGCAAGAAATTAAAACTGGATGTTCCTTTTCTCCTTATGACTGAAAAAACCAAAAAGCCTTTCCTTCCTTTAGCACCTCTTTGTTTTGGGGGTGTTTTTTTATAGTGGAAATAAGATGGCAGGAGGTAAGATAATGAGGTGGAAACAGAAAACTGAAGCTATTTTCCTCTGTCTAGAAGACAGTTTAAAGATGAGTGGGGAAAATGAATGCATTAATAAAAAGAAATCCTTAAAAACATTTCTAGATAATAATTACAACATTTCAGCCGGAGCTAATCCATTACATGAACACTTTCCTGTTTAGCATAGCATTGAAATTCATGGATAACCTCCAGCAAACATCTAATCCTATTGATTTAAGCAAGTGTCTAAAGTTGCCTAAATGTCTGCTGCATGGGGGATGGAGTTAAGCTTTTGGGTCTCAACTCTGAATAGAATTTAAGTGTGTATCTCCTTTAATCACATTGATGGCTTCTTTGGCTGCAATGGGGTTTATTCATCTGCTTAATTAGACACAGACTCAAGTATTTTAGATAATTGAAGTTCAGGAATAGCTGGAGAAAACAGCTCCTGTCTTCCAGTGGTATTAACCAGGGACATGGACAGTGGTCTTGAGTGCACCCTCAGCAGGTTTGCTGATGACACCAGGCTGTGAGGTGTGCTGGACTCACTTGAGGGTAGTGATGGCATCCAGAAGGATCTTGGCAGGCTTGAGAAGTTGGCCAGTGCCAACTGCATGAGGTTCAACAAGTCAAAGTGCAAGGTCCTGCGTCTGAGTTGGGCCAGCCCTGGGAAAAATAAAGGCCAAGTGCAAAGTGGGTTGAGAGTAGCCCACAAGAAAGAGACCTGGGGGTGTTGTTGCTGAGAAGCATCCCAGAAGCCAGCATTGCCCTCGTGCAGCCCAGCAGGTAGCTGGGTGCTGGGCTGCGGCCAGAAGAGTGGGCAGCAGGGCAAGAGAAGGGATTCTGCCCCTTGACTCTGTTCTGCTGAGACCCCACCTCCAATCCTGCCTCCAGTTCTAGTGTGTCCGGCATAAGGACACAGAGCTGTTGGAGTGAGTCCAGAGGAAGGCCACAAATATGATCCAAGGGCTGGAGCACCTCTTCTGTGAGGATTGGGGTTGTTCAGACTGGAGAAGAGAAGATTGCAGGCTCACCTTAAGGGACCTACAGGAAGGCTGGAGATGGACTTTTCATGAGGGTATCTAGCAACGGGACGAGGGGGAATGGTTTTAAGCTGAGGAAGAGTAGGGTTAGACTGGATCTTGGGAAGAAGTTCTTCACTACAAGGCTGAGACTCTGGAACAGGTTGCCCTGGGAGGCTGTGGCTGCCTCTTCCCTGGAGGTGTTAAAGGACAGGTTGAGAGGCATCCCTGCCCATGGCAGGGGCAGGGGGAGAGGGGAGGTGAGGGGGGAGTAGATGTTCTCTAAGTCCCTTCCAATCTAGGCCATGCTACGCTTCTTTGAAACCAGTTTAGAGTTAAACTTATATACCTATTAAATAGCTTTACACTGAGATTAGTACTTTCATGTGTGTGTTTGAATACTGAACACTTAATTTAGGGAAGTGCTTTATGCAACCTTTGAAAGGACTATAACAATAGAGATTTTTGTTCTGCTACAAAACCTCCCCACTCAGTCACACACTTTTTAATTCTACACTCTATGTGTTCTATTTTTTTTTTTTTTATTCCCTTACATCTATACTTTCACCACTTTGCCTTTCACCAAAACCCTAATGGCCTCTCAGTACCTGCATCATCCATCACCAGCTAACCGCTCCAAGTGGTGGCCTCCATAATCAATCATCACTCTGGCCAAGTAGCTGAAAAAACCTTCACAAGATGAGGACAAAGAGAAAACAACTTGGAATACAGGAAAGAGAGCACACATGTAGACTGTAAATGATAGCTGGGTTTGTTGATTTATCCAATAAGACTTATTTACACTTAAAAAAGAAAGTTTTCATCTAGGTAGGATTGTTTTTATATATCTATTATAATAATGTGCTTCTAAGGTCAGTTTAGAGGTGCTTCAAAGGGCTGTCCTGGGCTAAGGCAGTTTTCTCAGTACACATTTATCTGGAATGGAGGTTATCTATTTTATTTTAAAGCCCCCATTTTGTTAGAATGCAGAAGTATTTCAGCATTAAATGCTTCCATTCCTTCTGGGGGTGGTGAGAAAGGGAAATCTATCCTGCATTTAAATCAACCAATGAACTGATGATTGCTTGGGAATGCTCAAATTGCTTGCTTGCCAGCCTCTGATTTGTCTGTCTGGTCATTGCTCTCCAGGAAACCAAAAGCATACTCCGAAGGTTGAGATTTGAGCAAGAAATTGGAAATTGTGAGAAAGAAAAATAAGAAAAGTCACTGCTTCAGATCTGCTCAGTTTGGGGAGCTGCAGGGAGAGAACTCATCCAGTCCTTTACCTGCTTGCTTTGGAGGCTTCCTCTGGCTCAAGACTGAAGCACCTCACCTATGAAGACAGGCTGAAAGAATTGGGGCTGTTCAGCCTGGAGAAGAGAAGGTTCAAGGGAGAACTTAGAGCTTCATTTGACTATCTGACAGGAACCAACAGCAAGGCTGAGGAGGGACTGTTCACAAGGGCCTGTGGTGATAGGATGAGGGGCAATGGTGTGAAACTGGAGCAGGGCAAATTCAGGTTGGACATCAGGAGGAAGCTCTGCACAATGAGAGCGGGGAAATACTGGAACAGGCTGCCCAGGGATGTGGTTGAAGCCCTATCTCTGGAGACATTCAAGAACAGACTTGCTGTGTCCCTGGGCAGCCTGCTCTAGTTGGAAGTGTCCCTGCTGACTTTGGGATGGTTGGACAAGATGACCCTTGAGGGTCCCTTTCAACCCAATGCAATCTGTGAATCTGTGTGACAGACTTCAGCCATCAACTCTGACTTCTGGAAAAAAAAGTATGGCCCTTCACCTTCCTCAGCTACTTACTCCCATACAAGTATCTTCATTTGTTGTTCAGAAGAAGCAGATTTCCATATGATAGTGCTCCTCCAGCAGAGCTGAGCTGTGATAGACTCAGGTTTTGTAAAGAAAAAAACCACTGTGACACGAGGGGTAGATTTGTTTTGAAGAACGTGGGATTCTCAGTCAGGAAATTGCCTTTCGAGACAGTAATTTCATGCTGGCATACACTTGAGAAGTTTAGAAAGCCAGGCCAGTAATCCTTAACAACATCCTTCTGGTAAAAGGAAAATAAAGATATTACCTTGTTTGTCAGCAAGCACAGGAACTGACAACAGGGTGGATCAAAATGTGAATGCCTTGGTATGGCTGCAACAACTAACACAGGAAAATGGAATTTTGGACGGCCAAAATAACCCCTGGCATATTGGCAGAAGACTTACCAGTGAGTCCAATTACAGGCCACTTAGCATTTATTGGATGATAAACAGCTAAATACTTCTATCAATAATAGTTTGGAATGCAGTGGGCTGGCAAAACAGGGCACACCTGTCAGGTTTTTTCAGGCATGGGGAATCCTAGCTGCTGTTAAAGCACCTTCCAGTTGGGGTGGACTGGGCACATTTTACAGAACAGCTGCTGCAAGCCACCTGATCAGCTCTTTCCAGATCAATCTTGCTTTTCCCTTTGAAATTAAAATCTATTTTCTGGGAGAAGTACAGAAGATTGCTATGTGAGACAAATTAAGCAGCTCCAAAACACTTTGCAGCACAGCCAGCACCATATGAAACACAGAGCGGACTCGGTGGCTAGGAGCTGGCTACATGGCTGCAGGTCAGGAGGAGAATCACAGAATGTTAGGGGTTGGAACGGTCCTCCAGAGATCATCCAGTCCATCCCCCTACCAGAGCAGGATCACCTAGGACAGCTCACACAAGAAGGCATCCAGATGGGTTCCGAATGTCTCCAGAGAAGGAGAATCCACAACCTCTCTGGGCAGCCTGGTCCAGGGCTCTGTCACTCTCACCATAAAGAAGTTTCTCCTCATATTGAGGTGGAACTTGCTGTGTTCCAGCTTGTACCCATCATTCCTTGTCCTATCACTGGGCACTACCAAAAAGAGCCTGGCACCTTTATCCTGACACCCACCCCTTAGATCTTCGTAGACATTGATCAGATCCCCTCTCAGCTTTCTCTTCTCCAGACTAAACAGCCTCAGGGCTGTCAATCTTTCTTCACAGGGGAGATGCTCAAGTCCCCTGATCATCCTCATAGCTCTCCATTGGACTCTCTCCAGTAGATCTCTTGACCTGAGGCATCCAAAACTGGATACAGTATTCCACGTGTGGTCTCAATGGGGCAGAGTAGACGGGGAGGAGAACCTCCCATCCTGCTCAGGAAAGCGCAGACCTAGTGCATGGTGGCTGTACATGGTCCAGACATGAGATGTCCTACCTCACACTGGCAGCAGACACCTGAGCTTTGATCTGCAGGTGCACAGCAATGATGCCCAAGACCAGGGTGCTGAGTGAGTGGCACAGGCAAACCTTGTACCCCAGGACAGGCTCAGCTTGTGCTCTGGGGAAAGACAGCAAGGGCCAGAACATGGGGAAGGGCTTATAATCCTTAATGTTCACAGGCTCACAGGATGTCAGGGGTTGGAAGGGACCCAAGGAGATCATCGAATCCAACCCCCCCTGCAGAGCAGGGCCATACAATCTAGCTCAGGTCACAGAAGAACACATCCAGACAGGCCTTGAAAGCCTCCAGAGAAGAAGACTCCACAACCTCTCTGGGCAGCCTGCTCCAGTGCTCTGTGACCCTTACAGTAAAGAACTTTCCCCTTGTGTTGAGGTGGAACCTCCTGTGCTGCAAGCAGGGAACAATGAGCAGCACCTGGCATTGTCTCCGCACCCTCTGGTGTGTGTAGGGCTTCCTGCCAGTGCTTCAGACGAGGCTGTTGAGGTACGAGCCTCACAGAATGCAGCAGGTTGGAAGGGACCCTCAAAGGTCATCTTGTCCAACCCCTCTGTGGTGAGCAGGGACATCTTTAACTCAGTCAGGTTGCTCAGGACCCCATCAAGTTCAGCCTTGAATGGCTCAAAGGGTGAGGCCTTCCCCACACCTCTGGAGAGCCAGTTCCGGAATTTCACTGCCCTCATTGTGAAGATCTTCCTCCTTAGCTTCAATTTCTCTTTTATAGCTAGCTAGCTATCTAGCTATCTCTACATATATACATCACAGAATCACAGAATGTTAGGGGTTGGAAGGGACCTCCACAGATCACTGAGTCCACCCCCCCTGCCGGAGCAGGATCACCCAGGGCAGGTGACACTGGAACACAACCAGGCAGGCTTTGACAGTCTCCAGAGAAGGAGACTCCACAACCTCTCTGGGCAGCCTGCTCCAGGGCTCCAGCTCCCTCACTGTAAAGCAGTTTCTCCTCATGTTGAGGTGCAACTTTCTATGTTCAAGTTTGTATCCATTTGTGTATGTATTTTTTAATCCTGCAGCAGCTATGGGTGTGGCAGGGCTGAGCCATCCAGGGCCCCTCTCCCCAGGTGAGCATGATGATATTCTGGGAGCTGGTAGGACCCCCTGAGGCCAGGTGGCTGTGAGGAGTGCAGGTGGAAGGGCTGCAGGACCTCAGCTCAGTGTTGGCTGTGGGAACTGGAGGGCCATGAGGATGAGCAGAGGGCTGGAGCTCCTCTCCTATGAGGACAGACTGAAGGAGTTGGGGCTGTTCAGTCTGGAGAAGAGAAGGCTCCGAAGAGACCTAATTGTGGTCTTCCAGTATCTGAAGGGGGCCTACAGGAAAGCTGGGGGGGACTTGTTTAGGGTGTCAGGGAGTGATAGGACTGGGGGGAATGGAAAAATCTAGAAATGGGTAGATTCAGATTGGATGTTAGGAAGAAGTTCTTCCCCATGAAGGTGGTGAGACACTGGCACAGGTTGCCCAGAGAGGTGGTAGAAGCCTCATCCCTGGAAGTTTCGAAGACCAGGCTGGATGTGGCTGTGAGCAACTTGTTGTAGTGTGAGGTGTCCCTGCCCATGGCAGGGGGGGTGGAACTGGATGATCCTTGAGGTCCCTTCTGACCTTAACAATTGTATGATTCTATGAAATTCAGCTACTAGGCTCTCACAACTGGTTGGGGAACCTGCCACAGGGCTCATTAATTGATAAAGCTGGAGCAGGTAGAGGTTTTCCTTAGCTGTCAAATCCTTTAAAGGTGGAAAGAAAGGTTTCTCTAAAAGGTCTTGACATGAAGAGTTTAGGAATGTAATTTGGAGTTTGCTTAGTGTCTCTTTTATAGTTTTACTTGCCTGTGCTTCATGTTAGAACTGAGAAGCTCAGATCTCCTGAGCCTGAGGAAGGAGGCCTGGCAGTGAAAGCATCCCCCAGGCATTAAACTGACCCTCCAGCAGTATGGATAGCCTTAATTTTATAGTGCCAGTTCTCTTTAATATCTTTATCAATGATCTGGATGGTTATTGAGTGCACTTTCAGTAAGTTTGCAGGTGACACTGAGCTGGGAGTGAGCACTGATCTGCTTGAGGGTAGGAAGGATCTACACTGAGGCTGGATCAATAGACCAAATCTAGTTGTAGGAGACTCAACAATGCCAAGTGCTGGGTCCTGCATTTGGGTCACAGCAATCACATGAACTCTAAAGGGATAGAGGCTGGAAATTGCCCAGCAGAGAAAGACATGGGAGTGTTAATCAAGAGCCAGCTGAAGATGAGCCATTGAGTGCCCAGGTGGCCAAGGAAGTCACCAGCATCCTGGCCTCAGTCAGAAATAATGTGGCCAGAAAAATCAGGGAGGTGGTTGGCTCCCTGTACTCAACACTGGGGAGGCCACCCTGAATACTGGGTCCAGTTTTGGAGCCTTCACTGTAATGAGGACATTGAGGTGCTGGAGCAGGTCCAGAGAAGGGCGATGAAGCTGGTGGAGGGTCTGAGAACAGCATTGGTGAGGAGCAGCTGAGGGAGCTAGGGCTGTTTAGTCAGAGGTTGGAGCCAAGTGGGGGTTGGTCTCTTCCTAGTAACAAGTAGTAGGAGGAGAGGAAACTTCCCCAGGTTACACCAGAGGAAGTTTATATTGGATATTAAAGGAAACTTCTTCTCTGAAATGGTTCTCTAACCCTGGAAGAGTGGTCCCCAGGGAGGTGGTTGAATCCCCATCCCTGGAGGTGTTTCAAAGAGGCAGAGATGTGGTGCTGAGAGACGTGGTTCAGCAGCAGACTTTGTCAAGTTAGATAATGGTTGGATATGATGATCCTAAAGATCTTCTCTAACCAAAGCAATTCTATGCTTCTGTCTTAATGATCTGGACTGGAAAACAGGCTGAGAATTGATCCAGCAACATTTTCTGCATGGGCTGAATTGATCCAGCAACATGGGCTGCAGGGCATTAACAGGTGTGAGTCAGCCAGAACAGATGGCTCACATTGGCTACAGGTGTGTCCCATCCCAGGACCATCACAACCAGTATAAAAGGGGAAGTTTGGTGCAAACAAAGGTTTCCTGCTTGGGCTCTTCTTGTTGCTGCTTCTCTCCCTGCTCTTGAGGACTGCCTTCTGGTGTACCCTACTTTGTCTGAGGTAAGTATAACTTTGTATTGATTTGGGGATTAGTTTAGCTGTTAGATCAGTTTTCATTTCAACCTGTGGGTCTTTTCTCCTTGTCCTGGTTTCCCTTCTTTGCTGGAAAGGGAACATGAGGCGATAGAGAAACTGCTGTCGTTTAGCCCCGGACACAGGCTAAATGTAGCCACCAGCAAATCCTCGTATAGTAAGCAGAACAATTTCAGGTGATTATTGTATTGAAATCTTGATGGTGCTTGGGAAAGGCAGACTTATGCTCAGCTTTCCTGAAGGCTAAATTTGTTTGGGAGCTCATTTATACCTGTCTGCAGGCTCTTTTTTTTAAGGGAAGTCTCTCAAAATGCTGGTAGCAGAAATGTAACAGCCATTATCTAGACCAGTTCCTTATCTGTTTTAATAGTTTTATCTGAGGAGGGATTGCAAGATTCAGCCCAAAGTTATGGCTACAAGCAACAAGCATGGCCTAACAAGGGTAAATTTACAGAGCAAAGCAGTTGGTGCTAAGGCTGTGACTTCCATGCTGTGTTTCAGGATTCTCTTCGACCCAGGTGTAGTCTCATGGATGAAATAGTGGTTAGGTGGCACAAGGTGCTCATATTACGTTATCTGGAAAGTGTCCACTTCCTTCATGCAGAATGCTCTGTAATGTGCATGGAAGTGCAACAGGTAGGAACAGCTGTGGAGTCACTTCAAAACTGTAGTCTTGGTTCTAAAGAGACCTTCCCTGTTGAAGCCCCCTCGGTGAGTCACTCTACACCAGTGTGCTTGTAACAATTAAAACTAGTGGGTTTTTAAGAGGAAGCACCCAAAAGGAAAATTGCTGGTACACTTTAAGGCCTTCCTGATATTTTTACAGGATCCTGTGTCTTTGGAATTCTGGTCCTCCTCTTCCTTTTTAACCACTATCTCTGTTCCCCCTTTTCTTTAAATCTATAGAAATAATGGTTTGAAAGATTTGCTTCCTTTGAATAGGTTGAGGTAGAAGTGGAAGCAATTTCAGGTAGGCACTGTATGAGGAAGCCATGTTACCAATGCTGAAATCACCAGTTAACTTGCAGAAATGTGCTTGTGAAGCTTTGGGTGATGTGGGTGAACTGGAAGAAATGGCTGTGGCACAGCTGGGCTTGGCCACTGCTCCAAGAGGCTGAACTGCACTGAACAATGCACCCCTTCACCACCATGGGCCTTGGGAAACTCTGCTCCCAGATTTTGCAGCACAGAAGGGGTATAATCAAGAGAGGTTCTCCTCCCACTCTGTTCTGCCCTGGTGAGGTCACATCTAGAGTATTGTGTCCAGTTCTGGGTCCCTCAGTTCAAGTACCACCTCAGGGAACTGCTTGAGAGAGTCCAGCACAGAACCACAAAGACGCTGAAGGCAGTGGAACACCTCCCTGCTGAGGAAAGGCTAAGGGAGCTGGGGCTTGGAGAAGAGGAGCCTGAGGGGTGACCTTATTCATGCTGCTAAAGGTGTGAAGGGTGAGTGAAGGAGGATGGAGCCAGGCTCTGCTCAGGGATGTTCAATGATAGAAATGGCACAAAGGGTGCAAGCTGGAGCAGGAGATGTTCCATGTGGATGTAAGAGAAAACTTTTCCACTGTGAGGGTGCTACAGCCCTGGAGCAGGCTGCTCAGAGAGGTTGTGGAGTCTCCTCCTCTGGGGCTGTTCAAACCCCACCTGGATGTGTTCCAATGTGACCTGCCATGGGTGATCCTGCTCTGGCAGGGGTCTTGGACTGGAAGATCTTTTGATCATTCCAACCCCTAACATTCTTTGAGTCTGTTATCTGCTTTTGAGAGTCTCCTCTAACCTAGTTCTTACCAAAATAAGTTCTTTTCTGTAAGGGAATTAATCATAAGCAGTGTCCTGATTTAGTCAATATTAAAAATATAATGAGAAAGCATAGGGGACTGGGCTACATCTCTGAGCTCTTTGCTTCTATCTTCTGCAGGCAGGCATGCTGCCATTTCCATGAAGATTGAAACTTCATTGCTGCTTTTAACTACAGAGTGATTACACTTCCCTCTAGCACACTGCATATTATTAGGAACATTTCATGGAAGTATTCTGAACAGTCACTGTTAATTCTTCTAGATTTCCAAGTGTTAGGCATGAAAGACTGGTGATACAGGCTGATGATAAAAGATTTCCAAGCCTGAATTCTCATCAAATGACCATATTTGTGCTTAAGTGGCTGCTTAGAAGCTTTGCCTGAGTTCCAAAAAAAATCATCTTGAGATGTCTATTTTTATTACTACATTTTAGCAGAAGTTGATTGCTAAATATAAAAAGAAACATTCTCTGTTAACATAAGCTGGCTTAGAAACATAGATTCAGAATGGTTTAGGGTGGAAGGGACCTTAAATGTCACCTGGTTTTGATCCCCCTGCCATGGCCAGGGGCACCTTCCACTAGACCAGGTTGCTCAAGGACTCATCCAACCTGGACTTGAACACCCACAGGGAGGGGAGGCACCTGTAGCCTTCTTCCCTGGACAGCCTATTCCAGAGTCTCACCACCCTCAGAATGAAGAACTTCTTCCTCAGCTCCAGTCTAACCCTGCTCTCCCTCAGTTTTGAACCATTCTCCCTCCTGTCTCTAGACACTCTCAGGAAAAGTCCCTCTGCAGCCTCCCTGTGTAGGATCCTTTCAGGTATTGGAAGGCAGCTCTAAGGTCCCCCTGGAGTCTTCTCTTCTCCAGGCTGAAAAACCCCAACTTCCTCAGCCTTTAGTCATAGCTTTACTCATTGCAGAGTTTCTCCAGCCTTTGGATCATATTTGTGGCCTTCCTCTGGACTCACTCCAACAGCTGTGTCCTTATGCTGGGGACAGTATTGGAGATGGGGTCCCAGCAGAGCCAAGGGGCTGAATCCCCTCTCTTGCCCTGCTGCTCACACTCTTCTGGCTGCAGCCCAGCACACAGCTGCCTGCTGGGCTGCATGAGGGCACTGCTGGCTCCTGGGGAGCTTCTCAGCAACCAACACCCCCAGGTCTTTTTCTTATGGGCTACTCTCAACCCACTCTGCACTTGGCCTTTATTTTTCCTGGGGTTGACCCAACCCAGGTACAGAACCTTGCACCTTGACTTCATCCTAAGCATGTAGCACCCCAAATAAATCAGTATACTACTGTATGCTACAGAAAGCAGATGGAGAGGAAGGCTATGGTTGTACACAAATATAATGAATGCAGAATATGGAAAAGCCAGTCCAGAGAACCTAACTCCAAGCTGATTTCCTGAGATGGGTCCTAGGCTGGTGTGGATACTAACTTCTGCAAAGTCCTTAAGAGCCTTTCATAAGTTGCTTTTTTAGCTCAGCAGACTGGTGAGATGTGAAAGCCTTGATGCTCTAGCAATAAATAATGCAGGCTAACAAAATGGGGACTGCAGAAGCAGGACACTTCAATTTTCAGAAGTGTTTTCAGAAATTGGGCAGATGCTACAGAATGAAAGTGGAATAAAAATCCAACAGTGAGACTTTGTGATAACAGGATGAAACAGCAAAATGATGAAGGTCACCAGCCACAGTAGTTGTAACCGTCTGGGAAAATAAAGAGGAGGAGAAAAGGAGGAAAAGAGCCCGAGAGCGCTGAAATATCTCTGATCAACAATGAGATTTTTGCC
Organism: Melanerpes formicivorus; assembly: GCF_026170545.1. NCBI lineage: Eukaryota > Metazoa > Chordata > Aves > Piciformes > Picidae > Melanerpes > Melanerpes formicivorus. The sequence goes on from NW_027142378.1 coordinate 4,401,705, forward strand.
TTTGTTGTACCCTTGTTAGGGCCCTCAGTTCTGAAAGCATTTTGGGGATGTTTGCAGTGCTCTCAGTTATGAGTGCTAGATAGGGAGCTAAGACAGCCCTGGATTTGTAGTGGTGTGGCTGTGGCAGCCCCGGGGCTCAGTGCGGATTAGGTGCTTCAGCAGCAGCCTGGCTTTCCTTGCAGCTCTGTGGCACTGCAGATATGCAGCTGTCCATGCTTCAGCTGCCAAGGATAATGGCAGCTTGATACTCCTGTGCAAGCTGCAGGCTGAGACCCAGGCCTGTGGGATATGGTGAGGAGGAGGAAGAGCAGAAGTCCTATGGAAGCAATGACAAAGCACCAACACTTCCATCCCGGTGGTAAGGCTTAGACTCTGCTGCAGGGTAGTCCCAGGGCTCCACTTGAATTTGATTAAGGGAGTCTCATCTTCCTTCAGGTGTACACTATCAGCAGGAGCATTTTTACTGAACAGCTACATTTCCTTATTTCTTGGAGTATTATCCACCAGGGAACTACTGTTGTCATTGGATGTGCTGTTTTCCTTCCTGAGACTTTGGGGTTTTTTTGCTGTTGTTGTTGTTGGTTTTTTGTTGTTGGCTATCTGCAAAGCCTGCCTCAATTTATTCCTGCATGACCACCCTAACTAACCCTCATATGCAGGGGGATTGGATTTGATGATCTCTGGAGGGTTTTTTCCAACCCTTAACATTCTGTGATTCTTTGATTTCACTTAAAACTGAGGCCTGAGCTTGCATATTTCAGGACTAGGAAACTTGACAATCCGTTGTTTCAGTGCATGCAGTGGGAAATGAAGGTAGGAATGAAAGGAAGATGTTCTTGGTTAACAAAGCTCCAGTTACAACCAAATCATAGAATCAGTCAAGTTGGAAAAGACCTCAAAGATCATGTTTATATCCACCACTGGACCACCACTAAATGTCAAAACCATCACAGAGAAACTACTCTGTCAAGTGGGCCAGGATATGTCTTCAGGTCAGCTCATGGGTGTACAGGTGATGCAACTTCAGAGAAGTTTGGTTGGTTGGATTCCAGCTGTGTTCAGAAGCATTTTATATCAGCAGAACTCTGTAGGCTTCATGGCAATTTTTTGTGTGGTTGTACCAACATGAAACTGAGCCCAGCAGTGGATGCCCATGTCAGTGGGATTTAAAGTTCAGCTCTTCCTTCAACCTTGTACAATGGCAAAAGCTCTGCTTCCTCGTATTTTGATTCCAGAGGGAACATTACAGTTCTATTGTTACTGCACTGCAACACAAAGAATGATAGATGTAATCAAAAGGGTCTTTTATCTTTCCTTTTTTCTTTTTTTTAACCTTATTAGAAAAATCAGCAGTTCTGCAGCACTGATTCTTGAAGGTATAGAGCACTCTTCTGTTACTACAGCAACAAGCAGCACTGACAGTATCAAGGTACAGATGAACTGAGACACAGGACCATAGAATTGTTAGGGTTGGAAGGGACCTCAAGGATCATCTAGTTCCAACCCCCTGCCACAGCCAGGGGCACCTCACACTACAGCAGGTTGCTCACAGCCACATCCAGCCTGGCCTTAAAAGCCTCCAGGGGTGAAGCTTCCACCACCTCCCTGGGCAACCTGTTCCGGTGTCTCACCACCCTCCTGGGGAAGAACTTCTTCCTCACATCCAATCTGAATCTACCTATTTCTAGATTTTTCCATTCCCTCCAGTCCTATCACTCCCTGACACCCTCAAAAGTCCCCCCCCAGCATTCCTGTAGGCCCCTTCAGATACTGGAAGGCCACTGCAACACAAGTCCTTCTGCAACACAACGTCAGAACTAAAATGCTCGTGATCTAGCTGCTTGGCATGAAGCTGGTGGGATTAGAAGGTAAACAGGGCAAGTGCAATAGAGGAAAGTACTTGTTTTACAAAGAAGCTTCTGTGATGCTTCCCAAACTCTCAAATCAAAAGAAGTGAAGATGTACCACATCTTCAGCAATTAAAGCAGTCCTCCTAGGTTGGTTTGGTGGGTTTTGGTGTGGTTTGCTGTGTTCTGCAAAGGTTTGTGTGTGTGTGTCCCCAGAGGTGTTCAAGGCCTTGAGCAACTTGGTCTAGTGCAGGATGTCCATGCCTGGGGGGAGGGTGGTGGAGGGTTGGAATTAGATGATTTTGAGGTCCCTTCCAACCATTCTGTGAACCTCTCATTTGGGAACTGATCTCTAAGGCAGAGGAAGCAAGAAAGTATTTTCACAGCATAGAAAGCGCTGTGCTGAAGTGAAGAAGACTTTCTCAAGGGTCTTGATGTGAGAAAGATGTGTAAACTGCCTCTTCATGGATCAACTGCTTCCTGCTGAAGCAGGCTTGCTCTGCTGTTTTCCTTCTGCTCCCTTTGGGGAATTTGTGTAGATGACACAAGGTATCTAGGGGAAAGAGGCAATCCCAGCTTCCTCTCTCCTCCCTGCCCTTCACTTCTCCTTCCTCTATGAAAGAGGCAAAAATCTCTCCTCTTTATAAGGCACCCTCAGAATAAATACAGGATTTGTGTTCTTTCAAACTCTGAGCCCACACAGACACCTTAATGCAGTCCAGCTTTCAAAAGCACACAGTGATGTGAGCTATCATGTGCTGAGCTCTTTTGAAAATCTGACTGTAAGTTTGACTTTTATTTATCAGGACCCAGTGCCTGTGATGTGTTTGTGATGCAGAAATACTTTACAAATCATGTCAACGTGTTTCCAAGCAGAGAGGCTGCTTACACTGGGCACAATGTGCCTGGAGCAAAACTCAAAGGGTTCTCTTAGTGTAACTGTACCTAATTGAGCTCCACTTGCTGATCTTGGGGCAGATTCTTCCCAGAGGAGGCTCAGGGGAGACCTTATTACCATCTACAACTACCTGAAGGGAGGTTGTAGCCAGGTGGGGGTTGGTCTCTGTTGCAACCAGCAACAGAACAGGAGGACACAGTCTCAGGCTATGCCAGGGGAGGTTGAGGTTGGATGTTAGGAAGAAATTCTTCCCAGAAAGAGAGATTGGCAATTGGAATGGGCTGCCCAGGGAGGTGGTGGAGACACCATCACTGGAAGTGTTTAAAAAGAGACTGTGTGAGGCACTTAGTGCCATGGTTTAGTTGCTGAGATGATGTTGGGTGATAGGTCGGACTTGATGATCTCAAAGGTCTTTTCCAACCTGGTTAATTCTGTATTCTGTAGAAAGGAGCAGATCCATAGAGCAATGCTGTTCTGTCAAGGGCAATTTGATACTGGCTTTGCCTATGCAAAAGCAGCATGAAAACTAGCAGTGCAGCTCTGAAGAACTAAATTCCTCAAGTACAGTGCCAGGCTGTGTTGGAGTAAGGCCACAGGATAAGATTGAGTTACAGAAGCTCATTAAAGCTATTATGTATTAACTGAGTCACTGTTTCCATGTGTGCATGCTCCAAGATTGCTGGAAGAGTTGTGTGGCTTAGCTGAAGCAATAATGAACGAGGTTGAGCCTTGTGCGTTTTGCCCTGACTTCAGGGAGGAAAAGAAACCAAAACAAAAACCCAACAAAAGCAAGTGTGATAGAGGATGATGCTAGCTGAGGAGACAGGTGGTAACTTGTTAAGCCACCCTGACTCATCTGTGCTAATATCTGCCTGTACCCTTAGCTGCAGCTAACTAGACTCTTAGGCAGATAAAAGAAATGCAGACATGGGGTAAGAACAGTTAGCGCTCTAAATGCACTTAGCCACTCCAAACCATGGCTGGAAAAAATGCTCAATTAAGAGAGAGAGACCTAAATAATTCACTGACTTGAAAGTTTAACACTCTCTGACATTGATTTCTGACTCTCTGACAAATTCATCATCATATGGCATATTATTGAATTACTGACTCTTGCCAAACTGAAACAAACCAGTCAATACTTTACCTTCTTAAGGAACAACAGAGAAAACAGAGATTGTGTTCACCATTGTCTCAGTCATACTCTTCAGCCATGCTTTCTTGGTACTTTCAAACTCTTGCCTGTTGTGAATATTCATCGAATCACAGAATGGTTTAGGTTGGAAGGCACCTCAGAGATCATCTCCAACCTCCCCACCATGGGCATGGACACCTCTCAATTAGATTCAGCTGCTCAATGCTTCATCCAACCTGACCTTGAACAACCCCAGGGAGGAGGCATCCACAACCTCCCTAGGCAACCTATTTCAGAGCCACATCTAGCCTGGCCTTCAAAACCTCCAGGGAGGAGGCTTCTACCACCTTCCTGGGCAACCTGTGCCAGTGTCTCACCACCCTCATGGGGAAGAATTTTTTCCTAACATCCAATCTGAATCTACCCATTTCTAGTTTTGCTCCATTCCCCCCAGTCCTATCACTCCCTGACACCCTAAAAAGTCCCTCCTCAGATTTCTTGTAGTCCCCCTTAAGATACTGGAAGGTCATAATAAGGCCTCCTCAGAGCCTTCTTCTCACCAGACTGATTATCTAGTTTATGTCTGTGTTCACTGCAGGGATTTTGGACAAGGTGACCTTTGAGACTCCCTTTCAACCCAATGCAATCTGTGAATCAGTAATAGCCTTTAAGCCTACATTCATAAAAAGCAAGTGGGATAAGTGAATTCTCACAGTACTTCCTGAAGGAGAAATGTCTTAGGTCTCCTGTTGTTGATATACACCACACAGCTCTTAATTTTGATTTCACATTGGTGTAAATGTCAGGTCATCTCTTTAAGGTGGTTCATTCTTGTCTCTTTCAACAATCATAGACTGACTGGCCATTTCAAATGTACCTGCTTTTGGTTCCCCTAAAACTGGTGTCATCTCCTCTGGTGCCCTAGCCACCTTGACCTCTCCTGTCCTGGTGTGCCTTCCTCTATCTGCTCCCACCACACTTTTGACATACAGGAACTGCAGCAAAATATCCAAGTGATGTTGCTTCCCATACTCCCAAAGAGTCCTAGGGATGCATCTGGACTATGTCATTTAAACTGTATTCTTAGCATGAAAGGTTGGATTACGTGATCCTTGAGGTCCCCCTCCAATCTGGTATTCTGTGAATCTTTCCTCATTGTTCCAAAGAGCTGTATCTGGTTCTGCTGATGAAACTGCACAAGAACTAATGAGCTCACTGAATTCTGAGACCAATTTTGACTCTCTGTAGCTTCTCCTGTCTTGACTGATTGATTGAGTCGTCATTAACAGCCTGAGACTTTGAATGAAACCAGTGGGAGTCTTGCCACTTTTACCAGCAAGAACAGGCTGCTGCATGTTTCCCGCATGAAAGTACAATTCACTAACCTGTGAAATGGTAAAAAAAGAAACAATAAAGCCAACCAAACAAAAAAAATCCTCCCAAAGAACTGAGATCACAGCTTATAAGTACATTTAGTGTAGAAATCTTGCACTGAGGCAACTGTTTGAGTACAATAAATCTGTGAATGGCTCTGTATCTTTTTTTATCCCCTGATTTCACTTCGAATTAGTTTTTGGGCTTATAGAATCATAGAATTGTTTAGATCGACAAAGACCTCAAAGATCATGGAGTCCAATAGGCTGAAACAGGCCCCAGCTTCAAACTTGCATCCCAACCTTCAAAAGCCATTGTCAGTGTGATAGAGTTGTTTCAGCTGGAAAAGACCTCCAGGATCATCGAGCCCAACCCTCAGCCCAGCAGCCCCATGGCCATTAAACCATGTCCCACAGTACCATGTCTATATGTTTTTTTGATCATCTGCAGGGGTGGTGACTCCATCACCTTCCTGGGCAGTCTGTTCCAATGCCTGACCACTCCTGCAGGAAAGAAACATTTCCTAATCTCCAGCCTAAATCTCCCCTGGTGCAATTTCAGGCCATTTCATCTTGTCCTGTCACCTGATACTAGGGAGAAGAGACAACACCACCACCCCACCCCCCTCCTGCAACCTCCTTTTGGGGAGCTGTAGAGAGCAATGAGGTCTCCTCTCAGCCTTCTCTTCTCCAGACTGAACAATCTATTTCCCTGAGCTGTTCCTCATAAGATCTGTGCTGCAGACCCTTCACCATGGTGATTTTTGTTGCCCTTCTCTGGACATGCTCCAGCAGCTCACTGTGCTTCCTTGACAAAGTGTGTGTGGACATAGGTAGGGATGCCTTTGGCATACCTTGAGCACTACTGCATCCCTCCATTTTTTCCTGTTATGATCTTTCTCATTTCTCACCCTCTCCACTCTCTCATGTGACACAGACATCCATAGGACCACAGAGGATAGGATGTCCTCCTGGGGAGCTATTGTCACTGATGCAGCTGCTGTTCTGTGGTGTTGGTGTATGCTGGCAAGGGCTGGGTGAGCTGTGACAGAATCACTGAAAACCAAATAATCTGAGCTTCCCACAGATCAGAGAAAGAACCTACCACTAGTTTGTTGCTGAGGTCAGCTTTAGTGTGATGCACTGATTTTTAACCCTTCAAAGCCCAGGCTAGGGTTGCTTATAGAAGCAGATGTCTAATAAAAAAAAAGCCCTTGTGAGCGCACTTGGTCTCATATGTTATACTTCAGTGAGCATCATCATTTCTTGGTCACACCATTGTGGAGAGCTATAATTAAGTTTATATTTATGTGCTTTTTGGCAACATATAAGGTTACTTTCTATTTATGCTCCTGCTGTTGTGGGAGTACAAACAAAAGTGATGAACACATTATTATGTCTTTAGGCGTTGAATAACTTGCCCTCATGAGTGCTGGTGACACGTTCAGCCCTGTCCTCACGATGCAGATTCTGATCAGAATGGCTTCAATAATACATGAACTCATGCATATACATACTGCAGCTCAGCTCTTTCATTAGAAGCCTTGCTAAATTCTCTCAGCCACTTCTCCACAGCTCTTACAATGTTTTCAGGGTGAAAGTCCTTTCATTTGTCACAGTCAGGTTGCAAAATCTTGCTGAGATATCATTTTGAATTTGTTTGACTGTGCAACCTAGTTTAACAAGGACAACTTGCAGCTTTTGCTTTTCCTATTCTTCCTGGGGAAAATAAAAAGGAAGAAAAAGCTTATGTGAAGTGTTTTAATGTATGAAAAAAAAAATGAAAGAAAAAGTGGAAAATTGGATTAGGTAATTAAGATTTTTGCATTGGGACTGCAGTGGTCTCAGTCCGGTTCCCTTGAGTTTCTACATGACCTTGGACAAGTCATGCTAATCTTCCTCTGTCTCTGTAAAGTGGGGGAGTAATTCTGTCTTTTCTATCCCCTATGTCTTGTCTGTTTGGCTTAGGTACAGCTTTGCCTTTCAGTGTGTTTATACAGTGCCCATCATACCATGGCTTCAAACAGTTGGAAATTTTGATACAAATCAAGGACTAGCAAGGAAAATACTGACAAATTTAGCTCCTTGGCACTCCAATTCAGGATAATAACTTTAAACAAATATGTTGAAGGATGTGTATTTATAGAGGAAGCTCCTGCTTCCAGTGTTTTTTTTTGGGCAGAGAAGCAAGATTCTGTGTTGAGAGCAGGATGGGATCTGTGCGTTAAATACAGCTGGCACAGAGAATGAATCCATCTTTTGTGCCTGCTCTAGGCTCTGCGTGCTTTGGAAGTACTGCAAGAGCAGGGAGAAATTCTAGGGGGGGCTGATGTATGGTGACAGAACAGGACGTGGAAATGCTAAGAGACCGAGAGGAATGCAGACAGAGGATCCCTGCTGGGAGAAGAAGTTAAGAGTTGATGATATGTCTTATTTGTGAAGGAGTGCGGGCTTGTGGGGCTCTGCCGTTCAGGAGAGTAGCTGTCCACAGTATCTGCAGTGCTGAACTCGGATATATGGCTTTGCATTGAAATAGCTGTGAGGACTTCTCTTTCCTGCAAACCCCTGCCTGGTATTTCTGCTGAAATAAAATGCAAGTGGCTGAAGCAAACCAAACGCTGCCTCCTGCCCCAGCTGAATTTAATTACGTGAATGAAACAGGAATTTAAATCCAGGACTTTGGGGGCTGCTAATGAAGGGCAGCTGTTCATCACCTGCTACATGTGCCCAGCTTCTGCAGCTCAAGGTGGTCCAGGCTCAGCATTCCCACAGATGCTGATGCCATCTCAGGAGTGCCCGTTCTCAGAAGGGTCATTCACAAACAGGTCGAGCAAGGCTGGGCTGGATTTCTGCCTCCTGCCATAAGTCTGTGCTGCTCCTCTAAATCTACAAAGATCACAGCTCAGGGCACAATTGGGGGCTGTGTTTATGAGAGAGTCCCTGGTTCATTAGCTCTGATTGCCACATTAGATACACCTGCAGTCCCATCTAGTCTTGACACCATCTATTAGACCAGAGTGACCTCCATGCTGGGCAGCGATCATTAGTCACTCTGCTCTTAAGAGAAAGTGGGTGGCACTCACCTGTGCTGCTCATCAATTTTCTGTTGTTCTGTGTTGTAAGCCATGCCTTTCCATGGGAATTTACTGTTTCAAAGCTGCAGCAGCTTGAGCAAAACCAGGGAGCCATCCTGTAACTGAGGAATTTCCAATCTATTTGCTGTCAGCAGTCACCCTGCTGGAAGTTGCACAAATTTGGAAGGAAAAAAGGCTAAAACAGATCTGAACTGCAACTTCCTTGCAATTCTCTGGCAGGTCCGTGAGGATTTCATGTCTTAAGAGCATCACTGGTACTGAGACTTTGGTTAGAAAAAATTGCTGTAACCTTCTTCAGGATCAAGTCACATTGACATGCTGTCTACAACTTCCTGAAGGGAGGTTGTAGCTAGGTGGAGGTTGGTCTCTTCTCCCAGGCAACCAGAAACAGAACAAGAGGACACAGTCTCAAGCTGTGCAGGGGGAAGGTTTAGGCTGGATGTTAGGAAGAAATTCTTCCCAGAAAGAGAGATTGGCCGTTGGAATGGGCTGCCCTGGGAGGTGGTGGAGTCACCATCACTGGAGGTGTTTAGGAAGAGGCTGGATGAGGCACTTGGTGCCGTGGTTTAGTTGATTAGTTAGGGTTGGGTGATAGGTTGGACTTGATGATCTGGGAGGTCTCTTCCAACCTGGTTGATTTTTTGTGACATACCCCAGGAGTAAAATGCAGTCCTGTAATCCCCTGTAGGAAGAGGGACCATGAAAGAGTGAATCCCTCAGGGACTCCAATACCGGGAATGATCCAACGTCTGGCCACTTGTGAGGGTTCAGGAAGGCCCTAGACCAGGAAATGTCCCCTTGGGTAATTAGATTTGTTTGTTTATTCATTATCTCTTCAATCAGGCATGGCTTCTTCATGAGGGTCACACGATTATGTCCCTGTCTGCTTAAGCACAAGAGGCTCTGAAATCTCAAACCCACAGGCAATGATTTCTCCAAAGCATTTCCAATGAAGCACGTTGCTGGAAATAGTAAAAATAACCCAAACCAAAACAAATAAAAAAGCTGGAGAGGAAAGATGAAGACTTTGCATGGCACTGTTATATTTAGGAAAGGGAGGCTGCTCTAGCTGTGAGAATTTCAGGTCCTTTTTTATTGAGTTCAGGACAATCTGGCAGGGAGAAAGATAAAACAGATCAAAGGAAGAAAGTGAGGCTGTTGTTGGTAAGGAAGAGCTGCTGTCCTTCTTGTCCCTTGCTGGCTGTGGGTCTGGCTGTGCCACTGTTGAAGATGGTGACAAAAGACCCTGAAGCAGAATACCTGTCTCGCATAATTTTATCTTTGTAACCAATTTTAAAGTGTCTGAGCTACATGATCACTCTGGGCTGGTTTCCACCTACCCTCCTACTTTCTAACACTTATCCTCTATTTGTGTATAAGTAATGTTCAGGAAGCTTGTTACAACTGATGTAAGGTAAGAAAGGCTCTGCTATCCAGTCTGTAGTTGCTGCATGTCATCCTCTCCAGGCTTTTTATGTTATAAACATTTCTTTTTAATACCTCAAAGAGAAATACTGTAGTAATTATAGCAGCAATTTCCTTCCTTAGCTTTACTGTTTCTTCTCTCCTGTGCAGATTATTTCATTTAAGCTGATATCCTGAGCAATTATCGTACAACATCATTTGAGACGTAATCACCTCTGGCTAACCTCTTCAGGGTCCCTTGGATATAGATGTGTTGATGTCTAAGCATCCCAGTGAAAACATTGCAGTCAGGGGGGGAAAAAAAGACAAAACCAAAACAAAGTATAGGAAATGTAATATTTCCCAGGAAACTTGGTCAGGAAGAGAGGCAGAACAAGTGCTCTCTATTAGGGAGAGGCAAGGAATATCAGAAGAAGATACTGCATTGATTTTATGGCCAGAAAGAATAACTGTGCTCATCTATTCCCATTGCCTGCAAAACACAAGCCAAGGTTTTGGCTGCAGCCACTGCTGCTGGGTGTAATGGGTCATATCCAAAACCCTGCGCAGTGACTGCGAAAAAATGCCATTGGCTTTAGTGAGAGCTTTGGATCAGGGTCAGAGTGAACAGAAGCCCAGCAGTGCAGCACAGCTGTGGGGGAATCCCTGCCTCATAGCGAGCACTGATCATCTGCCAGTAAATGAAGAATATCAGTGGCTTCCTGGGGGCAGGACGGTGCCTTTTCCAGCATTTCTTCCCTGATTCTGTAGTTGTCCTCACTGGGGTGGAAAGGAAAAGAAGGATGTGATGGTACTAGTGGATGAGAAACTGGACACGAGCCAGCTATGTGCATTTGTAGCCCAGGAGGCTAATGGCATCCTGAGCTGTGTCAAAAGCGGCATGGCCAGAGATGGAGAGAGGAGATTTTGCTCCTCTGCTCTGCCCTAGTGAGACCTCACCTGCAGTGCAGTGTCCAGCTCTAGGGCCCCCAAGACAAGAGAGACATGGACCTGCTGGAGTGGGTCCAGAGGAGGGCCAAAAAAAATGATCATAGGGCTAGAGCACCTCTGCTATAAAGACAGGCTGAGAGAATTAGGGCTGTCTAGCCTGGACAAGGGAAAGCTCCATCAAGACCTTAGAGCTCCACTTCAATATCTGAGGAGGAGCTACAAGAAGGCTAGGGAGGGAGTGTTTAGAAGGGCTTGTGGTGATAGGACAAGGGGCAATGGTTTGAAACCAGAGCAAGGAAGATTTAGGTTGCATGTCAGGGGGAAGTTCTGCACAATGAGGATGGTGAAGTACTGGAAGAGGTTGCTTAGGAATGTGGCTGAGGCCCTGTTCCATTCAAGATCAGGCTTGATGTGTGCCTGGGCATCCTGCTGTAGTTGGAGGTGTACCTGCTGACTGCATGGGTGTTGGACAAGATAACCTTTGAGGGTCTCTTCCAACCTGATGCAATCTGTGAAACTCAGGGAAAATGGCCAGGGAGGAATAATTTCCTCCTTCCTCCCTGCTGTCTGCAGCCATTACCCCTCAGGCTTACTCTGAGCAGCAGTTTCTGTGGCTGTTGAACACCTGCACAGAATAACTTCTCTGTTCCCTGTTGTGGGTGATAGACTCACAGACAGTTGGTGTGCTCATCTAATGTTTTGGTAAAAATAAAGAGCTATTTAATTCTTTGGTTTAGGAATAGCTGAGTAAAAGCTGCTGAGAAATTTGAAAGGTGTTTGTGTGCGTGGGTGTAGGTCATTCAAGTAAAAAATAAACAGCAACAAATAGCTACATCAGGAATGGTTTAGATCTATCTGACTAGTCTTGAGGAAAAATGCAAACAATTTGAAATGAAAAGAATGCTCCAAAGTGCTCCTCTGAGGGCTCCTTCAGGGCTGCAAAGCACAGTAATTCAGCAATCCTGCATTTTGGGAGAAAATTGCAGTTTGCATTTCAGTGGTGGCAAAACTCAGCACAAATGTATAATCAGTGCTTCCCACTCCAGCAGCAGCACCTTGTGAAGAAGAGGACACAGGAGGATAATTCCCACTGGTGGTGTAAAATCTCACTCTGCCCACAGTTATGGTTGCTCTGCTGTGCATGTTCCCCAGCACAACTCCTTGCAGAAGCAAGGGAAGGTGAGGGGAAGCCTGCAGGATTTGGTCTTTTGCAGGAAAATATTAAGTTTCAGCCCACAGTTTAATTCCTTCCCAGCTGACTAATGGCTTCAAGGCACTAATTGTGGTGCAGGGTTTTGTGATACCGGAGTGCCTGAGTCCTGCTGCTGTTTGTCATGAACAAACTCACCAAATATGGACAGGCTGTAGAGCTGGGCAGAGTGAAACCTCAAGAAGTTCAATAAAGGCAGACACAGAGTCCTGCATCTGGGGAGCAATAACCTCCTGCACCAATGCAGGGTTGGGGGCTAACCTGCTGGCAAGCAGCTCAGGACAAAAGGAGCAGGCTGACCATGAGCCAGTGATGGCCAAGAAGGCCAATGCATTATGGATGCCCAGGGCACTGGGGGAGGTTCTGCTGCCCCTCTGCTCTGCTCAGGTGAGGCCTTGTATGGACTAGTGTGTCTAGTTCTGAGCTCTCAAGTTCGAGAGACAGGGAAATACTGGAGGGAGTCCAGCAGAGAGCCACTGAGATGCTGAGGGGACTGAAACAGCTGACTTATGAGGAGAGGCTGAGACCCCTAGGGCTGTTTAGCCTGGAGAAGAGAAGTCTGTGAGAGGGTCTTCTCAGTGCTTATTAAGATCTAAAAGGAGGTGGAGCCAGACTCTTCTCAGTTGTGTCCAGGGACAGGACAAGGGACAATGGACACGACCTGGAACATTGACTTAAACATGAGGAAAAGCTTTTTCCCCTTGAGGATGGCAAAGCACTGGAGCAGGCTGCCCTGGGAGATTGTGGAGTCTTTATCTCTGGAAGCATTCCAAACCCACCTGGACATTTCTTGTGTGATTTCCTCTGGGTGATCCTGCTTTGGCAGGGAGGCTGGATTAGATAATCTTCCCTACCGTTCTGTGTAACCCGGCCACTGGCTGACTTCTTAATAGATTCATGGATGGTTTGGGCTGGAAAGAACCTTAAAGATCATTTATTTCCTATCCTTGCCATGGGCAATGGTAGTTCCCACTAGTCCAGATTGCTTAAGGTCTCATCCAATCTGGTCTTAAACACCTCCTGGGAGGGAACATCCATGACCTCCCTGGGAAACCTGTTCCAGGGTCTCACCATCGTCACTGCAAAGAATTTCCTCCTAATCTCCAGTCTGAGTCTCTTCTCCTCAACTTTCAATCCATTCCCTCTTATCCTATCACTACAAGCCCTTGTAAAAAGTCCCTCCCCAGTTTTCTTGTATCTCCCTTCCAGTTTTGCTGGAAGGCTGCACTGAAATCTCCCCAGACCCTTCTCTCTCTTCAGTAGAGGCAGCAGCTGTTGCAATGGTCACTGAGAGGCAAAGGCTCTCATCTCTCATGAGGGTGCTTGCTCCTAAGGAACATCTGCACTCCTCCCTGTGTTGGCTTCTTTGCTGGCCTCTACATCTTTGACAAGGCTCACTTACAAACCAGCTAGATAGCATCCATGGGTCTCCTCATGGAGAAGGGAGGGAGATTCAGGAACAGTGTTTTCTTTTTCTTTCAGGTTATGACCTTTTGCTCAAAGCCTGTCAAGCAGGTTGGCCCAGGCAGAACTTAAAGTTTGGATTCCAATTGCTAAACACAACCCTGAAGACAATGACATCTGAGAACCCACCCATCCCTGGGCAGCAGGTAGGTGCCTGGGCATTATTTTGGTGTCTAGCATCATTTTAATGCCTTCTGTGCCCTGACTTCTAGCTGCCTCTCTGCTTTCACACAGAGATTTCCCTCTGCCACTTCAGTTTGGCCCTTGACAGATCCACACTGTTCTGGAAAGGCAAACAAAAGGCAATCAAGATAAAAGCCCCAACAGGCCAAAAAGATTCAACTGCTTGAGGGGCTTTGGTGGGACATGGCAGGGTAACACAGGGAGACAACAGCTAGCTCTGCACTAGCTTGTGCTGAACTGTGTTGCTCTAGCAAGCCAGCAGGGCCCATAAACCCTGCTCTGCAGTCAGCACAACCACCCTGGCAGAGAAGCTTTTTGATGTAGCAGTTTTGTTCCTAATAACTCCATTAGTCCAGGGATAACTCTGTTATCCTTGCACAACACTTCATTGCACCATGTAGGTACCCCCTGAGGAACTCTTCTAAAGCCTTTGATAAAACAGGAGGTGAAAAAACTGCGGATCAGAACTTGGAGCACAAAGCTCCAAGAAGTGGCCCTGGAAAGCATGTACTGCCTATAGGAACTCACAGACAAGTTGAGTATTTCCTCTGCACCTTTATCACTGCTGTAGCAGCAGGCTGATTTACAGCAGGGAGGAATCCAACCCTTTGCTTTTCTCACTCTGCTGTAACATTAAGGTGAGAATGTGCCAGGGAGGGTGGAACAGCCTTTGACACAGCTTCCCATAACATCCTTCTCCCTAAGCTGGAGAGTGAGTTAATGTTGGGGGGGAGGAGGGGGAAATTTCAACAGGATTTGACAGGTGGAATTGGTTGGATGGTCACATCCAAAGGGTAGTGGTCAGCAGCTCGATGTCTAGATGGAGATGGGTGACAAGTGGTGTCCCTCAAGGGGACCTGTACTGGGACCAGTGCTGTTTGATCTTCATCATTGCTATAGTCAGGGAGATTGAGGGACCCTCAGCAAGGTGGCAGATGATACCAAGCTGAGTAGTGCAGTCAAGATTGAAGGATGGCAGCCATCCAGAGGAACCTGGACAGGCTGGAGAGGTGGGCTGAGGATGATCTCATGAGGTTCAATAAGGTAAAGTGCAAGGTCCTGCACCTAGGTAGGGATAATCATCACTATTAGTCCAGGCTGGAGGATGATGAGATTGAGAGCAGCCCTGCAGAAAAGGATTTGTTGGTACTGGGAGGTGAGAAGCTGGATGTGAGCCAGCAATGGGCACTTGCAGCTCAGAATGCTAAGGGCAGCCTGGGCTGCAGCAAAAGCAGCATGGCCAGAGATGGAGAGAGTGGATCCTGCCACTCTACTCTGCTCTTGAGAGACCTCACCTGTGGTGCTGTGTCAAGCTCTGGCATACCAACACGAGAGACATTGACCTGCTGGAGTGGGTCCAGAGGAGGGCCTGGTCAGTCTGATCTAGAGGTGTCTTTGCTGAGAATGCAAAGGGGTTGGACAAGATGGCCTTTGAGGTCCCCTCCCAACCCAATACAATCTGTGAACAGGACAAGGTATGTATGAATCTGCTGCTTCTGTGAGCTAGGGGTAAGAAATACAGCTTCTCCATCACTATTTGTTTGCCTCGATCTGCAGCATGCTGCTGCACCAGCAGGACAGACAGCTCTTTTGGGGCAGCCATAATGCCTACTGCTCTTAGCAGCAGCTTGGGAGGTGTTTGAGGGCAAGTTTAATTCTGCCTGATGACTTTTGCACAAACACCAGTGTGGAGTTATTAGCAGCATCCCTATTATGTTGCTAATAGCCTTGTTAACATGCAGGAAATCGATGCTAGGAGATGTTAAGGAGAGTACCGAGGGAAGTTACTGTGCTGTGCTTCGGGACCCATCCACATTTTGTCACCAATAATTGCTCTTCTCCAAGCATCACAGCTTCTTGATTGTCCTCAGTAAGACCAAGCCTGTACCTAACACTGCCTGAGCTCTTTGCCTCTCTGTGGGTAGAAGGTGAGTGGCCCAGCAGCAGGGACTGTCTCAGGAGCAGAGCTGTGGTATGGAAGGCAGGAACTGAAGGTGGGTAAGAAATGATTAGAGAAGCAATGAGGAAATATGACCCAGTGGGAAATGAATTAATCTCACATGTCCAATATCTTTCTCAACTCTTCTTACTTTGTAGACTTCCTCAAAATCTCCTGGTTCAGTCATTTCACTTCTGCTTCCATACTAGTAAGTGTGGATACTAGCTCTCTAACAGAAATACAGCAAGGTACTGAGTTTAGAGAGCTGGGAGTCACTCAAGGGTACTGGTAGAGTTTACTCCTCTGGTCACAGATACCTTCAGGCTGGAAGGCAACCTCAAAGGTCAGTTTGTCCAACCACCCTGCACTCAACAGGGACACCTCCAACTAGATCAGGATGACCAGGGACACATCAAGGTTAACCTTGATTGTCTTCTGCTATGGGGCTGCAACCACATCCCTGGGCAAACCTGTTCCAGGATATCACCACTGTCATTGTGCAGATTCAGGCTGATGTCCAGCCTAAATCTGTCCTGCTCCAGTTTCAAACCATTGCCCCTCATCCTATCACCATAAGCCCTTCTAAACAATCCCTCCCCAGCCTTCCTGTAGGTCCCTTTCAGATATCAAAATGCAGCTCTAACGTCTACCCAGAGCCTTCTCTTCTCTATACTGAACAGCTCCAACTCAGCCTGTTGTCATAGCAGAGGTTCTACAGCCCTCTGTTCATCTTGGTGGCCTCCTCTGGATCCACCCCCGCAGGTCCATGTCTCTCCTCTGTTGGACTTGGCTCATGTAGCACCTCCTTCAACTTACTTGAATCTGGAGGATTCAGAAAGCCTCAGGGGCCTCTAGGAGGGAGAATTCTTCCTGCTTTATTCCTGGAGAGTCATTCAGTGGTGTGCACACCACCATATTGCACAAAATCAAACAGACAAGGCACGGCATGTTTTTGGAGAGCAGTAGAATCCTTATGCAGCTGTGCTCAGGACAAATCTGAAGTAGCACTTTCCCCAGTATTCCCCTGCAGAAGGCACTCATGACACAGATGTCTGCATTTTCTGGGTAAAAAGGGACCCTGAAATGCCTTGGGGCAGCACTGGAAATCTCTGCAGGAGTTATCTGGAGCCCCCATTTTTAGCACTAAGAGAGGAAGATCTGAGGAAAGACACACACAGGTGCAGGTGTAGTGAGTGAGTTGCTGAGTGTATTGCTCCTCTTCTTACTTTCCTTCCCCCACTGCTGTCTCATGGAACAATCACTTCATGTTATGCTGAAGAGAAGGAAATATGACACTATTGCTCAGCACTGCTTCTGCCCCTGTAATAAATTGAAATGAGATCCAAAGTACTCAGCTGTTACTTGAGCAAGCCAGACTTACTGACCTTCACTGGGGCTATTACCGTGCAAAACTCCTGCTCTTCCAGCTGTTCAAGCTGTTTGTCATGGCTGAAGCGAGAATAAGAAAAGAAGAAAAGACAAGACCAGACTTTCATACCAATGAGCCCAGCTGCTTTTTTTTTTCTGGAATGAGAGTAGGTGACAAGTGACATCCCTCAAGGATGTGCAGTGGGACCAGTGCTGTTCAATATCTTCATCAGCACTACAGACAGTGAGATTGAAGCACCCTCAGCAGGTTTGCAGATGGCACCAAGCTGGGTGGCACAGTTTGTAAGACTGAAGGATGGGATGGGTGCCATCCAGAGGGACCTGAACATGCTGCAGAGGTGGGCTGGGGAGTCTTTCACCATGGAAGTGGTGACATTCTGGAACAGGTTGCCCAGGGATGTGATTGAGGACCCATCCCTGGAGACATTCAAGATCAGGTTCAATGTGTCCCTGGACAGCCTGCTCTAGTTGGAGGTGTCCCTGATGAGTGTGGTGGGGTTGGACAAAATATCTTTGAGGTTGCCTTCCACCCCAGTGCAATCTGTGGCTCTGAATACCTTACCCACTGCTAGGCTGGGCACTGTCTCAGTGATGGGTGAACTTGCTAAAGAAGGCGCAGGGTGGCCACCTGTTTTTGCAATATCCTGCAGAATGTTTTATTTTAGAGGTTTTCTCAGCTAAATGTCTGTCTTTGGAGCTATTGATCCTGCTTTTATCAGCCAGTAGAACTGGCAGACGTTATTGTGTGTGCCTGTTAGGAGCTGGCATGATTGTGTCTCTGGCATTAGATGAGAAAAGCAACAAAAACATCTAACTTCTTTTATGGAAAGATTTTGCTTCAGTGTGCTTTTCCTTCTGTCTTGTGGGAACAGCGTCTGGTTTTCTGTCTCTAGATCTCAAATTAACATTTGGCCATGAGTTTAAACATCAAGAGCAGCATTGCTGGGCAAGGACTGAGTAAAGCTAAGCCCTCATCTATATCAGCTGAAGGAAAGGCATATCCAAAGACATGGACCTGCTGGAGTGGGTCCAGAGGAGGGCCACCAAACTATGAGGGCTGGAGCACCTCTCCTATGAGAACAGGGTGGAAGAATTGGGGCTGCTCAACCTGGAGAAGAGAAGGCTCTGGTGAGACCTTAGAGCTGCATTTCAATACCTGAAGGGGACCTACAGGAAAGCTGGGGAGGGACTGTTTAGAAAGGCTTGTGGTGATAGGATGAGGGGCAATGGTTTGAAACTCGAGCAGGAGAGGTTTAGGTTGGACATCGGGAGGAAGTTCTGCACAATGAGAGTGGTGAAACACTGGAACAGGCTGCCCAGGGATGTGGTTGAGGTGCCATACCTGGAGACATCCAGGATTAGCCTTGATGTGACCCTAGTCAGCCTGATCTAGTTGGAGGTGTCCCTGCTGAGTGCAGGGGGTTTGGACAAGATGACCTTTGAGAGTCCCTTCCAACCCAATGCAATCTGTGAATCTGAATGGCCTTGGCTGGCAGCAACCATAAAAGCTACTGGAGGCTGTTAAAATGAAAATCTTCCCTTTTAAGCGGAAGGAGTTCTTTAGGACAAGACAGCAGCTGCTTTGAAATGTCTGTGAAGTCTTGTTCCTTGCAATTAGTAGCAAACAATAAAGGCCTCTTTTCTGAGCACTGATGGTATTTCCTTGGCTTTGGCAGCTTTTGTCTTTAGCAAATGATGATAACTGTGCATGTTTGTTCCTGTTTATCAGGAGATGTGTATCCCTGTGAAGCCGGCTCGTTCCGCATGCTAGCTGTGGGCACGTTGTTCTGAGGAGCCATTTCGAGTCTGCTCCCCTGTAATTAGTGTTTTTACTGGTACATAATCTAAGCCTAATAGTGCTGTTACATTGAGCTTACATGAAATTGGGAGGTAGTGAAATCTTACTTGCCCAGCTGCTCAGCAGTTGTCTCCCAGTCCTCTGTGCCGTGCAGAGCGTTGTGCTTCAACCAAGAGTATGAATTTGCTTTGTGCAAGAGAAGTAGGAAGGATGCAGGAAAGGTTTGTTTGGCTGTTTTCAGTTATTTGCTGCCATGTAAATGGTTTCAGGCAGTACTGGAATGGAAAACCTTCAGTGAATTGGCTTCTCTCTTCATTTGCTGGGAATAACAGTGCATTACTTGGCAACTTAGAAAGCTGAAACCTGTTCCAAGCTCTGCCACAGGCCTGGTGTATGAGCTGTCTCATTACCTGACAATACTTTCAGCAAAGGTCCTTGTCCCACTGAGCACAGAGCCTTGACTGCCTCAGTAGACTCTGCAATGAGCTGCAGCTGAGAGCTGTTTTTAATCAGGAGTGCTGAGCTCACCTGCATCTGAAGCAGTATGACCAGCAGGATGAGGGAGGTGATTCTTCCCCTCTGCTCTCCTGAGAACTCCCTTGCATACTTCAGCAAAAGAGGGATATGGAGCTGCTACAGTGGATCTATAGGAGGCCACAGATCTTCAGAGGGTTGGGGAACCTCCCCTGGGGGGACAGTCTGGGAGAGTTGGGGCTATTCAGCCTGGAGAAGAGAAGGCTCCATGGAGACCTTAGAGTAGTTTTCCAGTACCTGAAGGGGCCTATGGGAAAGCTGGGGAGGGACTTTTTACAAGGGCTTGTAGGGAGAGGATGAAGAGGAATGGAATGAAGCTTGAGAAGGGCAGATTTAGAGTGGACATTAGGAAGAAATTCTTTCCAGTGGGGATGGTAAGACACTGGAAGAAGCTGCCCAGGGAGGCTGGGGATGTCACCTCCCTTGAGGTTTTTAAGGCCAGGATGGATGAGACCTTCAGCAGCTTGGTCTAGTGGAAGGTGTCCCTGCCTATGGCAGGGAGGTTAAAACTAGATGATCTTCAAGGTCCCTTCCAACCCAAAACATTTATGAATCTATGAACTTGGCTACCAAAGGCTGAGTTGCAGGGTTTTCTGGGAAGCTCCTGTCAACTCTGCTCCAGGACAGGGTGGTAAGTCTCCAGCTGGAGAAGATTCCTGCTTCTGGTACACTTTGTCCTGTGCATGTAAGTATGTGATTCATTTGTCTAAAATCCTGAAAGTATCTTTCATCTGAAGCTCTGTTCTTGTGGCCTTTGGGTCTCATGTTCAGGTTTGATTGCTTACCATGAGGGTAAAGGCTCTTCTGAAGGCTGAGGTTCTGGTCTCCTTTGATTCCAGGAGCTGGGGCTTTAATTAAAAGCATGAAGCAGTTGGAGACTGAGAACAGGGATGAGGTTGCCACCCTGGGCATAAGGGACAAGTAAGATTATCTTCTGTTTTTTCAGAGTTCATAAAGGCTACAAAGGTCACTTGTTCAATTTGAGCAGGGTTGGTTTGTTTTGGTGTTTGTTTTGTTCTGTTGGAGTGTTGTGTTCTGTGGTTTTTGGTTGGTTGGTTTGTTTGTTTTCCCAACTAGAATCTCATTTAGGAAACTTGAAAGAAGCAGGGAAATGGAAATGATTTGGATACATTGTGAAAACAAAATCTGTGAACAAAAAAAAGTCTGGTTTAAGCACTGAGATGCAGGAGGTCAGACTCCATGCTTATCACAGTCTTTTGATCTTAACATCTATTAACCTATGCTTGTGCTGAGCCTCGAGAAGAGAAGGCTCCAGGGAGACCTTAGAGCTGCATTTCAGTATCTGAAGGGGACCTGTAGGAAGGCTGGGGAGGGACTGTTTAGAAGGACCTGTGGGGATAAGACAAGGGGCAAGGATTTGAAACTGGAGCAGGGGAAGATTTAGACTGGACATCAGGAGGAAGTTCTGCTCAATGAGAATCGTGAAATACTAAAACAGGCTGCCCAGGGATATGATTGAGGTCCGATCCCTGGAGACATTCAGGATCAGCCTTGCTGTGTCCCTGGGTAGCCTGATGTAGTTGGAGGTGTCCCTGCTGAGTGCAGAGGGGTCGGATAAGATGACCTTCGAGGGTCCCTTCCAGCCTGATTCAATTTGTGAATCAGTGGACCACATTTTCTCACCTCCCTGGGTAAATAAATCCAAAGGAGGGGCTTTCAGTTCCCTCTGGCTGCAGCCTGCGAACTGCTTGTACTGAAAACTTCTCCATCCAAATGCACCTGCACGAGACACCGATGCTGCAAAGAGGTGAGCAGCAAACACAAGCGAGGACAAAAGGAAGGTTCCCTGAGTTCCATTAAACATACATTTCTTTGCAAATGGCTATGTTCCAGCATTATATTTGGGCTTGAATTTCTGAACTTCCATATTTTAAACTGTTTGGACTTTAACTTTTTTAGATTTTTTTTTTTTTCAATTTTTAAGGCTTTTTTTTTTAATTATTAGTTTTTAGCCTCTTAAAAGATTGATTTATTAAAATTATTTACTGATGTAAGGATTTAAATACCATTTACTCCCTAAGGTTCCCAATTCTTGCCTACATTCTCATTTTGGAATGTGTTTGCTTTTTAAACCAGATTTCTTTTGGATATAGCTCAGGATGTGTTTGGAGCAGCTGCTGTGCCCTGTTGACATTCAGGGTTGAGAATAGTTAGGCTGCAAATTGTTTTTAATTACATCTGCCCTGTACACAGCAATCTCTTATGCTGGCTTTTGATCTAGAGCAATATAAAAGTCTCCCTTCAGATGGACTTCATTTTCTCAAACCCTGGCAGAGCTTAAAAGTGATCTCCACCATCTCACTTTGCTTTATATTAAGTTCAGTCTGAGGTGTTTATTTTCATCCACCCCTTTGTTATTTATTGCTCCTTTGAACAAAGAAATACATATTTCTTTCCCAGCTGAGGAACAACCTGGGCTTGTTTCCAAGGCACTTTTAGAGAGAAGTGAGCCATAGCTTGCAGCAGTGCAGAAGAGACTGTCAGCTACACCCTTTTATAGGATGGGTTTGTTGCTGTTAACTGAAGGTTCACCTGCTTAATTGAGAAAAGCAAAAGGGAGAGGCCCCTGTTTCATTCAACTTTGTATTTTCAACCCATGGACAGTTTGGAAATGAACCCAATGTTGTTCAAAAAATGGCTTGAAGTTACTCTGCTTGTAGACAGGAATGGAAAGGGGGTTGGAGTAGATGAGCTCTGAAGTCCCTTCCAACCTAAGTCATCCTATGGCTCTGTGGTCCTATGTAATGTGTTCCCTGAACAGATACTGTTATGGAGAAAAAACAGGAAGAGCACAATAGGAAGGGAAAAAAATAGCAACCTGCAGGTAATTGCTTGCTATCTACAACTTATTACAAATATTCTTCGCTGGGAGGGTGCTGCAGCCCCGGAGCAGGCTGCCCAGAGAGGTTGTGGAGTCTCCTTCTCTGGAGACATTTGAAACCCACATGGATGTGTTTCTGTGTGACCTGCCATAGGTGATGCTGCTTTGGCAGCGGGGCTGGACTGGATGATCTATCGAGGTCCCTTCCAACCCCTGATCACATTCTTGGATTCTGTGAAATCTTTTCTTTTTGTTCTCTTTGGACAGGCTGCTGTAACACCTCTCTCTTTACTGTATAATCCCCACTTTGAGTTGTTGTTACAAGTCTTATTGCTTTCAAAGCCTTCACTTGGCTCTGTGTGGCATTGCTTTAAGTAGGCAATATTTCAGTAGTCCTTTCCTATCAGCTTCCTTCCCCTCTGCTGCATGTAGTAGACTCTCTGCATAGCATATAAATATAGATTATCACTATGTTGGGGTTTTTTTTCCCCCTTATCTGAAGAATGCAGCAGAAACAGAAGTGTCTGGAGAGCTGAAAATTACTATGTATATGGAAAAGACTTCCATAAGACAGAGAAGATTAATACTGCTTAAGGTAGGGACACAAGGCCATGCTACACCTACACTAAATAATTAGTGTTAGAGGGAAGGCAAATTGTCTGCATTTTGCTTCTCTGCTAGTCAGAGCAAAAGGATTTAATGTAGCTGTCACGTTTCAGTGTGAGGCATGCAAAAAAAAAAGCAAGGCAACACCTTTACAAAGAATGTGAAGCAGGGAAACTCATGGCTGCAAGGCAAGGATGACTCTGACTTGCCTTCTTTCATGTCACGCTGGAGACCTGATTCATTAGAAGCTGATGTTGCCACATCTTTGCCAGGCTGGTGGGAGAGGAGGAAATGCTGCAGCAGGAATGCTGCTGGGTGAGCCATGAGAGAGACTTACTGTCCCTGGAAGCTGAGCTGTAGTAAACATCTGGATGGCTGGCATCTCACAGTACCTACAGGTGGGTGTCCAAGGGCTGTCCATATGTTCAGACAAGCCATGCACATCCATGTTAATTAATAAAATAAAGCAAGGTAATGGGGGATTAAGTAAGGAAAGCATTCATGGACAAGAGGGAACAGATTGAAGCTTGAGAAGGGGAGGTTTAGCCTAGGTACTCAAAAGAAATTCGTTGCAGTGAGGGTGGTGAGACATTGGAACAGGTTGCCCAGGGTGATTGTGGATGCCCCCTCCCTGGGGATGTGCAAGGCCAGGCTGGATGAGGCCTTGAGCACCCTGGTCTCGTGGAAGATGTCCCTTCTTGTGGCAGCAGGGGTGCAAACTGGCTGATCTTGAAGGTCCTTTCCAACCCAAACCATGCTATGAATCTGTCTTCAAAGTTGCCATTGCTCTGAATAGCTCCACAGCATGACCAAAGAATTTGCAATGCCAATCAGTACTGAAGTGTGGTGCACCTCACCACCTTGCTAGGTGCCCCAGCAGCCATGTGCTAAGTGGTCAAGGGTGCTGTTTGTTGCCAAAATTAAGCTGATTCATTCTCAGGGCATAAAGAGCTGTTTGCCATCACAGCCCTGCCAGTATCTATCCTTCAGCTGGCACCAATGTAGGGGCTAAGCTTTTAGGTTTTTCCATGGTGAAGAGGAATCATAGACTTCTAGAATGCACTGCATTGGAAGGGACCTCTGGAAGTCATGTAGTCCAAACTCCCTGCAGTCAGCAGGGGCATCCCCACCTAGGTCAGATTGTTCAGAGCCCATAAAACCTTACCTTGAACATCTCCAGGGATGGCGGCATCACCACAGTATCACTACGGTTGGAAGAGACCTCGAGGATTGTTGAGTCCAACCTATCACCTCCATGGGCAACCTGTTCCAGTGTTCCACCACCCTCGTAGTAAAGAACTTCTTCTTAATATCCAGTCTAACTCTACCCTTTTATTGTTTAAAACCTTTGTCCTAGTGCTGTAGGTCTTCATAAATATAGATCTCCAGCTTTCTTGAAGGTCCCATTCAGGTACTGGAAGGCTGCTCTAAAGTCTCCCCAGAGTCTTCTCCAGGCTGAACAGACCCAAATCCCTCAGCCTGTCTTAATAGAAGAAGTGTTCCAGCTCTCTGATCATCTTTGTGGCCCTTGTCTGGAACCCATCCATCAGATCCATGTCCTTGTGTTGAAGGCCCTGTAGCTGAACACAGCACTCCAGGTGAGGTCTCACCAGAACAGAGCAGAGCGGCAGAGTCGCCTCTTTCAACCTGGTGGCCACACTTCCTTGGCTGCAGCCCAGAATGCCATAGGCCTTCTGGAAGCAATAAACTTATCCTCACATTCTGTTCTCCATTACTTTCCAGGGTTTATGTGCTGTCGCCGGGGGGACTCATGCTGTGTAGAGTTTGCATTGCGTTGAGGACTCTTGAATGTAAAAGCCTACAGAGACCTAGCTTTGGACATGAAGGGGAGGAATTCAAATGGCTTGCAATCTGGGAGCTTTTCTTTCCCCACATTATTTAAATTAACAGTTTACTGTTTGCTTTGTATCCCTTCTATTATAGGCTTAAGTTCTTAATCTGAGGCTTAAGAGCCTCACTGTGAACAAACTGAGGAAAATCCATGAAGAAATCTAGCTCTGGCTTCTTGAAACAAGCAGTGCTTAAAGGACCAGACACACAGACCTCCTACTCTGCAGCTTCTGGCATGGGGTGAGTGAGTGACCTGGCTTTGTGCTGCCAGCAAACCTGAAGAATTCGAAGGTGGAAAGCTTGCTGAGGAGAGGTAGCTCTTGCTGGCAAACCTGGTGGTCTCTGGGAGCTGTGGGGAGCAATGCTTCCCTTGGATGATGGGCAACTGAAGAAATCTATAGCTGTGCCAGGTTTAGTTTAGGTTAGTTGGCTTTGCCAATCATATGTGTACAGCTTTTCACCTTTGCAGAATGCCTTGCTATGTTCAGTGGGCCACTCACTGCAGAAAGATATTCTGGTGCTGTAGTGTGTTCTGAGAGGGGTAATGGAGCTGGTGAAGGGCCTGGAGAACAGGGCTGGGGATGAGTGGTGGAGGCAACTGGAATTGTTCAATCTGGAGAAGAGGAGGCTGAGGGGAGACCTCATTGCTCTCTGCAGCTCCCTGAAAGGAGGTTGGAATGAGGTGGGGGTTAGTCTCTTCTCCCTAGTACCAAGAGCTACATTGAGAAGAAATGGTTTTGAATTGGGCTAGGGAAGGTTTAGGCTGGAGATTAGGAAAAACTTCTTTGCTGCAAGAGCGGCCAGGGATTGGAACAGGCTACCTGTGGAGATGGAGGAGTCACCATCCCTGCAGGTGTCCAAAAAACCTGTGGCCATGGCACTGTGAGCCATGGTTTAACAGCCTTGCTGGTGTCAAGTTGATGGTTGGGCTCAATGATCTTGGAGGTCTTTTCCAGCTGAAACCATTCTGTGATCCAGAGGGATAACCTCACCCCATTCCAGAGCTGTAAATACTCTGTGCTCTAAGTACTCACCTGTAGAGCCCAAGCTTTGCTGCTGGAAGAGAGAGATCACATCTCCTCAGCAGGTACTGTGGACAGCAGAGGTCACATAGGAGAACTAACTCAGGGATATTAGCTTCTTAGAAACTTAGCATCTTTTTCTCCTCTCAGATTTCAAGATACCTCATACCAACAACTTCTAAGAAGGTAATTTATTTGATTATGTTGTTGGCTGCAAGACTTGATGAGCAAGCATCTCATGTTGTTTATTTCAGCATTTCCAGCTATTTCTTAGTTAGGGTGCATGAAGAGTTCTGGGCTTGGTCAGTCATTAATTATGATTTGTTTTAATTACTGCCTAAATCCCTGAGGAAATTAAAGACAAACCATGTGCAGTCTAGCTACAGAGCTGGAACACAGAAACCCAGGATGACAAAACTGTGGTTTTGTGCTTCCTGCTCCTCATTAAGCTTCTGCTTGTTGAGCTTGATATATCCAAGCACCAAGCAACAGAATCAGGGAATGCATTAGTGGCAAGAGGGAGAGGACATGCTTCTTTGCATGTGTTGGTGGCACTCATTTTAACAAGGATGATGCTTTTGAGTCATCTCTGGGAGTTACCTGAGCCAGCCCTGCTGGCAGCTCAAGTGCTTTAGAGCTGTGATCCCTGTGCTATTGCCTGGAAAGCACATAAATGGGGGAAAATGAGAAGGTAAGAGGGTGGCTTCACAGGTGGTGTGAGTTATGCAGTTCTGTGCACAGTTAATGTTAGAGGAAAAGGAGCCTTTGCTGTATTGAGTTTCCCTGTCCTGCAGAAGAATTGCAAACACCTGTGAGTGATGGTTCTTGAGCTCTGGACCTCTTAAAATATCTCCTTGCAGTGCCTGTCTGCACTGTTCTTGGCAGCTTAGCTTGTCCAAATGTAATAGAGGCTGATGAATCAAAGACAGAGAAGATAAAAACTCTTTGCTCTCTTCTGCTCTGATTTCTCAAGTAATTTTGGGGAGAATGAAAGGTTCATGAGAAAGCAGGGTAGGGAAATCTCATCAGGTGTATCCATACCATGCATTGTGGCACAGCATGATAGTCACGGTGGAGTAGGTGACCCTTAATGCTTGGAGTTTGGCAGGGTTAATCCCCTTGGGAATAGCAGCAATGTTCAATCACAGTATAGAAGACAGCCCGTGTGTGCCTCTGGGTACACCACAGCAACACTGCATTTCTGCTCTATGATATTTACTTTTTTAGACTGTAATAAAAGCTAATTTTGTTTCAACAGCTGAAGGATCTCTGACCATTCCCCCCCTGATGTTATGAAAGAAAAGAATATAGCCACTACAAAGGTATTTGCCCATTTATTGCTTACTTTCTTTGACTGAAGTAGTACATGCCAGATGAGTTATCCCTGGTGGTCTTACCCTTTTCTTTTATTACTATTTTATTTTTGTTATGCTTAGTATTGTGGCTTTTTGTACCTGACCTGAGGAGATGCAGCTGCAAGGCTGACAGGGATGATGCAAAAGACCTGGAAAGTCAAAAAGCAGAAGTGGCTCGCAGGAAGAGAAGCCAGTAAGTACTGCAATAAAAGTGCTATTTAACCTGCTGGCTAATACAAAAAGGTTATTTCTACAGCAAGCAGTAGAACAATGTATTTAGCAATTAAGTTAATCCAAACAAATAGGGATTTTAACTGCATTGTTCTGGCTAAATTCCAGCTGAGGTAATTACATTCTGGCTACCTGCGCTCCCTCCGGAGTCTCTGCTGGGTAAGTTATGGCTTACACCATTGCGTGCATGTGTTGGGCTTGTCCTGAGCAGTTGTGCAGTGTAGTCAGCATCTGGTAAATCCTGGCTGGTAAGAAAAGCCAAGGTGAGCATTGCAAATCTCAGAATGTTAGGGGCTGGAAGAGACCTTTAAAGTTCATCTAGTCCAGCCCTTGCGACAGGGCAGGGTCATCTAGGTGGATTTTGAATGTCTACAAAGACAGACCCCACAAATTCTTTGGGCAGTCTGCTCCAGGGCTCTGACACCCTCACAGTGAAAAAGTTTTTCCTTTCTGTTCCTGTGGAACTTCCTCTGCTCCAGCTTGCACTCTTTGCCCCTTGTCCTATCTTTGAACGTCTACCTGACACTGCCCTGCACATCTTTATAATCATGAGTGAAGTACAGAATTTAGATCTGCCTTAAATCTGCTACTGTATCTGAAACAAAGCAGTCTCTGGCTGTGGTTTTGCCACTTTGAAGGGCCAGGAGTATCACAGTAATTTTATTCAATGTATTGTTGCAAGCTCATTTGGATATTCCCTGTGAAGTTGGAATAAGAAAGTGTGGGTCAAGAGTAACATACTGTGTTCTCCATGTATTACCCTTTTTTTCCTCCTGTTCCTCTTCAGAAGCCATGGCACATTTTGTAAGCTGACAAGATGATTAATTGTTGCTAGCATACAGTGAATAAGTCAGGGAGTCCTTAGCTCCTTTTGACATTAATGGAGCTGAAGTGAAGACAGCTTATCTTTCCAAATGTGAGGTGCTACAAGGAGGGCCACAAAGATCATCCAAGGGCTGGAGCACCTCTGCTATGAGGATAGTCTGAGGGAGTTGGGGTTGTGCAGCCTAGAGAAGACTCCCGGGGACCACACTTGGCGCTGCCTTCCAATACCTGAAGGGATCCTATAAGGAGGCTGGAGAGGGACTTTTCATTAAGGTGTCTAGAGATAGGACAAGGGGGAAGAGTTTGAAGCTGAGGAAGAGCAGGGTTAGACTGGAGCTGAGGAAGAAGTTCTTCAGTACAAGAGTGATGAGACTCTGGAACAGGTTGCCCAGGGAACTTGTGGATGCCACCTTCCTGGGGATGTTCAAGGTTAGATTGGATGAGGCCTTAAGCAGTGGAGTCTAGTTGAGAAGTGTCACTGCCCATAGCAAGGGGGTTGGAGCAGTTGTTTTCTGAGGTCCTTTCTTACCTAAGCCATTCAATGATTCTGTCATTCATATAAATCACAGAATGATCTGAGTGGGTCAGATATGGGATATAATTTACAAGTGGGTAAATGGCATTAGAATGTGGAGCCACCAGGGAAATTCAGAAACAGCAGGGCTTTAATTGTGGGTTTGGGACAGCTTTGCAAAAAGACATGAAGCCCATTGCCAGAACCTGGTATTGGGAACTGTCTCTTCATGGTGCTACTTGTGGAAAGTGAGGACACATTCAGTGTGGGCTGCCCAGGGAAGTGGTGGAGTCACCAGTGCTGGAGGTGTTTGAGACTGGATAAGGCACTTGGTGCCATGGTTTAGTTGATTAGATGGTGTTGGTTGATGGGGTGGACTTGATGATCTTGAAGGTCTTTTCCAACCTATTCTATTCTGTCTGCTTAGAGCTGCAGTTACTCAGAGACTGGGCACATGCTGCCACCTCACAGGGTGCATCTGAGGGCAGCCAGCACTTTGTTACACGCAGCCGAATGAATTAACAGGAATAATGAAATCTGAGGCAAAGAGGAGGTTTCTTTCACCTAGACAAATGTTTTAGCAGCTGTGCAAAACACTTCAGGTCCTTGAGTGAATGAATTAATGGAAATGAACATTGGCAAGCAGATTGTAATGAGAATTGGTTTTGACCACAAAGAACTTTTGGTGATTCAATAAAAAAAAAAACCCTACAAATTTTTTTAAATTGAGGTTGATTTATTCAGCAGAAGGAAAACATTTTACAGCAGGATAAACAGAAAACACATGTACCAGCTTTAAGCTCCTCTTGACAAGTTTAATTTACTTCATCTAAAGTGATTCAGCCATCACCCTTTCTCTATGATAGTTGTTTTGCTGGGGAAACAAATTTGAATGTGCCTGATAAATGAGCTGCACTGAAAACCCCAGTTTTTATCAGCTCTAACCCTTGATCTTAATTGACTCCACATCTGTTTCCATAGAAACCCACAAAACAATCAATAAAATACTATAGCTAGCTGCTGGTATTGAAGGAGTAGAGAGAAAGAAAAATCTTTTCAGTGATTTCCTTCTGACTGATTTTGTGGACAGAGCAACACGTGT
Organism: Melanerpes formicivorus; assembly: GCF_026170545.1. NCBI lineage: Eukaryota > Metazoa > Chordata > Aves > Piciformes > Picidae > Melanerpes > Melanerpes formicivorus. The sequence goes on from NW_027142378.1 coordinate 4,431,273, forward strand.
GCTGTGCAGCCCTCAAAGATGTAGCTGGGGCTGATTCCTGCTAGAGAAAAGCACATCACCTAATGAAATCCCCTCTGCTGCACCTGTGTGTGAGAGGTAAAATAAAGGTGATGCCTTTCATCCCACTGATTGACAGCAGTTCTGATAGGGACAACAGAAAGGAATCACTTCTAATTGTTTTTCTTCCATCCAGAGAGGAGTGGGATCAATATGCTTATCTATTCCATGGGAGAAACTCTTGTGGTTTAGCCTCTATCCACAGGAAAAGGTCAAAGCCAAGTGATGGAGTCCAGCTGCAGTGCCCTTGGGAACGCTTTTGAGTAACATGAAATCACCAGGGCTTGCAACACTCTTTCTGCACAGCCATGTTTGGGAGTGTGTAGCTCCCATGCTAAACTGCTTGAAGAATCAAGAGCAATAAATCCTTGGCATCTAACTCCTACAGCAACGCTTTGTAAACCAACTGTGTTGCTATGCTGTGCAGTTTTCAACCTTCAGAACGGTGTACTTGGAAGTCTATTTAGAGGGCACTCTGATGTACTTTGCTATTGTTGAAGTGTAAGGTTGGAAGAATGTAGTTTGGCCTGTGTTGTTAATCAGTGGGTATGCAATATACTCCTGAGTTTTGAAAAGCAGTTTCTTGGAAAACAGTCATGTAGAAAGAAAGCAACGATCATTAAGGTTGGAAGAGACCTTTGGAACAGATCATAAAGTCTAGCAATCAACCTAACACCACCATGCCCATTTAACCATGAAGTGCCATGTCCACATGTTTTGATATCTTCAGGGTTGATAATTCCACCACCTCCCTGGGCAGCCTGTTCCAATGCCTGACAGCTCTTGCAGGAAAAGTTTTTCCTCATCTCCAACCTAAACCTCCCCTGGCACAACTTGAGGTCGTTACCTCTTGGCTCTGTTCAGGCCAGGAGAGCTGATGATGCTTGGCCTATTGTCACAATGGAATTCAGGATAGGATGGACACGGGGGTACACCACTTAGTGACGTGTGATCTGAAATGTAGGTAGTAGGTGTGATGTGCCTGGAGAGTGGATAGCAGTCTTTATGGGAAGATGTTTGTTCCAAGACACTTATACATGGCACATTTATGTCAGTCAAGATACCAGGCCCTCAAGACTAGTTTGGAGCAGCACAAGGGGAAGAGCAGTGCTTGCCCTGACTAACTTCATCAGGCCCTGGACTGCATCTCCTGTACATAGCATTTCCACCTCCTGCTCAGCCTTCTGTATGGCATTGAGCAGGTGGGGGGACATGTCTCCAGATTCATTAGGATCCCATCAACACCACTGTGGATTGTGTTGAGATCTAGTTTAAGTCCTGTGGTGGGGTATCTCAAGGAAAATCAAGAGTTAATTGGTATAAGCATAAAGAAAATGCTTCCAGAGGCCAGAGACTCCCAAGGGATGGGCAGTTTGTCCCAGGATATTGTGATCTGTTATTCTACTGTTTTCCTGTATCTCTCTATTTGAGGGACTGTACAGCCAATTCTGTCCATCTTTGCTCTGTTTTGGGACGTTTGTGCCAATATCTGTTGTGGGGGAGAGGTTTTTCTCCTGCCCTTGTCTGGCAGTGAATTTCTGGCTACACCACTGGGCCTGCGGCAGGCCTGGGTCTAGCGGGGGAGCAGCTTGGCTGCTCTGGAGCCTGCTGAGGCTGAGTGGGGGTGGAGGTTTCTGGAAGGGTTTGGCCCAGGTAAAGCCCAGGTGAGGAACTGAGCCTAATTTGTGAAGGTCTTCCTTTTACCTGAATGCCTGTTGTATATATTTGCAAATAGCCATCCCATCTAAGCTTGCAACCCAGTGTGGAGCATTTTTAGTTTCGTCCTTGGGAAGGGGTTAAATAACTTCTCTGTCCTTTTCACCTGGGCAGCTCATGGCTCAAAACTAGGAAATGTGGCCAGTACTGTGCCATGTGTATTTTATCTATCTATATGGTTTTTTTATACATTTTTGTGTAAAGCATCATTACCTGTTGGTGTGTTTTATGCACTTTTACTGCATGGAAATACTCCATGATAAGGATGGAGTACTGCATCCAGTTCTGGAGCCCATATTGCAGGAAGGATCTGGAGGTGCTGGAAGGTGTCCAGAGAAGGGCCATGAGGATGATCAGAGGGCTGGAGCTCCTCTCCTCTGAGGACAGACTGAGAGTTGGGGCTGTTCAGTCTGGAGAAGAGAAGGCTCTGAGGAGACCTCATTGTGGCCTTCCAGTATCTGAAGGAAGCTACAAGAAAGCTCGGGAGGTACTTCTTAGAGTGTCAGGAAGTGAGAGGACTGAAGGGAATGGAGCAAGGCTGGAAGTGTAGGTTCAGACTGGATGTTAGGAAGAAGTTCTTCCCTGTGAGGGTGGTGAGGCATTGGCACAGGCTGCCCAGGGAGGTGGTGGAAGCCTCACCCCTGGAAGCTTTTAAGGCCAGGCTGGATGTGGCTGTAAGCAACCTGCTGTAGTGTGAGGTGTCCCTGCCCATGGCAGGGGGGTTGAAACTGGATGATCATTGAGGTCCTTTCCAACCCTGACAGATCTATGATTCTATGACATGTAGTACTGCATAGACAGAACATTTTACTACTGAGGGCACTAACAATTGGCTTACAAAAAAGTTTGGCACCCTACCTGCCAGACATAAAGATGTTACTAAAGATATGAGAGTAGTTAATAATCTAATAAGAAATATCAAATATTTTTCATGAAGAAGGGTAGAGGAACGAAAATTACAGAATGTTAGGGGCTGGAGGTGACCTAAAGAGATCGTTGATTCCAACCCCCCTGCAAAGCAGGAACACTTAGGGCAGGTCACACAGGAATCACCATCACAATAAATAAGTTGTGTTTTCTCCTGTTGAGAAGGAATTTTTTGTGATTGACTTCATGTCCATTGCTCCTCATCCTGTTACTGGGTATCACTGAAAAGAGCCTGGCTCCATCCTCCTGACAGCCAACCTTCAGATACTTGTAGGCATTCATAAGGTTCCTTCTCAGCCTTTTCTTCTCCAGTCTAAGCAGCTCCAGGTATATGTTTTCCCTCATATAAGAGAAGTTCCTTCCTCTTCATTGTTCTTGTAGCACTCTGTTGCATACACTCTAGTGTATCCCTGTCCCTCTTGAACTGGGGAGGCCCAGAACAGAACACTATATTCCAGATGTGGTCTCACCAGGGAAGAATAGAGGGGAAGTAGAACCTCCCTTGACCTGTTGACCACTCTTAATGCACCTCTTAGAGGGAGAGCTTTACAGTCAGTGGGATATTGGTATTGGGTTTTTTAATTGCTATTTTGATTTTTTTTGTTTCCCCTATACTAACTCTCTATAATTTCTCCCAAGGTGACCAAGCAGTAGCAGTTGCAGGCTCTAGGACCCCGTGGGATGCAGGGAATGAATGGGAGACGTGTCCTAGGGGTGCAGCTGTCTTCCAGGTAACTATCTTCCCGTGTATAGAGACAACAGAGAAAATGGCAGAAGCCTGAGGGAATCTGACAGTAACAGAAATTGAGTTTGATCTCCTCTGTGTGGAGGGAGGAAAAAAACAAAGGCAACAAAATCACATCCCCTTCTCTTGATACAGCCCAGGCTGCTGTTTGGCCTTCTGGGCTGCAAGTGCCCATTGCTGGCTTCTGTCCAGCTTCTCACCCACCAGCATCCCCAAGTCCTTTTCTGTAGGGCTGCTCTCAATCTCATCATCCCCCAGTCTGGATCGATATCAAGGGTTGCCCTGACCTAGGTGGAGAACCTTACACTTTGCCTTATTGAACCTCATGATCATGACCATTTTGGTCTTTCACAACACTGGTCCAAACTGTGCCATGTTGTGTTAAACTTTGTGATCCTGTGGTCACAGTGGGTGCAGACAGATTTATTTTTCAGATGCCTATTTTAATTACTAGGAGAGCACCTGCACCAAACACTGTTGGTAATGCAGAGAGTTAGAAATTCTGCTCTGCTGTGCTACTGAGAGTTTGTCCATCACTAACAAGAGCTAGCTCATTTCATTTTTTTTCAAGAGCTGTAAGAGGACTGTATGGTTGAAATATGTGTTTGAGATAAATAGCTCTGAAAAATAAAGGTTTTTTTCTGCTGTATATATTTTCCCTCAAAGGATACCCCTGGGTATGTATATTTAAGCAAGTGAAAACTTTAAGACATTTGTATCTGTTCATGTTTCTGTGACTGCACTTATTTAGATGGTTAAATTGTTTGGGGTTTTTTTTTCCTTATTTTTCCCCTCTCTGCCACGGAGCTAGACACACACAAGCAGTTTGTGTGTGTGCATCGATGTGTTACAGGTAGGGCTGATGACAGTTTCTATAATTAAGTTGCCAAACAGTTTCCATTACAGGAAACTGAAAATAGGGTGTTACAGCTCTCCAAAACATGCATTTTTCAGGGCAAGGTTTTCTAGCACAGGCCCAGCCAAATTACATATATATCCAACAGTAATTTCAGCAGGAACAGTTGTTTTAACACCTGAAACATGACAAAATAAGCTTTCCTTGACTTAAAAAAAAAAAAGGCAAAACCAGAATTGGGTGAATCATCAGCAGGCTCCTGCTTTCAAAGTGAGGTTTTGCAGTCTTAATGGAGCAGGCAGTTTTTTTGTTAGGGATGTGCCTGTTATGTCTGTAATAAAAACAATTCCACTGCCAGTCAAACTAGAAAGCCTGTGAAAATATCTGGTTTGCTGGAGTTCAGCCAAGTTCATAAGGTTGACAGCTTAATCTTCCCAAGCTTCTGCTTGGATGGGGCATGGTTTAGTGCAGGCTGAAGCAGCCTGTCTGTAGTTACATCTAATGTAGCTAACTGAGTGCTGCCAACAGAAAGACAGATTTTGTTTCCCCTCTTCAAGAAAAAGAAGCCCCCACTGGGCACCAATACTAGAAATCTGACCCCTTCACAGGCCTGAGGGGTGGAATTTACAGAGGAGGCACGTGTGTGCCGGTGGCACTGTGTAACAAGACAAAAGTTAGAAGTGTGAAGGTGGTGGAACAAAGAGGGCAAAACCCCAAACCCTGAAAGCCATCAGAGGAGGAGGTGGGGACTGCTGGGCAAGATGAGCAAGAACAGAATAGATGGGAGGAGGAACAAAGTTTGCGCGGAGAAATAGAACAGATTGCAAGACTGGCAGGACTGAAAAAATGGAAATGAAATTAATGGAGCAAGGACTAGCAGAACATGTTGATAAGCAGCTAAGATACAAAGGATAAGCTTGGCAGAAACGTCTGGAAGAGGAATACATAGGTGGCACTGAGACTGGCTGAGGAATGAGAGTGGTGAAATACTGGAACAGGTTGCCCAGAGAGGTGGCGGAGGTTCCATCCCTGGAGACATTCACAGAATGTTAGGGGTTGGAAGGGACCTCGAAAGATCATTGAGTCCAATCCCCCTGCCAGAGAAGGACCATCTAGAGCAGGTCACACAGGAACACATCCAGGCAGTCTCCAGAGAAGGAGAAACGTGACAATGAGCTGGCAGAGTCAAAAGCAGCTCAACTGGAGAAATGACAGAATGAACCAGACCAAAAAGAAAAAAGACACTGACAGGGACTTTTCATTTATTACTCACTAATTTGTATTTGTCACAAGCAAGGCATGTAGAATTAGTGTATTTTTCCTTTATTCTCCTTCCTTTGTGCTGCTTTCACTTTTGTAAGCAGAGGCTTGTTCCCTCCCTTCACCTCAGAAAAGTGTTGGGAAGATAAATCACACAATGTTTGTGGAACATCCACAGATGCTAATGATGAGCACTGCAGAAACACCCAGGAGGAAATTAATAATTCTGTCTTCAGAACCACATTTGTAGATGTGCTGTAAATAAGGCCTGGGGCAGTACATTAAACAACAAGCAGAAACCAAAATATTGAACTGCTGCTCATTAGGGAAGCCCAGTCCGTTCCATGCACAAAAGGAGGCAGGAAAAAAGCTGTGGAGGAAAATATCCTGCTACTGCCAAACTTCACATAGGAAAGGGAGGCCATCCAGAGGGGATTGCACAGACTTGAGAGGTGAGTCCAAGCCCAAGTTCAACAAGGCCAAGTGCAAGGTCCTGTACCTGGGTCAGGGCAATCTCTAGTACAAACCCAGGCTGGGTGAGGAGTTGCTCCTGGAGGAGAAGGACATGGGGTATGTCAGCGGGTGACAAACTCCCATGAACCAGCAATGGTTGCTGGCAGCCCAGGTGGCCAAGAAGGCCAATGGCATCCTGGCCTGCATCAGAAATAGTGTGGCCAGTAGGAGCAGGGAAGTCATTCTGCCCCTGTGCTCAGCACCGGTTAGGCCACACCTTGAGTACTGTGTCCAGTTCTGGGCTCCTCAATTTAAGAAGGATATTGAGACATTTGAACATGTCCAGAGAAGGGCAATGAGGCTGGGGAGAGGTCTGGAGCACAGCCCTGTGAGGAGAGGCTGAGGGAGCTGCAGGTGTTTAGCCTGGAGAAGAGGAGGCTCAGGGGAGACCTTATCGTTCTCTACAACTACCTGAAAGGAAGTTGTAGCTACATGGGGCTTGGTCTCTTCTCCCATGCAACCAGTGGAAGAACAAGAGGACACAGTCTCAAGCTGTGCCAGGGGAAGTTTAGGCTGGAGGTGAGGAGAAAGTTCTTCCCAGAAAGAGTAATCGGCCATTGGAATGTGCTGCCCAGGAAGGTTGTGGAGTCACTGTCCCTGGAGGCATTCAGAAAAAGGATTGGATGTGGCACTTGGAGCCATGGTTTAGTTGTCCTGAGGTGTTAGGTAATAGGTTGGCCTTGATGGTCTCTGACGTCTTTTCCAACCTGGTTGATTCTGTGAAATACAAGAAGCCAATTCCACTATTAGAACAAGATTTGAGATATGTGATGGGATGTTTTCGGGCATAGGTGTGCTTATAATTGTACTATAAATGTTCTCTTCTCCCTTTTCATCCCTATCCAACCTTCTCTAGCACACTGTTGTGAGTTTCAAAGCAGCTCCAATGTGCTAGGCAGCTTGAGGCAGGGATATTCATGATGTAAAAGGATTATATTTTTTTTCCCCCCTCAGTAAGTTGTATTTTTGTAAGTAAATGTGGAGTTCAAATGGCCCTTCTTTAAGAATGGTGTTTGCAGTTCTGCAGGTATTGACTTAGTAGCACTACATTACCTAGCTGAATGAGTTAGGACTCCTGAATGAGGACATGAAACATGTACCTCGTGTTCTAATTAAAGCCAAGGGCCATTCATCTTTCTAATTGCAACAATGCCCTCCAGGATAATTTCATCCCAAATGTACCATTCTTCTTTTGCCTGAACAAGTGACTTGGAAACCATCTGGAGCCTTGCCAAGTGTGGAGAGAAAAATGTACTGGCAGTGATAGCATACCAGAAAACATTACAGGATGAAAAATTGAAGAGGTCAAGCAAAATGGTGAGGTTTTTTTCTATCAGGCTTCTAGGAGAATTGGCATCTAATGCCTGAATGTTAGTGGTCATATTGTCTAATTTTCCCCCACAAAGCAGTAGGAGGCTTTAGTAGGAGGCTGTTAATAAGTAAAGATTTTCTGTAGTGTTCTGCAACCTTTGGGGCTGCCAAAAATTTTCGTCCTGGTGGCGGGGGAAGAGATGGAACTTCCTGTGATTACATTTATGTCTGTTGCTCTTCTGTCTGTCCCTGGGCATCACCCTTCAGGTATTTGTAGGCATTGATAAGGTCTCTCTCAGCCTCTTCCAGACTAAACAGCCCCAGGTCTCTCAGCCGTTCCTCATAAGAGAGATGCTCCAGTCCTTTCATCATCCTCATAGCTCTCCACTGAACACTTTCCTGCAGTTCCCTGTCCCTCCTGAACTGGGGAGCCCAGAACTGGATACAATACTCCAAATGTGGTCTAACTAGAGTTGAGTAGAGGGGGGAGAATTAATTTGTCCTGAGAGGAGGATGTACAACCAGGGGAAAGCAGCAGACTACTGTCAGTGGAGGTCTGTGAGCATATATAGCAGGCAGTAGGAACTGTGTTCCTCTGTAAACCAGCCAGCTCAGTGAGTGGGACCTGTAGGATTATTTGGGCTGGGCTTTATAGAGCCAGCATAGCCTCCAGAATTTATTTGCCATTTGTAAGACATAACTTGAAAATCATATGTTTCTGGATGGTTTGCAGGTTGAGCTCATCAATGTCAACAGTGTTTTATGTGCCTGAATCATTTCATCCCTAAGATACATGCAACAAGAGTTGCACTGTGGAAGATTAACAAATATCACTAAATATCACTTACTTGGTCTAAGGACATGCACTAAGAGGTTTCTTTATCTATCAATGGACAAGAATCACCCCATTAGCTTCAATATTTCTTTTATGTGTGCTCTGGAGTGGGAATTTTCATTCTGTGGTCTACCAAGCTGCTAGAAAGAGTGGACACAATATTAGAAAGCAGATTAGTAGAACTGAAGGTCTTTAAGACTTCAGTGAGGGAATACAAATAATGAATCATACATTCACAGAACAGTTTGGGTTGGAAGGGATCTTAAAGATCATTCAGTTCCACCCCCCCTTGTCATGAGTAGTGACACCTCTTACTAGATCAGGTTGTTCAAAGCCTCATCCAGCCTGGACTTGAATACTGTTCAGGTGGAAGTATCCACAACCACTCTGGACAACCTGTGTGGTGGTGAGAGAGAAGGCCTAGCTCTCCCTCCCCCACAAAGAAAGAAACCACAGCTAGCTCAGTCGGAGGAGCAAAGTTATATTTACAAGCAAGATGAAATGCAGTTAATATATACACAATATATACAATATTTACAATATATACAGAAATAAACAGCAAAGAAAGTAACACAGACAAGACTCCCTCCTCCAGACAGAGGAGGGTTCCCACTCTGTACCCCCCTCTCTCCCCCTACCTCCCTCTTTCCCAAAAAGGGCTAGAGAGAGAGAAAAGGTAATTAATAAGGATGAAATTTTGTTAGGCCTCAAAGCGCATGCAGGGATTAGTTCTTATCTGTAATTCAAGGCCAACTCCGGCTAGTTGCTCTGAATCAGACAGGCTGGAAAGGCAGAACAGACTGGAACTGAGTGAGACTCAAACTGAACTAAAACTTAAAGTGGCATTCTACCAATGAAATTCGTTTAGACCTATCTTTGATTTCAAAATATTCAGCCAGCGTGTTCCAGCAAATGTCCCTTTCTTAAAGGCACAGCCCAAAAAGGTGACAATCCACCCCTTCTAAACTATTTCACTGGCTGTTCCAGTGTCTCACCACTCTCCTTGTAAACAGCTTCTTCCTAATCTCCAGTCTAAATCTGCCCTTCTCAGGCTTCAATCTATTCCCTCTTGTCGTGTCACCACAAGGTCTTGGAAAAAGTCCCTTCCCAGCTTTCTTTTAGCTGCCTTCAGATACTGGAAGAATGCTCTAAGGTCTGCCCAGAGCCTTCTCTTCTCCAGGCTGAACAGTCCCAGTTCTTTGAGCCTGACCCCATAGGGGAGGTGCTCCAGCCCTCAGATCATCTCCATGAATGCTCCTCTGCTGGAGCATTCCAGCTGCTCCATGTCCTCCTTATGGTAGGGGCACCAGAACCGGATGCAGTAGTCCAGGTGTGGTCTCATGAGAGCAAAGCAAGAGGGAGAATGTCCTCCTTTGTCCTGCTGGACACACTTCTTTTGATCTTTTTCTGTCGTGTATTTATTGCCCCAGCCCATCCTGCTCTGCTGTACCAATGTGTGAAAAGGGTTAAGGTGAGGCACAAACCTTAAAAGAAAATCAGCATCTCCCACTCACTTGTTTTATAAAGATCTGGGAGATAATAATCCTTTGGGCAATGAAGTTTTTATTGATCACACCTAGCTTTAAAACACTGCAAATGCCAGAATGCAAAGCACAGTATTTTTCAGGAAGCTTAGTGTGGTTTTATTAATCTAAAAGAAAAGAGGGGGAAAAAAAAGGAGAGAAAATGAAGCTTTGGTTCATCTAAAATCTGGCATTTCAGGTTTAGGGGTTTTTGTTTTTCTTTTTTTTTCCTGTGATAAGTCCCAAATGGATCATATCCTACTAGCAGGCACATCCTCTCTGTTTTAGACTTCAGTTTGTGCTTCACAGTACCATATGACATGACAGACGGGACCAGGCAGAAATGAATACAAACCTGGGGACAGCTTCAACCAGCCTCTCCTCTCCCTTTTTTTCATTTCCCACTAGCTGAAGCTTGAAAGGCAGTTTTCAAACCAGAGTTTCTGTTGCTGGAACACATTCTAGCCAGCAGATCCAGTCTCCACCCTGTTGAGACCCCACCTGGAGCACGGTGTCCAGTTCTGGAGCCCCAATTACAGGAAGGATCTGGACCTGCTGGAACATGTCCAGAGAAGGGCCACAAGGGTGATCAGAGAGCTGGAGCTGCTCTGCTATGGAAACAGACTGAGGGAGTTGGAGTTGTTCAGTCTGGAGAGAAGGCTCTGAGGAGACCTAAGTGTGGCCTTCCAGTATCTGAAGGGGGCTACAAGAAAGCTGGGGAGGGACTTTTTAGCGTGTCAGGGAGTGATAGGACTGGGGGGAATGGACCAAAACTAGAAGTGGGTAGGTTCAGATTGGATGTTAGGAAGCAGTTCTTCCCCATGAGGGTGGTGAGACACTGGCACAGGTTGCCCAGAGAGGTGGTAGAAGCCTCATCCCTGGAAGTTTTGAAGGCCACACTGGATGTGGCTGTGAGCAACCTGTTCTAGTGTGAGGTGTCCCTGGCCATGGCAGGGTGTTTGGAACTGGATGATCTTTTAGGTCCTTTCCAACCCTGGAAATTCTGTGAGTTGTCACAACCCAGTGACCATGTGCACATCAAGAATATGATTTGTTGTTGTTCTTGCTGCGACATAGAGATTTTATGGCTCCACAAATTATTTCTGACAGGTGGCTTAATTTTCTGCTGCTTCTGGGTTAGTGTGTCCCAGTACCCTGGCAGATAATGCTGGTGTCACTGCAAAGTCTCTGTAAGCAACTGCAGGCAGAGGGGCATCGTCCTGGCTATTAGCACTGGCAAAGGTCTTGCAGTAGTGGTCATAACTCTGAATTTTATTATGTAAAGAAGGAAATGCTGGAATGATGGAGTGGGAGGTCCTGCACAAACCTGTAATCCCTGATGATCCCTGCTCTGGGAGGGGGGGGAAAAAAAAGACAACACACTCGTGAAAACAAGCCAGATTAGAGGGGGAGGAAAGCAACTTTCTCAGCTTCCTTGTGAAGATCTCACCTTGGATTTCACAGAGTTTCTTTCCTGTGTCATAGCCTGCCTGCTAACCCAGGAGCCAAATGTCAGTTCTGCTGTGACAACTTCCTCAGAATCCTAGAATCATTAAGGTTGGAAAAGACTTTGAAGATCATTGAAAGCAACTATAACTTAACTGCCATGAGCACCAAACCATATCCTGAAGCACCACAGCTACACACCTCTTGAGCACCTCCAGGGATGGCACATCCACCACCTCCCTGGGCCGCCTGTTCCAACACCTCACCACTCTTTCAGGAAAGAAATTCTTCCTACTATTTAACCTAAACCTCTCTTGACTCACCTTCAACACATTTCCTCTCATTCTATCACTAGTTACTTACTTCCCCTCTGGTGTGACCTCAGAGCATGCCATTCAAATTGACAGTCAATTTGAGAGCTATCTATACCTTGGTTCTGCAAGATACTTATTTTTCTGTCTAGTTTATACCTGAATATTCCCATTAAGATCAGCCAATCTACTGAGACACTTAAAATTAGCCTCAAAATTAGTACTTTGCTGAGCCATGCCTTCAGTGAAGTGAATGAAAACACCATTTGGCTTTACAGTTGCTGATTTTTCAAAGCCTCAATCGGGGGGGGGGGGGGGGGGGGGGGGGAAGAATCAGTAACGTTTGGCTTGTTTTATTTTGCTGTGAGCAATTAGAGTGTAACAAAACTCTTTGTGATTACTGTATCACTGTGAAGCAGCTAAAAGATTTTAGTCCTCACTGTAGTGTGAACACAATGAAATAATGAAACTTTTAATCTTTGACTAAATTGTAAAAGCAACTTTCAGGTCATCTGAGGGGTTTGGGGTTGTTCCTCCCCTCCCCCCGGTTGATGGCATCTATGACCTGTCTAGAAAGGTGCCTGGAAAAATACAAGATGGCAAAACATGCCAGTCATTATAACTAGAATAGCTCTCTTTAAGACAATGTTTCAGAGCTCTCATCTTCTGCTCAGACAGATGGAGAAGGAGCTTCAAGCCAAAGCAGTGGCAACATGACTGCATGAGTCAAACATGAGGGCAGGTGGGACCACAGAAGAATTTACAGCTGGCATGCAGCACTCCTGTTTGCTGGTGCCAGCTCTGTTCCATTCCTCAGTGAATGTGTTGCTGCCACTATTCCAACCATGAGGCCTGGGGAAGGATTTTTTTTCCCCCATCTTGTTGATTAAATGGTCTTTAGTTTTACTGATCAGATTGCCTTGACTTATTTTGCCATCACCTTCACTTTCAGATGAGGGGAAAAGAACGATCTTCACAGAATGTGGAACAGCTCCCTTGTGAGGAAAGGCTGATGGAGCTGGTACTCTCTAGCTTGGAGAAGAGGAGCCTGTTTATAAAGATGTGAAGGTCAGTGTCAGGAGGACAGAGCCAGGCTCTGCTCAGTAATGCCCAATGATAAGACAAAGGGCAACAGAGCACGCTGGAGGTGATTCCACATGAACAGAAGGAAAACCTTTTTCATTGTGAGGGTGCTGGAGCCCTGGAGCAGGCTGCCCAGAGAGGTTGTGGAGTCTTCTTCTCTGGAGACTTTCAAAACCCACCTGGGTGTGTTGCAGTGTGACCTAGGTGATCCTGCTCTGGCAGGGGGTTGGACTGGATGCTCTTTCAAGGTCCCTTTGAATCCCTAACATTCTGTGAATCATAGACTGGCTTCGGTTGGAAGGGACCTAAAAGATTGTGTAGTTTCTACTCATCTGCTGTGGGCAGGGCAGCTCTCACTAGACCAGGTTGCTCAAAGCTTAGTCTCAAACATTTCCATGCTAGTTTGTCCTTGTCTCATCCCTGCTGCAGAAGAACTTACTGCTGGATTCCACCTGAGATCATCTAATGCTATTCCCAGAACATGCATTCACCCTTCCCTTGAGCTCAAGAGTATCCATTAAATACTACGTATCATTTCTGCTGGAGAGTTTAATGTGTTAGTAATTCCTTTTTTTCTCTACTAAAATACAAGGTGACAACTGTGTTCTTTGTGGTCTTGTATGATCTACTGCTCTGCAGGGACAGGGACCATTGGTGTGTGAGAGAAAGAGAGAGCAATTGCCTATTGATGTAATGGAAGCAAATGAAGCCTCTGGAAAGGGCAGGTAAATGACAGCATCTTTCTGAAAGATCTGCAGAACCTCTCCTGCTTCCTCTGAAGGACTTGCAAATGTTGCCACTCAATGGCCTTAAGGTGAGTCTGAAAATACAATGGAGTAGAAGTTCAGAATATGAGTAATTAAGGAAGTCCTTATCACTGTTCTCATTATATGTCTTCTGTTTTCAGTGATAGTTGTTTCCTTTCCACAAAGGTGACGACAGCTCCGAATGCTGGTAAAACAAATCTTGGCAGAGTCCCAGACAAGAAGCCTTGTTCTGGAACTACACTCAGCCTGAGCTTCTCTCTCACATTGCAGGTATGCAAAGATTTTTCATAGGCTGACTGGCCACCTCTGCAAATGAGAGGCCCATACATAGTTCAAGAGTCTAAATCTAAATCACCTAGGCACTGATGAGGTTGGGAAAGATTAGGCATTGCAGAAAAGGATCTCGAGGACCTTGCAAGAGTTTTGTCACAGCAAGAAATTAAATCCAAGCATGCTATGGTTAAGCAAATGCATGTTTATAAGGAAAACACTGGGGTTTGTATTGCTGTAGCTAATATGGCACCAGTGCAGTTTTGATAGCACAAATACTGATTTTTCTCTAGCTTACATTCCACAGGTGGATTTTTGACAAGACAAATACTGCTTAATTTTCTATTGCTGTAGCTTCTATTGCACTTTTTGCAGTATGTTCCTGTACGTGATCTGTTTCTGCCTCTCTGCTCTTGTGAGACCCCACTTGGAGAATTGCACCCAGTTCTGGTGCCCCCAGAACAAGAAGGACATGGAGCTGCCAGGATGGGTCTGAAGGAGGGCCACAAAGCTGATCAGAGGACTGGAGAATCTCTGCTATGAGGACAGGCTGAGAGACTTGCAGCTGTTCAGCCTGGAGAAGAGAAGGCTCCAGGGAGACCTTAGAGCAGCCTTTCAATACCTGAAAAGGGGCCTACAAGAAAGCCAGGAAGGGACTTTTTACAAGGGCTTGTAGTGACAGAATGAGAAGGAATGGATTGAAGCTTGAGGAGGGCAGATTTAGCCTGGAGATTAGGAAGAAATTCTATCCAGTGAGGGTGGTGAGACACTGGAACAGGTTGCCCAGGGAAGTTGTGGATGCCCCCTCCCTGGAGGTGTTTAAGGCCAGGTTGGATGAGGCCTTGAGCAACCTGGTCTAGTGGAAGGTGTCCCTGCCCATGGCAGGGAGGTTGTAACTGGGTGATCTTTAAAGTCCATTCCAACTCAAACCATGCTATGAATTTATGAATCCTAGAACCATTTCCACTTTTCAGGTTCATCTCCAGCCCTTCAGCAGGACTGCTTGATGACTTTGTATTTTGACTTTTAGAAAAGTGTCCTCCAAGAAAGAGAAACCAATGTTTAGTTTAAGTTATTTGAGGAAAAAACAAACATCACAACAATTCTGCACATCAGGGGCTGTATTCAATAATACAAAACTGAAGCACTGGGCAAACTGTTGGGATGTCATAACTGGGAGTCAAACCCACACATTATTGTTTTCTTCTCATACATTTGTTTTATGCAGGGTCTCTGTCTCATAGGTTGCCATAGAATCAATATTTACAGTGAGAGTTCATTTGCGTTGTTTTCTAGTCCTTGAGGAGAGAACACATTTAAAATAGAACCAGAATGCATTGGGTTGGAAGGGCCCTCTAGAGGTCATCAACTTCCCTGAAGTAAGCAGAAACAGACAGTGCAGAGCCACAAAGATGCTGAAGGCAGTGGAACATCTCCCTGTGAGGAAAGGCTGAAGGAGCAGAGGAGCCTGAGGGGTGACCTCAGTCATGTTGATAAAGATGTGCAGGACAGTGTCAGGAGGATGAAGCCAGGCTCTGCCCAGTGATGCCCGGTGAGGACAAGGGGCAATGGTGCAAGCAGAGGACGTTCCACAGGAACAAAAAGAAAAACGGTTTTTTGTTGTGAGGGTGTCAGAGCCCTGGAGCAGGCTGCCCAGAGAGGTATCTCTGGAGATACAAAACCCCTCTGGATGTGTTCCAGTGTGACCTGGGTGATGCTGCTCTGGTAGGGGGGTGGGACAGGATGATATTTTGAGGTGCCTTCCAACTCCCAACTTTCTCTGATATTTTGATTCTATGTCATTCTGTGATGCCCAACTATATCAGTTTCCTCAGAGCCCCACCAAGCCTGACCTTGACTGTCTGCAGGGATGGGGCCTCCACCACCTCTCTGGACAACCTGTTCCACCACCCTCATATTGAAGAACTTCTTCCTTATGTACAAAGAACTTCTTCCCACTAAAGAATGCAAAGTCTCAAGATGAATTTTTCAATCAATACATTTTCCTGGCATATTGCATTAATGTCCTTTAACCTTCTGTTTTCACAGATACCAAGCATTTGTCTGGCAACCAGATGACGTCCCTCCACTTGTGCCTACCAGCAAACCTGTGGAGCATTTCTATTCCCCAAAAATACATTTTAGAAGAGGACAATTTCAACCAGGTTTGGACATTTAAATTTTGTGGCCCGTGATGCATTCTGTAGAGTTCTAGGCAACTTATTGCATTATGTATTCTGGCTGATGCTTTAATAATGCCTCATATTGTCCCTTCTGATGGCTGTTGTAATACTCTAAGCTCTCACAGAAAGTGTGTGGTGTAGAAAAAATGGGGCAGATGTGAGCAGAACAGACAGTTCCAGTAAGTCAAGGTTTGTCTCCACAAATAACTTCAGAGAATCAGCTGGTATTATCTCTGTGACCCCTAGGTGCAAAGCACAATGGTTAGAAACCCAACGAAACATAAAGGCTGAAGCTCCCTTTCCTGTTGGATGCTAAACTGGACTCTCATTACTCAGAAAAATCTGTGCTCTAAATAGCACACGGTCTCCATGGCAATGTGCAGTTCAGGTTTTTTTAACTTTTCAACACATAAAAATGGTAATTTATTTGTTTTAAGCACTCCCCCAGTTGTCAGAGCTATGAAAACCTCCGGATCGGGCAGGTTCCAGGAGCACGGGTTAAAGACTGGGTTAAGTGCCAGGAGGAGCCTGACCTGGAGGTCATTACTGCCTAATTATATTATTATTTCCTGTCAGCTCAGCTTGTGAAGTGGCACTCGGAGCATTAGGCAGTCAGCAGGCTTGGAGCATTCAAAGAAATGTTGTTTCTTTTGTTCTTGGCGCTAAGGACTTCTTTGCAAATGAATGCAGCCTGTGATGAAGTAGAGGCATAACAAATCCTGTGCCCAGAGTGCCTGACTTGCACAGCTACTATGGTTACAACCTCTTCGTTTTAGTTTTTTGTTTTCCTCCTTTTAAAAAGAAAAAGATTTGTGATCAGGGTACACTTTGACATCTCCTTGAGGAAGGAAGGCAATGAGTTTATATTTTCTGCATTCTTTCTGCATTGTTTAGTACTTTAATAGATTGGCTTTCTGCTCTGAAAATCATTGGCCTTCAGACTGTCAGAGCCCTGCCTGGCAAAGTGCTAAGCATTTTGGTTTCAATCCAACAGAGCACTCAGGCAGATGTTCAGCTGCAAGTATGAAGGTAATTTTGACTGGAGACTAGAGGAAAAAACAAAAAACCCACCTCATGTCCTAACCTCAGAGCTTTCTGTGATTTCCTTGGCTAGAACTGGAACATTCAGTACCTGTGGGATTTAACCTGCAAATCAGCAATTCCTAAATTTTGACCTCTGAATCTCCAGTCTAAACCTGCCCTCCTCAAGCTTCAATCCATTCCCTCTTGCTCTTGTTTTTTCACTATAAGCCCCTGTCAAAAGTCCTTCCCCAGCTTTCTTGTAGACCCCTTTCAGGTAGTGGAAGGTCTCTCTGGATCCTCTTTTTCTCCAGGCTGGACAGCCCCAACTCTTGCAACCCATTCCCACGGGGGAGTTGCTCCAGCCCTCTGATCATCTTTGTGGTCTCCTCTGGACCTGCTCCAGCAGTTCTGCGTCCCTCTTACGCTGAGGGCCCCAGAACTGGATGCAGTGCTCCAGGTTGGGTCTCACAAGAGCGGAGTAGAGGGGGAGAATCATCTTAGATTATTTGTTTGTGGCTTGAAAATATATGTAAGCATAATTGTAGAATATAAGCAGAAATGAGGCAATTTGTCCTTTCTCTGAATGTTACCTAGAAATTTCTGACTGAAGGCACTAGAAGCATAGAAGTGAAATTAGCAGCCCCCTTGCATGATTCACTAAAGATATTTCCATAAAAGCAAAACACATTCATCTTTCGCTCACTACAGGAATGGTTTTTCTCTGACCATGTAACAGTGTCCCTGCTGAGACCTTGTCCAGTGCTCAGCCCAGTTCTATGAGCAAATTGTGCTCTCAGTAGCTTGCTTTTGAGTCATTGAAGGTATTTGGATGGCTTTTTACTAAAGCCAGTACCAAATGTTGCACGTTCAGCTGGCTCAGAATTCTAGCACGTGCAGCACTGGCGTCAGAAAGGAAAATGAAATCATAGAATGTTAGGGGTTGAAAGGGACCTCAAAAGTTCATCCAGTCCAACCCCCCTGCCAGAGCAGGATCACCTAGGGCATGTAGGAACACATCCAGGCAGGTGTGGAGAGTCTTCAGAGAAGGAGATTCCACATCCTGCTCCAGGGCTCCAGTACCCTCACCATAAATTTCTTCTCCTGCTGAGGTGGAGTCTCCCGTGTTCCAGCTTGTATTCATTGTTCCTTGTCCTATCACTGGACACCACCAAAAAGATCCTGTCCTCTTCCTCTTGACATCCACTTCTCAGATACTTCTAGGCATTGATCAGATCCCCTCTCCTCTCCAGATTAAACAGCCCTGGGTCTGTCAGTTGTTCTTCATTGCAGAGGTGTCCCACAATCATCCCCATACATCTCTGTTGGACTGTCTCCAAGCAGATCCACAGACAGTATTTCAGGTGTGGTCTTAGCAGAGCAGAAGGACAGGAGGATCTCCTTAGTCCTGCTAGATGCGCTTTTCTTGATGCACCCTAGGATTCCACTGCCCTCATTGCCACCAGGGCACATTGCTGCCCCTTGGAAAACTTGCTGTCCATCTGCACTCCAAGTTCTTTCGGTATGGAGCTGCTTTCCAGTAGGACAGCCCCTAGTCTGTACTGGTGCCTGGTGTTGTTCCTCCCCAGACTCTGCGCTTGTCCTTACTGAACTTCACGAGGTTTTCCTTTACCTAGCTCTCCATCCTGTACACATGTCATCAGATGGCAGCACAGCCTGACAAGGTGTCACCACCTCGTTTGGTATCATCAGCAAATTTGCTGAGGGTCCTCTCAATTCCCTCATGCAGGTCATTGATGAAGATACTAAACAAAACTGGGCCCAGTCCTGATCCCAGGGGAACACCTCTGGCCACAGGCCTCCATCTGGATAAAGATGCTTGTAGGAGAAGCAGCCAGCCCTAGCATTATGTATGTTACATATTCAGACAAAAAGGCTAACCCACCACACACATAAAGTGTGAAACTGCTTTCATCAGCCATGAGTTCAGGAGAACCCACAGAGGTGTCTGTTATTGCCCTGCATGTACATGAGGACCCGGCAGAACATTTAAACCACATTTTTCTCGTGTGGGTAGCATTTCTTTAAGAACCTCTACTTCCTTTCTCCCTCACTTCCTCCAAGACACAGCCCATATTTTACAGCTCAGGGATACAGCAGCCTAGGATTAAATTTATAGACAGAGATTTTTGCAACTCAGATACAAAGAGAAAACCCCCAAACCCCTAAACCAGCAAACATGCAGCGTATCAAATGTCTCTCTTGTATTATTTTTTTTCCTGGTTCTGATTTGTCACACTCAATCATCCCCTTTTCATCAGTGTAAGACTGACTGCTCTGGTATGGTGTGTTACAGGTAGATAAGATTAGGCACTGTTGTCTTTCTGCTGAAGAAGTCAGGATGATGGGGGGCCACAGAGATTAAATTTCACCCTTCCCACAGAAAGCAGTGGCTTGACTGCTGCACAAATTGATGCTTAGACTATTTGCATATGTAGCAGCCTAATACCCAACTTGGAATAAAACCAAGCTGTACCAGTTTTAGTTCCATGAGATCTACCTCATTCATTTAAACCCTGTATTAATTAGGCTTAAACCATCTCTCGTGATTTGACAAGGCAATATGTTAATTGAAACAACTTTCCTCACGTCTGAATTTCACCTCTTGGTGTCTCCAAATAGTACTTTAAAAAAGAAGTGAAGAAGAACACAGTGAGGGAAAAAAAAAAGGGGGAATTATACTGACTACAAGTGAGACCCCACCTGGAGTACTGTGTCCAGTTCTGGAGCCCATGTTACAGGAAGGATCTGGATGTGCTGGAATGTGTCCAGAGAAGGGCCACGAGGAGAGGCTGAGAGTGGTGGGGTTGTTCAGTTTGAAGAAGGCTCTACCTTATTGTGGCCTTCCAGTATCTGAAGGAGGCTACAGGAAAGCTGGGGAGGGACTTTTAGGGTATCAGGTAGTGATAGGACTAGGTGAAATGGGACAAAACTAGATTCAGATTGGAAGAAATTCTTCCCCACGAGTGACCACTTTAACTTTCAGTTGTAATAAAAAAAGATGCATTTATGGTGATCTTAATCATTCTAAAAATGTATAAACAGAGGGGAAAACTTTCTGCTACAGGCCAACGAAAATCAGAGAGGATCATTGCCCAAGGCAGAGCTTGAACAGGATTACCCCAGAAGCTGCCCATCTGGGAGGGAAAAAACCCACAACCAAACTGACAGAAATGTATTCATTTGTATGAGGTTCAAAACCTCACCATTGTGGAAGCTTTCATGTATTTTGTTGTTGTTGTTTCCAAATTCCTGCTGAGGCAACTGTAGCTATCAATTTATTTGCATCCTGAGGATTGAAAGACTGGAGCACAGTCTCAAGCTGCGCCAGGGGAGGCTCAGACTCGAGGTGAGGAGGAAGTTCTTCACCGAGCGAGTCATTCGGCATTGGAATGGGTTGCCCAGGGAGGTGGTTGAGTCATCGACCCTGGAGGCGTTCAAGGGGAGATTGGACGTGGCACTTGGTGCCATGGTCTAGTCATGGGGTCTGTGGTGTCAGGTTGGACTCGATGATCCTCGAGGTCCTTTCCAACCTAAGTGATACTGTGATACTGTGATACCTCTGTTAGAGGGAGCTGGGGCTGTTCAGCCTGGAGAAGACTCCAAGGGGACCTTAGAGCTGCCTTCCAATACCTGAAGGGATCCTATAGGAAAGCTGGAGAGGGTCTTTTCATGAGGGTGTCTAGAGACAGGACAAGGGGGAATTGGTTGATGCTGAGGGACTGGATGTAGGAAGAAGTTCTTCAGTATCAAGGGTGGTGAGAGTCTGGATTAGGCTGCCCAGGAAGGTTGTGAATGCCCTCTCCCTGGAGGTGTTTAAGACCAGATTGGATGAGGCTTTGAGCCACCAATTTTAGCTGTGAGGCATCCCTGCCTGTGGTAAGAGAGAGCAGATATCTCTGAAGTCTCTTCCAACCTAAGCCACTCTACAAAGAGTAGCAGTTAAGGGATTTGTTGTCCCCTGGGACACTTCAATGGGAGAACAGGATTCACTGATTTGTGTTTCATCCTTAATTGCCTCTGAAATTACTTTGATGTGTGTAAAAACTGTGTCTGTTTCATTTGTCATTGAATCACGTTCTTGCCCAACGTATCGCTGCTTATTTCTGGACCTGGAGCAGTGAAGTTCTGCATACAGAGCTGTTCTTTTTTGCCAAAAGGAAAACAAAAAAGAAAGGGGAAAAGAAAGGAGGGGGGAGAGAGAGAAATCTGTAAAAATTTCTAGGGAATGCATTTTCTTTTGCAGTTAACAGCATACAGCTGAACTACCGTAGTGAAACAACAAAATAAGTCTGCTACCGTGCCTCTACTGATGGGTAAAAGAAGAAAATCATCTAAGATCTGTGCCTTGCTGTTCCTCAACAGATTTCTTTTCAGCTAAAAATAGCTCATTTTGAATGATTTCAGTTATTGAGGCATGAGGCAGAAAGGCCTATTTTGGGAAATAAAACAACAGTTTTGACAACTGCTGAAATGATTTGTAGGTTGTCAGTGCAATACACCTAAGTTAGTAGGTGACAAATCCCTGGGCATGGTCCCATGCTTTTAGTACTTTCTGTACAGCAGGGATTTATTTATATTTTGTTTCTGGGGTAAGGGGTTTTTCAGGAAGGGGGAAATTCAGGATTGATCATAAGCTATGTCTCCCTTTTGGACACCTGCAGCCTTGTCCTTCTCATTCCTGATCCAGGAGCCAGCAGGCTGGCATGGATCAGCACAGTTGTGCTCCTCCACCTGGAGTGATGTATTTCTAACCAGCCTCTTTCCTGGTGAATCACCCTACAGTAGGAACATTCATATCAGTGCCAACTGTATGATCCCCACAGGGACAGGAACAGCATGGGTGTAATACCTAATTAAAACTGCGATGAAATAGGTCAGCTTAATGTGTCACAAACAAGAGCAATAGCTCTAATTTTTGATAGTTTAGGGTTCCTGTATTTACCCTGAGCAATAATAATAATGGAAAAAAACCCAATTGTATATTGCCTGGAAATGCAATGAAAGTGCAGGGAGAAAGCACATGCCACAGTGGATTATTGGTATAAATATGCATGGCCTCCACTGAGTGCTGTACTTTAACTCCTGCCAGTACATTTGGCAGTGGATTAATGTTACCCTTCCCCTTGTTCAAGATTGCAGCAAGATTGGCAGAAGAGGGTTAAGTAGTGCCAGAGGAAAGAGCAGATGAGAAAGACCTGCTTTCTGTCACAGAAAAAAACATGAAGCTGTAGTAAAGATATGTAATCCTGCTCTCAGGTGCCACAACTGCTTATAATATCACAGGATTATTTTCAGAAGTCCCAGATACAGACTTCAGCAAAGCCTTCTGGGGCTTACTGGTCTGCAAAAGTAAGTGAGATAGGATCCTTTTCTCAGATTCACCACCTTTTGGCTTAATCCTAGAGTGGAAGTTGCATGAAAAGGAAGAGCATTTTCAACTTCAGTGGCATCAAGGAATCATAGAATGGCTCACTTTGGAAGGGACCTCAGACATTTACTCCAACCCCTCTGCCATGGGCAGGGACACCTCTCAATTAGACTTGGTTGCTCAAGGCCTCATCCAACCTGGCCTTGAACACATCCAGGCAGGAGGCATTCACAACCTCCCTGGGTACCCTATTCCAAATTCTCACCACCCTCGTATTGAAGAACTTCTGCCTAAGATCTAGTCTAAACCTACTCTTCCTCAGCTTCAAACTTTTCTCCCTTGTCCTGTCTCCAGCCACCCTCAGGTAAAGTCCCTCTGCAGCCTTGGAAGGAAAGGGGAGCTGGGACTCAAAGAAGCCATGTCATGTTGGAGCTTATTGCATTCTCAAAGCGAAAGAAGCTTGCACTGTACCAAATCCACACCTGGCCCAGTAGTGCCTCTGCTGTGGGGACAGCCCTTGGATGGGGACTGAAAGTCCTAAGAGGAGATGTTTTTTAAGTTAAAAGCATGTGTTTTAAGTTAAAGGCAAACAAAACTGTGTCCTGTGAGGAGAGGAGGGGTGTGTAGTCTTTCTGATCTTCCCTGCCTGGGCTGTAGGTTTATATAGGGCTGTTCTCCATGTCTGCTGGCTTCAGGGGCACTACATTACATTAGGAAATACAACTGAAGGAAACATGTCATGAGTCACCCCAGTGGTTATGCATGCAGGGGAGGAAAGCTTTCCAGTTAAGTACTTTAAGGAAAAGACCTACCAGGAATACAGGTGACTCCTCACATGGCTTTTCTTTGTGAGAAGCCCTTACCAGAGAAAAGGAGTTTTGCTAGAAGTCTGTCAAGGGACTCATCGTGTCCTTGGTAACCTGAAGTTCAAGTATTGGTCACTCTCTGTTCTACCAATAAAGTTCCTACTGAAGGAGGGAAAAGCTTTGACTTTAGAGTTAAAACAGATTACCTATCAAAGCCTGAGGCTCAAACCTGTCCATGTGAGTAGTGACTGAGCTGAATTTGCCACTGGAAACCACAGGCTTTTCCTTCAGGACTGGCAGCAGCCCTTTACCTGTGATGGACTGGCCATGACCATGCAAAACTTACCAGAATCCAGGTGGCAAGAGAGTCTAGATGGAATGCCACAAAGAGCTTAGGTTGAAAAAAGACCTATTAGCTGAAATATGACCAGGATGAGGCAGAAGGCATCTGCCAAGTAGCTCAGTGGGGGAAGTTCTGTGTGGGTACCAACACTTTAAACTGTTGAGTAGGTAGACATCTTGTGAGCATAGGCAGCTTCAGATTTTGGCAGCAATTCAAGAGGGATTTTCTGAATCACTGTTTGCATTTAGGAGCCTCAGTGTAGTTGCATCCCCTTTTAGAAGATGAAGTCTTTCAATGAGCCAGCAGTGTGCTCATACAGCCCAGAAGGCAAATTTTATCCTGAGCTGCATCAGAACGAGTGTGGCCAGTAGGGCAAGAGAGGGGATTCTGCCTCCTGACTGCTCTGCTGAGACCTCACCTCCAATCCTGCCTCCAATTCTGGTGTCCCCAGCATAAGAGGGACACAGCTGTTGGACTGACTCCAGAAGAGGGCCACAAAGGTGATCCAAGAGTTGAATCACCCCTGCTATGAGCATGGGCTGAGGGAAGTGGGGGTATTCAGCCTGGAGAAGAGCAGACTCATGAGGGAAGGGACCTTAGAGCTACCTTCCAATACCTGAAGGGATCCTACAGGAAGGCTGCAGAAGGACTTTTCCTGAGGGTGCCTAGAGACAGGAAAAGGGGGAATGGTTTGAAGCTGAGGGAGAGCAAGGTTAGACTGGAGCTTAGGAAGAAGTTCTTCAGTAGGAGGGTGGTGAGACTTTGGAATAGGCTGCCCAGGGAACTTGTGAATGTCTCCTTCCTCCAGGAGTTCAAATTGAGATTGAATGAGGCCTTAGGCAACCAAGCACAGTTGAGAGACATCCCTGCCTATGGCACGGGGTTAGAGTAGTTGCTCTCTAAGATGCCTTCCAACCTAAGCCATTCTATGAACAGACTTAGTTCTCACTCCCTCTGAGATTTCAGCCTTCTTTAAAATGATGTCTGCAATATGCCTGCTGCCATGACCATGCTGTAGTCTTGGCAGGTGCTAGCCCACAGCAATAGCAGGATGCTGGAACTTTAAATTACTCATATAAATATAGCAAGAGTTCTTGCAGGGTCTTGGGGCTGAAGTATTTATATTGAGTTAGTTACCCATACTTAAAGTGAACAAGATTGAGCTATTCCCACACTAATGAGAAGAAAGCTCCTTGGCCAATTGCAGCATGCTAGCCACCGAGCTTGTTTTATAAATGAGATTAATGACTCAATTTGTAGTAAATGCTTCAGCAAGGAGAAACTTATTTTGTTATACTAATTGTGTCACATATGTGCCTCCAAACACCAACTGTGCAAAACTGGCTTTCCCTGTGGTGCTCAAGATGGCTGGCCTCTGTGATTTTTGTTAATGCCACTTGCTCCAGTTTCTTTGCTGCAACTGATCATTTTGATCTTTGTATTTAGTGCTGCAGAGTAAACACTGCTGCTGGCAAAAGAAAAACCTATCATGTGGTAGAGCCTTCCCCATTAGTGAAAGGACAAGAGGGTCTCTGTCATAAGCTGCTCAACCCTTTTTTCCCCACTAGCATGAATAAAACTCTGCCATTGTTTGTTTAGGCATACTATTAGTTTTTAATTGCAATGAAATGGTGAATCATTGTTAGAGCTTTTATTTTGCTCAATAGTTACTGGCATTTTAATAGCTTTAAATAAAAAACCCAAAACAACAACAACCTTCTCCTTTTATAGGCCATACTGTAGTACTTGAAGGTGTAAATTAATGCAGAGGGTTTAATCAAACTGATCATTATACCTGCTTTTCTATTTGTTCCTGTGTTCCTAACAGGATTGTTAATGTAAGTGTGAGGAAACAGCATTTACTGACAATGGACCAACATCTATCTACCCATGGTGCAAATTAACCTTGCCCCTGTGCTCAGCAGTGGTGAGGCCACATCTTGAGTACTGTCTTCAGTTCTGGGCTCCTCAGTACAGGTCCTCATTGAGGTCCTGGAGCATGTCCAGAGAAGGGCAACAAAGCTGGTGAAGGGCCTGCAGCACATGGTCTATGAGGAGGAGCTGAGGGAGCTGGGGGTGTTCAGTCTGGAGAAGAAGAGGCTGAGGGGAAACTTCATCGCTATCTGAAAAGAGGTGGTAACCCGGTGGGGGTTGGTTTCTTCTCCCTAGTACAAAGGATAGAATGAGAGGGAATCATAGAATCATAGATTCATTGGGGTTGGAAGGGACCTCTGAAGGTCATCTAACCCCCCCTTCAGTGAGCAAGGACATCCTCAACTAGATCAGGTTGCCCAGAGCCTCGTTGAGCTTCACCTTGAATATCTCTAGGGATGGGGCCCCAACCACCTTTCTGGGTAACCTGTTCCATTGCTCAATCACCCCCATTGTAAAGAGCTTTTTCCTGAATGGTCTCAAGTTGCAGCAGAGGAAGTTTAGCTTGGGTATTAGAAGAAACTTCATCACTGAATTGGTTCTCAAAGATTGGAACATTCAACAAAGTGGTAAATCCGCATCCCTGAAGGTGTTTACAGGGGCTGAGGGCTGTGGGGCTGAGGGATGTGGTTTGGCAGCAGACGTGGTAGAATTAGAGAATGGTTGGACTTGATGATCTTAATGGTCTTTCACAACCAAAATGCTTCTCCATCAGTTGCTATATATTCAGCCCCTGTAATATCGTGGAGCTCTCAACCCATTTCCAGTGAGAAAGGATGGAATTTGATTAGTTTTGTGCCTTGGCAAGGTACCGAACTGAGGAGTTCTACCTTCTTGTCTGGGCTTTATGCATGTATCTAAAATGGTCTATGAAAAATTCCAAGTAGACACTCATCCCTTTGAAGCCTACAAAGCAATCCATAATGCCAGAGGCTTCTCTCTGCTGACTGTTCTGAAGAACATTCTGAAATAGCGCTGCAGGTTCTTTACTGAAAGTTAGCATGCCCATCAGCTTCATCCTCCCCTCCCTTCCTCAGCCTCATGATAGTAGTAAAAATGATTAGTTTGTGTTCTGTTATATTTAGGTGACAGCCTTGGACAATAAACTGGGTGTTGCTAAGTTCAGAGGCTTTCACCGAGCATGATGTATAGCTTACAGATGGCCCTGAGGATGGTGAATGTAGAATGGTTTATGACTGAAACCTGAATGTAAGAGTGTACCTGGATGTGCTCATACAGATGTGGAGCAGTGCTGTTGGCACAGCAAACACGAAGTTTGAAGGTACAGCATGGACTGCTGACAGGGTGGTTCAGTGTGTGTCCTCTGCAGCCTCATGGGGATGCTCTCTGAAGCCAAAGGGGTCACAAAATGTGAGCATCTTTGTGAGACCTTTGAAAGACCTTTGCTTATGATAGTAGTGTTGATGTCATGTACACTTGATTTGTGGAAGAGCTTCACGCTCTTGGACACTCTCAAACCTGTGATACACCTCTGTGGATAGCTAGTTAGTAGACATCCCCTGCTTAGCAAGCATCTGTGAAAGAGGACGGAAATATATGGACATGAAATCCGAGCTCTTACACAGTCAGCATGACATCGCAGAATCACAGGTTGGAGGGGCTGGAGTTGACCTTTGGATATCACCAAGTCCAACCACCCTGACAAAGCAGGAACACATCTAGGTGACACTCTCTGGAGAAGAATACTCCACAAGATCTCTGGGCAGCCTGTGCCAGGGCTCCAGCACCCTCACAGTAAAGAAATGTCTCCTCGTGTTGAGGTGGAACTTCCCCTGCTTCTTTGTCCAGTGTCCATCCCTCATCCTATCATGGGACACTACTGAAAAGAGCCTGGCCCCAGCTTCTGACAGTCACCCTTCAGATTCTTGTGAAGACTGATCGGATCCCCTCTCAGTCTTCTGTTCTCCAGTATAACCAGCCCCAGGGCTCTCAGCTGAGACAAATTTTTCAGTCCTTTCATTTTCCTCTTAGAGATCCCTTGCATGTGATGATCTTTCAAGGTCCTTTCAATCCCTAACATTCTGTAATTCTGTGAACTTCAAGGGTACTGGAGCAGGCTGCTCAGAGAGGCTGTAAAGTCTCCTTCTCTGGAAAAACCCACCTATGCATGTTCCCATGCAACCTGCTCTAGGAGAGCATGTTTTAGTGGAGTGGCAGTGGACTAGATGAGGATAGGCTGAAGGAGCTGGGTATGTTCAGCCTGGAGAAGACTCTGGGGGAACCTTAGAGCTGTCATCCAAAACCTGAAGGGACCCCATAGAAAGGCTGCAGAAGGACTTTTCCTGAGGGTGTCTAGAAACAAGACAAGGGAGAATGGTTTGAAGCTGAGAAAGAGCAGGGTTAGACTGGTGCTGAGGAAGAAGTTCTTCAGTAGGAGAATGGTGACACTCTTGAATAGGCTGCCCAGGGAGGTTGTTGATGCCTCCTGCATGGGGGTGTTCAAGGCCAGGCTGGATGAGGCCTTGAGCAACCAAGTGTAATTGAGATGTGTCCCTGCCCATGGTAGGGGGGTTAGAGTGGATGATCTCTGAGGTCCCTTCCAAAGTGAGACACACTATGATTCTGTGATTCCTTGATGCCACTGAAGTTGAAAATGCTCTTCCTTTTCATGCAACTTCCACTCTAGGATTAAGCCAAAAGGTGGTGAATCTGAGAAAAGGATCCTATCTCACTTACTTTTGCAGACCAGTAAGCCCCAGAAGGCTTTGCTGAAGTCTGTATCTGGGACTTCTGAAAATAATCCTGTGATATTATAAGCAGTTGTGGCATCTGAGGGCAGGATTACATATCTTTACTACAGCTTCATGTTTTTTCTGGTCTTTCTCACCAAAGCCATTCTAGGATTCTATGACTGTGAAATGTCAAGTAGTACATTCTATTAAAAAGGGGAGTCTTGGTAACTAGAACTTCTTTTATTTTCATGGATATACAGATGTGTAACATGAAGAAATACACACCAGACTGGTCATTCTGCAAAGTCCTCTGGTCCTTGTGTTCTTGTTGCAGGCTATCAGGGGAGGAAGCCCCCTAAAACTCAGTTGAATTGATCATCCCTTTGCTCTCTTTGATCAATTTTAGTCAAGCATTGCAGTATTTTTTCTTAGCAGGCTTGCAGCCATAGTTGGCAGTCATCTTTCTTCCAGCCTCTGTGGTTTGCTCTCCCATTTCTTAGACACTTCCTAGCTTCTGGGTGGATGCTATTGTGGCAGATCCAACCTTTGGTATTAATCATTTATTCTGCGGGTTCAGCAAGTTATAACATTCATGAAGCATCTCAACATTTATTTTTAATGCCTCTGCTTTCCTGAGAGCTTTCTATATCCAAAGCTTCCATCAGAAATCTGTCAGTCTTCAAGCAGAAGAGAGAAACTTTTAAACCATGACATTCTGTTTACCTATGTATAAAAGACAGGCTTTGGGCAAAGAATGGAGCAAATGGTTGTTGCTTCCCATTTGAAGAACCTGGCTTGGCTGATGTGAAAACGTCTGTTTGCATTTGATGTGAACTGTCTGGAAGCAACTCTTGTGCCCACAAGCATGTGACTCATGTGCAGATCCCTTATGGGAAGATGATGAAATCAGGGAAATACTGAAGAGCAGGTGGGTGATGATGAATGTAAGCACTGAATTCTTAAAACCAGCTGCAGTTGTGGCAGTATTACCCAGGAGCTGTTTGATAGTAGAGCTAAACAAGGGGATGAAGTCACCCTGTGCAACACTTGGAGGGACCATTCAGTCCTGTGGGGGAAAGTGAGTTGATCTCTGCTGAGTGTGAAGATGGTCATAGTTAGCAGGGTAGTCAAACAACAGCATGCTCCCTTTGTCCTTGATCATGCTTTCACAAACCTCAGCCAGCACCTGGGGCTCTATGAGCTGAGTGGTGTGGTTGATAAGACTGAAGGATGGGATGGATGCATCCAGGAGAACCTGGGCAGGCTGCAGAAGTGAGCTGAGGAGAATCTCATGAGGTTCAATAAAGCACAGTGCAAGGTCCTGCACCTAGGTCAGGGCAACCCTCAACATCAATCTGGGTTGGGGGATGAGGAGATTGAGAGCAGCCCTGCAGAAAAGGACTTGGGGGTGCTGGTGGATGAGAAGCTGGACATGAGCCAGAAATGGGCACTTGCAGCTCAAAAGCAGAACAGGAGACATTAGTGTCCTGGTGTCAGTGGGCAAACTCCCAGGCCAGCTGTGGGTTGCAGGCCATCAGCAGCTCTGAGTCAGACAGCACAGCTGGCTGGAGTTGCCTAAGGTGTGGCCCAGCCCAGGAGTGTCACAATCAGTTTAAAAGGAGAGGCTGGGGGAGAAGGGAGTCTTCTGCTAGAGCTTGTGCCTTGGATTTTTCCTCACCCTGCTCCTCTTCCTTCCATTGCTCTTGAGGACTGCTTTCTTGGCTATTGTGAGTAGAAGCAATCAAATCTGTATATGTGAGCTTGGATTTTAGGTATTTGTAGCTGTTTACAAGTAATTTGGGCAAAATGAAGTAGAGAAAGGTATTTCAAAAGGGGGAGTTACTTTCAGGTTTTTTCCCCACACACACACTTTATTAAGTGTTGTTTCCAGGAAAGGAATTCTTTTAACTACACTGTGCTTCCATCCCAGTGATGGGAATGGGTAACAAGAAGCCCATTAACTCTGGCTAGGGCCTTCTCTGCAGTCTGGTGATGCTGTGAAATGTGCTGATTCTCATAGCTAATGTTTTTATTCGCTGGCTGCACGCTTCTCCAACTGAATCAGTGCTTTCTAAATATACCATCTGACTTGCTTCTTGGGAAACCATTTCCCAGTGCCTGCCCCATTTGTAGCAGTTGATGCAAGCAGCAAATGCCACTAGCGGTGTAAGTTTTAAACGAATTATCCTGCAAGCTCTTTGCTTTCTGTGTACTTGCTATGCTTTGTTTGCCTCTGGCAAGTCACAAATGAGAGTCAGAAACATGACTTTTTGAGGGAAAACGAGGCCCAGCCTTATAAAAAACCCAAACCCAATGAAACCCACCACCAATAAATAATCTGGGTAAATAGTCCTTGCCATGTTGAATTAAATACACCCACGATCTTGCACAAGCCCTTTGTAGCATAGCATGGGCCTTATTTTCCCTTTGCTGTGCTGCAGTGATTTTGCTGAAGTCCACAGCCTTGGTTTTCTGGAGCACAAATCTCCATGCAGACAGGTCTACCTGCTGGCACCACCTGAACTCAAAACCCAGGAGCTCCCTGCCAGCTTTGATTTGGGAGCTGTGTAGCCACCAGAGCATGCCCAGTAGCTGTCAGTGAGCAGGAGTGCCTGAAAACTTCTGTTGTTATTGTGGTGGTAGAAAATGCCCTTGGGCCTCATTGCTGGACAAAAATACAGTGGTGCTAGCTCCACTGTGCCATGACCAATGACTTATTCAGGCATAAGCTATGGAGGCACATGGTGATAAATCCAAGCCACTCCATTGGGGCTGCCTTTACGAGTACCAAAGTTCATGTGAGCTACCATAGGCAATGGTCCACTACAAACCTGCTGGTTAGATGGTAGTTTATGTAGCAGAGTGTTGTGGGTTAAAGAATAGCTCTCTAACCATAGAGAGCTCCTACTGGGGGACTGGACAGTCCATCTGTCCCAAGGGGGGTGGCATTGGTAATTATGCAATTCCATCTCATAATATTGCATCTTTATCTTCTATACGACCTGACTACATGGTCAGGGTTGGACCTTTTTTCTCTCTTTCTGTTCCCAGCTGGACCTTATCTGTTGTGTGGGAGGTTTGCAGCCTGGCTTCAGCCTTGGCAGAGCTGATTTTTACTGCATCATTTGGGCCTGGGGAGGGAGGTATAGGAAGGAGGGTGCTTTGAGGCCTCTTTGGGGTGGTAGATTTGGAAGGTGATGGCCTAGTGAGGTTTTGGAGAAGCCCAGGCTGTAGAGCTGGGCCAAGGCTGAATAAGAAATGCTGGGTATTTTCGTATGGTTTTGTGCTGTTATGTATGGCTTTAATAGTACTCCCATTTAAACTTCCAAATCATGGGATCAATCATAGAATAGTCTGGCCTGGAAGGGACCTCCAAAGCTCATCCAGTCCAACCTTCCCACAGACAGCTGGGACATCCCCAACTAGATCAGGATGCCCAGAGCCCTGTTGATCCTCATCTTGAATATCTCCAGGGAAGGGACCTCAGCCACGTCCCTGGGCAACCTGTTCCAGTGATCCTCCACCCTCATAGTCAATTCTTTCTGCCGCTGTGTGGAGGATTGTCCTTTTCTCCTTTGGGGATGAGTAAAGAGTATCTGTCCACTCCCTAAACCTATGACATGGAGTTTAGCTTCTTGAATGAATAAACATTTTAGGAGACAATTTATATTCAACAAACACACCTACATGGAAAGTGTTTGAAGTGCAAAAGCTGTGTACACATCTCTTCTCTTTGCAGCTTGTCCCTGCAAAGAGTTTTTGGAGTAATTTTGGCTATGTATCATGTGAAGGCAAGTCCTTCTGACAAAAGAGAAGATCCTAGAGAAATGACTGGGGAAAGCTGGGGTTACATGAACAGAATTTACATGCAGGTAAAAATTGCTTAGCCAGCTGCACCATTCTAACAGCACCAGCCTGGTCCTTGAAGTTTATTGCCTACTGCTGTGCACTGAGTTGCAGTTGTCAGATGAATGTAGTTTTAAAACAGGGGAGCTCCTGCATCCTTTCTCCAAAGACAGGTGGTAGTTTGCTTGCACTGCTTGTTTTTTTTTTGGAAGGTGAGACACCCATTGATGCTGCCTGAATTTTTATTGGTCCTTTGCACTGTTTCTATATCACCTTCCGCATAGGTTTGCATAAGATCAGAGGCACAGCAAGAAACAAAGCTCAGACTTGTACCAGGCTCTGTGCTGGCCTAACTATACTGCTGAAGGTGAGCATGGGTTACCACATACCTTGTGGGTAAAGGTACTTGAAGTGTCTGGAGTACTGTGTCCAGCTCTGGAGCCCTCAACACAAGGAACATGTGGATCTGTTGAAGAGGATCCAGGAGAGGGCTACAAAAATGATCAGAGGGCTGGAACACCTCTCCTGTAAGGACTGGCTCAAGGAATTGGGGCTGTTCAGCCTGGAGAAGAGGAGGTTCTGGGAAGACCTTATAGCAGTCTTCCAGTACATGAAGGTGGTCTACAGGAAAGCTGGAGAGGGATTGTTTACAGAGTATGTGGTGATGGGGCAGGGGGCAGTGGTTTTAAACTGGAGCAGGGTAAATGTAGATTGAGCACTAGGAATAAGTTCTTCACTATGAGGCTGGTGAGACACTGAAACAGGTTGCCCAGAGGTTATGAATGCCTTATTCCTGAAAGTGTTTAAGATCAGGCTGGATGAGGTTATGACAAATCTGGTCTAGTGGGAAGCGCTCCTGTCCATGGCAGGGGAGTTGAACCTAGGTGATCATTAAGATTCCTTCCACCTTGAGCTATTCTATGAATGAATCTATGGGAGTCCTGCCTCGGAAGGCTTTATGCAGGTGTGTGGTGGCAAATTCTAGCTCTGCACAGGCAAGTGCCCTGACTTTGCAAGTGCCCTGACTTTGCAAGTGCCCAAGAGCAAGCAAACTAGTCACCAAAACAGACCTCTCCTGGGCCGGGTGGAGGGGTGCTGCTGCTGGTGGTAGAGGCAGTTCAGTTGCCTGTTCCCCAATTAGCATAGCCTTAGCGCTTTGGGAAGGAATGTGCAGGACAACCCCATGCCTTGTGATATTCAGCACTGCCAGGCTAGAGAACAGAAACCTCAGGACATCTTTCATATCCACTTGTCATTTAACAGGGTGGTGGCCAGCTGGCATTTCTCTTCTATGGCCTTGTCAGCAAGCCTCTTGTTCTGTCCTGAATCTATTATGGCTCATTTTTCCCTTGACTGAGTGCTCAGGTGGTTGCTGCTGTTGCTATGCCTCAGTAACAGCCCTTCTCTGATGTTATGGATAACATTTCCTTCTGCCAATCCCCCTCTGAAAGCAGTGCCTGCATGGTTCCAACAGCCTTTGATGGCAGCAAGCTTTATTTATCATAAAACCTCTCATGTGATACAAATATTAAATCTTGAGCTCCTTTGCTCCTCTGCATACCACCGTAGAGCTTTCTCTCCCCTGCACTGTGCTGCTATTTGAACTGCTGCCTCTCTTTGCAGCGCCATTCAAGACTTTCTCTGCTTTCTGAATCTGCCCTCCTTAAAGCTTCTGATGTCCCTTTTAACCAAGGGAGACACATGAGAAAAGAGGGATTTGTCCCCATTTCTGTTTCAGAGAAGCCAATCCTGCAGCAGCAGAAGCTGAGGTCTGTTGTGTGGGAGACTCAGCCAAAGCTCTGGTGGCTGACAGACCTCACTCGGGATTTATCCCTGTTCTGGTGAGCGTCTGATCAATGAGGCTCTTTGACACAGTGCGCATCTAATGTTTTGGTCGTCATTCACCCCTCTGCATCTTGGTTTAATTCAGCCTTGGAAGAGAAATTCTGCAAACAGCAGATGATTCATGGGCACCTGTGGACAGCTGGAAGTGTCAAATGATTTAGCACTGCCGTCACTTGCTATCAGGTCCATGATCATCTCTGTGTGTAACGTGCTACAGCAAGACAGAGCTAAGTGACCTGAAGGGCAGAGTGCTTTAGGGATATGAGCAATAAGAAAGGAAGTTATGCCTAGGAGCTCTACCCTCTGGCTCTACCTATACACCCCCAGCCCCTTATTTGAAGGGGGGGCTGGTACACGATACCATGCCCCAGGCGGTAGATGCAGATGGGGATGCTGAGCAGACAGCATTTAACTTGTCAGGCACAATTGTGCACTCACCTGCACTGTGAGGATCCACACAGAGGAGCAAACACCTGATCTAGCCATCCAAACCTCCCAGTGCCAGAAGCTAGGAGGCAATGAGGCAGCAGCAAGAGCTGTCTGCCCTTTGTCTCAGTTACAGCTGACAGGTTTTATGCCTGAGGAAGGAATGAGAAAGTGTTTCACTTAAATCCAGTGTTAGATGACTTTGTGTGCATGTGTACCTGCAGAGGCATGGTGGGAAGGGCGGCTTCAGGAGGAAATGTGGTCATCTCTGATTAAAATAACTGCATGTGCCAGTGAGCTTAGCAAATAGTTAAAGAAGAGCTGGTACATATAGCATTATAGCATGGTCTAGCTTGGAAGGGACCACTGAAGATCATCTAGTCAAACCCCCACTGCAGTCAGCAAGGGGCATCCTCAACTAGATCAGGCTGCCCAGAGCCCTGTCAAGCCTCACCTTGAATATCTCTACTATTATTATTGAAGAGTAGCTGCTGGTATTTAAAATAAAAACGTAGCCCTTTGGCAACTCCTCTCCTATAGGCTTGTCTCCGAAGCACAAGGGAGCTGAAGCAATTCCCATCTTGCTCTGGTTCACTGCGTTAGGGGACCTTGAGAGCAGGAAATGGCATCTAGGAAGGGGGAGCTCTCCAGAAGATAGACTTTCCCATTAATGCCACTGAAATGATTTCTAGCCCTATAATAAAGTCCTCTGTGTAATTCTTGCACTATTTATATGTCTCATAAAGATTCAGCCTGCATGGAATGAAAGGCAGAAAGGAAGGAAAGGGGGGAAAGGACAGAGAAGGGAAGGGGAGGGGGGGGGAAGAACCCCAACAATTAATCAGGTTACTTGTAGAATGGGAAATTGACACTGAGTGTACCCTGTCCTAGAATAGAAATGGTCGAAACCACAGCATATTTCTGTCAGTAGTGTGGCTGAGAGATGTTGTGTTGCATTTCTGTCCTTCCTACTGCATTTCCTCCCTCTGCTGGCAGTTGGACACAATGAAGTTGTAGTTAATAGGAAACAGCAGAACTCTCAAAAGGCTGAAGCATTTAGAAATCTCAAAACTCAGTGGTATATGCATGGGGGGGTGGGGAGGGAGAAGAAAAAACCAAAACTAGGTCATCCCATCCTTCAGTCCAATTAGTCCTGGAAAGGGCTGACAGGCATCCCAGGTACAGATCAGAATAATTCTTGCAGGCAATTTGGAGTACAGATAAATGCAGCCCTCTTGCCTTGAGAGAGACAGCAGACACACTCACTTCTCAGCCTCACAGAAAATGCAGCCTGCAAAACTGGAAGCTTTTTATGATTAGTCCTTTATTTGAAAGAACAATTTCAGGTCTGTAATTTTAGAAGCAGTACCTCACGACTTCCTTGCAGTAATATTCTGGGTACAGATTCTCCTCTCTGTTTGGGTTTTCTGCTTCCTCATTAAAGCCTTTCCAGAGCAGTCATCATGATGGTTGTGGTCCTTGCCAATCCAAACCATTCTGCCCTGTACAGTGTTATTTTTCATTGAAATAAATGAAAAAGTGAGAATATGTAGCTCCAGAGAAATTCTTTATGTGAAATCTCAAAATAAATATATTTAGTTCAGAAATTTCATAGAGATATTTAGTACATCAATCCAGAGGAATTCTTTAAAGCAATGGGGTTGTAAATCACTTTTTTTGTAAGTGTATTTATGTTATGAATTGCATAGAGATATTTATTGCATGCATCCAGAGAAATTCTTTACAGTGATGATGCAAATCAATTTAGCTAATTAATAAATATAGGATTACAGCTATATTTATATAATAAGTAGTATAGAAAATCTATATTATATAAATATATTTATTACATATATCCAGAGAGATTATTTAAAACTATGGTGTTGCAAATCAATTTATGTCATACATGTATTTATTATATTAATTACATAAAGAAGAAGCAGCTCTTCCCCATGACGGTGGTGAGACATTGGCACAGGTTGCCTAGAGAGGTGGTAGAAGCCTCATCCCTGGAGGAATTGAAGGCCAGGCTGGATGTGGCTGTGAGTAACCTGCTTTAGTGTGAGGTGTCCCTGCCCGTGGCAGGGGCGTTGGAACTTGGAGTCCCTTCCAACCCTGAGAACTATGTGATTCTGTAAATATATTTAGTACATACATCCAGAGAAATTGAGACAATGGGTTTCTAAATCAATATTGGTTGCATAGCTTACATAAATGAAAACATTTATTCCATAGTCTATTAATTGCATAAATGTTGATCTGACAATATATTTAATAAACTCTTTTAGAGCCCAATAAATTGACTTACAACCAAACCAACTGAGTTGCTTTACTGACAGGAAGTATTCATTAATAATGCTGCCCTATAGGAGCCAAACCCAAAAAAGCCACAGATATACTTAAAAAGGAATAACTAGCAAATAAAAATGCAATCTTGGCTTTCTGCTCCATGGGACTAAGGTATTAACCTTGCAAACATAATGACTGCAAACCATCAATTTTACCAATAGATAGAGACTTTGCAAGGAAATGTTTACATATTCCCTGTTGCAAGCCAGAATCAGTAGTATTGAATTAATAGCATTAAGCTCCTTATCTATTCTTTTGAGATACTGTAGTAAATATTCCAGACATTTTATGGCTGAATAAACTGAGGCAGGAAGGGGTTTGTTCACCAGAGTCTCGGAGTGCTGGGTTTTAATCCTCCTTTTATTGATACACCTATTAAAAGCAAGCAGAGAGTGTTTTTCTTTTGAGGGGATGCATTTAGAGCAACAGCTGATGAGGCTTAGAGAAGTGATGTGTTTAGTAGGAATTTAGCTAGGGGAAAGTGCTGGCAGGCACTAAGGAATAGTCAAGTTAAACAAAGACATCTGTGAGGGATGGCAGTGCTGGGAGAATAATTCAGTACTCAGCAGAAAAGGAGGACTGAGTTGGAGCTGCCGTGGTACACATGGGGTAGGGCTGGAATCACAGAACCACCGTGGCTGGAGAAGACCTTTGAGATGAAGTCCTACCATTCTCTAACTCAACCAGGGCCACTACCACACCACAACCTTGAGCATCATATGTAGTAGCTCAGCCTTTGTGGTGATTTGATGCTGTTCATTCAGAAACCTGATACAGAATCACAAAATGGTCTGGGTTGGAAGGGACCTCCAAAGGTTATCTACTCCAACCCCCTCTGCAGTAAGCAGGAGAATCCTGAACTAGATCAGGTCCACTCAACCCATTGTTCATAGATGAGCTCATTTGAAAATCTCTATGCCATTGCCTACCTGGTGTCTGGAAAAAGCAGGTAAATGCTATGGCGTTTGAATTAGAAGCAATTACATACTCCATTTCTGTCCTTACCCTTGATTATAGTCATTGCTAATCTGGGAATTTCAAGTATTTTATTAGGCA
The DNA here is from genome assembly GCF_026170545.1 of Melanerpes formicivorus. NCBI lineage: Eukaryota > Metazoa > Chordata > Aves > Piciformes > Picidae > Melanerpes > Melanerpes formicivorus. Next base: position 4,468,784 of record NW_027142378.1, read on the forward strand.
GCCTTCACTCTATTTTTTTGCCCCTTTTGGCCTTTTTACAAGTTCCCTGGGAATAAAATTTCCACCTTGGTACTCAAAACTTACTGCATAAAATTTGAGCTGCAACTGTATATAAGTTATTTTTCTGGATAAAGGCTTGCTCCCTGTGGCTGGAACCTCTCCACCAGTAAAAAGCAGCAGTGGGAAGGAAATTTGTGGACTAAGCAGGGGGTGTGCTCTTCACTTCTGCAAGTTGCAGCCTGGGAGCTCCCTTTGCTTGTGACTGTTTCTGGTACCAGAGTGAAAAGAAACATCACAGCGCTGAGGGGAGGGGGGAAACCCAACAACAAAAAACCAAGCAAAACCAAACAAAAAAAACCCCACCCAAACAAATACAGAGAAGAGTGGGAAAGGAGGGCTTTAATGCCCAGTGCTGCACTTTGAGACCAGTGAAAAGGGAGAAGGATCAAACCAAGGATACTGTGTCACTCACTCCCATTTCCTTAACTTCCCCTGAAGGCAGTGGTGTTTGTTCCATCTGCAATTTAGCCCAGGCTTCCAAACAGTCAAGGCTTGAAGAAAATCATAGAACTATTTCATTTGGAAAAGACCTCTAAAATCACTGAGTCCAACCATCAATCCAGTACCACCATGGCTGTTAAACCATCTCCCAGAGTGCCATGGCCACACGTTTCTTAACACCCTCTGGGACTGTGACTCCATCACCTCCCTGGACAGCCAGTTCCAATGCCTGTCAGTGAAGAAGTTTCAGTAAAGACATTTTTCTTAATATCCAAACTAAAATGTGGGCTGTGGTTCATCCTTACTGCAAGTAAGGTGTTCATGCCACCTGCATTTAGGGGTATTGGATTGCCCTGTGGGCAGCCTTAGGGCTGAAAGAATTGGGGTTGTTCAGCCTGGAGAAGAGAAAGCTCCAGGGAGACCTAATAGCAGCCTTCAGTACCTGAAGGTGACTTGCAAGAAGGCTGCAGAGGGACTGTTTCCAAAGGCCTGCAGAGATAGGATGAGGGGTAATGATCTGAAATAAAAGGAAAGTTAGATTGGATGGTAGGAAAATATTCTTTTCAATGAGGGTGGTAGAGCACTGGGACAGGTTGCCCAGAGAGGTGGTTGAGGTCCCATTCCTGAAGATATACAAGGAGAGGCTTGACAAGGCTCTGGGTGACCTGATCAAGTGGATGATGTCCCTGCTCACTCCAGAGGGGGTTGGACTAGATGACTTTTAGAGGTCACTTCCAACCTTGATGATTCTATGACTAACATTCACTGCTTAAGGAGTTTAAAAAGATCAGCCTCCTGAGAAAGCTGTCCAAAAGGTGTGTGCATAGTTAAAGGTTACCCTCTTCCGCCAGTACACCTTTTTATGCCCTTCTTTACTGTGATATTTCAGAGCAGAAACATTCTGTCTGGTTTCTCTCTTAAAGTTATATTTGGAGACTGCTGTACAACAGGGGGAGAAAAAAAAAAATCTCTGCCAACCACTGAAGAGTTTTTTTTATTATTACTTATTCTTTTTTACCCTCATTATTTTTTTTTACTTGTCTTATTTTTGTAGTCCTGCCTTTCTTCCTCCTTACCAGATTGTTTATACTTAAAAAGAAATCAGCCTTCTGCTTGCTGCAGAGTCGCTCCTCTCTCTCCATTTCTCTGCAGCTAACATTGGTTTCTGTTGTCCTTTTCCACGTTTAGACACAGCCAGGATAAATTCCAATGACAGCCTTTCCAACTGTTTCTAAATATTTCTCACTCTCCTTTGCAGAACAATTTCCATATGTTACAAAATTCAAATCAAACTTCCAGAAGGCATTCTCCTCCACCCCTCCTGCCATCATCCCAAAACCGAAAGGGGTTCGGTTTGTTCAGGTGGAGCTCGCTTTCTACGCTCCCCACCCAGCACCAGCAAAGCTGTTGGGAGTAGGAGCGTGCAGCCCACGGCCACCTGCTCTGCCAGAGGGCCCAGAGCCTTGCCAGCATGGTGCCAAGGCACCAGCTCAGAGTGGGTGGCTGCAGGAGGCAGATCTCTTCTACCTCGCGCTCTCTCCTGGGTAACCTCTGCTGACAAAGAAAAAAGTTGCTGTTGGAGTTGGGTTTGGTTTGTTAGGTTTTGGTAAATTATTTTTTTTCTTAAATTATTCGGTGTTATTGGTTGGTTTTTGGAGGCTGGGGGGCTTTTATATTTTGGTTGTTTCCACACACCCCCCTCCAATCTCCCACCTGACAAATTACTTGCTAATACTCAACTGGAATACTGTGTCCAGCTCTAAGGTCCCCAACACAAGAAGGACATGGACCTGCTGGAGCCAGTCCAGAGGAGGGTCACAAAGATGGTCAGAGGGCTGTGGAAGCTCTCCTAGGAAGACAGCCTGACAGAACTGGGGCTATTCAGAGAAGGCTCCAGGGAGACAATGAGAATAGTGAAATGCCGGAGCAGGTTGCCTAGAGAGGTGGCGGATGGCTCCATCCCTGGAGACATTCAAGATCAGCCTTGATGTGTCCTTAGCCTGATCTAGTTGGAGATGTCCCTGCTGAGTGCAGAGGGGCTGCACAAGATGACTTTTGAGGGTCCCTTCAAACCCAATGTGATCTATTAATTTTGTCATGCAGTCACAGACATTGGCAGGGGCAATATGCTGGTGGCTGTATTGCAGAACATCCTGTGCTCCCAGCCACTCACAGTCCTGTGCATGACCCAATATGGTAGCTCAGATCCTTTCCACTGACTTTGAGAGCAAGGCCCTCATTCTTCTATGGAATCATAGAATTGTCAGGCTTGGAGGGGGCATTTAAAGATCATCCGGTTCCAAGCTCCCTGCCATGGGCAGGGACAGGGACACCTCACACTACATCAGGAGGCTCAGAGCCACATCCAGCCTGGCCTTAGAAACCTCCAGGGATGAGGCTTCCACCACCTCCCTGGGCAACCTGTGCCAGTGTCTCACCACCCTCATGGTGGAGAATTTTTTCCTAACATCCAATCTGAATCTATCAGTTTCTCTCTTTTTCTCCATTCCCCCAGTCACTACCTGACACCCTAAAAAGTCCCTTCCCAGCTTTCTTGTAGGCCCCCTTCAGATACTGGAAGGCCACAATTAGGTCTCCTTGGAGCCTTCTCTTCTCCAGACTGAACAACCCCAACTCTCTCAGTCTGTCTTCATAAGCAGAGGAGCTCCAGCCCTCTGATCATCCTTGTGGCCCTTCTCTGGACATGTTCTAGCTTCTCCAGTTCCTTCCTGTAATAGAGATGCCAGAACTGGAAACAGTACTCCTGGTTGTGAGTAGTCCTCTTGCTGAAGAGAAGGAGTCAGCAATAATCATCCCTAGCCTGATTTATTTTTTGTGATTTTAATGCTTTGAAACTGTCTAAATTTCTCTACCAGTCAGCTAAAACAGGACCATGAGTCAAAAAACTGCTTCTGAGTGTTCTTTAAGAGACTCTTAAATATTTGTATTTAAAAACCACCAAGTGAGCAGAGAATTATTTTTCTGGTGAGGCAGAAACTTAGCAGAAGAGGTGCAATACCTAAAGAGCAACATGAATTTAAAGCAGGCTGTAAAGATAATAATGTTGAGGAGAGCTTTGCAATCCCTCAATCTCCCAGTGATTTCTGGTAATAATATGATCATTTTGCAGTGCCTTCTATTTTCATTCTTTTCATTGTCACATCAATAAGGCATCAAAGTTTGGATGCCTTATGAGTGGTGTTCTCTAAATTGCAGAAATGGAGTGCTCTGCTTTGACCTTTTCAATCATGTGTGGCTTGTTGGTTGGGCTTTGTATTTATAGCTGTGCTGAGTGCTGTGGCATCAGTGAATGGATAGCAACTCACAAAGACACAGAAGCAAGTCAGCATGCTTTTACCAAGGGGAAGTCATGTTTAACCAGCCTGGTAGCCTTCTGTGAGGATATAACCAGGTGGATAGATGATAGCAGAGCAATGGATATGGTTTTTTTTTGATCTCAGGAAACCATTTGACACTGTCTGCCACAGCATCCGTGCAGTTAGACTAAGGAAGTGTGGTCTGGATGTGAACTGGTTGAAGGAAAGAAGTCAGAGAGCTGTGGTCAATGGGTTGGTATCTATTTGGAGGTCTGTATCTAGGGGGTTGGTACTGGGACCAGGACTGTTCAATCCATTCATCAACAACCTGGCTGAGGGCACAGAGAGTACTGTCAGCAACTTTGCTGATGACACCAAACTGGGAGCAGTGGCTGCCACACCTGAAGGCTGTGCTGCCATTCAGTGAGACCTGGACAGGCTGGAGAGCTGGGTGGGGAGAAACTGAATGAAATCCAAAAAGGTCAAGTGTAGAGTCTTGCAACTGGGAAAGAACAACCCCATGGACAAGTAGAGTTTGGGAACTGACCTGTGGAAGATAAGGGAAAGTGACCTGGGGGACAGATGGATGACCATGAGACAGAAATGTGCCATTCTGGCCAAGAAGACCAGTGGCATCCTGGGGTGGATTAGAAGGGCTGTGGTGAGCAGGTGAGCAGGCTCTAATCTGCCCTGTTGAGGCTGCATCTGGAATATTGTGTTCAGTTCTGGGCCTCTGAGTTCAAGAGGGACATCAGGGAACTGCTTGAGAGAGTCCAGTGCAGAGTCACAAAGATGCTGAAGGCACTGGAACATCTCCCTGTTGAGGAAAGGCTGAGGGAGCTGGGGCTCTTGAGCTTGGAGAAGAGGAGCCTGAAGGGAGACCTCATTCATATTGATAAAGATGTGCAGGGCAGTGTCAGGAGGACAGAGCCAGGCTCTGCTCAGTGATGTCCAATGATAGGACAAGGGCCAATGGGTGCAGGCTGGAGCAGAGGAGGTTCCACAGGAATAGAAGGAAAATCTTTTTCACTGTGAGGATGGCAGAGCCCTGGAGCAGGCTGCCCAGAGAGGTTGTGGAGTCTCCTCTGGATACATTCAAAACCCACCTGTCTGTGTTCCTGTGTGGCCTGCCTTAGGTGATCCTGCTCTGGCAGGGGGGTTGGACTGAATGATCTTTTGAGGTCCCTTCCAACCCCTAATATTTTGTGGCTTTATGTAATGCTGGAAAACTAGCCAAGTGAAGTTACTGTGTAAAAGCATAATATAACCTTTCACAGCATGTGTAGCATTAAGTGCTGAAATTGTGATAAGTCAGTCTTGTGACAAAAGGTATAATGAGATCAGAAACTGCAGCAACAACAAGAAGAAATTAATCTTTTCTAATGAGATAGTTTGGGGGTTTTGTTTGAGTTGGGTTTTTTGCCTAGGAGGGAAAATAGTGTGAATTTAACTTGATCTCATTATACTCCTAAATTTGTAATCTCATTTTCCTCCTCAGATGCTTCACTTAAGAAGGCAGCAGTGTTCGTGTCTGTGTGTGAGATTGGATGTGATACACTCTGTATTTGGGGAAAGTTACTTAATCCTTTGACTTTAGTGCACTGGAAGTGAGTAACCCTCAAAGCAGAAGGAAACTTCCTTCCTACAATTTGGAAGTCTTGATTCTTCTTTCAACTTCTGCAAAGCACAACTACTGTTGACTGGCTCCATGTATCTTCCCTGTTTCAGTGGTTGCAGCTCTTTAGAAAGCTTGTTCCAGGCTGTGAGGAGGGACCCGTGCAGAATAATTAGAGCAGAGAATTCCACAGCCAGGACATAGATTACAAAGATGAGGTTTTGACTGTCAATGATGAGCAAGAGCTCTGGGTTGAACTATAGCATAAGCTGCAGTGGACCTAGGAGCCTCTCTTAGCCAGCCATTACCTCTGGATCATGATTTTTCACTCACTTGCTCCAGGAAGCAGATGGCTGAGGGAAAGGCAGGGGTGAAATGAGGAATGCTCTTTCTTTGGAGCAAATTATGTCTTTTCTCTTTCCCTATTTACCATCTTCTTTCAGATATGCTGCCTAAGTACTAAATGATTGCACTCAAGGCTCTGGCAGTTTTTAGCTGTGCTCATTTGTCATGAGAGGATAAGGGACATAAAAGAACCTGCTTATTCCTGTGCATCCACAACCAAAATTGTGATCACATGCAGGAGCATCCTTTGCAAATGCATACAGCTCAAGTCACAGCTGAGGGAACAAAGCCATAGCCTAAAAATTTTGCATGGTCTCCTGCCTCCTCACTGAGAAGGAAAGAAATAGTGTGGAATCCAGGTCTGAAGTTGCTGTCAGGGCTGGCTATGCAGGGATTTCTTTCTCAGCCTTAGACTAGGAATATGCATGAGCAAGTAATGAGACATTTAGGAGCTCAAATTAGTCTCTTCTCTTAGCAACTTCCTTCTTCCCACACCTCAAAGCACTCTAACCAGTCGTTCCATCTTTATAATCCACCTCCAGCATCTAAAAAACAGAAGTTTCAAAAATGCAAGTGCTTTCAATAGGAATTCATCTGACAAGCATCTGGCCAGAGAGGGAAGAGAGCCCTTTCTAGCTCAGACACCAAGGCCAGGAAGCGGCTACCACCAAGAGGTCGTGTGCATTGCACACGGGCTCCAGCCTCCTGGCCATGCAGTCTCATCTACCTCACTAACAGCTGAATTATAGCTGCAGTGCACAAGTCAGTCCTATGTTTCCTCTAGTCCTGTGTCTCTCAGTTCACAACTTGCACATCACTCTTTAGAGAACTCTTTTTGCTGTAGGAGACCCATGGAGAAACTCAGTGCAAGTGTGCCTGTGTGTTTTCAGTCCTACCCGGCAAAGCTCTCTCACCTGGGCTTTCTCTTTTTCCTCATTTCTATTTGTCTGCCACTCATTTGCTTCCAGCTATCCTGCTCATTCCTTTTTTCCATCACTTTCCCAGTCTGTTTCTTGATGGCCACTGAACAACTTGTCACACCCCTCCTCTGCTATTCTGCTTTCGTTCTCTTCTCAGTTGTCAGTTTCAAAGCTCCCATTCCAAAACTGTTGCATGTGTCCCAAACATCAACATGTGCCAATCTGTCCTGTTACTGCTGACTTTTGGATCTCATCCTCTTGTCTTCATCTCCACTGCACCAGTGGTGCAGAAATCTAAGCAGAGGAGCACAAGATGAAGTGTCCCCTGCTAAACTGGTAGATGTGGGCTCAATCAGAAGCCCATCTCTGGGACTTGAGGTGCTAAACTCTAAGTCGCTTTTCTTAAGAATGAGCACACAGGTAGTGAGGGAAAGTGAACAAAAGCTTTTAAGAGGGTTGATGTGGTCAAGATTTTCACAATAACAGCTATGAGGACATTTTCAACACAAAAACCCCAGAGATGAAAATTGGAAAGGACTTGAGGGTGCTGGTGGATGAGAAGCTGGACATGAGTCAGCAATGAGCACTTGCAGCCCAGAAGGCCAATGGCAGTCTGGGCTGTATCAAAAGATGCTTGGCCAGGAGGTTGAGAGAGGTAATTCTGCTGCTCCACTCTGCTCTGGTGAGACCTCACTTGCAGTGCTGTGTCTAGCTCTGGAACCCTTAACACAAGAGAGTCCTGGACTTGCTGGAGTGGGTCCAGGGGAGGGCCACAAAAGTGATCAGAGGGTTGAAGGATCTCTCCTACAGGCTTAGAGAATTGGTGCTGTTCAGTCTGGAGAAGTGAAGGCTCCAGGAAGACCTTAGAGCTACATTTCAATATTTGAAGGGGACCCACAGAGAGGCTGGGGAGGGACTGTTTAGAAGGGCCTGTGGGAATAGGACAAGGGGCAAGGGTTTGAAATTGGAGCAGAGCAGATTTAGGTTGGACACCAGGAGGAAGTTCTGCACAATGAAAGTGTCAAAATACTGGAATAGGCTGCCCAGGGATGTGGTTGAGGCTCCATCCCTGGAGACATTCAAGATATGCCCTTGGGCATCCTGTTGTAGTTGGAATTGTCCCTGCTGACTGCAGCAGGGTTGGACAAGACGACTTTTGAGGGTCCCTTCCAACTCAATGCAATGTGTGAATTATACTGTAATGAAAGTCTACTTCCAGGTGGAAACACAGCCCTGGTGTGCCCTAGTATGCAGTTGGAGCTTTCCCTGACTTGAATGAAGAGACACCTCCTCTGGCTGCAGAACTACTATTTAACATAAAACATAGAACGTGATGAATTTAGAGTTAATATCACACTTGTCATCTTCTATTTATTTTTTCCCCTGCCTTTTATGGGGCCAGTGATGCTTTGTGTGATTTCTCTTTGTTGCTGCCTCATTTCCCCACCTTCCATTAGAGCCACTATGGCAATGTTCATGCCTAGCTGGATTGATGTGCTCACAGCTTTTGTTTCACTGTACTTGTATCTGCTGATGCAGTAGTTCTCTGGGAGCATTATATCTGGTTTAAGATGTATTTTCTAAATTCACTGCACAGAAATAGAGTGCAATTAACAGGGGAAAATGATGGTTTTGAACTGTTATGATTGTGTTAAAAAATACTAAAGTATACTTTGGAACCATCTGCAAAATCTTTAGGAGATTTAAAGATCTGCTTTGGAGGACTTTTAAAATACCAGATCAAATTCAGTACCTGCACTGACTTGCAGCAATGATCTGAGGTCCTACAAACAGTGAGCCTGCTTTTCTCTATTCTACAAACCTGTGCAGCAGGTAATCTATAAATCCCCTTTGCCAGAATGTTTTATTGTCATAGGACCAACCATATCCTGGGCTGCATCAAAAGCAGTGTGGCCAGCAGGATGAGAGAGAGGATTCTGCTCTTCTGCTCTGCTCCAGGGAAACCTTAGAGCTACATTTCAGTATCTGAAGGGGACCTTCAGAAAGGCTGGGGAGGGACTGGTCAGAAAGGCTTTGGGTGATAGGATGAGGGGCAATGGTTTGAAAGTGGAGCAGGGGATATTTAGGTTGGACATCAGGAGTGAATTCTGCACAATGAGAGTGGTGAAATACTGGAACAGGTAGCCCAGGGATGTGGTTGAAGCCCTGTCCCTGGAGACATTCAAGATCAGCCTGGATGTTTGCCTGGGCAGCCTGCTCTATTTGGAGATGTCCCTGCTGAGTGCAGGGAGGTTGGACAAGATGATCTCTGAGAGTCCCTTCCAACCCAATGCAATCTGTGAATGTGTGACGGTGACCATATCCCACTTGAAGTGGTTTGTACGAAACAGGATAGAGCCATGGGTCTATCCCTTCTAGGGGCAGTGTTTATGAGCAGTTTAAACAAAAACTACCCTAAAGCAAACTTGGTAGCTTGTAGGCTTTTCTGTGGTGGGGGTTTATTAAGAGCATGTGTTGTGTTGGGTTTTTTTTGCACCTATGCTTGAAAGAGCTCATCTTTCAAAAGCTGGAGATTGATGCTGATGCAAAGCATTAGGATCTGAGCCAAAGCCAGCTGTCTGTGTAGGTGCCAGGAAGGCAATCCTGCTGCCATAATGCTTCACCTACCTCCATCTTTCATCTTCCCACTGGAAAATGGATACTGTGGCAGTTGCTACTGAGTGGATGAGTATGCACTGGGAAACTGCTGATCCATAACAGCTTGGGGAAGGGGCGTGAGTGGTCTGTGACAGGCTTAATGTTTGCTAATTTGTGTATCTTCTCCAAGTACAGATTCTGCCTCTCCACTTGTGCTGCAGGGCTCCACACTGCTAGAGAAGTAACAGCATGAAAAATATAGGTGGCCAAGGCCGATTCAGGCTTCTGTTAAGGTGCTGAAATGATTCCTTTTGCCATAGATCACTTTTATTTACAGATCACAGAATGTCAGGTGTTGGAAAGGACCTCAAAAGATCATTGAGTCCAACTCCCCTGCCAGAGCAGGACAACCCAGGGCAGGTCACACAGGAGCACATCCAGGGAGGTTTTGAATATCTCTAGGGAAGGAGACTCCACAACCTCTCTGGACAGCCTGCTCCAGAGCTCCAGCACCCCCACAGTGAAAACGTTTCTCCTTCTGTTCCTATGGAGCCTCCTCTGCTCCAGCTTGCACCCATTGCCCCTTGTCCTATCATTGGACATCACTGAGCAGAGCCTGGCTCTGTTATCCTGTCTGCTCCTCAGGGAGTCGGTTTAAGCAAAACCTCAGCCTGAAAATCAGTTATTTCAGTCAAAATGTTTTCCACAGTACTTTACAGAGTTATAGTCCTACTGTGTGGTTCCTTATTTTCACTGGGGATGGCAAGACGCTGACTAGAGCTCTTGTAGCCCCAGGGTCTGCTGCAGACTCTCACATGCAACAAGATACAGTGCTCAGCGGGGTAAAGGAATGGAAAAGGAATAGGAGCTGCCTGGAATGCATCTTCTATGAGGTGTTACACTAACTTAAATTTTTTTAAATCCTCTTTTTGGCTTTGGCTTCATAACTCCTTTTGTCTCCCCACATTTACATTTTACAGTTAAAAAATAATGATAATCATAGAGTGGCTTAGATTGAAAGGGAGCTCAGAGAGCATCTACCCCAACCTCCCCACCCTGGGCAGGGACACCTCTCAACTAGACTCAAGGTCTCATCCAACCTGGTCCAGAAAACCTCCAGAGAGGAGGCATCCACAATCTCTCTGGGCAACCTATACCAAAGCCTCACAACCCTGGTACTGAAAAACTTCTTCCTAAGACCCAGTGTAAACTTACTCTCCCTCAGCTTCAAACCATTCCCCCTTGTCCTGTTTCTAGACATGTTTATGAAAAGTCCTTCTCCAGCCTTCCTGTAGGATCCCTTCAGGTACTGGGAAGGCAGCTATAAGCTGCCCCCAGAGTGTTCTCTTCTCCAGGCTCAACAACCCCAGTTTCCTCGGCCTGTCCCCACAGCAGAGATGTTCCAGCCCTTGGATGTTTCACCTGTCTACAGTATTAAAATTTCAAAACTAGTTGTTCTTTTCCACCCTCTCTAAAATATATCTGCCTTACTGTTGTTGATAAATAAGAAGGATCAATACAGACAACGTCATAGCTAAATGAAACTAGTTAAAGAAAACCACTTTTGCAGTTTTCTCTCATTTCCCTTGTTCTGTGTCCATTTTTCTGTGCTATCTTGTAGCAACATGAGCCTCTGCTCTGAACTAAATCAATAACCACTGTGTCTGAATTGAACTCTTAGGAGTTAAAAACCTGACCACTTCATACTGTTGTTCTTTTCCCTTTCACTGTTTACTTATTTTGCCTCCTCTTTGTGTTGTAAGTCATAGGATGTAGTCATAGAATGGCCTGAGTTGGAAGGGACCTTGAAGATCATCTAATTCAACCTCCCTGCCATGAGCAGGGACACCTCCCTCTAGACCAGGTTGCTGAAATTTTCATCCTGCCTGGTCTTCCACATTTCCAGTGATGAGGCTTCCACAACTTCTGTGGGCAACCCATTCCAATGTTTCACCACCCTCATGGTGAAGAACTTTTTGCTAATGTCCAGTCCGAATCTGCCCTGCTTTAGCTTGAAACCTTTGCCCTGTGTCCTGTCACCACATGCCCTTATATAAAGGACTTTCCTGTAGCCTACTTCTGCTAGCAGAAGGCTTCTATAAGGTCTTTCCAGAGCCTTCTCTTCTCCAGATTAAAGAGACTCAAATCCTTCAACCTATCCTCATAGGAGAGGTGCTCCAGCCCTCTGATCATCTTTGTGGGCATCCTCTAGACCCTCTCCATCAAGTTCTATGTATTTCTGTGTTGCAGGTTTCAGAGCTGGGCACAGTACTCCAGGTGGGACCTCACCAGTGCAGAGCAGAGGGGCAGAATCACCTCTCCTTGCCTGCTGGCCATGTTTCTTTTGATGCAGCCCATCTATAGGCTGATCTATGCTTGTTCTGAATGACCACCATGGGATGCAACAGACCACCACATCAATTCTGTTCTGCTGTACAGCTGCTTTGCACTCAGAAGGTACTATTGGAAAGTTGAAATTATTTGTAACTTTATATTGAAAATCTGCATCTTTACTTCATGGAAAATGACCAACTTTGCGTGGCTTGTGATTTGCTGTGAGGGAAAACAGCTGTGGTTGTGGTGAGATTGAAGAGAAACACACAGGACTTCCCTTCATTTTGTCTTTACCTTATTTTCCAGCACATGGACGAATAGAATAGAATAGAATAGACCAGACCAGACCAGACCAGACCAGGTTGGAAGAGACCTTCAAGATCATCGCGTCCAACCTATCACCCAACACCACCCAATCAACTAACCCATGTAACCAAGCACCCTGTCAAGTCTCCTCCTGAACACCTCCAGTGACGGTGACTCCACCACCTCCCCAGGCAGTCCATTCAGTTGTGGTTGAGGACATCTATCCAGCCAGCACTGTCACAAGTGAGATCTGAGGTGAGCAAGCTCTTGTGTGGTTTTGTCCACAGATTGATTAAGGGCAGCTGGAGCCTGCAAAGGGCTTTCCTGAGCCCTGGTTTGGAAGCCCCCATTTCAGGGCCCAGTCTCAGCAGGCATGAATGCCTGGCAGACTGGATGTGACCTGGCTATGCTGTATGCTCCACATACCAACTGCCCTACTCCACACTCACCTTTTCTTTTGCTACCATGAGCGCTTTTTACTCACAAAATTCTTGAGGCTTACTTTGACAAAGATTCAGTTGGACAGGAACACATGTTAAATAAAACAGAAGGATGGGGGAAAAAAAAAAAAACCTCATGAAATACTGGCTGCTGTATATCATGTTCCAAAACATTAAAGACTCCACAGGAACCAGAGTTCACAGCACACTCAGTGGTGTTCTGGGTTTTGGGCCTTGTGTTTTATTTTAGCTTTTTTTATCACAGTCTTTTGTTATCTTTTTCTGTTGGAAGTTACTCTGAAACTGAGTCAAGTGAATTATTAAAGCAACCCTGACTAACTATGCACTGAGTTTTTTAGGCAGTTTTTAGCATTGTGTTTATTTGCACTACTTTTTAATGTAGTTGTTAGTCATTGTTTTCACTGTGTAGAAGCTGAGTGGTTTTGTTTTTAGCTCCTCTCCCTTTTACTTACATTCTTGACCTGGACTTTCTGCCCATCTTGATCAGGGAGGTGGTGGAGTCACCATCATTGGAGGTGTTCAGGAGAAGACTTGATAGGGTGCTTAGTTGCATGGTTTAGTTGATTAGGTGGGTTGGATGATAGGTTGGACATGATGATCCAGAAGGTCTCTTCCAACCTGATCTGGTCTATTCTGGTCTGGTCTATTCTATTCTATTCTATTCTATTCTATTCTATTCTATTCTATTCTATTCTATTCTATTCTATTCTATTCTATGATCTTTTCTTTCTCTCTACGATTCTCTGACAGGAGGGTGGAGTGAGGTGGGTGTTGGTCTGTTCTCCCTAGTACCAAGTGATACAACAAGAGGAGATGGCCTCAAGTTACACCAGGGAAGGTTTCAGTTAGATATTAGGAAAAAATTCTTTCCTGCAGGAGTAGTCAGGCATTGGAACAGGCTGCCCAGGGAGGTGGTGGAGTCACCATCCCTGGAGGTGCTCAACAAATGTGTAGACCTGGTACTTCAGGACATGGTTTAATGGCCTGTTAGATCCACAGACTCAAAGGTCTTAAAAGGTCTTTTCCAACCAGAACAACTCTGTGATGGTTTTGTTGCAAACTCTGAAGACCGAGGTGGCTTGAAAGGATCCTGTTGGCCTTTACCTAACTTGCCCTAGCCTAGAAATCTTTTGCAGTGTTCCATTCCACTGCTGCTGGCAGCCAGCATACCACTGGGCAGGCTTCAACATGCTAGTGCATGTTCCTTGGGCCTCCTGCCTTGCACATGCACCAACATTTATCTCTGGTTCTTGTTTGTTGTTCCAAGCATAGGCACCTGCAAATCAGGCATCTTCACATTGATGCTGTGCTGCCACTGCAACTAGTGCATGGGGAGGGGTATAGAGGGACTTAAATTTGATGGTTCTTGTCTTACTGTCTGTGAAGTAAGCTTCTGCTGTGTCTATCCAAAAAGATGCCTGTTGTGATTCTTATTTATTGCCAGCTGGAAAGAACAATAACAAAATATACACGGTGGCATTGTCCCTCTGCCAGAATTGATTTTTCTCCTAGACCTGTATTTATGTCCTGCAGGTCAGGTCTGTGATACTCTCTCCACCAGGGTATTAGAAATGTATTTTGCCTAACTTTGTGCTACCCTTTCAGCCTAGGCTGAAACACAAAATAAGCTAAGCCTTGCTAAATATTTATCTCAGGGAGCTGGGTTGAGGAATGGCTGTGTTGCAGTTGCACTGATGCGTCCATGACACCTAGAAGTGTGGTGGAAAACAGCAGGGAAGGGTAGGAGACAGATGTCAGAGGCACCTGAAACAGGAGATATGTCTACAGCCTTCCTCCATAAACTGTCTTGACTTTTGGTTTGACTTCTTGAGCCCCACACTGGAGTAGAAGTTAAGCTTTTTGAATATCTCTAAGAACAGAGATGGCCTCAGACTCTCTGGGCACTTGCTCCAGTGGTGGACCTGCTTCCAAGTGCAAAATTGTTGTTTGGGACTTTTTTTTCCTCTGCACCCACTTAACTTGCTGCCAAGGTAGTCAATTGCCTTTCATCCTTCCAGTGGGAGATACTGAGAAGTCTGGCTCTCTTATCTACAATCCCCTTAAGGCAGCTGAATACAGCAACTAGCTTCCCCAGCCCTCTCTTCTCCAGGCTGAAAATCTCAGTTCCTCTGGTGTCCTGTTGTGGATCTGAGAGCAGGTGTGTCAATGGTTATCTTCACACAATGTCTCACTTAAAATAATCAGGCAGTGTGTAACATTTGGGGGGGGGGGGGGGGTTATGTGTGTTAACTGGATACCATCACTTCCTTGAGTCCTTTTGCTCCTGAGGCCAAGGCTCAATCGAGCCTATCCTTGTGGCTCTCTGAGCAAACCTGAAGTGTACCCAGCAGAAGAAATGAAAAGGCCATTTGCTGTAATTACCTGTGCCCTGCTGAGTCTAAATTCAAAGATGCTGAGGTTAATGGGCAGAAAGGAAGCTCTTGGAACCTTTGACTCTCTCTCCCTTTCTTTTCCACTTTTCTACAGGCTTTCAAAGAAGACTGTTGCTGCCAGCCCTGCCCAGGAGGCCTGCTGCCTGGCCATGAAGAGCTCGGAGCTTTGCTAATGTACCTGCTGCTGCTGCTTCAGTAGCCTGACCTCAGGCTTTGGAGGATGCTAGCTTGGTGAGTCAGATTTTAGCCATCCTGCCCTCCTGCTCTGAATGGATGTTGGCTACAGATCTGTAAAGCATCTCTCCTAGCTGCTGCTTCTCCTTCTCCTTCAGATAACAATGGTACCTAGAGATCTTTTTACAGCTGATGCCTTTATGCATCATTTTTCATAAATGGCAGCCTTGTATAGGAATTTGGTTCAAGTCATTGCCCAACTTTGAGTAAAGATGAGACTTATTTTGCATCTGATTACTGCTCTATGTGGTACTGGTGAGATGTGAACACGGCAGAATGCTTTCTGCCATTTCTTTAGGCCAAACGATACAGAATATAACATGGTGAAGGCAATGAGAGGTGAAGGAGAAGCTGCTGTACACTACAGTAATTATTACTTAACCTGGTAACCTTTGGCACCAGATGAATCTTCATGTCTCAGTGGGCTTTTTAGTGACTTAGTCAAACGTAAAAGCTGGGTCATAGGCTTGATGCTGCTGTGTGAGCTTCAGGGGCAGAAAGCAGTCAGGAAGTCAAGAGAGACAGCAGACTGAGACAGGGCTAGGAGAGCTCAGCTTGAAGAGGAAGCAGAGGCAGCATTCCTTCAGGCACTGAACTCAACAGAAACAGATCTGAAAAGTGTACTCAGATGATTTGCTTCTGTGTTGGTCTCTCAGTGCACCTTTTAGTGTGCACTGTACTCTCAACCCACTCTGTGCCCAGTTTATATTTGTGCCTGGGACTGGCCCTTGTGGCCAAGAAGGCCAATGAGATCCTGAGGTGCATTAAGAGAGAGTCCAACAGAGGGCTGCAAGGATGATTAAGGAACTGGAGCACTGCCTGATGAGGTAAGGCTGAGAAACCTGGGGCCTTTTGGTCTGGAGAGGAGAAGACTGAGAAGGGGATCTAGCACACCTAGAGAGAAAAACCATACTCTGGTGCTTCATGGCCATGCGGCGTGCTGATCAAAATGGTCAAGTAAGGAGGTTTCCAGGGCTTGATTTCTGCTCCTAATGAAGTTGTGAGGTGAATCTAGGCTTGAAGATTGGCCATAATGTCTATCCCAAATGTACTCAGTTGTTTTTTTATTTACTCCATAGAGCTGGAATATTCCCAGCTTTAGGCTATTTGCCTATTCATTTTCCATATCAAATGTATTTAGTGCCACTATCACCCACTTTCTAAACCTCTTTCTTCATTTGGCTGCTGTCTTTGATCTGGAGTGTGCAGGGTGCCTTTTCAGTGCCTTTCCTGTTCCCTTCCTTTCAAGAGGCATGCTGGCTTTTTATTGTGTTCAAAGTCTTAGAAGTGTTTCCTCGGTGAGAACTCCAGGTCAGCAGGACAGCAGTAACTGGTCTAAGGACATTATTATTTGCATCTTGTATAGGAGTATAGCAGTTACTCTGAGTCTGGTCTGTAGTACAATAAAATCAGCAGGAAGTGAGCCTTTCTTCAGCAAACAGAAGCCCAATGAATTAATTCAGCACCTCCACTGAGAATTAACTCATCAGCCTCTCTTGCTAAGTAAACATCACAATAAATATCATAAACTGTAGCTTTCAGAATATTTTGTTTTCCTGCAACTCAAAAGGTGCTTTTGTTTAAGGTTTATCATTTTTATGGAGCTATGCCTCTGGGCATTTCAGCATAAGACAAATGAAAAATGATCTGGGGGTTTTTAGAGCACCATATCTGTGCATATATACGGGCTAGGCATTTTGAAAGGAAATTTGCACACAAACTTTCAGCCCAAGGGATTGAACCAGATCTTCAGATGTAAGAATTCAGAGGTATTGTGCCACTCACTGGATCCCTGAGCTGTATATCCACACCAAAACGTGCCTTTGCCTACCATCCCTGAGAACTTTGATTTCTTTGTAGTTGCTGGCAGTTACACAGCGTGTCCTTACAGCTGCAGCATGCAATTAATCCACCAAACTAGACCGTTTCACAAACAGCTAACAGCTACCAATTCAGTCTAGCTTCAAACACCCACAAAGGCACACTCCATCACATCGTGGTGAAGAGGCAAGCCCAAGCACTGATATAGGCTGGGCAGTGACTGGCTTGAGAGAAATCCTGAAGAAAAGGACTTAGGGATACTGGTGGTGAGAAGCTCGATATGAGCTGTCAGTGTGCACTTGCAGCCAGAAAGCCAACTGTATCCTGGGCTGTATCAAGAGAAGAATAGCTAGCAGGGTGAGGGAGGTGATTCTCCCCCTCTACTCCACTCTGGTGGGACCCCACATGGGGTCCTGTGTCCAGTTCTGGCACTCCTATTGGAAGAAAGATCTGGAGGTGCTAAAACGTGTCCCAAGAAGGGCCACAAGGATGAGCAGAGGAGTGGAGCTGCTCTGCTATGGAGACAGACTGAGAGAGTTGGGGTTGCTCAGTCTGGAGAAGAGAAGGCTTTGAGGAGACCTTATTGTGGCCTTCCAGTATCTAAAGGGGGCTACAAGAAAGCTGGGGAGGAACTTTTTAGGGTGTCAGGGAGTGACTGGACTTGGGGGTTGGAGCAAAACTAGATGTGGGTAGATTCAGGAGAAGTTCTTCCCCAT
Organism: Melanerpes formicivorus; assembly: GCF_026170545.1. NCBI lineage: Eukaryota > Metazoa > Chordata > Aves > Piciformes > Picidae > Melanerpes > Melanerpes formicivorus. The sequence goes on from NW_027142378.1 coordinate 4,486,345, forward strand.
GAGGGTGGTGAGACACTGGAACAGGTTGCCTGGGGAGGTGGTGGAAGCCTCATCCCTGGAAGTTTTTAAGGTCAGGCTGGATGTGGCTCTGAGCAACCTGCTGTAGTGTGAGGTGTCTAAATGCAGTCCCTCCAACTCTGACAATTCTGTGAAGCTTACAGCTAGGGCTGTTATTTATCAGAGGGAAAGCAAATTCCAATTGTTAGATCTCCAACCACATGGTTCCTTCCTAAGTTGTCAGTACCATGGTCTGGGTAGGAGTGAATGAGCTGACTCCTACAGAATGAAACCAGCCCTAGCTTCATACTTGCATCCCAACTTTCAAAAGCCATTGCCACTGTTACAGAATTTTCAGCTGGAAAAGGCCTCTAAGATCTGTGAGTCCAACCATCAACTCAACACCACCATGGCTATTAAACCTTGTCACCAAGTGCTATGTCTGTACATTTTTTTTAACACCTCCAGAGATGGTGATTCCACCACTTCCCTGGGCAGCCTGTTCCAATCCCTGACCACTCTTGCAGCAAAGAAATTTTTCCTAATGTCGAACCTAAGCCTCCCCTGGTGTAATTTGAGGCCATTTCCTCTCATCTTATTGTAGTTAGTATGAAGAAGAGACCAACCCCTGCCTCACTCCAACATCCTTTCAGGGAGTTGTAGAGAGCAATGAGGTCTCCTCTCAGCCTCCTCTGCTCCAGACTAAACACCTCCTTTGTAAGGATCTGTGCTTTATAGTATCTGAGACTCCATTTCCTTTCACTGCCCTCCTTCATCCTGCTCCTGGTTTCTCACTTGTGGCAACTTGCTTCTGTTGTATGGGATGTTGGGGTGGGGGAGGAAGTGGCTGGGAGCACAACCCCCGTGCAAACTCTGCACATCATCTGCCATCCCATGACCGCCATCTATCTGACTCCTATTACAACAGCATGGGAGGCTGAGTGGGTGCAGCCACTGCAGTTGTATGACAGAAGCTTTTCATGGCACAGCTCTCGGATCACAGAATCACAGAATGTTAGGGGCTGGAAGGGACCTCAAAAGATGATCTAGTTCAACCCTCCTGCCAGAGCAGGATCACCTACACCAGTCACAAAGGAATGCATTCTGACAGGCTTTGAATATCTCTGTGTTAGCTCTAAAACCACTGTGAAGCACCTGGGAGCCTGATATCCATAGAAACTTCTTGCCACAGACACACATCTGCTCATCTCACAGTGCAGTGATGTGGTAAAAGTATCTTCTGCTCTGGGGTGTCTGCTGAAAGCAAACTTCACAGTCTGAGGATCAGGGGGTTTCACCTTTTGTGCAGGAGTGTTGCATGCCATTTGTTTGCAGCTGATCAGTTCTCAGTAAAGACAGCACTATGCTGCAGGAGGAGCACTGAAGTGCAGCCTGAAAATCTCCTCGTGCCTCAATACACTGTGCAGCTCCTCATCTGAGACACAGGATTGAGAAGTTATTTATATCTTTTCCTTTTTTTCTTCAAAAGCATTCTGTGGAGATGACTTAATTACTTCTTTCATAGGCATCTGAAAATGCAAAACTCTGTCCCATTCAGAATCAGAAGGAGCTTTTATTCCCTCTTGAAGGAGAACTACAGCTCCCTAGGTTGATTGGTTGGGTTTTGTTGTTGCTCTTACAGATTTTCCATTTCCAATTCTGATGTTAAAAGCCTCAGTGAAGAATTTTCACAGATTCACAGATTGCACTGAGTGGGAAGGGACCCATAAAGCACATCTTGTCCAACCCCCTGCAGTTGGCAGGGACACCTCCAAGTAGGTCAGGCTGCCCAAGGCCACATGGAATCTGATCTTGAATGTCTCCAGGGATGGGGACTCAACCACATCCCTGGATAACCTCTTACAGTATTTTACCACTCTCATTGTGAAGTACTCCTTCCTTGTGTCCATTTTCCCTGGAATGATGATGGCTTGCAATTATAGAAGCACTGTTTGGGATGACTTACATTACAGAAATTGGAAGATCAGGAATCTACTGCACTGAGTTAGTCTCTAAGCTCAGAGATGGTATCTTCTGTATGTTTTCCACTTTTAGTGGGCATCTGATCATTCTTTTCTTTCTATCTATAGCTCATGGATTCATCTTTCTCCCAGCAAAGATAAAATCCTGGCTTTCCCTCTATGAGTTCCACTTGATTGTATTCAGTGCAGAATGATGTTCTGAGGAAAGATGCTGGGTGGGAACTGAGGGAACATTGTGAGGAGGTGTGGAAGGATTGTGTTTGTTGTTTAGTAAATGAAGAGCAGACTCTAGCCTGACTGCTATCCACCTCTGTTAGAACAATTCAGATCATACTATGCTTCTCCTGGAAAGTTCATCTGGCAAATCAACAAAAAGCTATTGGACAGTTTAGCAGACACCAAGTCATATGGGTGTTTGGTGCATGAAATTCAAGTTACCTGTGTGATCTCCTTTGATGGCTTCTTTAGAGCAGCCCAAGAATGTGTTTGCTATTAAATCAAAGAGGAGGTGGAACCACCTCAAGAAATACAGAATGTCAGCTCACACGTCCCTGAGGTGCACAAACGTCAGTCTCCGAAGCTAGCTGGGACCCAGGTGTGAGGCAATACTGACTGACTAGACCACAGATTAACAGACTGTATCAGATTGGATCCATTCCCCCCACTCCTATCACTACCAGACACCCTAAAAAGTCCCTCCCCAGCTTTCTCATAGGCTCCCTTAATACACTGGAAGGCCACAATAAGGTCTCCCTGGAGCCTCCTGTTCTCCAAGTTGAACAACTCCAACTCCCTCAGCCTGTCCTCATAGTAGAGGTGCTCCATCCCTCTGATCAACCTCATGGTCCTTCTCTGGACACATTTCAGCATATTCACATCCTTCTTGTAATAGGGGTTTCAGAACTGGACACAGTCCTGCAGGTACTACAGGATTACTGAGGTAGGTTAGCAATATCTTCACTTTTAATGTAATAGAGGGTGATTTATAGATATCTTGATTGTGGATATGTGTTGTTTCTTTGAGAAAAATGGATTACTTTTCTTCCTTCACCATTTTTCTTCAATTCCTTCATCCATCCTTTCAGGTTTTCTTTAAATGGAATTGGTTTTAGCATAAAAATTGGCGAAAGCCTGCAGGTGATCCTCATATCAAAAGACTGATGTGATTTTTATTTGCTGGAATGCACTCCCCAAAGACCTCACCCGCAGTGCTGATATTTTCCATGCAGAGGAAAGGAGCAGTGGTCTTTTATAAATTGTTCTGCCTTTGGTGAATGGGAAACAAACTACAAGAAGCCATATAAGACTCCAGGTGCTGGTGTGCCTCAAAGTATAAATGAGTTTTGCTTAAGACAATAGTTCTGCCTTAATCTTTGTGGGTCTTGATCTGGCAGTCAGTGTAGACATCTTTTCCTAGCCCCCCTATCCTTGCATGATGTACCATTTCCTAAGAAGCCCTCATGTGCTACTGAAGGGCTTATTTCTCTCCTTGTCTACTTCTCACACTCTCAGTCTAGACTTCGCCTCATCTTATGGTTTCACATCGGGTTGGAAGGGACCCTCAAAGGTCGTCTTATCCAACCCCCCTGCCCTCAGCAGAGACACCTCCAACTAGAACATGCTTCCCAAGGACACATCAGGGCTGATCTTGAATGTCTTCAGGGATGGAGCCTCAACCACATCCCTGGGCAACCTGCTCCAGTATTTCACCACTCTCATTATGCAGAACTTCCTCCTGATGTCCAACCTAAATCTGCTCTGCTCCATTTTCAAACAATTGCCCCTTGTCCTATCACCACAAGCCTTTCTGAACAGTCCCTCCCCAGCCTCTCTGTAAGTCCCTTTCAGATATTGAAATGCAGCTCTAAGGTATCACAGTATCACAGTATCACTTAGGTTGGAAAGGACCTCGAGGATCATCGAGTCCAACCTGACACCACAGACCCCATGACTAGACCATGGCACCAAGTGCCACGTCCAATCTCCCCTTGAACGCCTCCAGGGTCGATGACTCAACCACCTCCCTGGGCAGCACATTCCAATGCCGAATGACTCGCTCGGTGAAGAACTTCCTCCTCACCTCGAGTCTAAACCTCCCCTGGTGCAGCTTGAGACTGTGTCCCCTTGTTCTGGTGCTGGTTGCCTGGGAGAAGAGGCCAACTCCCTCCCGGCTACAACCACCCTTCAGGTAGTTGTAGAGGGCAATAAGGTCACCCCTGAGCCTCCTCTTCTCCAGGCTAAACAATCCCAGCTCCCTCAGCCTCTCCTCACAGGGCTTGTGTTCAAGGCCTCTCCCCAGCCTTGTTGACCTTCTCTGGACACGCTCAAGTGTTTCAATGTCCTTCTTAAACTGAGGAGCCCAGAACTGGACACAGGACTCAAGGTGTGGCCTAACCAAAGCAGAGTACAGGGGCACTATGACCTCCCTGTTCCTGCTGGCCACACTATTCCTAATGCAGGCCAGGATGCTATTGGCCCTCCTGGCCACCTGAGCACACTGCTGGCTCATATTCAGGTGGCTGTCGATCAGCACACCCAGGTCCCTCTCTGTCTGGGAGCTCTCCAGCCACTCCGACCCCAGCCTATAGCTCTGCATGGGATTACCATAGCCAAAGTGCAGCACTCGGCACTTGGACTTGTTGAAAGTCATCCCATTGGACTCTGCCCATCTGTCCAGTCGGTCGAGGTCCCTCTGCAGAGCCTTTCTACCCTCTAATTGACTAACATCTGCCCCTAACTTTGTGTCATCTGCAAACTTGCTGGAACCTCTGGAACCTTCTCCTCTCCAGGTTGAACAGTCCCCGTTTGTTCATTCTGTCTTCATAGAAGTTCTCCAGCCCTCTGATCATTTTTGTGACCCTTCTTTGGACTCTCTCCAGCAGGTCCACAACTTTCTTGTGCTGAGCCGCAGAGCTGGACACAACACTGCAGATGAGGTCTCACCAGAGCAGAGTGGCAGAATCACCTCTCTCAACCTCCTGGCCAAGCATCTTTTGATACAGCTCAGACTGCCATTGGCCTTCTGGGTTGCAAGTGCCTCTTGCTGGCTCCTGTCCAGCTTCTCATCCACCCGCACCCCCAAGTCCTTTCCTGCTGGTCTGCTCTCAATTTCCCCAGTTTCTCCTAACTCCCTGATTGCTACTTATGAATCAGCAATGCTGTCTCTCTTATTCCTTCAGCTGTTTTAGATGAAATGCTTTGATATTTTTACAGTAGTCACACACAATGACTGGGTCATAGATATGTTTTCTTCCTGGGGGAGTAGTCAGTTAAATGCACAGAGGGCACAAAGACTTGATAAAATACAAAACTCCTGTGGATTTATTCCTTTTATTTATATTCCATATCATAATTTTTTTGAGCACCTTCTTGTACAATGCTGGATAATCTTTAACAAATTCATGACTATAAAGCTCTCCTTTACATAAATTTGGCTCCATGAGATTGTTTTATTGGCAAATCAAAATGCATGCACAGATGTACCTTTCAGAGCTTAATTTTGTAAACAAGGCATCATCTTCTACTCTCAGGGAAGCTGCTATAACTCGATGGTAACATCAATAGACTTGCTTGAGATTTATATTTGGGTAACTGAAAGCAGCATTTGGCCTAAAGACTCCAGAGTGAGAAGCATGGAATTAGTCATTTGCCCATCAAATGCAACCTACTCAGAAAATTTACAACTAGAATCAAAAATTTGTGCCAATATTAATCTTTAGTCTGCTTTAAAATCTACATTTTTTTTCATCCTTATCTGCTTTGTCTGTTAAAAAATATTATCTTTTTCCTTGCTTGCACATCAGGGCTCTCATAGAGTCTTGTTTTTTTCCATATACAGGGCTGGAACACCTCTGCTATGAGGAGAGGCTGAGGGAGCTGGGGTTGTTCAGACTAGAGGAGAGAAGACTCTGGGACGACCTTAGAGCTGCCCTCCACAATAGCTGAGGGGATCTTCTAGGAGGGCTACAGAAGTGTTTTTCCCAAAGGTGTCTGGAGACAGGACAAGGGGGAATGGTTTGAAGCTGAAGGAGAACAGGGTTAGATTGGAGCTGAGGAAGAAGTTCTTCAGTACCAGGGTGGTGAGACTCTGGAATAGGTTGCCCAGGAAGGTTGTGGATGCCTCCTCTTTGGGGGTGTTCAAGGTCAGGCTGGATGAGGCCTTGGGCAGTCAAGTCTAGTTGAGAGGTGACCCTGCCCATAGAAGGGCAATTGGAGTAAATGACATCTGAGGTCCCTTCCAAACTAAGCCATTCTATTACCTTCTTAGTGCTATTTTTATGTGGACAAAGCACCATCAGTTTAGTTTAGTAAGAGGCTATGTACAGACAATCTAATCAGGCACTCAAGGGCTTTGAAATATTAAGCTTGAATTCCTGTTACCTGGTGTGTTTTTTCCAGTCCAAACATGCTCTGCAGAAGGAATTCCTTATAAATGGCTTTGCTGCTTTTAATCTCTTCAACTCCCAGCTGATAAATGGTGTATTGTGACTGCCAGTTAGCTGCAGGAGAGTCCTCATGCAGATCCTGCTTTATCCTAACCTTAATCAATGAGGAGTAATCGTTTTCCTTTGTGCATTGCAGAGACTTCTGTTGTTCAAGCAGCAGTGTGCAGCCACCTGCCACTCCACCTGTCTGGAGCTAACTTACTTTAAGCATTTGGTGGCTCTGGCTGTCCAGCATTACCTGACCTTCAATTTTTCAGTCATTGAAAAAAATACACTTTGGGGTTCAAAATTTTACATTTCAAATACCCTAGAGAGGCTGAAGGTAAAATCATAAAATAAAAGTACCTTGAAAATCCCAAGATGGAATCCTCTGGGCATTTTGTTAAAAGATATGGGGGCTACTGCAGGCTAATGACAAGATGCTTTAAATGTCTGCTAAAAGTCCTAGGTGGGATGAGTATAATGGACTCACCTTCTGAAATACAATGTTGATATAGAACTACTGTATGTACAGTGCATTAGCACATCCAGAACTAATGGTGACCTTTGCTTGAAGCAACACTTGCTGAATTTGAAATAATATTTCTCCTTGGAAACAAGATTCCATTTTGCCAGGGAGGGATGTTCATGCAGAAGGTGGTAGGTGTTAATCTCCCCCATGCAATGGGTTGTAGGTAACTCAACATATCCTCTGAGTTAATCCAGGATCATTCCAGGGGCAGTTGTTCATGCATGGCTGTGTTAGTATTTCTCATCAATCAGGCATTGTAAAACAAGTTAATGAAAAGACAAGATAAGATTAAAAGGGAAGGATGAAATGCTATGCAGTGGAGCATGTCCAGAGAGTGGCCCTGAAGATAATTAGAGGGCTGCTCCACAGGGAGCCTCATCTACCCTGAGGCTGAGAGAACTGGGATTGTTCAGTCTGGAGCAAAGGGAGCTCCAGGGAGACCTTACAGCAGCCTTCCAGTACCTGAGGAAGTCAGGAAGGGGCTTTTCACAAAGGTTTGTGATGATAGGATGACATGGAACAGCTTTAAGATTGAGGAGTGCTGAGTACAGAGATATGACCACTTCCGTACTGCTGGCCACACCATTCCCGATCCAGGCCAAGATGCTCTTGTCCTTCTTGGCCACCTGGGCTCCCTCTTTCCACCAATTCACCAATCAGTCCCTGCCTAATAATAGTTAAATCAAGGAGAAATTAGAGGACAAAGAGCAGCACATCAATTGTATTGTCTCAAGCTCTAAGCTTCTCTTACCAGTGCTTCCAGCTCTCTCAGCCTCCTTGCTTGTCTTAGCCCCGCAGCTCTTATCCGACTTCAAACCTGAAGTTCTTGATTTATGCAAGTTCTGACTCCTTCCTGTGTGGCGTCAGCAGAAGCCCACAGCAGGGGCTGGCTGAAGCCTGCACAGGCTGTGACCTGAGAGCAGAGCAGTAAATACTGAGCTGGGATTAGGCTAGGTTTTGAGAGGCAGAATATCTTTTGATCACCATTAGCATCCTGCACACTTTTGTGATGTTGGTTTTGGTTGTTTTGTGATGTGGCTTTATTTCCTTTTTTTTTTGTTTAATAAGGAAAGTACATTTCACTGTTGCATTTAAGCTGTGATACAATAGCCCAGCTTTCCATTTCTTCCACAATAATAACCTCAGAAAGAGAGGAAAACACTGTGAAAATGAATTGGACAAAGTGTGTCTATGGCTTGGTACACAGAGGGCTATTATTTCTCACCACATGTGTACTTACCATTAGAAAAGTTTTAAGGATAATGTTTTTAAAAATGGGGAAATAAAGAATAAAGAGGGAAAAAAAAAGAAAAGATGACAGCTGCCAAAGGCATTTTAAAAGGCATTTTAAGATTAGCTAGCCTAATTGCACTTCCAGATGGAGGGAAGTTCAGAAACAACTTAGTGTTTTTTGACCTAAGGGTGGTAAAGGCGATGTAGTTAGTCTCTGGAAGATGCATTTCTTTCTGTGTTCAGTAACTGAACCTTTATTCCTTCCCCACTGGGCAGTTTATTCCTGCAGCAGGGGCATTGGTACAGCATCTGGAGGGAGCGGTCTGTCTGTTTTGGGGAGATAAGGTTATATGGTGGAGGGTGTTGAGCGAGGGCAGAGGAACTGGGGCAAGGGAAGGGGGCATCAGGCAGCAAGTACAAATAAAGTGAGATCAGCACAGTATCACAGTATAACTAAGGCTGGAAAAGACCTCGAGGATCATTGAGTCCAACCTGCCACCACAGACCTCATGACTCCAAGCACCTCATGGCACCAAGTGCCACGTCCAATCCCCTGTTGAACACCTCCAGGGACGGTGACTCCACCACCTCCCTGGGGAGCACATTCCAATGACGAATGACTTGCTCAGTGAAGAACTTTCTCCAAGCACAAGCAGCTGCTTCTCTAATGAGTCCTTATGTTTGCAAACTGATGAAAATCTGAACTGGTTTCTTTATTGAGGTGAGAAGCAGGCCAAAGTGGAACTCCACTAGAGGCAATAAAGAGAAGTGCTTCTTTGGATAGCTAAGACTTTAGATGTGGTTATTCTTTTGCGTTATTCTCTTTTTAGTCATTGTGGGAAGGTACAAGCTGGTGCTCAAATATCTCTTCTGTGCTGCCTGAAGAATCTCTGTTTAGATTAAATTAAACAATAGCTGTGTAAACTCTGCCCTGGTGAGGCCACATCTGGAATATTGTGTCCAGTTCTGAGCCCCTTATTTCAAGAAGGACCTCAGGGAACTGTTTGAAAGAGTCCGGCACAGAGCCACAAAGATGCTGAAGGCAGTGCAACATCTCCCTGTGAGAAGAGACTCAGGGAGCTGGGGCTCTTCAGCTTGCAGCAGAGGAGCCTGAGGGGTGACCCCATTCATGTGTAAAGATATACAGGGCAGTGTCAGGAGGATGCAACTAGGCTCTGCTCAGTGATGTCCAATGATAGAACAAGGAGCAATGGATGCAAGCTGGAGCAGAGGAGGTTACATGGGAAGAAGGGAAAACTTTGTCACTGAGGGAGCTGGAGCCCTGGAGCAGGCTGCCCAGAGAGGTTGTGGAGTCTCCTTCTCTGAGACTTTCAAAACCCACCTGGCTGTGTTCCTGTGTGACCTGCCCGAGGTGATCCTGCTCTGGCAGGGGGGTTGGACTGGATGATCTTTCAAGGTCCCATCCAACTCCTATCAAGCTGTGAGTCTGTGATTCTATGACCAGATATCTACAGGGCTACTTGTACAGCAACAAGGGTTGAAGTGTACCATCTAAGGGCTTCCCTCAAGAGAAACTGCCATAGACCTCGTGCTCCTCTAAGAGATGGTCTCTTCCTTTTAGGTCAGGGCTGCAGCAATCCCTGGCTGTTGCCCTCAAAGGTAAACCAGGATTTATCTCTGAGTTATGATGCACATAACTCCTGATGAGATGAATATTTCTTCAGTGGTAGGTTTGGAAAGAAGCATAACCTCTCCTGGATGGAACTAGATGGTCTTTAAGGTCCCTTCCAACTCAAACCATTCTATGGTTCTCTGATAGTCTGTGGAAATCCTGTTGCATGTACCTGTGCCTCAGTTCTTTGCAAATCTAATTAAGATTTAAAGGGCTCTGCACTCATTAGGTCAGGACCTCCAGCAGGCAGGGCAATGCTGACAATTCACACAGCTGGCTCCTGAATGGTACACATCTGTCACCAGCAAGAGTATGTGGAAATTGCTCTGCTGACAAGACTTCCTGCTCTGTTCTCTGCATCTCATGGTCAAAAGGGACCATGTCTTTGGATATTCTGGGCCAACTAGGGAGCAGAAGCATAAAGATCGAATTAAATCCAGTAATTAATGATCAATTTTATTTTTATTTTTTTAAGTATTGCAATTTGTTAGTGTTAGGCAATGCTTAAAAGCAAAAGGCTTTGAAGCAATGCAGGAATTCTGGAGGTTTCCTGCAGTCACTGCAGGATAGAATGGAATAATTTCAGTTGGAAAAGACCTTCAAAATCATGGAGTCCAAATATTGTCCAACTTGGCTGATATTAGGCTACAGAAGCATAATGGCAGCCATTTGGAGGGTATAAATCTATGAATATTCCTTTTTCATTTCAGTTGTAAAGCCTACTGATTATTATTTTAGACTCTCTGTGAACATCAAAAGGACACAGTCATGCTTTGTTCTATTTTTTAGACACCTTAAATATAAATAACATTAAAACAGGTAACTGAAATAGTAAGAAGGTGCAAGACCTAATAATGACCTTCCAGTGCCTGAAGGGGGCCTACAAGAAGGATGGAGAGAGACTGTTTCCAAAGGCCTGTAACGATAGGACAAGGGGCAATGGCTTCAAGCTAGAGATGAGCAGACTTAGATGGGATGTTAGGAACAAGTTGTGCACCATGAGGGTGGTGGAATGCTGGAAGAGGTTGCCCAGAGAGGTGGTTCGTGCTGAATGCCTGGAGATACTCAAGGTGAGGTTTGACAGGGCTCTGGACAACTTGATCTTGGTGAAGATGTCCCTGTTTACTGCAGAGGAGGTTGGACTGGATGACCTTTAGAAGTCCCTTCCAGCTCAGACCAGTCTGTGATTCTGTAATTTTGAGCTGACATTCAGATCTTCTGTTAAGCCAAGCCCATGTTATTCTGAGTTGCACGGTCTTTTTTGAAACCTTGGGTGTGCAAGGGGTTTGATGAAAAAGGGTGATGAAAGCAGCACAGACACCCTTGAATTGAAACTTAAACTACACAGGTTTGGAGTGAGGTAAATTTCAGCATCACCTCTGGCTGCTGTGAAGTGTGTCACTCCTAAGAACTCTTTGTGTGATCCTGTAAGAGACTGAATACCAATAGGTGTTGTGGACATCTGAAGTATATTCCCTAAAGCATTAGTAGCTTTGCAGTGATCTTCCTGTGCTATATTCTGAGCGTGATTTTATGATGCAGGTTTGTATCTTTACAGTTATGCTGTGGAGACTTTTAATTACAAGCTATCATGTTGGTTTCAAGTGTTAGAGGTTTGTAAATCCTTTAAAAAGCACCTTTGCAAAAAAAAGGCATCCCTGTATGCAACAAACAGTAAATAGGAGAATCACAGAATCAATTGTCTTTGTTGGAAGGGACCTCTAAAGATCATCTAGTCCAATCCCCTTTGCAGTAAGCAGGGGCAGCCTCAACTAGATGAGGCTGCCCCTGCTTATTGCAAAGGGCATTAAACTAGGTGATGTTCAGAGATCCCTTCCAACCCAGACCATCCTATGATTCCATGGCCCAGAGCTCTGTCAAGCCTCACCTTGAATATTTCCATAGAGGTGGGGCCCCAACCACCTCCCTGGGCAACCTCTTCCAGTGTTCCACTACCCTCATGGTAAAGAACTTCTTGCTAACATCCAGTCTAAATCTGCTCTTCTCTAGTTTGAAGCCATTGCCCCTTGTTCTATCACCACAGGCCTTTGTAAACAGTTCTGTCCATCGTTCTTGCAGGCCCCCTTCAGGTACTGGAAGGTCATTATCAGGTCTTGTATCTGATACCTAATACCTGCTGGTCAGGTTGTCTGGGGCTCTGAGCAACCAGCTCTAGTTGAAGATGCTCCTGCTGGCTGTGGTGGGGGCTGGAGTAGATTACCTTCAAAGGTCCCTCCAAACCCAAATGATTCTATTATTCTATGACTGTCAGGGTCTCCTTTGGGCACCATTGAGTGACATGGGTGAGTCAGAAGAACACAGCACGATACCTTGCAAACTGTTGTGCAAAAAGTAAGGGTTTACTGTTTCCTTTCCTGAGAAAAGCTAGTTTACCAGCTGAAGCTATGCTAAATTATGGAAGAGAAAATCAAGTGCTATAATTGTGGGTGTTTATCACAGTAACAGGTTTTAGGTGGTGTGTGTGTGTGGTTTTTTCCCTTCTATTCCTAGAAATTTGATCTGAACAGGGTAAATCTGTGCCCACAATACAAATGAGATCATCTGCAAATGAACTAAATGGAAGAGACACTTTTTATGGCTTTGTTTTGTAACTCTTCTGTTTGAGTCCTCAGCTTTTGTTTTTCTCATATGCCATCGTGTTAAAGCAAATACAGTAGAGCAGCCCCTCAGTTCAAAGAGTTGTTGCATGTGCAGGAAAATTAGACAGTAAAACTTCTCTGCCCACTAGTAATAGCAGAAGGCTTGTGGAGCTGAAACTCCACTTCATCATGATCATCATAGACTGGCTTGAGTTGGGAGGGATCTTACAGATCCTCTAGTTCCAACTCCCCTGTCACAGGGCAGGGGCAAGTCACACTTGACCAGGTTGGTAACTCTCTACATCTTTCCCCCATTTATTTAATCATGGAATGGCTCAGGTTGGAAGGGACCTCACACATCATTTACACCAACCGCCTACTATGGGTAGGGACCAGATTGCTCGAGGCCTCATCCAACCTGGCTCCAGGGAGGGAGCATCTACAACCTCCCTGGGCAACCTGTTCCAGTGTCTCACCACCCTCACTGCAAAGAATTTCTTCCTAATCTCCAGTCTAAATCTGCCCTGCTCCAGTTTCAAAACGTTGCTCCGTGTCCTGTACCCACAGACCCTTACAGGAATTCCCTCCCTAGCTTTCCTGCAGGCCCCTGACAGATACTGGAAGGTCTCTATAATGTGTTGTCTTGGGTTGAGCGGACACAAAGGTATTTTAAGCCCCAAAGGAGTAAAGTAAAAACTCTCTCACAGAATTAAATGGAAATGCCATTCACAAATATATACAAAACCAAATACACAAAGTCATATTCAGCCTTGGCCCAGTTCTCCTTTTTTTCTGTTTTGTTTCACCCAAACCTCCACAACCTTCCTCCCAACCAGGCCAAAACCCAGACCTCAGTGACCACCCCACTCCCACCTCCCCCATGCCTCCCTGCCTTCCCCAACCTAGGCCGGAACTGCACAGCACAAATTAGCCAGGCTGCTGAAGGCAAAAAACCTCCCCCACAATACCAACCAAGAAATAACAGCCAATGTGCTGAGAGAAGAGAGAGGGAGAAAAAGGGGCAAGAACCGACCATGCAACCAGTTTGTGTAGAAGATGCAGTATTATGGGGTGGAATAACATAATTTCCTGTGTCCACCCACTGGGGTTGGACTGTTTGGCTCCTTGTACCCACTGGTATTCTGGAGGAACCATCTCTATGGTTAGGACATAGTTCTCAACTTATAACAGGTATCCCCAGGGCCTTCTTTTCTCTGGGATGAACAACCCAAACTCCTTCAGCCTATCCTCGTAGGAGAGGTGTTCCAGCCCTCTGGTCATCTTTGTGATCCTCTTCTGGACCCTCTCCAAGAGATTCATGTTGTTCCTGTGTTGGGAGCTCCAGAGCTGGATTCAGTACTCTAAGTGGGGTGGAATGTCAATGATGGAATTCTGTCACTGATAGTATGAGGGATCCCTGTAATTTATTTAATCATACTTTTATCACACTTGGACAATAAAAGTTCTTCCCAACGAGTCCTACCAGCTGTACAGCATCTGAATAGCAACCCTTTCAAAGAGCTGAACTTTTCCATCAGTATGTGGGGCTTGGTTTCTTGTCCCTAGTATCAGGTGATATGATGAGAGGAAATGGCCTCAAATTGTGCCAGGGAAGGTTTAGACTGGATATTAGGAAAAGTTTCTTTCCTGCAAGGGTGGTCAGGCATTGGAACTGGCTGCCCAGGGTGGTGGTGGAGTCACCATTCCTGGAGGTGTTTGAATAACGTGTAGACCTGGCACTGTGGGACGTGGTTTAGTGGCCATGGCAGTGTTGGGTTGACAGTTGATTTGAGGATCATGAAGGTCTTTTCCTACCTTAATGACTCCATGATTCTGTTCTATGATTCTAGGTTCCCTAGTGAGGGAGACAGCTGAAGAGTTATCCTGTGCTGATCCAGCTGCATACTGTTTGGTGATGACTAAGCCATATATCAACTCCCCGAATGTCTGGGACAGGATTGTGCTAGTGTGATGCACATGAGCTGTACTCCACTGAAAGGTGAGGCAAGGGTCAGTCAGCTGCTTCTGGGAATGGGGACTCTGTAACAGAGATATTGAATACTACAAACCCTTGCTCTCTATGTCAGGTTCTGGTGGCACCTAGGCAATATCTTTGTAGCCTATGGCAACAGGAAAAAGTTGGTGAAAGGCAAGGAGAGTCACTTCCTCACCTCACGAAGCCCCTTGCTCTTTTCTCTAGAGCTTTTCTTCTACCCAGACTGTAAGTAATCTTTTTTTTATGCTCATTTATGCAAGCTGGGTCTGCTAGGATTAAGAAGAGTTTTGAGCTGGAACTGGAAACTTCTGTTATGTTTTCAAGGGGGAACACAGCAATTATTCAGTTGGGTTTTTTTCATGGATCTACATTCATCAGTTTAGGCTAAGTGCACACAAGCAAGAGACTCTTTCAAAACTCCTTTTCTTGTGTAGTAGCTTGAACCCTAAAAGTTATTACTGGACCATCTATGTTTTACTTGTCTGGCCCCTCAACTGGAGCTCCAAAGCCACATTTGACTTCCTAAGTAAAGAAAGGTGTTTCATCATGATGCTAAAACAGGATGCTGGGAACCAGCAGGAAGCTATGAGGTTCCAGCAGTGCCTGCAGGAGAGCTCTGGGAAAACCTTCTGTCCAGTGAGAGCACTTGAATGCCTCTTTTAGACAACTCAGTGGGACAATTCTCTTTTTAAGAAGAGAATTTTCAACCCAGAAAAGCAGGAGGTCATAATAGATGGGCTACAGAAGAGGAAGCAATAAAACACTTCATGGGCTCAGAGAAAGATGAAAACAGAGCATGACTCTGGTCACCAGTCAGCATTGTGAACAGGAGATGGTAGCTCTTGATCCTGTGCACCCTGCTCTCTCCCCTGTGTGTGAAGGAATTAGGCTCCCTTATCCACTTTAGTGTGCCACTCTTTTGTTGCAGCCTGTGAAAGTGACTGAAGTGTAGCCAAGAGAGGTGTGCCCACCTCACTGCCCTTGTCTCTGAGATTTCCAGATGAGAAGGTTACCAGTTTCCTCTCACACCATCGCACACACACACAAAATAATTATGCATCAGTTTGTGCCTTGGGTTTTAGGAGAGCAGTCATGGGAAGAGTGCACATCTGCCTCCTTTCTGCCCTTTCCCACCCAAGGAGCTGCTGTCTGGTCTACATGGGCTGATTCTCATTGGAATGACTTTAACCTAAGCTGACCTCTGCTGTCTGTAGGAAACTCCAGTGGTATTGCTTTTTCATTTGTTTGCTTCACAGATGATAAACATCTAAAGTGTTTTCATCTAATTCTGCAATCACTTCTATCCTTGGTTGTGGGTTAGTCACTCGCTCTTTTTTCCTTCCTTGTGTATTATCTGATGCAGTAACTTATTTAGGGCTGTTAGAGAATCAGAGAATCATTCAGGGTGGAAAATATCCCTGAGATCATTGAGTCCAACCACTAAACTGTATCCTGAAGTACTACATCTATGCCTTCTTGAACACCTACAGCAATAGTGACTCCATCACCTCCCTGGGCAGCCTGTTCCAGTGCCTGACCACTCTCAGTAAAGAGATTTTTTTCTAATGTCCAGCCAGAACCTCCTCTGCACAACTTAAGCCTATTTCCTCTCATTGCACCACTAGTTACCTGGGAGAAGAGACCAACACCAACCTCACTCCAACCTTCTTTCAGGTAGCTGTAGAGAGCAGTAAGATTCCTCCTCAGCCTTCTCTTCTCCAGACTAAACAGCCCCAGCTCCCTTAGCTGCCCCTTATACACCATGCCCTCCAAACCCCTCACCAGCCTCGTTGCTTTTCTCTGGACATCCTCCAGCACCTCAATGTCTTTCCTATACTATGGAGCCCAGAAATGAACCCAGCACTCAATCTGTGGCCTTATGGGACTGGATCAGCAGAAACTGTATTGTGAAATGACATTGACTTGCTTCTTAGTCCTGGAGGATGTAAGCCTCAACTACTTGTCTCTGTAAGTTTAAAATCAAATGTCCTTCCTACATGCATGAAAACTTGAACTGACTCCTTTTTCTTTGCTGCAGGATGTCCCTTGCTGCTTGAGCCACGCTGCTAAGTTTTTGTGCTAGTTCATAGCTGAAGGAGGAACATGGAGCTGATACACAGCTCTATTCAAATCACAGTTGTCTTTCTATCTCTGGAGAGCTTGCTTGTTATGGAGACCTGCAAGTTATAAATAGGATGTCATGTAATGAGCTTCATTGAAAAGATGCCAAAGATATTCTCTCTGTGGGGACAGAATCCTTAAAAAGAGCCTGTTCACTTTCCTCCTTCACTACATGCTTCTGCTCTTCCCTGTCTTGAGTATCCAAAGGCTCAACCAGGGTGCTGTAACCCAACTCTTCACTTCTTGCTGCTTCTTTCCCCTGCTTTGCCAGTGTTGCAGTTTGTTCATCAGCAGAAGGAGTAACTTCCCTCAAGACAGATTATAATTCGAGGACCTGTGCAGAGCCAGCGCAAGATAGCATTGACACAAAGGACACAGCCACTGAAATTACTGGAGAGAGTCCAACAGAGGGCCACAAAGATGCTGATGGGACTGAAGCATCTCTCTTACAAGGAGTGGCTGAGAGACCTGGGGCTGTTTAGCCTGGAGAAGAGCAGCTTGAGAGGGCATCTTTTCAATGCTTATAAATATCTAAAGGATAGAGATCAAGAGGATGAGGTTGGGCTCTCTTCAGGGGTGCCCAGTGACAGGACAAGGGACAAGAGGTACAAACTAGAACACAAGACATTTCACTTGAAATTAAGCAGAAACTTCTTTACTTGGAATGTGGCAGGGCACTGAAAAAAGCTGTCCAGAGAGGTTGTATAGTTTCCTTCTCTGGAGACTTCCAAAACACACATGGATGTGTTGCTGTGCAACCTGCTCTAGGTGAACCTGCTTTAGCTGGGGGGGTTGGACTAAATCATCTCCCGAGGTTCCTTAAAACCCCTATCACTCTGTGACTCCTCATGCCAGAAGCAGAGGAGAAAACTAGTTGTGACTTGAAAATAGATTCCTTAGCTTTTCTTCCCTTTTTCTTTTCTCCAGATGTCCTGTGTAATGATTATGGAAAGCAAAATCTTCCCAGTTTTGCAGACCTCATTTTCCGTAGTGTGATTGGTCCCACAGTCTGAGTCACAGAGGAGAGGGAAGGGCAGGAAAAGGTCGTCTTGGTGCCCTGGCGAGGATGAAGGCTGGTTAGAGCTCAATGGTGGAGCATGGATGCAGCAGTGACCTAGGATAGCTTAACAACCATGATGAACTCGGACACCAATGTACACATAGCCCACCCTAAGGTAGGTGTCAACCATAGTACTGAGAACATTGTGATTAGCTTGCTGGACAGCTTTAATAGCTGGTGGGCAGTGAGAGGAGCACTGCAGACCTGCATGCTGGTTCAGATATTACTATTGGCTTGCTGAGTGATCCTGAACTTGTTGCTCCCTCCCTGGGGCAGTTTCCCCACCTCACTCAGTACTTTGGGTTTTGTTTCTTTATCGTTATAAGCCTTGACAGGAAGGGTGGCCTCTTGCTGAGTGTTGGCAACATGCCAGCCTTAACTCCTGTCTTACCTATGGTCTCCAGTGATGCTGTAATCTGATAAATCCTCATATTTGCAGTAATAATACTGCTGAGGGATGCAAATGTGTATCATGTCCAGAGATGGGCAACAAAGCTGGTGAAGAGTCTGGAGAGCAGATCTTGTGAGAAACAGCTGAGGGAACTGCAGTTGGTGAGCCTGAAGGAGGCTGAGGGGAGACCTCATTACACTCTACAACTACCTGAAAGGAGGGTGGAGTGAGGTGGGGGTTGGTCTCTTGTCCCTAGTATCGAGTGATAGAATGAGAAGAGATAGACTCAAATTACACCAGGGAAGGTTTCAGTTAGATATTAGGCAAAAATTATTTCCTGCAGGAGTGGTCAGGCATTGGAACAGGCTGCCCAGGGAGGTGGTGAAGTCACCAGCCCTGGAGGTGTTCAAAAAATGTGTAGGCATGGCATTTTGGGACGTGGTTTAATGGCCATGGTGGTGTGGGTTGATGGTTGGACTAGAGATGGTTGGTCTTGGAGGGTTTTCCAACCGATACAATTCTATGATTCTATTCACAGTTCATTCACACCATAGTTTTTCTGAGCTCCTGAAGATTTTTGTGTGAAGCAGTTGATAGGAGCAGGGAAGTACTGAATATTACCCTAGATCATCTGGAGACATGAAGTAAACATAAATCATGGAGCAATAGAGTCTTAATTTTTAATGCTTTTCCTTTTCCTGCTTGGGTGATGGATTTTATTCCTTCCCCTTAAAGTTCTCGTGGCGGTTGGCTGTTGCACACAGCCTCAATTAGGAGAACATACTTTGTTGCTATAGCAATTCTTTCTCACTCTGATATTTTATTGCACTTAGATGCTGCTGGGGGCCAAAAAAAAAAAAAAGGAAAGGGAAAAAAAAACCCAACCATCACTGACCTCCTCACAAATGGTCAGCCTCCCTGATCTCTTATTTCTGAGCAACTTCTAACTACATCTCACAGCAATCTATATTCTGGTAAACACTTTGTGCTAGGCACTATCAGGAAAGGTTTATCATTGCTTTCTAAGTGGCACACTGCACACAGCAGGACACGCTGCAGCACAGTGTCTGACATAGCAGATATAGATTACTGTTCAGATAAATTTGTCCTTTTTGATCTGAACATTTCACCCAGCTCCAATTTGAAGTCTTGATATCACCCTGTCAACCAAAGGGGCTGTTTTTAAGCAAGGGAAGAGTTATCAAAGGTTTCCTCAAAGTTCTTGGCAGAATGGTTTCTACAAGAGCAAAGATAGCTCCTTATTGGGGGGGAATAGAGGGCTCATCAAAAGTGCTGGACTAAAATCCCTGCAGACATGAGGTCTTTGTTCAGCATCAGATACTGAGCAGAAGCTTCAAGTTTTTTCTACTCTGTCAGAACCAGATGCTCAAACCTTCAACTAATTAGGCAAGAAAAGGTCATTAATTCTGTCTTCTGCCCACTGCAACCAGCTGTGCTCCCCCATCCAAGATGTCATTAACATCCTCCTGGGAGCAGGTTTTTATGTGGGGCTGGGAGTGGGGTTGCCTCTGCTCCCCTGGCAGTGTAACTCAGCCTGGAAATGGAAGAGAGGGAAATGGAGAGAAGTTAAGCACAGCACCCTTGAGAAAACCATAGAATCCACTGTGTTGCAAGGGACCTCTAGAGATCACCTAGTCCAAACCCCCTGCAGTAAGCAAGTACATCCCCAATTAGAGCAAGGCATACAAGCCTGACCTTGTATGTCTCAATGGATGGGGTGTCCACCACCTCCCTGGGCAACTTGTTTCAAGGTTCCAGCACCCTCATATTAAAGAAATGGAACTCTTCTTCCACCTTCCCTGGTCCTGAAGGTGACAGCATTTCCAGGGGTAAGTCAGTCTCTTGAAACAGTTGTGCCCATCATGTTGGGGTTCGTGGCCAACACAGTCCATCTCCCAAGAGAAGGAGAGAACACAAGGTGAGCAGCACTGGGAAAGGCCTTTCCTTCCCCTGCCCTTAGCTGCCTGGGGGATAAAGTAAATGGGATGAGAGAGAGCAGGAGGCTTGACCCCATGTGTGAAGCATCATCCTCAGCCTCACCAGGTTATGGGGACTCCTTCTGCTAGATAGTAACACTGAGGGCAGCATGCAAGGGTGACTGCACCCAGCAGCATCTGCACGCCTGTTGCTGGGCTGGGCATGCAGGAGCGTGCAGCTTTGCTCTTTCAAGGGCTGAGTGGGGCTGGCCATGCCCTGTTCCTTCTCCCCCTCTGCCTTGCTGCTGGGAAACGTTTCCACCAGCACAGCTGGGAGAGAAGCACAGCTCTGGCCAGTGCTGGCACAACCTCTCACCTCCTTCTTTGTGCCTGCATTACAGCTCCTCAAGCAGACACAAATGAAAAAAAGCTATTTCACAGTCCAGTGACTGGGAGACGCTGCGTAGCCGGAGGGCAAGACGTGAGGGCGTGATGGGGGAAGGCAGCACACGAGGTCGGCTGCTGCAAGACTGGAAAGCAAGGAGGAAAACCTGGAGGGGCAGATTTTGCTGCCTACCTCTCACTGTGCTCTTGCTGCCTGTAGCTTTGTCTTGCCAGGGACCTCCTGTGCATCCCAGAGCAGGGTCTGAGTGTAGAACATGACTGAGGGAAATCAGGGGCAAACATAGTGGGTGGGTGTGAGAGCAGCATCCAGAGGAACTCACCAGGCTTTGGCATTTAAATTCTTGATTTTACTTTTTTTAAGTTAAGCTTGAAGAGGGCAGATTTAGACTGCAGATTAGGAAGATATTGTTGACAGTGAAGGTGGTGAGACACTGGAACAGATTGCCCAGGGAGGCTGTGGCTGCCCCTTCCCTGGAGGTGTTCATGGCCACATTGAATGAGGCCTTGAGCAATCTGGGCTAGTGGATATTGTTCTTGCCCATAGCATGGGGGTTGAAACTGAATGGTATTCAAGGTCCCTTCCAACCTAAACCATTGTATGAACGATTGTTGCTACCTCAGCAGCCATAGAGCTCCGAGGAGGCTATTTCCCTAGCAAAGAGCACATTAGTGCTGGGTTGGTAGAATCTTTCCAAGCAGGCCTGTCTGGTATTCGCCATCTAACAGACACTGGTCATTAAAGCCGTGAGGTGAGAGGGGTTTAACTAAGATGCAGCTCCTTCAGTCTTTTCCAGGTGGTAAAAGAAGTGAATTCTTGTTGTTCTTCATAAGGGCCAGAATTGAGATGCAGGCTATTTGATTTCTCTGCTTTATTCTTCCTTTCCTGCTACACTCTGCAAACAATTGTTGTGATTTTGATTTTTTTTTTTCCTTGTATTTTTGTTCTTTTTCCTTTTCTTTATTTGACTGCAATCTCTAGGGAAAATTAACCCCTCCCCACCATTTTAGATGGCAGCCATATTAAATAGAAACACTGTCTGCTAGGGAGGGGCTGTCTTCTCTAATCTGTTGTGTAAGAATCATGAGAGTTGCATTTCTTTGAGCAGCTGTGAAGCTTTTAAATTCTCTTCCTTTTTTTTGTTAATTTCTTTTATGAGTTTATTTACACACCTTAGACTTGCCAGGAGCTTTCCTGTCATGCATTTCCATGGGGGATTTCACTTAGACAAAACGAAGAGGAAAAAAACCCCAAAATCAAAACAACAGAAGAGAAAACCAAGCTAAAAGCTCTGCTGTTTCCATATCTTGCTTTTCTTGTCCATCAGAGCAGTTTTATTCCCTCATGTACACAGTCTCATCAAAGCCAGTGTAATAGTATTTATAAGGTTGATCAGGGGCTATTTCATAATCCAGAGAAGGAATAATAATGTCATCATTCAAGACATAATATACGTGGTTCATAGATGCCCCAGTGACTGTGTGTGGCTACCTGCCACTGTGCCTTTACAACTTAGTGATGTAAACATAGAATCAGAGAACTGCTTAGGTTGGAAGGAACCCCAGAGATCAGCTGCTCCAAACCCTCTGCCTCTCAACTAGACTTGGTTGCTTGAGGCCTCACCCAAACTGGCCTTGAATACCTCTAGGGATCCACAACCTCCCTGTGCAAGTTATGCTAGAATTCTCCAGTATGAGAGTGGTGAGGCTCTGGAGTAGGTTGCTCATGGTGGCTGTGGATGCCCCCTCCCTGGAGGTGTTCAAGGCCAGGTTCAATGAGGGCTTAAGCAGCCAGTTCTAGTTGAGAGGTGTCCCTGCCCACGGCAGGCAGGTTGGAGTAGATGATCTCTGAGGTCCTTTCCAAACTGAGCCATTCTATGATTCTGTGATTGAGAAGAAATTCTTCCCTGTGGGGCTGCTGAGGCACTGGAACAGATTACCCAGAGAGGTTGTGGAGGCTGGAGCCTGGAAATGTTTGAAGTCTGGATTGAATGGGGCCTTGAACAACTTGGTGTAGTAAGAGGTGAGGCTCTGCAGTGAGTACCACATTCATCATCTGTCTACGGTCAGCATCATGCCTTTTAGCTGGGTTTCTTCACTGTTGTGGTCAGAGAAACAGTTCACCTTCTTCTCACTCTTTCCACTCTAATTCTGCATCAAGTGTAAGGCAGGGATGTTACCCACAGACAAGTCCCCTGGCTTTGCTCACAACAAGAGAATGCATCATCCTAAGAACTTTTCTGCTTGCAAACTGTCATCAGGTAAGCTGTGGGAGGGGACAAAATGAGGTCCAGTGACCTTTGCATGAAAAACACAGCAAAGGTGAACTTTGCTCTTAGGTGGCTAAAAGGGACAAGTAAGAAAGTTCAAAGGAGCAATATAATTTGCTGCAAGCCCTAAGAACAAACTCCTTAATAAATGCTATGCCACAGCTGCAAAACAGCAACAGCAAGTGCCCAGCTGCCACTGAGTTTCATGCTGTATAATGGAGAGGTGATAAACTGATCTTAATGCCCAAGTAATTAACAGTGAAGTATTTTCAATGTGACAACTAACCCTGAGCTATGACTGCTGCTGCAGCACTAGCAGCTGAGCAGCTCTTGCGTTATCTGTTAGGTGTGGGTTGTGGGCTTGGGGTTTTTTGGCTTTTTTTTTCCTTTGTAATTTTTTACTGCACAATGTCTTTAGCTTGCTGTAAAGGGGCAAAGAAGTCAGCAGATATAAAATATCCACTGGTATCTAGAACACATACTTCCATTTATAGCATAGAATCATAGAAGGGCTTAGGTTGGAAGGGACCTCAGAGATCATTTACTCCAACCTCCCTGCCATTGGCAGACATGTCTCTCAGCTAGGCTCAGCTGCTTAAGGCCTCATCCAACCTGGCTTTGAACACCCTCAGGGAGGAGGCATCCACAACCTCCCTGGGCAGTCTCTATTCCAGAGACTCACCATCCTTGCACTGAATAACTTCCTCACAAAGACATAATAAAAATAAGGACTAACAAGCCTTGGCATCTCAGCTTTGTTTTGCATCTGCCCACTTTGACCACTGTGGTCTCCAGGGAGAAACTGCTTTGGTGTTCACAGACCTCAGGTCAAAGAATTGTAGAATGGCTTAGGTTGGAAGGGACCTCAGAGATCATCAACTCCAAGACTCCTGCCATGGGCAGGGACACCTCTCAACTAGACTCAGCTGCTCAAGGCTTCATCCAACCTGGTCTTGAACTACTTCTTAAGACCCAGACTAAACCTACCCTTCCTCAGCTTCAAACCATTTCCCCTTGACCTGTTGCTAGACACCATTAGGAAAAGTCCCTCTGCAACCTTCCTGTAGGATCCCTTCAGGTATTGGAATGCAGCTCTAAGGTCCTCACAGAGTCTTCTCCAGGCTGAACAACCCCAGCTCCCACAGACTATCCCTATAGCACAGGTTCTCTAGCCCTTGGATCATCTTTGTGTCCCTCCTCTGCACTTGCTCCAACAGTTCTGTGTCCTTCTTATGCTGGGCACACCAGAAGTGGACACAGTGCAGAATGAACTGCCAGCCTGTTATTGCTTGAAGTATCTTCTAGGCTGCAGTTTTCTCTGTTCTATTCCAGAAATAATATCTCCAAACTCTTGTGTATCCCTTTGTAGGAAAAGCAAGGAGCAATAACAGAAAGTGTTTCTTCTTATAGCATAGAACAGCCTGGTATAACAGATATGTTGAGAGTGCTTTGAAATGATGCTTACATAATATGTGACTCTGTTTTCATCTCAGTACAGGCCTACCAAAAGAATAATCTGTCTCTTTGCTCAGAACAAACTATTTCAGCTGAATATTTAGAAGGTAGCTCCTGAAAACCCTGTGTGCAATTTTAAATCCTGTGATGCAAAGGCAAGTGGAAGGTGTAGTTTTTAAGTTTTGAAAGGATATGTTAATTTGAACTGGATCCACTGCATTCAAGTCCTTACACATTAGGCTTTGAGGCAATATGCAGCAAGTAAGTCAACATCATGCAGGAACTGGATAAAGAATTGGCTGGATGGCTGCAGTCAGAGGTTTGCAGTCAATGGCTCAATGTCTAAATGCAAACCAGTGGCATCCCTCTGGTGCTGGTACTGTGACCAGTGCTGTTTAACGTCTTTGTCAGCCACGTGGACAGTGGGACTGAAGCACACTCAGCAAGTCTGCTGATATCAACGAGCTGTGTGGTGTGGCTGACATGCTGGAGGGAAGGGACCTGATCCAGCACAGCTGTTGCTCAGAGAGAGACTGAAACAGACAGGCTGAAAAGGACAGACTGAACTGACTGAGATTCAAACTGAACTAAAACTTAGAGTTGCATTCTACCAATTTACCAATTAAATTAGTTTAGAATATCTTGTTTTCATCCTCTAACCAAAACATTCAGGCAGAGTGTTCCAGCAACTGTCTCTTTCTTAAAGGCACAGCCTAAAATGGTCACACTAGGTCAAGGCAATCCCAAACACAAATCCAGGCTGGGTGAGGAGTGGCTCCAGAGCAGTCTAGAGGAGAAGGACTTTGGGATGTCGTATGATGACATGACAAACATGAGCCAGCAACGGTCCCTGGCAGTCCAGAAGGCAGCTGTGTGCTGGGCTGCATCCAAAGCAGGGAGAGCAGCAGGACAAGGAGGGGATTTTGCCCCTCTGATCTGCTGAAACCCCACCTGCTGCACCATGTCCAGTTCTGGTTTCCCCAGCATAAGAGGGTCATGAAACTCCTGATGTGGGTTTAGAGGGGGCCATGAAGATTATCATGTGGCTGGAGAACCTCCCCTATGGGAACAGGCTGAGAGAGTTGGGGCTGTTCAGCCTGGATAAGGCTCCTGGGATACCTTAGAGCAGTCTTTCAGTTCTCAAAGAAGCCTACAAGAAAGCCAGGAAGGGACTTTTTTACAAGGACCTGTAGTGATATGACAACAGGGAACAGATTGAAACTTGAGGAGGGCAGATTTAGACTGGAGATTAGGAAGAAATTCTTTCCAGTGAAGGTGCTGAGACACTGGAACAGGTTGCCCAGAGAGGTTGTGGATGCTCCCTCCCCGGGGGTGTCCAAGGCCAGTTTGGATGAGGCCTTGAGCAAGTTGGTTTAATGGGGGGTATCCCTGCCCATGGTGGGGGTTTGATCTTGATGATATTTTGTTCCCAACCCAAACCATTCTATGAACCTATGAATAGAGAATGATGTCCTTACTCTGTACTACCACTCATGTTGTTGAGGAGTTGTATCTGTCACAGGCTGCCATAACAAACCATCAGTTTCCATCAGAACAGAAACACCTGGTGCTGCAGCAGCACAGGATCCAAATGGATTGCATTGCTCTGTTCCAACATTTTTCTTCTTCTCTGGGGATTCAGAGCACAGTTTGTCTTCCTTTAATTTTTATGAGTGCTTTGGGGCTTTAATCTCACTTGGCATAGTGAGGTATAGCCAGACTTCAGCTGTGATTCCACACCCTGTGTTTTTAGAGAAAACAATGCAGAAAGAAAAATAGCACTTGATGAAGGACTCCCTTTCTGCCAGAACAGCACATCAACTGGAGTTGCCTGGACCCTGTGCTCAGGGGCTCAGCTCTATCTCTGTTTCCTCTCTGGGAGCTGGCTAGAAAATCTGTGATGACTTCCTCAGGGCCATGAATTACTTATGACTGTGCCTGGCAGAAATGTTTTGGGTGTGAGTCTCAGACTTCCCATATTCATCAACTAGAACAAAGTAGGAGCTGAGTGAGATTCTAGGTAGCTGAAAGGAATTCCAACATGTGGGACTTTTAGAGCTACTGATACAGGACTCTGTACCTTTGTATTCCCATTCTCTGCAATTCATCTCTATAGATTCCTGCCCCTCATTTTTCAGAACTGAAAAGTCCTCCTTCCATTCACTCAGGGCTCAGTACTGGCCAAGTGCCACATCCTGCACCTGGGTCACAACTCCTCTGTGGTAAGCTACATACTTGGGGATGTGTGGTTGGAAAGCTGTGACTCTGAGAGGGACCTGGGGGTATTGGTTGCGAGTCAACTGAACCTGAGCCAGCAGTGTGCTCAGGTGGCCAAGAAAGCCAAAGGCATCCTGGCTTGTGTTAGAAACATGGGGGCCAGCATGGGCAGGGAGGCGATCATTCCCCTGTGCTCAGCATTGGTGACGCCACAGCTTGAGCACTGTGTTCAGTTCTGGGCTAGTCACTCCAGGAAGGACATTGAGGGGCTGGAGTGTGTCCAGAAAAGGGCAATGAGACTGGAGAAGGGCCTGGAGCACATGGCCTATGAGGACAGTCTGGAGGAGGCTGAGGGGAAAAACCTCATTGCTCTCCCTGAAAGCAAGTTGGACCTAGGAGGGGGCCAGGCTCATCTTCTTGGTGTCAAGTGATAGAACTGGAGGAAATGTTTTCAAGCTGTGCCAGGGGAGGTTCAGGATGGATGGTAGGAAATATTTTTTCACTGAAAGGGTTCTCAAACATTGGAGTGGTCTGCCCAGGGTAGTAGTGGAGTCACCATCCCTAGAGGTGTTCAAGTAGCAGGCCTGGCACTTAGGGACATGGCTTAGTGTTGACCCTTCAGTGCTGGATCAAAGGTTGGGCTGGATGATCCTGGAGGGTTGAACTGGATGATCTCAGAGGTCTCTTCCAACCAACTTCTGTGAATTTGATCTTCTAGAAAACTCCTTTTCCAGTAAAACTCAGGTCATTATAATCTTCCCTAAAGAATATGTAAAAGGTGGAAATAAATGGGCTCATATTTTGCCAAGTGGAATGGCTTCATCTTCTTTCTACACCTTTTTATACCAGGGAATTGAGGTGAACACACAGTATATTCTGATTTCTGAATGTTGCTTCCCATAATAGACTTTTGAGAATTCCTTGGTCTAAACATACTCCTTCATTGTACAATACCTCTTCAACTACAGGCTATAAAATTGAGAAGCAATACTTGTGATACTGAGATTCATGAAGGCAAAAATAGGAAAGAGCAAGAGAAGTGAGAAAGAAATTGAGGGATGTTGAAGTGATGCCTCTGGATGTTGAGCTGCTCTGTAGCTGGGCCCATGGATTTGCAGTGTGAGCAATCAGTGCTCTCCTACAGGGCATGAAATTAAACTTTTACTCTGAAACTCATGTGTGAATTGTTTCTCATGTCCAATCCCACTTCACATGTAAATGTTAAAAATAAATAAATGAAAATCTGCTTGCAGTGGTTTTCCCACATTCTATGATCCCCCTTCATTCATACCACCAGAGGAGAATTAGTGTGTCTCTGCTGGTCTTATCACTGGAGATTGCAGGTGTATCTGCAGCAGTCACCTGTTTCATAGATTCATAAAATACCAGGGTGGAAGGGACCTCAAGGATCATCAAGTTCAACTTGTCAGGGTAAGAATATAGTTTAAATGGGATGGCCCAGCACTCTCAAGCTAGGCCTTCAACCTGTCTAAGGTAGGGGAGTCCACAGTCGCCTTTGGGAGTTCATTCCAGTGTCTAATAGTTCAAATGGTGAAAAATCATTTTCTGGCATCCAGTCCAAATCTCCCCAGTAGCAACTTGTACCCATCCTGAAGACAGGAGGCCTCACATTTCAGTGAGTCAACTCTTCTCACCTCTCCCCTCTCTTGGACAAAGGCTTTTGAGGTCTGTCTGGAACATTGCCTCTAGCAGACCAGGTACCCGCTAGCTGACCCCAGCCAAAACTGCTAGTGATGGAGCTCAAGAGCTGACTGGGTGAAGCCAAGACTCTGGGTGAAACAGTGCTGGTGCATGCCTCTTGCTAGCCAAGCAGGTGACCTGCCCTGTCCCAGCAAGCCCTTCCAATACACATCACCCAACATAACCCAAAAGCTAAGCTTTATCTAGACCAAATCTCCTGCAGTCAGCAGGGACATCCCCAACTAGATCAGGTTGTTCAGAGTCCCTTCAAGCCTCACCCTGACTGTCTCCAGGGATGGGACCTCCACCACTTCCCTGGGCAACCTGTTCCAGTGTCTCACCACCCCCATAATTAAGAACTTCTTTCTAATGTCCAATGTAAAGCTACACCACTCTAGTTTCAAAGCATTGCTCCTTGTCCTATCACTACAGGCCCTTGTAAAAAGTCACTTCCCAGCTTTCTTGTAGACCCTTACAGGTACTGCAAGGCCGCTATAAGGTCTCCCATCAAAAGCTTCACTTCAGTGGGCAGTTCTTGACTGTTGTGGTCATGCTGAAGGTGATTTGTGGATACAAGTAACAGGACCAAGATGTCTCAGATCTGAAACCAAAGAGCTGAAATTAAAAGTAATCCTTGAAATCTGGGTCTGATTACTTTTGCTGAAAGTCAAGCTTATGGCAAGAGATGCGGTACACTCTGCATACTCCTGATAGGATTTTGGAACATGATCTATGTTTCCTGTCAAGTTTTTGTGCTTCCCCTTGGTTTTGTGTCATGAATGGGTGCGTGAGAAACTGTTCCTTATCTTTGTAATTTCTACAGCAACATGATAGGTACAGAGTCAGAGGTGTTTAGAAGACTAGCCTTGCAGTTAGTCACTGCAAAACTAATCCTGTCTGGAGCTCCTGTCTCCACATCCTTTGTGTCCCTCGTTTGCAATTCGCATGTCATCTCTTTGAGAGCCAGCCCTGCAGCAGAAGACAGCACTGTACTGGTAATTTGTTGCCTTGATGCCCTGCATGACCAAGTGGAAACAATATCTGATACTCAGTGCTAAGATGAGTTCTTGCTGAGCTCACTGCAAACAGGGGGAACTCAAGGAGAATCTCACCAGGGTCCTTCTGCCACTTGCTGGTTTGCAATTTGGGTGAGTGATTTTTTTTTTGCTGGAGAATGGAACAAAACCCACAGGAACCCCAGTGATAAGTGTTTGCCCAGATCCAGCAGGTTTGCCAGCATGATGAGCTTAATTAAAATTAACAGAGTGCTTTAGTTATGTTGCAGTCTTTCTCGCTACTGGGCTGCCCTTGCAACCTGCTTGAAATGAAACCATGTGGTGCATTTTGGAGACCAGTTTGTGCTGGCCTGCAGACCAAGCCATGTGTGTCAAATGAGTGTTTGACCTGCTGCTGTGAGCTGGAGAGGGGGGAGAGAGCTGTTGCCCACTGTTGTTGTCCTTGTTGAGGGTAAGCCATGCCACAGAAGCAATGCAGTATGTCTGTGCCTGTGCTCAGCAGAAAGCCACAGGTGCTTTTGTACCCGCCTGCTCTGACCAACGTGCTGAAGGCTCCATACTTCCCTTGCCCAACACTGTGGTCTACAGTGAGAAACTGCTTTGGTGTTCAGGGAATTCAGGTCATGGAATCACAGAATGGTCTAGGTTGCAAGGAACCTCGAAGATCATCTACTCCAAGCCCTGCTGTGGGCAGGGACACCTCTCACCTAGACTCAGCTGCTCAAGGCCTCATCCAGCCTGTCCTTGAACACCCCCAGGGAGGAGGTATCCAAAGCCTCCCTGGGCAACCTGTTCCAGAGTCTCACCACCCATCTAATAAAGAGCTTCTTTCTAAGATCCAGTCTAAACCTACTCTCCCTCAGCTTCAAACCATTCCCCCTTGTCCTGTTGCCAGACACCCTTATAGGAAGTCCCTCTCCAGCCTTCCTGTAGGAACTCGTCAGGTATTGGAAGGCAGCTCTAAGGTTCCCCCAGATTCTTCTCTTCTCCAGGCTGAACCACCCCAGCTCCCACAGCCTATCCTCATAGCAGAGGTGCTTCAGCCCTTGAATCATCTCTGTGGCACTCATTTCCCTTGCTCTCAAACACTCTGCTTGCTGCTGCCTCTGTGAAAGGGTTTTGCTCACTTCTCTCAGCACTTTGCTCAGCAAAAGACAGGGCTCGGGGCTTTTACTCCTGGCAACTAGGACTTGCCACCATGGCTGGGCTATTTTCTAAGCAGTGTGTGAGCACAAGAGTGCCTCAAGCAACTACACAGTCATCAAACTGAAAGTGTTCATTCTCATTGTCTGCAAGAGGTAGATGTGGATGAAGGATTTTATCCCAACATCAGGGCTGTGATAATCATGCATTTCATTCCACTTCAAAAGCAGGTCAATTAATGTATAAAGTATCTGCAGCTTCCACCAAGCCAGTGTTGAACCTAATATCATCTTGAGCATCCCAGCAGGCTCAGCTTTCTAGCCTTTCTATTTATTTATTATTATTTGTTTGCCTACAGCTTGACACATGCCTCTAAGTCAGGCTGGCTCTGGTGACTAATTAAGAGCTGCAGATGCTTTTTGACATTACATGTCACACTGTGACTGGAGCTGCGAGAAGCAGGTCCTGCTACAGTCATTTGACAGATGCAGTGAATCTTGCTGTTAGCTTGCTGGGTCATGTGCCATGGTCCCAGTGTAGGCCTTGGTGATGAGAAGTGTCCCTTTGCCCTTGATAATCCCGTTGTTGGACTTGTAGAATGTGTAGGTAGATGCCATTGGTGATACTGTTCAGGAACCTGGTCAACTAGGGGCTTAATCTGAGGTTTCTGAAAGCAGACTTTGCCTCCTGAGTGGAGGAAGAGAGAGACAGGACATGTATTTCTGTCTCACTTAATCTTAACATCAAAGTGAGATATAAAGGTGGAAGGTCTTGGCGGATTATCTTGCTCCAGCATTTTGTTTTCAGTGCAAGTTCTGAATCTTATTCTGTTGATAAGATGAGGAAATTCTTTGGAACAGCCTCTCATACCTCCCTTTCACCCACCTTCATCCCTTTGCACTGAGAGGTGACTGGTGCCATCACTCAGGGCTGGAATTCCTGCCTGGGTATCTGTAGTCCTGTGCACAGCTCCTGGTAGGGAAGGCTGTAGCTTTTCCATCGGCAGAGGGATATCAAACCAGGCAAACTGAAGTGCAAGACTCTAATGAACCTAATTCCATTAACCAATTGCTAGTAAAACTGGAGATCCTGTTCATCACTACCACCTGCCTGATGGCCCTCCCAGGATGCATCCCTGGGTTTGTTAAACCAGCAAGAAGCTGGTTCCCAGGACAAAAAACATCTCTTCTGCTGTTTTCTCCACACAAGTAGCTTCTCATGGCTGCTGCTTTTGAGTTAGGAGCAAAGTCATGACTCGCTGTCCTGTCACAAAAAGTGCAAAGCACTTCTTTGCTGTCTGGTAGCTTGCTTAGAAGACTGCAAGAAATAAGCTTGCCTAGGGAGGTAGTGGAGTCACCACCACCCCTGGAGGTACTTCAGGATGTGGTTTAGTGTCCATGGTGGTGTTAGATTGATGGTTGGACTCAGTGATCTTAGAGGTCTTTTCCAACCATAATAATTTCACGATTCTAACTCTGCCTTGTGCTACTGCAGGAATTAATGTGATTTGTAAGTTCACCTTCAAAGTTGTAGTTTCTTTTGTTCTCTTTGGTCCCAAGGTGCTAATTCACAGCAAAAAGATTTAATTGTGTGTCTGGAGACTGTGTACTTGCTCAAACAAAAATGTAGGGTTGTAGCTTTCTGCTGCTCCAGCCTTAAGGAGCTCAGTTTTGTGAGATATTGCTGCATTTGTGCAGGATTTCTTCATGCTTTACCTGCCTTATTACTCTTGTTTTGTGCTTGTGATGGGTTACTGTCTAGTAGAGACCATAAACACTGTGGGAAAGGATGGTCCCTTTAAAAGCTATCTGTATGAAGCCTGAGCTGTGTACTCCAAAGCCCCAGCTGAAATACAGATGTTCTTCACTGATGATCAAAACAAGGACAAATGTGCAGTTTTCCTGTGAATAGATTATTGCATTGCGTTAATCATAGTAGTATCATAGTATCAGTCAGGGTTGGAAGGGACCACAAGGATCATCTAGTTCCAAGGCCCCTGCCATGGGCAGGGACACCCCACACTACATCAGGCTGGCCAGAGCCTCATCCAGCCTGGGCTTAAACTCCTCCAGGGATGGGGCCTCAACCACCTCCCTGGACAACCCATTCCAGGGCTTCACCACTCGCACGGTGAAGAACTTCCTCCTCACATCCAGCCTGAATATCCCCACCTCCAGCTTCATTCCTTTAAAACAAACATTTGTTAACAGTCTGGTATGGATGGATGGATGGGCAGAAGGGAGTACAGGCTGAATGTGGAAGAGTGCTGTGTGATGGCTTTTCCTGTCAGGAATCAGGGGTTCTGTCTTCCTCCTTAGTGCCTGAGTCTGTGCTTCTGTGTCTACACTGTCCTGGGAATAGCTTCACAGTTCTGGATTAAAAAGTGATGGTGTTTGGATCTTGGGGCTTTTCTTTTCTCCTTGAGTCCAATGGCAGGGTTCTCCTCTAACCCTACTTGCAGTGGCGCCACCGAAGGCATCCTAAAGGCCAGAGGAGAGGGATGGAGAGAAGAGCAGGAACGTTTTAAATCATCTCTGCTGCTAGGGAAAAGGTAAAGTTGCACTGCACAGCAAGTGACTTCTCAAGGTGGAAGCAATATATTGAGTTGAAACTCTGTAATAGCAGAAAATGATTTTATCTTTGGTGGTTGGTGGAGGTGCTGGGATTTTTCTTTTTACTAGAAAACAGCTCAGATATGCACTTTATTACAGCTGCAGTGCAATATATGGTCCTACAGTTACATCTTGTGCTGTTTACAGCGTGGCAGGGTTGACTACAATAACATTATGGGCTGACATAAACCTACAGGAGAACTTCTGGAGCCCTGTGGAACACAAAGAGATTGCACAGTGGCTCACCAGCATTTAATCTTATTCTGTTAACAAATAACTTTCTTTTCCTAATGAAACTGAGGGAGCTGGTGTTCTTAGAGTCTGCATAACTTAGTATTAGTAGTATGGAGTAGGAGTTTCAAGGAAAAAGTAATGCCAGCTTCAGCTAGCCTGTCTGTACTAAGATTTTGGGGCAGGGGGCATTGGAACTAGATGATCCTTGAGGTCCCTTCCAACCCTAACAGTTCTATGATTGTATGTAGCCCTAAAAACATTGCTCCTTCAAAGAGATGATGCCCTCAGCTGTAGGAAATTGTTTTCTGCCCTTCTCCTGTTTCTTTTTTCTCAGCTGCTTACAGTCTTTAACAGGTTAGGGAAGCAAAACGGGACAGTACATTTGGCCTTAAAATATGCTGAGAAGATACTTTCCTTGGAAAAGTTTGTTGTGGGATTTCTTGCTGGAAAGCTGTAGGCAAAAGAGAGGATAGAATTTAAATGTGCAGTCTAAATTTCTCCAAAGTCCTATGTCTAAGGAACACCTCTCTCACTTGATTTGGGGGGTTAGGCATTTGCAAGTGCATGATTTGGGCTGGCAGATACCTGGTCTGAATCCTAGTTTAGACCACAGAGGCTTGCCAATGCAGTTGTTTGTTGTTGTTTTTTTCTTCCAGCAAGCCCTCCCACAGGAGCCAAAGCTTATAATAATCCAGTATTCCTTTCATTGGGAAAACCTGGAAATACTGCTTTGAAAATACATGATGCTTTGGGGGAATTATTTCTTTTTCCCTGATTCTTTCTTTTGCATATGTATTTAGGCTCAAGGTGAGGAGAAAGTTCTTCCCAGAAAGAATAATTGGCCACTGCAATGTGCTGCCCAGGGAGGTGGTGGAGTCACCGTCCCTGGAGGTGTTCAAATAAGAATTGGATATGGCACTTGAAGCCATGGTTTAGTTGTCAGGAGGAAAATAGAATAGAATAGAATAGAATAGAATAGAATAGAATAGAATAGAATAGAATAGAATAGAATAGAATAGAATAGAATAGAATAGACCAGGTTGGAAGAGACCTTCAAGATCATTGTGTCCAACCCATCAACCAACACCACCTAATCAACTAACCCATGTAACCAAGCACCCTGTCAAGTCTCCTCCTGAACACCTCCAGTGACGGTGACTCCACCACCTCCCCGGGCAGTCCATTCCAATGGGCAATCACTCTCTCTGTGTAAAACTTCCTCCTGACCTCCAGCCTGAACCTCCCCTCGCGCAGCCTGAGACTGTGTCCTCTTGTTCTGGTGCTGGCTGCCTGGGAGAAGAGACCAACCTCTGCCTGTTTACAACCCCCCTTCAGGTAGTTGTAGACAGCAATAAGGTCACCCCTGAGTCTCCTCCTCCCCAGGCTAAGCAGCCCCAGCTCCCTCAGTCTCTCCTCACAGGGCTTGTGTTCCAAGCCCCTCACTAACTTCGTTGCCCTTCTCTGGAAGTCAACCTCCTTCCTAAACTGAGGGGCCCAGAACTGGACACTGTACTCGAGGTGTGGCCTAACCAGTGCAGTGTACAGGGGCAGAATGACCTCCCTGCTCCTGCTGGCCACACTGTTCTTAATGGTGATAGGTAATAGGTTGAACTTGATGGTCTCTGAGGTCTTTTCCAACCTGGTTGATTCTGTGATTCTATGTAAGTGTGTGTGTGTGATAGTTTTGAGGCTAGGTGCCTTTGAGAACCATGAAGTTACAGATCTCCAGGAAGTTCAGTATGTCCAGGAGGTGGACTGAAAAGTGTATTTGATTCCCATAAGTCTTGCATAAAACTGGCTGCAGAGTCAGTTTTCTTTCCTTTTTCCCTCTCTCTGTCCTTGCAGGAGGATGCACAGGCCTGGGTTTGGCCTTGGCAATGCTGCCAGCTGGGTCTGGAGTATCCTAATTGGGCCCTGGAGCTGCCAAGCTGAATTTTAGCTGTGTCACAATGGCATGGTATGGAGGGTAGAGAGGTTTGGGGGTTGGGGAGGGGAGCAAACAAGCATGAAGGCATAGGGTTTGTTTGCCTGGTTTAAAGGGAGGTTTGTGTGAAGCTTTGGCTTAACGGGGTTCTATGTTAAACCCAGGCTATGGATTTTGTGTGTTTTATATGCTTTGTACTGTTTTATGTATTTATGAATAGCATTTTTGTGTGAACTTTCCATCCAACCCTTTGTGTGAGCAGTTTCCTTTACCCCTTTTGGAAGAGGTGAAAGAGCATCTGTCTCACTCTAAACTAAGAAAACATGCAAAATCTTTCAATGGAGGACTGACCTCAGACTTTCAATGATGATTCATCACAGGTGATGAATTGTGCTTTTTCCATCAGGCAGGTGTCTGTAAAAGCAAAAGCAGTGTTTAAGGATTGAGTACTAAACCCAAGCCATTGCCCTGAGTGTTGGTTTTGAAGTTAGCAAGGAGCAGCTGGTAAGTCAAAGCTGGAAGCATTTCTGCAGGGGACGGGAGCTTCACTGCAAAATCCCATTCCTGTCCCTGTATGGGAGGAGCTGCTCCTGCTGCTCCCCTCAGGTGACACTGAAATGTTTCTGCAACAAGCAGAGACAAGGAAGAGAAGGCTAATTCTGGTAGCCAGACGTGGTTTCACAGCATTATTTGGACTTGTGTAATCTTCATAGCAGAGCCTAGGAGAGAGAGGTTGTTCTAGGGGTTCACTACTTTCTTCTATCCTGAACTTGAGGGACTCCTCATGAGAAAATGAAGGTCTTTAAATTGTGGGTGGGGACACAACTAAGATACTCCTCTCAGGTTTGCTCCACATAATAAACCTATTCTTGTTTCTCTTTCATCCAGTCTGATCCCTGCTAGCAAGCCAGGCAGCTACCTGCTGCAGCTTCCAGTCAGCTCACACTGGGATGATTGTTGGCTTAGCAGGATGCACAATAAGTGGCACTAAAAATAAATAGGAAATTGGGGGTTTGGGCTCTTGTTTTGATTTCTCTCCTTTAAACAAAAGAAATTGTTAAGCCCTTGGAATTGTTAAAACAGAAACAAACCTAAGAAGCCCCTGAGTTGCACAGATCTCCTGCAAGCAACCTTGCATGGGAAGGAGATGCCACCCTTGGTGGGTACTGCAGTATGGGCATCTCCCAGACAAGCCATTACACCCCCATGAAGAGCTCCACAAAGCTGCTTCCAGGTGCACAATCCTCTAAGTCACTCTGAAACATTGCATAAGCACTTGCAGAAATAACATCTTTCAGCTGAGGTTCCCCAGAGCCTGGGATGGGGTTCACACAGAACTTAATTTTGAGTGTTGATCAGCAGACTTGAGCATCTCCCCTATGAAGAGAGGCTGAGAGCCCTGGGGCTGTTTAGTCTGGAGAAGAGAAGACTGAGAGGTGATCTGATCAATGTCTATAAATATCTGGGGGGGGGGGTTGTCAAGTGGAGGGGGCCAAGCTCTTGGTGGTGGTGCACAGTAATAAGACAAGGAACAATGGATACACACTTGAACATAGAAGGTTTCACCTCAACATGAGGAGAAACTTCTTTACAGTGAGGGTGCTGGGGCCCTGGAGCAGGCTGCCCAGAGAGGTTGTGGAGTCTCCTCTGGAGATTTTCAAAACCTGCCTGGATGCATTCCTGGGTGACCTGCCTTAGGTGATCTTGCTTTTGGCAGGGGGGTTGGACTTGATGTTCTCTGGAGATCCCTTCCAACCTCTATCATTCTGTGTTTCTGTGATTCTATGACCCATTTGCAAGAGGCAGATGAGCCCATCCTGACTCCCTCATTTAGGCTGTCCTTTGGGGAGGGGAAGTGGGGGGTGATGTTTGCGCCCTCCCCCTTTCCCCTCAGCGTTGTAGCTGTGGAGCAGTTGTGCCAGACTAAATGTTGACAGTCTTTAACATAATTTGTCTGTACTAAAATTAATGCTGTACTTCATGTACTCTATTTATACCTATCCATCTCTTTTCATGTCAGATAAGTTCTAGTGTGTGGGATGGGTAAAAAGAATGACTGAAAAAATAAGTTTTAACTCTGTGAGGTCTACTGCTTCCTGCAGGTAGGGAATGTTGAAAGGGGTTGTACTGATAGCAGCCTGCTGCAAGATGTTTTACTTTTTCTTTGTGTTTTCGTTTCTTTTTGATGGCTCTTTGTTGTGTTGCCTCATTATAAAACTCGTGTGAACCTCTGTTGGGAGTTTTATGCAGTATCATAGAAGGGTTTGGATTGTAAGGGACCTCCAAAGGTCATCTAATCCAGCTTCCCTGCAGTGATCAGGGACATCCTCCACTAGACCAGATTGCCCAGAGCCCTGTTGAGCCTGGCTTTGAGTATCACCAGGGATGGGGCCAAACCCACCTCCCTGGGCAGCCTGTGCAGAACTTGTTCCTAGCATCCAATCTAAATCTGTTCTTCTCTCATTTCAAACCACTGTCCTTTGTCCTGTCACTGCAGGGCTTTGTAAACAGTTCCTCTGCAGCCTTTTTGTAAGCCACTTCTGATACTGGAAAGCTGTTATTAGGTCTCCCCCAAACCTTCTGTTCTTCAGACTGAATAACCCCCAGCTCTCTCAGGCTGTTCTCATAGTAGAGGTTCTCCATCCCTCTGATTAACTTCGTGGCTTCCTCTGGACCCACTCCATCACCTCAATGTCTGTCTTGGAGTGAGGGCCTTACTAGTGCTGAGTACAAGGAGACAATCACTTCCCTGGTCCTTCTGATTGTGCTGTTGTTGATACAAACCAAGATGCTGCTGGCCTTCTTGGCCACTTGAGCACACTGCTGGCTCATGTTCAGTGGGCTGCCAACCAACACTCCCGTGTCTCTGCTGGAAGACTTTAAGATAGAATAGAACAGAATTAACCAGGTTGGAAAAGACCTTGGAGATCATCAAGTCCAACCTATCACCCAACACCATCTAATCAAATAAACCATGGCACCAAGTGCCTCATCCAGTCTCTTCCTATACACTCCAGTGATGGTGACTCCACCACCTCCCTGGGCAGCACATTCTGATAGCCAATCTCTCTTTCTGGGAAGAATTTCATCCTAACATCCAGCCTAAACCTTCCCTGGCACAGCTTGAGATTGTGTCCTCTTGTTCTGGTGCTGGTTGCCTGGGAGAAGAGACCAACCTCCACCTGGCTATATCCTCCCTTCAGGTAATTGTAGACAGCAAGAAGGTCTCCCCTGAGCCTCTTCTCCAGGCCAAGCAACCCCAGCTCCCTCAGCCTCTCCTCACAGGGCTGTGCTCCAAACCCCTCACCAGCTTTGTTGCCCTTCTCTGGACACATTCCAG
This sequence comes from Melanerpes formicivorus, assembly GCF_026170545.1. NCBI lineage: Eukaryota > Metazoa > Chordata > Aves > Piciformes > Picidae > Melanerpes > Melanerpes formicivorus. The sequence goes on from NW_027142378.1 coordinate 4,524,565, forward strand.
CAACTCAACATCTTTCCTAAATTGAGAGGACACAGTGCTGGACACAGTACTCAAGGTGTGGCCTAACCGGTGTTGAGCACAAGGGCAGAATGACTTCCCTGCTGGCCACACTATTCCTGATACAGGCCAGGATGCCATTTGCCTTCCTGGCCACCTGGGCACACTCTTGGCTCAACCATTCTCCCCCAAGTCTGAAGCATTGCATGGTGTCATTATGACCAATTAAAGACACCTGTAGCCTATCTTGCAGTGGAGAAGGAGAGTTGAATTCTGGAAGGGGCAGGGCTTAATTGGGTAATTATCTTCCATCTTGGCCATTCCTGCCCAGTGCTCTGCAATGAAGGTCGTTTGTCCCTGTGTTATAACACTCTCCTTAGCTGAGGTGTCCCTGTTTGTACTTAACCTCTTCCAAGGGAAAAGAAAACCTGGAGTCCTGTTGTGGTTACAGCTCAGGAGGAATTCCCATCCATTTTAGGAGGTAAGAGCTGGCTGAACTTTCCTTTCCTGGGTGGATTGAATTATGGTGTGGAGGTGTCTCTTCAGTGTTCCCTTTGCTGACTGCATGGGGAAGCTGGTGAGATGATTCAGCAGTGTTGTAGTTGGTCGTTATCTTGACTTTTTAGAGAGTGAGATGAATGGTAAATGGCTTTTAAAAAAAAATCTGTATTTCTGTGAGTCTATGTTCATGTTATTGTCAGAGGTGTTCCTTTAGGTGTGTACCACGGGAGGGAAAGGGCAGCTGGAGCGGGGAGTTGTAGAGGGTCAGGACTAACCATTTCATATCCTGGGATCTACTCTGAGAGCTTGAGCAGACAGGGCTGGCTTTGAGTGAAGAAACTCTGGGTCTTCATTTTTTTGAGGCTGAGTTTTGCTTAAAAGTAATCCCAAAGCAAACAGACTTCTTTGCCTACCGTTGCAAGTGCTGAGCACAGCAGGTGAGCTGCTCAGCAGCTGTAAATAATCTTGGCTCTGATGTCAAGGCAGTTACAACAATTGACACCAGCTGAAGACGTGTCTGTGGCTAAGTATAACCCCCAGGTATTGCAAGCATGATTTACAAAGGTTCTTAGCAGCACAAACCCCATATGTTTTATAGCTGCTGAAGAGGAGAGGGAACCATCTGACAAGAGGTGGAGGCGTCTTTAGGAGCGTTTTTATGTGGGGGAAATCACCCAGTTAGGGGTTTTAGTAGCTCGAGTTGCCATGAGACACGCAGCAGCACATAGTTCAAGCACACAGTACCCCAAGCGTTCGGTTTATCCCCATCTATCACGTTAACTTGGCTAATTTGACACTAACTGCTTCCTGCCAACATGTTCTCAGACAATTCTGCATTGTCTGCTAATCTCCATGACGTGGGAGCCTGTGGGAAGGACTCTAAGGGAAAGCAGCTCTCGGGGCTCTGGGCAGGGGGGAAGGGAGAAGAGCGGCTCTTGGTAGCATTAGTATTTCTTGTAATTCACTTAATTTTTGAAAGCAGCAGCAGTGAGAAATTGCTGTTCCCATGGTGTGGGTAAATTACAGCAAATTTCAACTAAATATGCCTTGAAGGAGACGTGATTCTCCAGTGTCTCTCTGTGGAAGTGCTGGATAATGAGCTGAAATACGAGAGAGAGGCAGCAAGGACACAGAGGGTGTTTCTTCTGGAGAGACAGAGTTTTGCTTAAAGGTCCTGTAACCATCAGAAGCACCCTCTGGGCAGTTCCTTGCTGAGCAGAAACAAGCAACTGAAGGGAGGTTGTTGGGAAATGTTTCTTCACAGAGAGGGTTTCCAAATGTTGGAAGGGTCTGCCCAGGGCAGTGGTGTAGACACCATCCCTGGAGGTGTTCAAGCAGTGTGCGGACTTGGCATACAGGGACGTGGTTTAGTGTTGACCCTTCAGTGCTGGGTCAAAGGTTGGACTGGGTGATCTTGAAGGTCTCTTCCCACTGGATGTTTTCTGTGGTTCTGTGACTTCAGTGCTTCCTGAAGTCAGTACTTGAGAGCTGAGTTGGAGGCTGTGTTACTGCCAAAGCCACTAGAAAGTTAGTAGGGGTGATAGCCCAAACAAAACATTGCCTGCTCCAACTGCTCACCAGTGCTCTGTCTCGGTCCTTTTGTTGTCTTGAGCTGCAGTTCCTTATAGTATGGGTAAGAGATGGAGCTAACCAGGCCTGAAGTGTGCAGAACAGGAGTAGGTAAGATAGGAGAAAACAAGAAAATAAAGTGATGTGCCATGAGAGCTGATGGCATTCCTGTGCTGCAGAAGCCACAAGTCAAGATCTAGGTGAAGAAATAATTCTGTGTCTGCAGTACAGCAAGGACTGCATGTCCTGGTCTCCCCTTGAACTGGAGATGCTTTTGCCACTAGGCAGCCCTCAACATATTGCAGCAGTGCAGAAGTCAAGGGGAAGGTGTAGTAAGGTTGTACTTTGTAAGTCTCAATATTTGATCTGTCTGTAGGATCTAAATATTTAAGGAAAAAAAACAGTATGTGGGAAGAAGAAACCTCTTTAATTAGGCTGATCTAATTTGGCTATTTTAAACATTAAACATTTGTAAAGACAGCTGAAGAGCCAAAGGCAATTATTTTGCCTATTATTAGCTAGCTGCTGAACTTTTCCTAATTGTTACTATATTGCCTCTACCTTTAATAAACATTACCAGTGCTTATGCAAAATTAGCACTTGCTCATATTACCTGCCTAAATGTACCCTGGGAAGACATTGCAGTGTTCTTAGATTCCTAACTACAGATTAGTGCCCATCTGCTTTTCTAAGTTTCAGAGAAAAAATACTGAAGCACTGAACTTGGAGCTTCTTGCAGCCACAGATTCTTCCTGTCCAAAACAAATGGACATTAGTTGGTATGGTCTAATCCAGAAGAAAATCCAGTCTCTGTGCAATATGTAGGGCTGTCCTCTTGGTGTGTTAAGATATTGATGGACAGAAAGAGAACATAAAACCTGCTGACAGAGCCTGGGGTTGTAGCAGCCAGGTGTCTGCTTTGAAGTGTGTCTTGGAGGTGAAGTTTGGAGTACCTTCTAGTTCTCAGATTTTGATTATATATAAGCACAAAGCTCTACCAATAACTGAGCTGGGGGGGGAAAGGGGGGGAGGGGGGAGGAGTGTGGGGTGTGGAAATCCTCAGGGGTCTGTACTGGGACCAGTGCTATTCAATGTCTTCATCAGTGATACAGACAGTGTGATTGAGGGCACTTTCAGCAAGCTGAGTGTTGTGGTCAGTATGCCAGAGAGATGGGATGCCATCCAGAAGGACCTAGAGAAGTGGGACCAGGTGAACATCATGAGGTTCAACACAGCCAAGTGCAAGGTCCTGCACCTGGGTTGGAACAATGCTTATCAATCCAGGTTGAAGGAGACTGTGATAGAGAGCAGCCCTGCAGAAAAGCACTTGGGGGTGCTGGTGGGTGAGAAGCTGGACATGAGCCAGCAATAGGCACTTGGAGCCCAGAAGGCCAATTGCAGCCTGGGCTGCATCCAAAGCAGCCTGGCCAGCAGACAGAGAGAGGGGATTCTGCCCCTCTGCTCTGGTGACACCTCACCTGGAGTACTTTGTCCAGCTCTGGAGCTCTCAACACAAGAGAGACATGGACCTGCTCCATTGAGCACCTCTGCTTGAGGGTCAGGCTAAGAGTTCAAATGACTGCAGGCTGTGTCTTTTAGGACAGTTTCTGTCCCTGCTTCTGCTGGTATAAGCAAGGAAAGCAGAACAAATACTTGGAGCAGAGCAGAAGTGCTGCTTGGTTGCCATCAGGGTGAATTAGCTGGCTGGGGGTCTGCTTACAGAGCCAAGCAAATCTGAGCATGCCTCCTGGGATGTATTTTCAGTCTATAAACTGGTAGCTTGGTTTCCATTGTTGAAATGCAAGGATCACAAAAAAACATCTTCTGAAGCAGAGGTGTACAATGTCTAGCAGGTACTAGATAGTAAAAAGGTTGGATGTCATTGTGTGGTTTTAACAAACCGAAACCAGGTGCCAGATGTGTGTCATGATTTTCAGTATTTTGCTAAAAGGTGTCTGTGATTGTTCTCCTGCATTTAGGGACATGGAAACTGGATTTAGGTTAGACATTAGGAAGGAAACTCTTTTGAGAGTGGTGAAGCACTAGAATGGATTGTCAAGATAGGCTGTGGAGGCTCCAAGCCTGTAAGTGTTCTGAAGCAGAGCTAGATGGGACCTTGAGCAACTTGGTCTAGTAGGAGATGTCCCTGGCTGTGGCAATGGGCATGGAACTAGGTGATCTTTAAGGACCCTTCCAGCCCCAAACATTCTATGAATCTATAATAAAAAGAGATCAAATTATGATTGTTCTAAGGGAGTCAATTCTGGCGTTTTCTCACTTCTGAGACCTCAACTATCTGTAAGGTGCAGGATTGGGTGGCGTTGGCTTAGGTTGGTTGTTTGCTGGGTGCTTATGTGGCAAGGTTTTGGGGGCTCCTTAAGACACAAACACAATACATCTTGTGGAGATTGTTCTGCCTCTCGTAGTGTTCCTCGGAGTGGAAGATTTACTGCACAAAAGCATTGTGTGAGCAACAAAAGTAGAATATACCTGGGGCAGGATGATGTAGATATCAGCCAGCCACCAAAGCAGGATGCAGCTTCAATTTACCATCTCTCTGTTGCCAGAGAATAACATCCCTGTTGTGAGCTCAGGTTCCGCTTGCACTCTGCAGCTGTAGACTTTCCTGCTCTCACCTACCTGCTGATTTTTATTCTTTCTGCCTGCAATAAGATCTCGGTACCAGCTGCTGTTCCTGTAGACACTTAGCTCCTGTTCCTGGCTTCCCCATATTTACACAAGCACCACTGAGTGAGGAAAAGCACCACTGAACAAATGTGCACAATCTTCTTCCTGCTCTGAATCGGATCTTCTGAGGAGCAGCTGAGGGACCTGGGGTTGTTTAGTCTGTGGAAAAGGAGGCTGAGGGGAGGCATTTTTACACTTTATGACTACCAGAAATGAGGTTGGAGCCAGGAGGGGTTGGTTTCTTCTCCCTAGTAAGAAGTGATAGGATGGGAGGAAATGGCCTCAAGTTGCACCAAAGGAGGCTTAGGTTGGACATTAGAAGAAACTTCTTCCCTGGAAGGGTTGTTGTGCACTGGAACAGGCTCCTCAGGGAGGTGGCTGTGTCCCCGTCCCTGGAGATTTTTCAAAGATGCAGACATGTTGGTGTTCAGGGACAGGGCTTAGCATCAAGCTTGGTAGAATTAGATACCGGTTAGACACCATCTTAAAGGTCTTTTCTGGCCAATGATTCTACATCAGCTGCCATCTCCAGGAAGCAGAGCAATGTTTGCAGTATAAATTATTCTGGTCCCTACAATCTCATCTCAGGGAAGGGCATGTATGCTCAGCAGGGTTGGCATGGAAGCTGTGTGCAGGGGGAATGGGGTCAGCAGAGCTGGCAGATCCCTGCCACTACTGACCTCCTTCATCAGAATTCAAGCTTTCTCACTATGCTTGCCTAAAGCTCCGTGGACATCTCAAATTAACTTTGCTTCACTCTTTGTGGGTAACACATAGCTCCTGTAAGCTCACACTGAGAAATCACTGTGTGATTTCTGCTAAAGTCTTCAAAAGAGAAATTAAACCCAACCCAGAATAGCTGACAGTATTCCTGGCCAGGCTCAACTTGAATCCTGTGTCCCACAATCTCTCTACATGTTGTCTTGATCTGCTTCTGTGGAAGAGACAGCTCTCTTATGGATCCCTTGAATGGAACCAAGTAGCTGGTTGAGAAAAGCTCTTGAATTTTAGTTTGCTTACATGTGCAAGGGGGGAAAGTTAGAAATAGAGAAAAGAAGGAAAAAGCAAGAGACAGCAAAAGAAAAGAGAGAGTGACCACTGCAGATTCAAGTGACATCTTGCAGGTTCTGAAGGCCTCGATTGGTGGGAAAGCCTCAAACTTCCCTCTCACCTTTGAGGTTTTATAGCTTTTCCAACCCACACATGGTCACAGTTCCTCATTCAGCTGCCATGGTTATAGCAAGTTTGACTGGTGTCAGCCCCAGTCTCACAGTTATTGTGTGTTCTTTTGGCTCTAAACTGCTGCATCAGTCATCTGAGGACCCTCTCTGTCTCCAGCTCTCACAGTGCGCCCTGGCTTGCGTTATGGCACTCTTGAATGTGCACACTGTGGCCTCATCTGGTTGTCAGTTGCTACAGTCACAGAGCTTGTGGCTTTGTAGATAAGCAGCTGTCTTCATGGGGCAATGGTGAGACAAACTTAACACCTTTCACACGCTCAGCCAGCTTTCTGTCACCCTTGAACTCTCTTCCAGTTGGGAAGTGCCATCTGATGCCACTTCAGAGAATGGGCAGTGTCTAGTTTTGAAGCAAAAGGACTACAAGGTGCCTCAGTCTGTGAGAATGAAATCAGCTGAGGAAGAAAGTCGGGAAAAGAAACAGTCAAAAGTGGGGAGAGTTGCATGTGTAGGTTTTCTAAGGGTCAGCAGATAACTGGACTGTGTTTTCAAAGAATCATAAAATGGTTTAGGTTGCAAGGGACCTTAAAGATCATCTAGTTCCAACCCTCCTGCATAGGCAGGGATGCTTTCCCTTAGACCAGATTGCTCAAGGCCTCATCCACCCTGGCCTTGAACCCCTCCAGGGAATTTTGTATTACCCAAGATATCAGCTGGCAATTGTAGTTTGGCCCATTCAATGAGAAAATAATTACTGTTATTTGGGGGTTTACACCACCAAGGCAAGACTTAGATGAAAACTTTGCAAATGTGCATTTGGAATAAATCATCTTTCTTGGGTTTTGTTTTTCTTGTTTTGTCTTGGTGCCAAATGAAATCTTTCACAGATTTTAATTTCTTCTTTGCAGAAGAAATTCCAGTCTGTTTGCAGCAAACTCTGGCAGCTGTTGTCTCATAAGTAAATTTATCTCTGGGTGTTTTTTTGTTGTTGTTGTTCAATTTTTAGGGTTAATAATTTAAAAACATACAGAAAAAGAAAATGTGGGGAATGCTTCTTCCCTCTAAGACAGGAATAACACATGGCTAAATGGAAGGCAAGGAGTCCAGGTGAGGCTGCACTGGATGATTTCCAGAGGTCCCTTCCAACCCCTAGCATGCTCTTACTCCATGTGAAATGCCTCTGTTATCCAAATGCCACTTTTTAGGTTATTATGCTTTTAGAGATAGTGCTGCAGAAGAAGAGATGTAAGAAAGGTGATGCAGGGAGAATGCTAAACAAGAGAAATTATGCCTGTACTCTGTAGCTGCTGCATGAGGGAAGTGTGTGACAGGAGAGCACCCAGGAGCTGGGATGGCTTGGAGAGTGGCTTGTTTTGGGGCAGCCTAACGTGCTCTGCGTTGCTATGGTGGGTTCCTGTGAGGGCTTTGGAGGTTTTGGAGAATAAATCTTATGAGGAGCAACTGAAGGAGCTGGAGCTTGTTACTTTGGAAAAGAGGAGGCTGAGGGGAGACCACATTACAACATGCTTCCAGGTAGTTGTGGAGAGCAAAGAGGCTGGTGCTGGTCTCTTCTCACAGGTAGTTAGTCATAGAACAAAAGGGAATGGCCTCAAGCTATGACTGGGTAGCTTTAGACTGGACATTTTTTTTAACATCAAGACTGGTCAGGCATTGGAATGTGCTGCCCAGGGAGGTGGTGGAGTCACCAAGCCTGGATGTGTTTAAAGGTGGTTTGGGTGTGGTGCTTGGGGCTATGGTTTAGGGGTGAACCTTGTAGGGTAGGGTTATCAGCTGGACTTGGCGATCCTGAGGGTCTTTTCCAACCTGAGTATTTCTGTGAGTCTGTGACTGCATACATTTATATTGCTGATAGTGAGACTTTGGAACAGGTTGCCCAGGGAGGTGGTGGAAGCTTCATCCCTGGAAGTTTTTTAAGCCAGGCTGGATGGGGCTCTGAGCAGCCTGATCTAGTGTGAAGTGTCCCTGCCCATGGCAGGGAGCTTGGAACTAGATGATCCCTGAGGTCTTTTCCAACCCTGACAGTTCTATGGTTCTATTGTAGGTATAGGTGAAATCTGGACTCCACAGAATTCAGCTGTGAAACTTATGCTAGCATTAGTGGCACCAAAGAAAGAAAAGGGGGAAAGAAGTAGGTTCTTCCTCACCTTGAATCTCCCAGCAGTAACCTGGCAGGATTTTAAAATAGAAATAAAGGAATTAAAAGTGCACTTGCAAGGATCAGGGGAACTCTCTGCTTTGCAAATAGTACCTGGTGGTGGAATTGGAGCAGGAATCAATAGAAGAAAAGAGCAGAGCAGCTTCATGAGCATCAGTGAGAAAATAACAGCTACTGAATGTGAGCTCTAGGGACCGAAGATCAAAGCCTTGGGGTTCATCCCCTTGGCCAGACAATGCACTGAAGTAAAAGAATAGCTCTGCCTGCAGGCGCTACAAGTTAAGCAACCATTTCCGTGCCAGCAATCTATGTAAAGAGCAATCATTCAAATGAAGATAACTGGAGATGGAGTATTCAGACAGCATCCGAGGATGCAAAGCAGCTAAAGGTAATTAAATTACAAACAAATAAATTAGTTGCCTTAATGGTCAGATAAGGAAATAAGGCAGAGAATGATAATCCTGCCAAATATTTGAGAAGAGCAGCAGGACTGCAGTGGAACTGACAAACGAGAGGGATTTATAGCTTTTGCCTTTATTTGCAAACAGCTATCAGGTTATATATTTTGCTGTCACATCTGAAAACAAACACAACTCATCCTGCCTGAAACTTATTAAAATCCTACATTTAGGGTTTGGGGCTTTGTGAGGTTTTTTTTGTTGTTTGATAGTTTGGTTTTTTCCCTGTACAGTTTTGATGATTTTGACCAAAATTGTTAGACCTGATAGCTGCTGAGTCCCCATTTGCATCTGGGGTAAATTTACACTCAAAAGCATGTTAGCTTTTTGAGTGGATGAGAATGAAGACCTTGCTTTTCACAGCACCTGTGAACCAGGATGGTGACACTTGCAAGACATCAGTAACAACAAATTCTCATAGAAGTATGCCGTGGTTTTGGCCCAATTTACCTACTTTGCATTGAAACCAAACTGTGAGCAGAGATAAAGGGCAGACAGATTATCTGCCTTTCCTGGAATTAACAGAATGAATTAGCTGATGCAGGTTTATGTACATGCAATCACAGAGCTGTTTCAGTTGGAAAACCCCTCTAAGAACACCATCCAACTGTCAACCCAACACCACCATGACCATTAAACCACATCCCCAAGTGCCATGTCTATGCTTTATTTTAGTAGCTCCAGGGACAGTGACTCCACAACCTCCCTGGGCAGCCTCTTCCAATGCCTGACCACCCTTGCAGAAAAGGAATTTTTCCTGGTCTACAACCTAAACCTCCTCTGGTACTATGTGTGGCCATTTCCATTTGTGCTATCACTTGATACTAGGGAGAAGACAACAACTCCCAGCTCACTACAACCTTCTTTCAGGTAGTTGTAAAGAGCAATCATTTATCTGTGCTCCTTGACCAGAGCTGTTTTTAATAGGTTCAGAGGGAATGGTGGTGCTCACTGGAAGGGCATCCGAACTGTGAGTGGTGCTGCAGTAGATGTTGAGGCATTCACTGTGAGTGTTGTACAATGGTGCTACCTAGGTTTGGACAGGCATCTGAAGGTGATGGCTGGACCATCCTGGTTCCTGCAGCTGTGCAGCTGATAGGAGTGAGAGCCAGGTTGCTCCCTTTATGTGAAGTTGGAAGGTTTCCCAAGGAACAGCCCTTGGCAGAGGGCTTGGGTGAGGGCTGGGACCACCCTGCTCACTTTGGGATGATGATTAAATGTGCTGATTCTAGGTTTTGCTCAGCCTGTAGCCCTGCCCCAGGCTGTCCCACAGGGACTGGGTGGTACTGGTGGAGCTCCCATCACAAGGTCATTAGTGGAGCCCTTGGCATCTCCAGCCGTTCATAGACAGCAGTACTGAATTGCTTGCAAGATAAATCAGGGCTGAGTTACCAAGGTGCAGAGAGGGAGAGGATAGCATCCTGAAACCATGTGGTACAGGGGTACCCTGCTGACCTCCAGCACCAACATCCCAGTCTGAGGACGTGCTGTGCACCCAGGAGCTGTAGGGCAGCTCACCTGTCTCAGTGTCGCCACTGAGCTACAGCTGTGCTGCTCACACATGTGAACATCCAAAAATGCACAGAGCAGGTCCTGAGTGTTTCAAGAACATCATTTTAAAGCTGTATTGACCTTTGAGCTTGAGGCTCCTTCCCAGCCCAGGTTGTAAGAGGAGGCTCAGAGGAGACCTCATTACTCTCTACAACTACCTGAAGGGAGGTTGTAGCCGGGAGGGGCTTGGTCTCTTCTCCCAGGCAACCAGCACCAGAACAAGAGGACACAGTCTCAAGCTGTGCCAGGGGAGGTTTAGGCTGGAGGTGAGGAGAAAGTTCTTCACAGAGAGAGTTGTTAGCCATTGGAATGTGCTGCCCAGGGAGGAGGTGGAGTCACCATTCCTGGAGGTGTTCAAGAGGGGATTGGACGTGGCACTTGGTGCCATGGTCTAGTCATGAGGTCTGTGGTGACAGGTTGGACTTGATGATCTTTTGAGGTCTCTTCCAACCTTGGTGATAATGTGATACTGTGTGTACAGATAGGTCAGTCCTTCACACTGACTTTGAGCTGTCTGAGAAACACATTTTGGTTTCTTTTCCTGGTTTTGATTGGGAAGGCCAATTTTGACCTTGTAGGGGAGAAAGCGTTGAAGCAGCAGCAGCAATTGATGTATGAGAAATATTGGTAAACATGGACAAATACAGTGCTCCCACTGGGGCTAGAGGGACGTGGACGAGATTGATGGTTTTGTCTAAGGTCACAGTTTGGCCTTTGGTAGCATTAGCATGGATGCCTTTTGTTCATCAGTGTGATTTGTTTATAAAGGCAGATGTATTATCACAGAGTCATACAATGGTTTGGGTTGGAAGGGACCCCCAAAGGTCCTCTAGTCCCACCCTCTCTGCAGTCAGCAGGGGCATCCTCAACTAGATCAGGTTGCACAGAGGCCTGTCAAGCCTCACCTTGAATATCTCCAAGGATGGGGCCTCAACCACCTCCCTGGCAACCCATTCCAGTTTTCCAGCACCTTCATGGTACCCCTACTTTTGTTGTATTTTGAGCTGCCTTTTTTTATTCTTTTTTTTTTTTTACCCCAGCTTAGAACTTGAGGACAAATAATCTTAGACTGAGGTTGTTGGTAATTGCTTATTTTTTTTCAGGGATGCTCAAGAAATGAAGAACTGAGTTTATCTTTGATTCAGGCAGTAGTGGTCCATAATGGTGGAGATATGGGGTGCAGAGGAGGGCAGTGAAGCTGTGGTGGGCTTGGAGAATAAATCTTCTGAAGAGTATCTGAAGGAGCTGGGGATGGTTAATTTGGAAAAGAGGATTGCCCTCTGCAACTACCTGAGAGGATGTTGTAGAGAGGCTGCTGCTGGTCTCTTCTCACAGATAATTAGTGATAGAACAAGAGGGAATGGCCTCAAGCTCTGACTGGGTAGATTTCGACTGGACATTAGGAAGTAGTTTTTTCACTTCAAGAGTGGTCCGGCATTGGAATGTGCTGCCCAGGCAGGTGGTTGAGTCCCCAACCCTGGATGTGCTTAAAGGTGCTTTGGATGTGGTACTTGGGGCTATGGTTTAGGAGTGAACCTTGTAGCGTAGGGTTCTGGGTTGGACTTGGTGATCCTGAGGGTCTTTTCCAACCTGAGTATTTCTGTGATTAGCTTAGCTTTTCTGGCCATTCATACTCTGCATCAAAAGTGCTGCACAACCATTCATGATTTTCAGCATTTTTGTGTTTTTTTTCGTCTTGTCTCTTGTAATGAATCGAGTGAGAATGTATCTACTGCCCTGCATTCACTGTGAACATTATTTTGATGGCTAGGGTAATGGAGATGCTTAATGGTATGAGGGAACAGTATTTTTAAGAATCCTTTAAATAGAATATTTAAGCAAACAGTTGGGCAGTCAGCACCTCCCACAGATAACAAATTATCTCTTGCCTTCTTTCATGGCTTGTATTTATTCAAGTGGTTAACATTCCTCTCTTCCAAACTGCTAACTTGTTAAAGGCTCTGTCTTAAAAAAAAAACAACCATAAAATTAAAAACATTTAAAAAAAAAAAAAAAAAGGAAGAAACTCCAAAATATGTTCTGCTGCCAGGAAAAAAAAATATAGTGTGAAAGTAAATTCTTTTAAATTCCATTTCAATAAATGCAAAATAAAGGCCAATTTTACTATGCTAGGAAATAGCAGCTTGAGCAAGCCAAGATAGTGGCTGTGATGTTATCTACACTGCAGCTGGCCCATCACCACATGTGGCTTTAGTAGGCTGTGTTTCCAGCCCTGGAGCTCTGAATTCATCTGAGCTGCTGCTGCCTGTGAACGTGTTGAAGAAGCAGGGCTGGCGCTCCTGTGTATGCCTTCCACAAAGGCTTGCCCTGATCCATCTTTCCTTGGCACCTTCCAGGTCCTCCTTGCCTTTTCACATGTGCCTGCTGCTTCCAGGTGAAATGTGCAGCTTCTGCCTCTGTCGTGCACCTTCCCTCTCCCAGATAGGCCATCCTGTAGGTGATAAGAGGGAAAACAGACCTGCAGCCCTCCTGCTTGCTGCATGGCTGTGGCTACCAGCCGAGAGCAGGAGGCGTCCCGGCAGATGGGTTGAGGCGAATGAGTCAGAGCTGTTGCATAAGCTGCAAGGTGGTAAACTTTGCCTAGCAGAAATGTTTCCAAATCAGAAGTCTTCTCCTCCACCCCTCCTCAAAACTCAGGAGCAACATGTGAGAAGATCCTAAGATTCCAGTCATCTTGGGTTGGTTTTGGTATTTTAGGATCCCAGCCGATCCATAATCTCTGGGGCTAGGAACGTAATTAAAAGCTGTGTTTGGATGTGTGGGTGGGTGTGTAATATTCTCAGGCTTCTGGCCTTAAGAGGGAACGGTAAATAGCATCTGAAACTCCATAAGATAGTAAGTGTTGGCAGTTCTGTTCCTCAAGGATTATGTACCAGCCTAAAGAAGTCAAACCGTGTTACCTAATCAGGCAGGTGGTGTCTTGGCAAAAGTGAGGCTGGCAGGTATTACGTATGGGCAGACCCGGTGTTCAGTGTGATTACAGCTTGCTGCTACAAAATGTGTGATGAGACTTTTTCAGCAGTGAATTCTGCTCATTATTTGCAGTGGTTCTAAGAACAGAAACCCTTGTTGTTGTTCCAAAACCAGCATGGAGGAAATAATACTTTTTCATCAACTGCATGAGCTATGCCCCCTTAATCTCCCCACAGGGGAGCAGATAAATTTGAGTTAAATACACATGGGGTTGATCAGTCACACAGAGTCAACTTGGAGGCCTGAGGGTAGTGGTGTTCCCCAGGGATCAGTACTGGGCCCCATTTGCTCAATATCTTCATGAATGAGGGGATAGAGTGTACCCTCACCAAGCTTGCTGATGATAATACAAAACTGGGGGAGGTGGCCAACACCTCATTAGGCTGTGCTGCCTTCCAATGAAGTCTGGAGAAGCTGCAGAGCTGGGTGAAGGTTAGGGGTTGCCCTGCTGGAGAGCAGCTCTACGGAGAAAGACCTTAGAGTGCTGATGGACAGCAAGTTGTCTGTGGAACATCAACGTGCCATTGCGGCCAAGAGGGTCAATTGTATGCTGCGGTGTGTGTCTGATGGGTCCAGGGAGGTTCTTTTCCCCCTCTGCTCTGGTGAGACTGTACCTGGAGTATTGTGTCCAGTTTTTGGCTCCCCAATTCAAGAGAGACAGGGATCTGCTGGAGAGAGTTCAATGGAGAGCTACAAGGATGTTTAGGGGACTTGAGCATCTCCCCTATGAAGAGAGACTGAGAGCACTGGGGCTGTTTAATCTTGAGGAGACTGAGAGGGGATCTGATCAATGTCTATCAATATCTGAGGGGGGGGGGGGGGGGGCGTCAAGTGGGTGGGACCAGTCTCTTTTTGGTGGTGCACAGTAATAAGACAAAGAACAACAGGTACAAGCTTGAACATAGATGTTTCACCTCAACATGAGGAGAAACTTCTTAACAGTGAGGGTGCTGGAGCCCTGGAGCAGGCTGCCCAGAGAGGTTGTGGAGTCTCCTCTGGAGACATCCAAAACCTGCCTGGATGCATTCCTGGGTGACCTGCCCTAGGAGATCCTGCTTTTGGCAGGAGTGTTGGACTTGATGTTCTCTGGAGGTCACTTCCAACCTCTAAAATTCTGTGAACAACCCTGTATTGAAGAACTTTCTATGCCAATAAATCAATATTTACTTGTTATGTATGTAATATAGAAATGGCACATTCATTATTGCTGAATAAGTTTCCCTAACTAAGCTCCTCAGCACACTTAGGATCTCAGCAGTAATGACTGAAGTACAGCACTAATAGCATCAGGTGAGTAGAACCAGGTTTTCACAACACAGGCTTTGCTTAGGGTTTTCTTGAAGCTGATGTGTTTTTCAAGCTTCAGTTATTCCTGCTGAATTAACAGAGCCTTCCAGAACAGCTTTGTAGAGAATTATTTCTTTATTTATCTATTTAAACTTTAGCTGAAAAGCTAGTGCCAAGCTTGCAGATTTAGTCTGACCTGTTGCAAACCTCACCCCTTTCCTTCATCCAGCAAATCTAGAGGGAAGATAAAGCATGCAGGATTTGACCATGCTCTCATAAATTCAGAGGACATGGGATTGCTTGCTGTGAGAGAAAACAGCTAAATGATTGCTGCTTTATCTAGTAAAACAAATGTGTCCTTCCCAACAGAGACAATAATTCTGGCTGAACTGAATGCTTATAGATTTTGCCACTAAATATCTGATCCTCAAAGACCTCAGATCCCACTTCAACATCTTAAATGAAGCTCTCTTAATACTTGGCTTCCAGCTGCTCCTCCACCCAGATGAGAACTTTTCCCCACCCCCTTGGTGTCTAAATTAAGATCTTTAGGTGCTGGGCTCATTTGAGGTTTAAAGATATTGGAAAGGAGAATGGTAAGTTGCACTTGGAGAATTGCTGGAATGCTTCCTGCTAATTGCAAAGTGAAATGGCAGCTTTTTAATGCTATCATTTTAGAAAGTAAGTATCCACAATTAGTCCCCTAAATCCTTATTTAGACATTCTTCTTTAAATCTCATGCATATAGATGCAGATGGAGATCCAGCCCTCATACCATACTCATTTTAGACCATCCCTGCAGCAAAGCTAACGTGACTAATCCCAGCTATCACTAAGTAATAAGCTATTTCCACTGAATTGCTGCAGAAGGGCTGTGTTGAGAGGTGGACGTTAGCAGGAAACATGGGGAGCCTGTGCTCTGCTTCCCTCCTGCTATTAAGAAAATGATAAAGATGATTTTAAACCCACAAATGCTCCTGCAGTAGCTTTTTGGTGCAGAGACTCTTCTATTTATGGAAATGACAGGACCTTCTGCAGCAGTGAAAGGTGTAGTAGTGATCAAAGCTGGGCTAGGAAAACTGACCAGAGATGAGGAATTGCTGTGGAAGTTGAGGGTCTGCCAAGGTATATGATGAGATTCAGATTTAGGTTGGGTATCAGGAAGAAGTTCTTTACTGTGAGGGTGGTGAAATACTAGAACAGGTCCAGGGATGTGGTTGAGGCTCCATCCCTGGAGACATTGAAGACCAGAGTGGATGTGGCCCTGTGCAGCCTGATCTAGTTGGAGGTGTCCCTGCTGAGTGCAGGGGGGTTGGACAGGATGACCTTTGAGGGTTCCTTCCCACCCAGTGCAATTTGTGAGTTTGTGAGAAAATCGAGTGTTATGAAGTCTCTTGTGCTGTATAACTGGACCCCTTACTGAAGAGGACAAGATGAAAGTGAGGAAACATTAGGACAGCGTACACAGAACTTCTTAACATTTTTGATGCTGTTTTGTTTATTGTCTTGACTTCAAAAAGAGGAGGGAAATCTGTGAAATTGAAGTCATGCAAGCAAAAAGTCATGTATGGAAAAGGGTGCCCAGCCTGTGGAGCGCATACCAGCAGTGTTTCAAGAGAGAAAAGCAAAGACAGGGAAATAAATCCTCTGATATGAGAGCTCTTGACATCGCTGAGGAGAATTTAAGACACCACAAGCGAGTTACAACCCCTGCAAGGTCATTGAATTGAGCCAGGTAGGGGTTGGTCTCTTTTCCCTAGTATCAAGTGATAGAACAAGAAGAAATGGCCTCAGGTTGTACCAGAGGAGGTTTAGGTTGGACGCTAGAAGAAACTTTCACCGGTCAGTGTTGAGGGCAGAAACTGCTCTCCCAGCCACATTAGCAGCTGGGAGACTGCCTGCATGTTCTGGTCTTGACCCTTGATACCTCTGCCCTTACTTTGACTTGTCTGTTCTTTCTAGGACAGATACAGAAACGAGTGCTAGGAAGTTATTGAGGACCAAATAAAAAATAAAATTCATTGTTTGGAGTCTTTGTTGTAATCTGTGATTTCATCTGAGCATCTGGGGCTGCACCCTGCAGCAGGTTGGAGATAGGGAAAGCCATATTTGGAGCCAGGTAGGCTTCCGAGGGCTGATGCTGGCTGGCCTACCCCTGCTGCCCTGTGCTTAATTTGGACAGGACCTCTAGGACCTGTAAGATTCATCCATTGCTGCATGCCTTTGCTTTAAAGTACGTGAAAACATCTTGGTGGATTCATCCCTTTTGAGTCAAATAATCAAGTAGGTATTTGGACTGACTTAGCCCTCCTCTTCTGCTTCTCTGAAAAGAGCTGAGCTCCAAGTCAGCAGTGCAAAAAGTCTGGAGGAGATGAAAGCTGGAGGAGGGAAAAAAAGAAAGAAAATGGCTATTTATAATCATCTAATAACTTGGTTGGGTTTGGGGGTGGTATGGCTTCAGTGTTTTGTGGTGGGACTTGTACCTAGCTTGGAGAAGGAAGAAATTAGATGAGGAGAAAACTCTCAGGAGCCTGTATGTCTGATAGAATCTGCATAATAACATAAATCCAGCGTACAAGGAGATGATTTCAGCTGCCTCTCACACAGAAAGGCAGCTGGATTTAGGGACTAGGCCACCCACTGCCAGGAGAGAAATGCTTGAATCTTCAAAACCTTTGATTCACAGGCTTTAGGAGGTGAGAATCGTACTGTCACAGCATGTGCCTGGGAAGAATGTTAAATTTCCTACGCCTCATGCTCTCTCCCTTTCTCACAGTCTGCTTCTAAATTGAAGTCTCTGCAGAAGAAACTTTGTTTCTGATACCTCTACATAAATCACCCATTTTCCATTTTGACAGGAGTTTTCCTGGGAGGGGGAAAAAAAAAAAGCTGGGTTGTTTTTTTCCCCCCACCCCTTGTCTCTACGGCACTGATGATTTTGTACTTGTCCTTTCCTGAAATATCTAAGTTAATTTTGCAGCTCTTGAAGAGCACTGTGGAAATGTAGCTTTCTAACCTTTAACCACAACACAACACCCTCCTCTCTGTAATCTCCACCTCCTCTACCTATTCTTGAAACCTGCCTGGAGCGATGTCTCTGTCTCATAAATCTCAGCCTTTAAGATGGGTAGGGGCTGCATGCACTCTAGGAGCTGGAGTAGTTCTATCTGACTGATTTTTTTTCTGATAATACCTTTTTGATGTGTTGCTGGTGAACAGCTTTATTTTTAAGAGGTTACAGCCATAGTAAAACTCCAGATTGTGACCAAATGACTATCATGGGCAATGCTGGAATTTCCATTCACTTGGAGTTTATCCTCCAGTTAAGGTTGCTGACAATTATTTCTGTTGGATTTTTTTCCGCCTGTACCTTCTACACGCAGATCACAAAGAGGCTTTTCTTCCTCCTCTGTCTGAAGTCCCACACCATCAATTAGGACAGGAAGAGGAGTTCCTAGTGATAACTGAGTCTAAGCAAACCTAGGGAAGAGGAGGCTGAGGGGAGACCTCATCGCTCTTTACAACTTTCTGAGGGGAGGTTGGAGAGGGGAGGGGGCAGCCTCTTCTCCTCGATGACAAACAGGACCAGAGGAAAGGCTTACAAGCTGCACCAGGGGAGGTTCAGGCTGGATATCAGGAAATATTTCTTCACTGAAAGGCTTCTTAAACATTGGAATGGTCTGCCCAGGGCAGACCTGCTCCAGGGGTGTTCAAGCAGCGTGTGGACCTGACACATGGGGACAGGATTTAGTGTTGACCCTCCAGTGCTGGGTGGAAGGTTGGACTGGATGATCTTGGAAGTCTCTTCCAGACAGATATATTCAGTGATTCTGTAAACTGAGCAATGTTTTGTTCATGTTTGCATGTGAATTCCCTGCCTGCAAGCAACCTGAGTCTACATCCCCGTTGAAAACAGCCAGCAGCTTTTTCATGTGTGAAACCCATGAATGTAGCTGTTACACAGGTCACGTTGTCAGGGGATGTGGTTTATTGCTGACTGTGTTTATTGTACATTATCACACACAGAAAACAAATAATCTGATACAGAAATGACTCTTCAGGGGCCAGCTGAACCTGGATTTGCAGGAGAGCGCTAATCACCTGAAAGACAGGAAAGAGATTTCTTACAATATAGCTGGGACAATAACATTGCAGGTCTGTGGTGGTTTTTTGACAGGTAATTAAGCCCAAAATATTCATATCTAGATACTCAGGCACCTAGAAAGAGTGGTGATTTTTTCTTTATGCTGCCTCTGAGAGCTGTATGTTTTTTAGCACACCTAAGAATTAGGCTGTTTAGGTTGGTGCCTGTGTTTGTTTCCAGATTTGTGTGGCTGGCTGACTGAATGGTAGGATAAGCATAGCCAGAAGGAGTAAGGAGGTTATTTTGCCTCTGTACTCAGCACTGGTGAGGTTGTACCTAGAATACTGTTCTCAATTTTAGGATCCTCGCTGCAACAAGGACATCAAGTTGCTGGACAGCTCCAGAGAAGGGCAACAGCGCTGGTGAAGTGTCTGGAGAACAGGGCTGGTGAGGAGCAGCTGAGGGAGCTGGGATTGTTTAGCCTGGAGTAAAGGAGGCTGAGGGGAGACCTCATTGCTCTCTGCAACTCCCTGAAAGGAGGCTGGTGTGAGGTGGGGGGCAATCTCTTTTCACTAGTATCAAGTGATAGAATGAGAAGAAATGTCCTCAAGTTTCACCAGGGAAGGTTTAGTTTGGAGATCAGGCAAGAGTGGTCAGGCATTGGAACAGGCTGCCTGGGGAGGTGGTGGAGTCACTGTCCATGAAGGTGTTCAAGAAATATGTGGACATGGCTGTTTTGGGTATATTTTGCTGACCATGTCAGGTCGATGGTTGGACTCTATGATCTTCTGGGTCTTTTCCAACAGAAACAATGTTCTGATCTGTGATGGTGGAAGCCAGTTCTCTTTACAGAAGGAAGCCAAATGTGCATGATGGCAACAGGCAGGTCTGACCTAACACACAGTCAGATTAATATGGCAGAGAATTACAGGATGTTAGGGGTTGAAAGGGACTTTGAGAGATTATCCAGTCCAACCTCCCTGCCAGAGCAGGATCACCTAGAGCAGGTCACATAAGAATGCATCCAGATTGGTTTTGAATGTCTTCAGAGAAAGAGGTTCCAGCCTGTACCGTACAGCAGCGTATCACAGCTTTTGGGAAGTTCTGATCTGATTGGACAGTGAAATCTGTCTCTGTGTTTTGAAAGCACCCCTGCAGAGTTTTGCTGGCACAAAGCAGCTTGCTTTTCCGAAGGGGTACGTTAACCGCAGCCACAGACAGAGAGCCCAAGTGACAACTCAGGATTAGAGAGCGTAGGACAGCAATGAAGTTCTGTGTGTGTCTTGGGGGAAACTCTTCCCTTGGAGGGGTGCTATAGATGCAAACATCTCTCACTCTAACTGTATGAACAGAGTATTTTCTGGTGTCCCTTGTATTTCTTATCAGGAAAAAAAAATAAAAGGAGATTTTTAGTAATACTACCTTTGGATATTTCTATAACTTGACAGTTTATCTGCCCCTTTCAAGCTTAATACCGTGGTACAAGCTGGTGCTGCATAACATTTTGTCCTTTAGCCAATAGTTGTCCTGATAACTCATTGCTCAGAACTCTAATGTTTCCTTCCCTACATGACAGATGCTCTGTCTTGGGTTAGCATATGCACAGTGCAGATGCCTCCAGTGCAGGCCTAGCTGTGCTCATCATTTAGCTCACAAGTTTCAGCAACTGAGTCTAACAGCCAGCATGATGGCCACAGCAAAAGGAATGATGTTTACCTTAGGGATTTGCAGCCTGTTTTGAAGTAGGATTAGAGGCTGTCTGCCTGCATGGAGCTGATCTAGTTGCAAACAAGACCTTTGAATTCCAGGAGAGAAAAACCTATTTCTTTTCTCTTGTCTTGTTTTTGTTGGGTTTTTTCATTGTTGGTTGGTTTTTGGGGGTTTTCTTTTGTCCTTGGTGGTTTGGTTTTGTTGTTGTGTTGTTTAGTTATTTATTTTAGGCTTTTTTTAACAGCTAGAAGACAACACTTGGAGAACACATTCACAGAAACAGAATTGTTACAGTTGCAAAAGACCTCTAAGACCACTGAGTTCAACCTTCTACATAAAACCACCATGGCCATAAAACTAAGTCTCAAAGTGCCACGTCTACATACATTTTGAACACCTCCAGGGGCAGTGACCTCCCAGGGCATCCTGGTCCAATGCCTGACCACTCTTTCAGTAGAAGTTTTCCCAAATTTCCGACCTGAACCTGCCCTGGCACAGTTTCAGGCTATTTCCTCTTGCTCTGTCATACTTGAAACTAGGGACAATCACTTCCCTGGTCCTGCTGGCCATGCTGTTGCTGATCCAGGCTAGCATGCTGTTGGACTTCTTGGCCTCCTGGGCTCGCATTGGCTGATGTCTGGCTGACTGTCAAACAGCACCCTCAGGTCCTTTTCTGCCTGGCAGCTTTCTAGCCATTCTAGCCTGGAGAATTCACAGTGGTGTTGTGATCCAAGTGCAGGACCAGGCACTTGCCCTTGTTAAACTTCATGCATCTGACCTCACCACTTCCCTGTGCTTTCACATTATCCTGAACCATCTTCACCCGTTTTAAGTGAGGTTCCCATTTGGTAAGCTTGGTTGCCTTCTCTGCAGTCTCCCTTTGATGCAATATGGACTTGTATGTTAACCTTTATCCCTAACCAAGCCGAACAAAAATAAGACCTAGGAATTCTTTTATGCCTGTGCTACACAATTTTATTAAGAGTATGCAGTTAGGGTGAGGTTCTGCTCCACTCTTTCTTGGTGACCTATCTCTGTAAGCGATCTCCAGACTCCCAGCTGACCTGTACATTTTCTTTTCATTTTGCCCTACTGTGCTGTGCTATTGTCATCATTAACAGCTCTGTTTCTGCTGCACTGCACAATGTTTGAACTGAAGTGGCATCCAAACCTCTCACTCTCATGTTAGAAGATTAAAGAATCGTAGAATTGTGAGGGTTGGAAAGGACCTCAAGGATCACTCAGTTCCAACCCCAGCCCTGCCATGGGCAGGGACACCTCACACTACAGCAGGTTGCTCACAGCCATCTCCTGCCTGGCCTTAAAATCCTCCAGGCCTGAGGCTCCCACCACCTCCCTGGGCAACCTGTGCCAGTGTCTCGCCATCCTCATGG